>NC_133539.1:104685000-105313125 GCF_048773025.1 Camelus bactrianus
ATGTAGAAGGCAGATCAGTCTCCAGGGACGTTTTTCTAAATTTGGGCATGATCCTAGAACAGGCTAGGATCAGACAGAGCTTCCAAGGAACCTCTGATTGTTGGGGAAGCCTCCAAAATGGCAAGCATGATTTCCTTTTTACAGTTCCAGGTAATTTTTCCACTTTGGCATCATCTGGCTATTGTACTAGTAATTTGAAGGAGAAAACAACTTCCACTTTATTTTAATTTTTCCTCAGGGGGACTGGAGGAAATATAAAACCATTGGGTTCTCAGTATTTGAGATAGATATTCCATGCAATTAGTAGAGAATGTAGACAAATACAAGATAATTGATTTTGTGTTGCATTCTATTTAGATGAATACAGTTATTCCTTCTTTCAGTTAGTTACCCAGAATAATGCTATGTAGCTTAACACAAGAAAGGCTTATTTCCCACTCATACTTCATGTCCACCATGGGCCAGTGGGAGTTCTGCTCCACACGGTTACTTGGGATCCAGGCTGACAGAGTCTACCATCTTGAAGCTACACCATCTAGAACATTTGGCTTCTGCAGTCACTTTAGCAGGGAAGAAGAGAGCTGATTTGTCATGTGCTGGCTTTCCAGTGCTTTGCCCTAGAAGCGATATGAACCGCTTTGATTCACAGCCCTGATTCGTGCAGCCCCATCTAACTGCATGGGCTTTAGGAATGCAGAGGAGTACATCTCTACAGTATGGTGCCCAGTACCTGTCTCTGCCCGTGCTCAACACTGTACTCATCCGAAGTCCCCAGAGTGAATTTATGTCATGAAATACAAGCAAAACAATAATAAAATACCTGACAATTGATATTAACAAGTATCAGTGAAACACTTTTATTGAAAATTGTCTAGACAAATATAAATGGAAATGCATCTATGTGTGGTTTCACTGGTAGCAATTTACTTTTTAAAAACCCTCATTGTTTAGATGTTGACATATACTTGTAACATTATGACACTGATACTACGTTTATATATTTTCCAGTATTAACTTAATTAAGAGTAGCTAGAGTATTTTTTACTATGGTTGTTTTTATATGAAGATAAGTATAGGAAATTCAAAAAATTATAGTCATGAAAAGTCTTAGCTATTTTGCCTTTGCTGTAAAACCTAATCTCTGTATGATTTAAATGTGCCATGATATGTTTCTGTCTTTGCTTTCTGTAGTAAGTGCTCAAATACTACAGAGATAAAACACACAGTCACTTGTAAAGAATTGAGTGCCAACAAAAACTTAATTCACCAATAGATTTTCTTTTCATCTCAATTTATAAGAAAATTATTAGATTATGAAATGTTAGATTTCCCTGTTTTATTTTCCAGTATATTTGGAACTAAAAGCACTCAATACAAAGTTCCCAAGTTTGGGATTCCCAGTTATTTGGAGGAGATAAAGCTCATATGTAAGATTTTTTTTTTTTTTTTTTTTTTTTAAGAAAAGTCAAGGGATAGATTCATTTCCTTTTCTTGTCCTGGACACCACCATTTCATAGGCCGAGATTGAAAGTAACACTTTTTCTTCATTTTTTAAAAAAGCAGCTTTTAGCCTTGTGTAAAGAAAAATACTCTCCGTTTCCCCTTTACTCAAACACTCACCATACTTCTGACAACAGATAAGTGGGTTTTCCACGCAGCAAGCAACTTTCTGTGACACCAGTTGGATGTCCTTTAATTCACTTCAATTCTGACACAGTCTACCTGGATTCAGCATCAGAGCCACAAATTAAGGGTTCAGTTCCATGAGACTGCCCCACTTCAGGCGTCGAACGCAAAGTCTCAGGTTGTGGCCTGTACTTCTGACTGATCGGGCAGAAACTGGGATTCTCACAACCCCTTCCTTGGGCCCCATAATTTGCTGGAATGGCTCACAGAACTCAGGGAAACACTTCTGTTCACTGGTTTATTATAAGGAATATAACTATAAAGGATGTAAATGAAAAGATACAGGGTCTGGAAGGATCCTGAACATAGGAGCTCCTATCCCCACGGGGTTGGGGTGTGCTCCTCTCCCGGCATATTAGAGGTGTTTACCAACCCAGAAGCTCTCTGAAGCTCATACTATTGGGGTTTTTATGGAGGCTTCATCACATAGGCAAGATCAATCATTAACTCAGTCTCCAGCCTCTCTCCCCTTCCCAGAAGATAGGGATGGGGTGGGGTTAAAAGTTCCAAGCATCTAATCACAGCATGATCTCTCTGGTGACTGGCCCTCATCCTGGAGCCCACCAAGAGTCACCTCATTAGAACAAAAGACACTCCTGTATCCCAGGAAATATCAAGGGTCTTAGGAGCCCTATGTCAGGGCTCCAATATATATATATAAATATATATATATATATATATATATATATATATATATATATATATATATATTGGTCTCTATTATTTTTTCTAATATTTTTTCTATTATTTCACACCTTGAAGAAATTATCATATTATTTTATGTTTATCTTAAGCTCATCTTATTATATCTCAAAATAATTTTGGAATGTTACCAGTTTTCATAGCATATAAATCACTTTCTTATTGAAAGGTTATATTTAAAAATAAAATTAGTAATTAAAACGAGTTTAATTATAATAACATCTTATTTTTTGATTTGAATTTACCTTGAAATTTATAGAAGTTATTTGCAGCTCTTTATAAACACTTGCATATATGTCATTTTTTTTTTCTGGTCAGAACATATTTATTTCTGAAGAAGACATTTTAAAAGAAGTTTTTAAAAAACAATTTTATAAATGGGGTTTTAGATTTTCAATTACGTTTTTTATATTGGATATTTAAGAAACATCTTTACTTACCAGATAATTTCTCTCTCTCTTTCTCACTCTTTCTCTCTGAGACTTCCAATGTATGAATATCATTTTTAAAGCTATAAGTTACTTTACAGAATATTTGTATAAATTTATAGAACCCTAAGTTCACCACTCTTCTTTCTAAAGACCAAAGTCTTCATATTTGAAAATGAGAAGAAAGATGAATATATGGTATCAGGAATCCATTTGTTTGCAAATAAGAGAAACCCAACAAACTTCGGCTTAACAGCTAATTGGGGTGGGGAAGAGGCGGGAGGGGTCCAGGATGTTACTCTGGCTTAGCGAAGCCGCCAGGAGCCCTTTGCATCTCCCTGCAGTGTCACCCTCAGCACGCCTACCTTCTGCCTCCGGCTTATTGTCAGATGGTTACGAGGTGGCTGCTGCTCCTTCCTGTCCTCTCATCCATGTTCCTGGCAGGAATAAGGAAGAAGAGGGAGGGCAAAGGCTACCTCCTAACAAAGCCTTGCCTTTCAATTCAGGCAAGAACATCTCCCTCAGCGTCTCCCACCTACTTATTGGCCAGAGCTGAGTGAAGTGGCCAGGCTTAGCTGCAAGGGCACCAGGAGACTCGTAGCTGTAACTGTTCTGTTCATAAGCAGGAAGTGGGAATAGATACTGAACAGGCCATTATCAGGGTTTGCTGAAATCACCTGGGTTAAAATAAAGGCACTTATGTATTTAAATACTTAACATGTACATGTTTATTTGACAAGTGGATGAGTAACATTCAACATTATTTGTAATTGGCCTCCCTTTACGATTTCCTTCCTGTAAAGAGCATCTTCTCAGAGAATTTCTCAGCTCCATTCTTATAACCTTCTGTGTCTGACACCTGGGCATTTACCCCTTTTTTGTTTTTAAATAAAAGGATCTTTGGTTATTTTAAAAATAAAGTGAGGAGGACTCTTTTGGTTAATTCATGAGCTAACCAAGCCAACGGAAACCTAAGTAAGGAAATGCTAGAAGCTTTAACACACAAACCAAATGTATATGATTACCAGACTGTGATATGCCACATTTCCCAGCTTTCTTCTACAGTGTGCTCTGATTCCTTTTGAACTTGCCTCACGTAAAGTCCAGGGCAAGTGTTCCTGATCAGCGGGCATCTCTGCCTTAAGTGGCCCATCTGCTGGTCCTGCCGTCATTGACCATTGCTCCCAAGGATACACGTTGACCTGTGCCCAAAGTCAGTAGGGAAAGAGCCTGGAGGACTGACTGTTTATAGGAAGTTTCTAAGGTCAGGCTTGGAGTGACTGCTGTCACTTCCATGCACGTGCCATTGGCTAGAATGTCATCACAGGACCACGCCCAGTGTAGCCCTGTAGCAAGGAGGAGGCCTGGGAATTGCTCGCCAGGAAGAAAAGCAAGGGAATTTGAGAAAGAGAGAGCTGGTCCCTGCCATGCGGCTGGTTTGGCTGTTCAGCAATTACCCTGGGGCCAGTCCTAGTTGAATCTGGCAATCAGAGGTTGGTGGGGCTGTATTTCTCCCCTCCACAGTTTTACTGCAGAAGAACAGCAGAAACATGTTCTAAATTCAATTCTGAGAAAGGTACAAGAAGTCACAAAACAGTTGCACGAGCTCTGCTTGTAGACAAGGAAGTCCTCACTCCATCCTGAGTGACTGCTATGAATGCCTTGAATGAAAGGTTCACTCCCGGGCAGACCCAAAGCTATTCAAGGCATTCTGATCGTAGGACCAGCCAGCTATAAAGCTGGGGGATGGATGGATGTGGGGGCTCCCAGGGCCAGTGGAGCTCCAGACCCCAGTGTTAGTCTGATGGAAGCAGGCTGCCATGATTGCTTTTTTCTTGTTCTTAATACAAGAGCCATGGAGACCCCAGCCATCTCTGCAGGCAACCACATATCCTGAACCACCCCGCATTTCATCAATTCAAATTATTTTATTGTTATTATTAGTGGTAGTACTAATCTGGACCTCAGGTGGAAGAAACTTGACTCAGTGAACCCTTCATGTCATGCTGTCATCATTGGTCTTTGTTCAAGGCCCCCTTCCCGCTCCTGCTCTGTCCTCCCTTGCATGGGTAATCCATGTCATGTAGGTTCTTTTATCTGTAGGTGTTCTTGAAAAAGTGTATAGTTTTGTGTCCATCCCTTGTTAATTTATATTGATTCTATTGGGCTACAGATCTCACTCTGACTTTTTTTTTCCTTTCATTATCACTGCTTTATATGATCTACTCATGTTCCTATGTGTGTTAGGTTGGATTTCTCAGGAAACAGACTCTGAGATAGAGATTAGCATGAAGGAAGTTTACTGGGAATGTTCTGTGCTTCAGGATCAACCCCGGAGAGAGAGGGAGGGGACGAGGGAGAGAAGCAGGACTGGGCAGTGGCAGAAACTGCCCTGTAATGCGGATGACAGGGACCTCATAGGGAGCCCTGGAGCTGGGGCAGCCAGTGTTGTCCTGATTTAGGGCAATGGGCCTGGCTTCAAGGCATCAACCATTTATTGGACATGGGCTTCCCTGGAACTGTGACTGGGGTGAGGACTTGCTCTGACTGAGAGCAATTCTTGGAGAGGGGTGTAGGTAAGAGCTCAGTGGCCAACAGTTCCGGGGGCTGGAGGAATAATGCTTCCGTTCTGACGGGGTGGGGAGCACACACTACTACCTGCTACTCAACGCCTTAAGTCCCATCTTCTGTTTCTCAACCCTGCTTCACATCCCACTGTGTTTACTTACATGTCTTTAGATGGCCTCAACTCCTGGGTACCACAGATGATGTTGCAACAAACATCCCACTTACCTGGTGGATCCAAGAGAGCTTCTCTGCGGATTGTCAGAATGGAGGCCTGGGTCCTGGGTGGTGGAGCTGCTTGCTCCCCAGAGGGGCTGTCTCTGCCTGTGTTCCCACCAGCGGTGCACGAGGGTGTTTGGGCTCCAGTAACTTTTGATACTATCCAGCTCTCTAATTTTTGCCAGTTTGATATCTGATTTTGGTTCAAATTTGCATTTCTATCAGTGCTAATGGGTTTGAGAATATTTTTATATGCATTTTAGCCACTTGAGTTTCCTCTTCTTTGAATTGTCTGTTCATATTCTTTGTCCATTTTCCTCTTGGGTTCTGAAAAATATTTATGATCTTTCTTTAGTTAGTAAACAAACCTCCTGTATAGATTTTAATACTGATATCTAAAGAATTTAAACACCCCTCCCTGGAGTGCAGATTCCTGTTCAGAATATTTCCAGTGTTAACCATTCTTTCTCTCTCTGTTTCTCTCTGTCGCACACACACACACAAACACGCACACACACACAATGCTGTTTATTATGAAGTATTTTTGAAGAAATTATCGCTTCAATTATGATTATATAACAATTGTCTAGTTATTATTAACTGAGGATTTCTTTGGCGTAGCTGATTATGTGTGTTTTTTTTTTAATGCCTACTATTAATCCTTTGACATCTAAATCTACAAAAACTTATAATATTTTCTGCCATTTTGGGGCTAGAACTCATCTTACAGTCAGTGGAATCTATAAAGGAGCCGAGGGGTAGAAAGGCTGATTTTCTTACTTCTCCCTCCCTCCCTCCCTCCTAATGTCCCTCCCTTTCTCCTCTCTCTTTCTCAGGTGTATTAGTCAAAACAAGAGTCCTGGAAGCCCTGAGTTCTATGACTTTGGGGATGTTTTTAAGGTGCATGATTTTGTCTAAAACAGAATAGCCCATTTGAGGGAAATGCTTTTCATCCAGAAGAATATAAATCCCTCATAGCCATGTGATGTGCACACGAGCTGTGCCACCATCCTGGGCGCGCACGTCCCAGGCCTCTCCTTCCATACCTCCCCTCTCTCCCGGGACAGAAACGCCCTCAGGCTGGTCTGCTTTAGCTTTCCCTGGGGGAAGTTTATGTCAGTGGAAGGTTACATTCACACCGACCTATGTCGAATATACAGTTTCACTGTGTACAGACTGAATCCTCCTGGGGTCCTTACTGCAGAAACCCAGGTTGCCATCCAGATGGGCTGAAGGTGCGGAATGAGCGTGTTACCCTACCCTCGGGAAAATTCAGAGGTTCCACACCAGCTAGCGCACAGTTCCGAAACTGGTACCTTAAGTTTATTTTCTCAGCTAGAAGCGGCTATTCTTCAATGCACTTCATTGACACCACCTTTATCCTTGTGCCTGGATACCATATTTCCTCTTGTGTGAAGGAGTTGGGGAACACTGGCAGCACAGCTGGTGTAGGTAAGCTAGACATGCAGCCAAGTTGCCCATCTCTGAAAACCCTCGCAAGAGTTCCTGGTGGTGCGCAGACTGTCCCACTGCCCCTCTGTCAGACCCGCTCTAAGCCTGAGATACCTGATAGTGAAAGAAGCCTGTTTCAGAATCTGCTAGAACCAGACTGTTTTCTGGAGGGGGGAGCGGTGAGGGGAGGAGGTAATTAGGTTTGTTTGTTTTTTGTTTATACAGGCACTGGGGGTTGAACCCAGGACCTCCTGCATGCTAAGCATGCGCTCTACTCCTGGCCCCCTCCCTCCCCCCGCGCCCCCCACCCCCACCCCCGACTTTCATGCTAACTATCCAGCTATTGTTGAGAGATGGAGAAGCACCAGCGGGCCTTTTTAATCAAAGTGCTCTCCCGCCTAGTGACAGAGTTGACATATTTTTGTAAAGTGAAGAGTTACTTTATCATTTATTCACAGAAGGAAATGAGACAATGCAGTTTTTCAATTTTCAAGCAGGTCATGTCTGAGAGGGCTTGCCGTTGTCCATCGCCAGGGTTGCAGATAAATAGCCACTTTTTCAGAAAGCAGCCTGCTCCTTGAGATCACTGCAGGATCCCCAGCCACCTTACCCCATGCTGAGCTAAGTCTGATGGGCACGTGGATGAGTTCTGGACTGCAGGATTTCGCACAGGAGGAGTGGTGAGGGTGTGTCTGTTATAAGTAAGTAGGTGGTGGCCAGCTCATTAACCATATCATGAGCCATGCAGCGGTTTCACTCTGTCTTGAGGTTATAGGAGTCTCTTGGTGGATTTTGAGCAACGGGAGTAGCATAATCTTAATGGACAAAATCTGAGCCCATTTGGATTAGAGAAGCCCCGTGCCTACTCTACTCACTGACTCTCCATCAGGGTGTGCATCCTGGCTGAGATGTGGTGTTTCAGGAAGTGGAACCACAGGGAGTTTTGGAGTGAGTCCTAGGGGAGGAAATGGAGAGAGAAAAGCAAGATGGAAATCCTTCCAGATCCTCAGCCCATATCTGTGCTCAGGCCTCGGTTCATTTCTGCTGGGGAAGGCACTACTGGGAGGTGTTTCTGGAAGCTCAGATTCTCTCATCTTCCCAATGTTCATAAATGTCTGCTGCCTTCAATTACCTAAAGGTTAACTTCCTCATTTGCAGCTAAGAACCTTGACCAGTACACTTCCCATTTCTGCCTCTTCTATCAACTTAATCATCACTTCTTTAGGGAATATTTGGCCTTCTGATGATGGCAATTCACCCTATTATAGATACTCTTAGCTCCAGAGGTACCTCCTTTGCAGTGCTTGTAAGTGCAATTGTATCCTTATCTATGGGGTGATTTAATAATTATTTCTGTCCTCCACTCGACTAGACACTGAGCAAAGGTGGGGAGCTGGTATTGCTGTTGACCCGGTGCCTTGCACAGTGTATGGCTCACAAGAGGCACTGAGTAAGGACTGTGGAACATCTTTGGGCAACGAATAGACAAATGAATGAATGAAGACTCCAGGTTGCTCTCAGGATCATCACAGATTCCAGGACACAGAGGTCAACAGAGACCTGGGGGATGACTTGCTGGCGTTATTGCTCTGGGAGAGGAGACCCATTTGCCCTTGTTTCTAAGTTTGTATTTCCACATAGTTTGCTCTCCTGTTGACTTTTAGACTCTCCCTGGTTTATATGATTTTTTAGCACGCATTTTATTTTTGGAACTGTAGTTGTCCGACCAGGATTTCACAGTACCTATCTGCTGTGTGCTTTGGGATTGGTTGTAGCCCAAGGCACTAAAAAGGAAAACAGTATTTGTCACTGGGCTCTGGAACCGGCACACTTATGTTGTTTCTTCAAAGGCAGCGTTTCACTCTTGAAGGCTGGTTATTTCCTAGCCATGTAGGCAGACGCTTGGTTCAGTAGCACAAGCACCGTGTTCAGAATCCCACATCGGTGAGGCTCTGCCGCTCACCAGCTGTATGACCTTGACAGGAGACAATCTCTCTTGAACTCAGTTCCTTTATTTATAAAATGAAGATGAAGATGTTCTCCACAAGGGACAGCTGGCAGGATTAAGTTAGAAAAGGCCAGTGAAGGAAGTGCCTGGCCAAAGCAAGCGTCTCCCTGCTCTTTCCCCTTCCCCTCTTTCTGAAAACCCCACATTGAGGAGATAACAAGGAGGCCACCCATGGAGAGTGTTGTCCAGGCTGGACCCCAGAACCGCTGAATGAGTGAGTGAGTGAGTGAGTGGATGAAGGAAGGACTGGATGAATGGGGAGGGGGAACACTATGACTAGTGGGTATTGGTCGTAGCTGTGTTGACACTGATTATTTAGTGAATGCCTAAAGGACTGGGCATGGTGGCAGACTCTTTATGGAAATTATCTCATTTAATTATCACAAGAGTCCTTTAAGAAAGGTACCATGATCACCATTTCATGAATGAGGAAGTGAGAGCTCAGGGAGATGCTCACGTAACAGTGGAACCGTGACTAGTAAGTGGTTTTACAAGGCATCGTGAGAATGTGTGTGTGCATAGGGGTATGTGCAGGTGTGTGTAGTGTTTAACTTCATCCCAAGAAAGTGGTAGGCGCTTATGACTTGATTGTGCAGCTATTAAGTGACTGTAATCATTTGTGGTAATTAAAAGGGGAAAGGCAGATAAAGTGAAGAGTAGAACAGGAATAATGGTTTGACAATGTGACCTTGAAGAAGGGAACTCAAGGTCAATTCACAGAAGGCTTCTGGGGCTACCTTCCTGGCTTTTAGAGAGGAGAGAACTGGGCTGAAGGCCCTGACTGAGGTCAGAGGACTGTGTTTGTAGAACTTGGGAGCCAAGGCCGAGGGCCTATGTCCAGCAAAGGTACTGGTGAAGTTCACAGGCACGTAGGGAAGTCTTTGCAATGTGACCAATGTGTGTTAGCACCCAATCTTGCCCTCATAAAGGTCTCCAAGTAGCTCTGTGGTTGTAATTATGCTGGGACCCACTTTGGGACTGATATATGAGTTAAAAGCACCAGTTTGAGCCTGGGCGATCCTGAACTTGGGCATCACGTTGCCTCAGATAATTCACTTAGCCTTTTTGCACTTTGTAAATGGAGATATAAATCTAATAAAAATTTTGTGAGGTTAAAATAAAATAATGCATCTAAAGCACATCACAGTTCCAGGCACCTAGTTAGTACTTAATAAAATACATGTATTAATAGTGATTCCCCTGACAAAATTTGTTAAAAGGGAAAAGATTTTTAGATTTTAACATTTCTTAAACATTTTAAGATCATGACAGAGACCCAGAGAGGCTCTTTGGAAGGTCTGTCCCTTGGTTTGCTTTGCTAAATGTTCTGGCCCCAGCTGGATGGGATGGACCCAGAGTGAGTTTCAAGCCAGGCTGTTAACTCAGTGAATAACCAGCAGAGAGGAGAAGGTTTCCCGGGGATGCCATGCGCCGCCCATGGTACTCGGCTTGGAAGACAACGTTGGACCCTTTATCTTTTCCACTTCCCTTTGGCAACCCAGCCTCTCAGTGTGCAGGACAGCAGCCAGCTCCAGCCTGTAGGTGTCACCACTCTGCTGGCCAGTCACTGAGGGCATCACACCCACGCTCTGGCGCCCTCTGTCTGGGGCCGTCTCTGCATGCTTGGGCGCCACCGCTTTTCTTGGCCTTGGAAGATGGCTGAACCTCTGAGGTCTTGCCTTCGTGCCCAAGATCATGGGGAGACAAACCGGAAACTGAAGGCGTGATACTAAGTGGGCCGTTGGACTGGATGGGCCTAGAGCGAAATGGAGCAGGGTCTCAGAAGTGTCACGCCTAGGATGAAGTTAACTGCTTGGTTCGAGAGGGTTCTTCTGGAAGAGGCACTAACAAAGTGACTTTAAAAAAAGACATTAAAAACCATTCATTTTTATTAATTAATGTATATTAAGTACACATATATTCTAAATAAAGCCTTTCAAAGTCCACTGTATGATCCCCAATCAAAATACAGATTACAAGCATTCAGAAACATTCTTGTTCTTCTGATACAAGGATACAAGAATTGTGGTTTCTATAGCTTACAAAACTGAGGCTGATCATTTAGTAAACATGGACGTAAATTAATTTTATGACCTTTTAGTGAAAGGTTACCTATACTTTTCTTGGATATCTGTGAAAAGATTTATTTTTTAACCATATCAACTAATATTCATGACTTCTATCTATTGCTGTTATGAAGATACATCATGACTTTAATAAACTACAAGCTTTTTATCCTTAAAAAGAGGCTCCAGGTTCTTATCTCAGACTGAGGCGAACATTTCCCAAAGTGAATGCTGGTCACAAGGATGCTTTATGAGGTCAAGTGTACCATAGTCAGATCAGTCTGAGAAACACTCTTTTCCTATATTCTCTTCTAGATGGTTCCCAATGCATGTTCTGAAAATTCCTGGCCCACCCAAGGTCATGGTTGAAGGTGCTCCTGGGTTGCTCTTGGTAGCCGACCTGTGAACAGTGGTGTGCCAGAGCTGGCTGGAAAAAGCCCGCTGGCAGCATGTCTTCCCAACTCGGAGTTCACTGACGTCACATTGGTGGCTTAAAATCAGCCATGTGGGAGTATTTCCATCCTGGGAATCAGCAAATGCTACAAATTAGACCTCCTCCCCCCAAAGCTGCTTGTTAGCCATTCACTAAGGCACCGCTGCCCAGCAGCCTGCTCCCCCTGGTCATGCCTTTGAATACCGACGTGGCTGACCTCTGCTCCTCTCAGCCCTGCTCCCTCTGCCGCCCTCGCAGTGCCGTTTGTGAGCAGCCAGGACCCACAGGACCAAACCATCTGAATCCAGGGTGTTATGATGATCTCGCTTTTATGATTAGTCAGGCTCACCTGGTCCACACTCATACAGTCTAGGGCAGAGGTCACAAAACGGCCACCTGTGCGCTGAAGTCAGCCTGCTGGTTCGTTTTTGGGGGAGTCCACATGGCATTTGGTAAAACATATGAATTAGTTGCCAGGATTTAAAATCTGGTAGATTTCACATGAAAACCCGGGATTTCTGACTGTGTTGAAAGACAAATCAGAAGATCTGGCAAATAATGGGCAAACATCCTTGCACTGAAACACTTGGCTGGGGCAGCTGCCCCCCTGGACTTGCCTGCGTTTTTCTTTTCACCCAAAGCCCCATCCAGGTAGCTGTGCTCACTTACACTACCCGCTTTACCTCCGTGGGCATTCGAGTTCGGCTTAGAGCAAGCCTTGTGCCCTGTTCCTCCCACCGCCCGCTTGGGGCACTTCACAGCAGGGCAGGCCCTGCTCCAGGAAGATGGTAGGACTACATTCCACTGGGGAAATCAGGGATGGCACCCCTGATCAAGAGCTCTGGAGCTCAGGAGTGGAACTTCCTATGAGAGAGAAGACTTCCAGGGTCTCAGGTACGAGAGGAAGGAGGCATTCCAGGTAGCAGGGCCAGTAGAGCAAAAGCATGGCGATGGGAGTGTTCACCACGTGCTTTGGGAATACCAAGACCTAGGATTCATGCCAAGCAGTGGAGCAATGTAAAGGTGAACATCTACACCCTTATGTTGCTACCTGGGCCGGGCCATTGAGCATCTTGGATTTGAGGTTGAATTCAGTTCAGTTGCATAAATTCTCTCTGACCCCTTTGTATCCCAGGTTCTCCACTAGAGCATGAACACAGGTATGATTAAGATGAAACCTCTGCCCGGCACTTTTATCAATAGTTTGGTCATTTATAACTTCGTTTTGGTTGGTGTTTGTTACTTTTTGCCATGGACCTAATGTAAAACCCTATATTCAAACCTGATAAACCAGGACTTTTCCAGGTTAAAGAATCTAGCTCATTTGCTCCAAGGGGCTGGGGAATCCCTGAGATCCAGGGGCCTTGTATGTGAACGGTGAGTTCCTGAAAGTCTCTGGAGGCTGTCAGCCTGGAAGGGCACCTCCCAGAGGAGCTTCCGCCTTGTAGTGGGCACAGAGCCAGAGAGGGAGGCCAGGAGAAGGCCACTACGGAGGCTGAGTGATGAGGGGATGCTTTTGAAAGAGAGGAGAGGGAAGAGGCACAGAAAGAAAATGAAGAATCTATTTATCGGACAGCAAGAACATGAGCCTGATTGGGGAAGAAGGGAATGGTGAGACCTGTCAGGGATCTGCTATGCTGGGCTCCAGAGAAAGCCAAGGATGTGTGTGTGTGTGTGTGTGTGTGTGTGTGTGTGTGTATGTGTAAGTTATCAAGGTGAAGACGGAAAGACCCCCAGACAAAGACTTCTTGGGCTGCCTCTCGCCTCTCTGAGACATAATAGAAAAAATATAGTTCTGTGTGATAAACATGCTGTCTTAACATCAGGCAGAACAACCCCTCTTCCAGTGTGAAGGATCTGCCCTTGGGAGACGATCATGATGAACTGCCTGAAGTAGAAGAGTGGGTGTGGGTTTTGGCTGGAAACCAGTGAATGAAGAAAACATGACAAAGCTTCTCTTCAAAGAGAAAAAGAAGGGAGGTTTTTTTTTGTTTGTTTGTTTTGTTTGTTTGTTTGTTTGTTTTTTTACCTCCGAGATGGGGACAGATGAGCAGGGGGAGGGAAGGAAAGGGTAGAGAGGGCAGGCAGAGGGCCCGCGGCAGGGGAGGGGAGCCAGAGGAGTTTAAATAATGACAACACCTATATGTGGCGTTTGCTGTGTGCCATGCACTGCTATCCCCTCCATGACCCCAGAGCTTCCAAGGATACTTTGAATTTTCCCTACTTCTCCCTGGAAGCAAAAGGTAAAACTTAACCCCTGGATGGGTCCAATATGAATCAAGAGGGAATAGAAGCTGTATCTGCAGCTCACAGATGCCCAGGGCAGTGCTTGGATCTCCACTCGCTTTGGATGGGGAGGCAGCCCGTCTTCAGTGGGCTTCAGGGGCAAGGTGGCCCCGGGTGGCACCTGGGTGTAGGGGAAGGCCAGTGTGAAAGAGCAGGAAGGAACAGGTGAGGAGAGAGACCTGTGCTCAGTGGCCCCACCCTCCACAGTGCCCCCAGCTCCTCCAGGTGTCATCTTCTTCATCTTAATTAAAATCACACACATCGTAAGTGCTCAGTAAATGCATTAGGATTGCCTTTGTATCGGTCTCAGCAACAGTGCTGCTGAGTTCAGCCCCGGGGGTAACAGGATGCCCTGATGGAGGCCTGAGAGGGGTCAGTTTGCCATGCCACCACTTCTCACATCCTTCATCCCTCTCTTCTCCTTGCATGGGTTTAGGACAGAGCCCCAGAGAATATTGACCCAGCCGAAGCTGTTCTTGGTGTCTCACCTCATCAAATAGTCTGAAAAAATAAAAAACTCTCCAAGGTCGACTTTACTGTGAAATTCTAAAATCGTATTTATTCACCAATTCACCGGAAGTGCCGTAATGACCACCAACATGAATTGGTTTGTAGGCATTTACAGGCCAAGGCTGAAAATAAATATCTGTGTTAAATCAGCATTTAACACATTACTTGGAAACCGCAAGAATCTTAGTTGTTAGAAATTTACAGTTTGTGATTCAAAGATGGGTAAGATCACAGTCATGGCAAGAAGCCCAGCAGATTCCTATGATGGTCACCTTCTTCCTATAGCTTTATATACATACAGGTTCTCGGTGCCGCTCACTCTGTCAGCCTGGAGTGGCTGGGACAGCACAATCAGGCAGGGGAGGGGTGCTGAGAGAGGGTACGGGGAGGTGAAAGGGCATTTTCTCTGCATCCCTGTGACTGGGCAACCTTGTTTGTTGAGCAAGATGACAGTGTGCTCTCCTGCAATTAGATTCAACATCCTGTAAATGTACCCCATCCTTCTAACGAGAGAGTCCAGAGTTTGCGTTGTATCACACTCACACACACACAGTAGTATCTTTAGCAAATAAACACATTTTCTGAATTAAAGGAACTCACTCTGTGGCAACTGGAAGATCTCAGAAATCTGACACGTGTCAGGTGCACACTGGCCCACCTGCAGAGATGCAGTTGGCCGCCGCCAGAGGCGTTCTGGCCAGCCCAGCAGTAACTGCCCAGACAGTAACAGTGATCGAAGGTGATTCCATAAAATGACACTGCTGGTCCTTTGTCCGTAGTGTCAACACTGCAGAGATTTTGAGGAGAGAAAGCTCACCGGACCTTTCCCCTTGTCACTGAGGTTGAGTAGCTGGGAATAAACAGCCATCTAAGGCTCTAAACGGTGGTGACAGCTCCTGATAAGAGAGAAGGGAAAGTCTGGGAGAAGAAATCGCTAGACCTTTTGGACCAGCTGAGCCCCAGATCTGTACATTTATTTCCAAGACTGCCTAAAGTTGGCCAAGTTCAACAGCACTTCACCGAGGGTTCAGGAAACGGCAGAAGCCGTAGGAGGGGGGCCCCCAGCCCTGTTCCCTGTAGAAATAGCTTGCTGGGAGGTTTAACAGATACAGTTTAAGTGGTACCAACTCACTGAATGCAACATCCCACCACTGATCACCACCAGAGAGCCAGTCCCAGGACCTGCGGTTGGCTGAACTCAGCACTGAAGCTGTGAATTCACAAAGGCTTCTCCTCAGCCAATTGTGATGATCTACCGGGGGTGGGGGTGTGTGTGTGGCTGACCTGCTTCTCTGCAGCTCATTTCACTTGGGGTATAGTGACATGACTGGGTGTCTACCTAGAGGTGACAAGCTGGACCTTCAGTTTCTCAGTGCTTCCAAGTTCCTACTATGTGCCAGGCACTCTTCCCAGTGCTTTGAGGGCTAGAAGTAAACAAGAAGAAAAAGTGTAACATCCAAACCAGTGCTTGCGAGGAATTTAAAATGTGCCAGGACCATAGACATCTTCATTCTCTGTCTCACTTATTTCTGTATTATAGATATGTATGTGACACCTATATTTAGCTGTCCTTAGCTGCTTGTCTCTGATCATTTATATTTAGCACATTAATTTTCCAAATGCATGTCCCACCAAATCATTCTGGCCCTTGCCTTACTGACATTGCAATGTCCTGGCCAATAACATAACACACCCACTTTCATACCTACTGACTTCTCTGAAAACAGGCCATTTCTTTTCCAAACCCACCGTCTGTTTTTTTCAATCTCCTTTCAAGCCTGCCCAGCTCAGGCCACCAACAACCCGTTCCGGAAGCCACTGAGCTCAGGTGGATTGATCCATCACCACTGGTTCACTCAAGAACTGAAGTCACCTTCAAAGAGCTCTGACTTTGGAAGCTATTGATTTGCCTGCCTCTGTGGTCACATGACCAGACTCACCCATAGTCGGCTGACACCTGGATACAGCTCTCAACACAGAACAGTCCTCTGGCTTCCCAAGTGAGGGCTGCCCCTATTACTGTCCCTCCTACCCAGCCTCACCTCTTCCCTCTCCAACTCTGAGTCACCTTTCCCCTCAGTCTCTTCTCTTGCTTTTTAAGTGATCAGCCCTGGGTACCAGGTCTAGCTTCCTGACCTCCAAAAAGCTTCTGCTCTATTTCCACCACTTGAAATTGACTAGTGAAGGCGGGCATGACCTCTTCCGAACCTCACATGTCAGCATTCCCTCTGTAGCCGTGTAAGGGAGCTGGGCGTGGGGGGTGGGCTCCGGATCCTCGATTTCCCTGTCGACAAGGACCAATGCAGTTTTGTCTCTGGGGGTGGATGTGCACTTTATGTTCACATCTGTGGCCCCCAGGCATGAGTGGGACCCTCATCACAGTGCCGTTAAAGAACCCTTCCCAAGGGTCGGTGTTTCCTCATCCCCTTCACTGCCTTTTCCATCGGGGGCTGGTGCCTGTAGCTGAGACGTGTGGTCGATTCTCTGCTTCTGCAAATAGACACAATCTGTGGGCTCATTTCTCTGATAGCTGTTTCCTTTGGGGAAAAGAACCCTCCACATTTGTGTGTGCGCGTGTGTGTCCCATTTCTGTTCTGAAATGCTCAGGAAAAAGGGTCTGGGCAGAAGATAAAAGCGAACAGACATTAAAGCCGACGTGTTTCTGTTGCCTGTGATTAATACACACCGTCTGCATTTTTGCTCTTCTCACGTCTGTTGCCCTCTTTTCATTAGTCTGTTGGGAACTGAGCTTCATCTTGATGAATCTCCTCTGCACTGAATCTGATAAAAGAGACTGGAGAGCAGCACAGGGCTGGGGGTGCCAGCAGAGCGGGGCTCCCTCTTCTCAGCTGGGACGCTGCCTGTGACCTCTGCGGTGGAGCACATGGGCTCACCGATGCCCACCTGTGCCTGCTCCTGGCCTAGGGGCTCATTTTACTGGTTGTAGCTGGGAGAGGGTCCCTCTCCAAACAACCTCACTCTCTTCTTTTTCCACTGGGGGCAGCAAGAGTGTTGTCCTTCCTCTGCTGCACTTCCACTCCTCCTGCAGCTGGTTTTATAAAAGACCTCAACTTCTCCATTAAGAGAAAAGATAGAAGCTGTCTTCCTCCATTGGAGCATCCTAATTTTTCAACCCCCACGTGTTCATGGAGGTTAAGTGATCTCTGGTGTTCCATTTACTTCAGCATTTAGGGAGCGCGTGCTGTGGGCCAGGCGCTGTGCTGGACACCCAGGGTGCTGTGATAGGTGAGTTACTCTTCTTTGCTTCGGGAGGAGGCCTCTGACAGCACAGGAGGCAAGAGTTGGGGCCTAGCTTCACACAATGATGTTTTCCAGGGTCCTGGTCAGACACCCAGTCAGGGGCCTGGGAAGTGAGGGCTGTGGTCCTTTTCACTCAACTGCAAGTTCCCACGGAGTGGAACCCTGACTCTGGATATGTGTCACCCTGGTGGTCCAGAGGTACCAGCTCCTCCCTGCTCCTCAGAATGGGAGGAACTAGCCTGTGTTGGGACACGGTTCTCTTGTTTCTGACAAGCGTTAAGTGGTTGGTGTGTCCTGCCCAGTGACACACTGTGTCTCACCTGTGCCCAGGTTTCCCAGCTAGCACGCCCCCTTATGCACTCACTTTACACAGAGCTCCTCACCCTGAGTCCGTAACGTGTCCCTGTCCTGCTTGACTGGACACAGGTCCGGGCCTGTCAGCGAGAACGAAGCCCACCCTGTTTCCAGAACAAAGGCCTCTCCATCGCCTTTCTGCCATCCCATTCCTTGTCCTTTGGTCCCACAGAAGCCTTTGTGCTAAGTGACTAACCTTAGGGAAACACATAAAATTGCCTTAAGGTCTTGGGAGAGAAGTGCTTCAGAAGATAATTCACAAAGAGAGGCCAGGCTGTAAAGAAGAGCTCTTCTGGATCTAAGGGACTTGAAGAAACCTTGGCCTTACCCGCCGGGGTCTGTCCGGTTCTCCCCACTCTGTCTCCCCAGCACGCAGCTGGCCAGCCTTAGTTGTTCTTGTTAGTTGATTCTAATCTATTAGAGGTGAGTTATTCCCGATATGATCTCTGTGGTCTCAGGAGACTGCGTTTAATCAGAAGACCTTTTCCAAGCTGGGCTGGAGATACAGGTGTGTCCTGTAGGGCATTTGGGAGGACTCAGCCAGGAGAGGACCAGGATGTATCTGGTCAGGAGGCGACTGGAGTTTGTAGGAACTGAAAAGCAGGTGCTGGATCACCCAGGACATATTTCTGGGCTCCTTTCCAGCCCATTTCTCCTCTGTGCTTCCACCCCAAGGCCCAGCACCCCAGTCCTCTGACTCCCGGTCTCAGAAATCCTTATATGAGAACAGATTCTGTACCCCACAGCTAGGTGTAAATGATTGATAGGACACCAACTAGTTCCTTCCAAAGATTTGTAGACCTTCACAGAGTTTAAGCCATAGATCAAAAAGCAAAATCAATCTTGGACCTCAGGGATCAGGTTGATGGAGAAAAAGGGCACTGGTGGAGCCTGGCACCTTTGTGGGTCTTAGAAATTTGAGGGCCAAGACACTGTCTCTAGGGAGGCTGCAGGTTTGTTTCTGGTTTTGGTTTTCTACTTTCAGGAACATCCAGAGTGAGTTACTGCCCTTTCAAGAAAAGCCATTCATTCCCCATCCAATTAAGTGCCTGCATTGTGACGCTGCGGGCCCCATCCCATTACAAATGGAGCGATGCTGCAGTAACCTGGCAACGCCCTTAAATGACCTGGCTCTGCTCTCTCCCGTGCCCCAGGCGGCTCCACCGGCATAGAGGCTGTGTGGAGACCAGTCCTCCTGAAGCTGCAGGGCCACTGCTGCAGGTCAATTGCTTCCTCTTAAAATACAGCCATGGAAGAGGCTGCTCACTTTATAGGAGCCTGGAAGATGGCCTCCCAAAGGATGTGTGGCCTCACTCCAGCTTCTCCGGGGCTGTGTCTTTCTCCAGGATGATCCAGAACAGACCAGCAGGAAGTGGCTCATGCCCGAGAGAAGGAGTGGAATTGGGACTAGGACCAGGGTTCCCTGAAACCACTGCTTCAGGGAGTGTGGGTGGGAGCCTGGAGGGCCTGGGAGTTGGGTGGGGCAGTCTGCTTTTGTCCGCTCTCATCATGACACAATTATTTTTGATTATGTCTTGTTAACAGTCATCTCCTCCCAATGCCAGCTTAAATCCTGCTCCTCATCCTCTACATCAGCAGTTCTCAGACTCTGGACCCCGCCCAAAGTTCCTGGTTCAGCAGGTCATAGGTGGGGCCCGAGAATTTGCATTTCTCACTTGTCTCCAGGTGATGCGGCTGCTCTGGTCCAAGGACACTTGAGAAGCTGGGCTCCACAGGGTCGGGTGTGAACCTGCGGCAGGTCCTCCAGAGTCAGCCCTTCCTCCCTCTTCAGCTCCGACCCAGGGCCTCCCAGGGGTTCTTTTTACATCAGGCTGTCCTGTGGCTGTGGGCCTTGGCTCATGTTGGCCCCTGGACCTGGGTTACCCTTTCTAACTTCCGACGTCTGGCTGTCTGTTGTTTATAATTAAGAACTTGCTTTGGCTGGTTTCCACTGAATCTCAGCCATCCGCCATGTTATTTCTGCCCACTAGGCAGGGTGATGGGCTTCTATCTACAAGGGAACTGGGGTGGAATGAGAAACATGTAGAGAAGCATTGCCTGCTTCCCTAGAGATCTCTCCACGTGGCCTCAGAAATGTGTGGCAGGGCTCCCAGAATCACACCTACCACCTGACTTAGAGCAGAGAGCTGCCCAATGAAGTTATCCCCCCACTCCCAACCCCAGACTTCTGCCCCCACAGTCCTGACTGCTCATGGACAGCCTCCAACAGGGCAAAGGAAACATCCCAGCAGCTTGCAAGACCAGGAGATATTCACGGGCAGGGCCACGTCTCATCCATCCTCCCTCTCCTGTTCCTGGCACGAGGCCTGGTACACCACGGGCGCTGAGCAAGGGTTTGCTGCATTCCATGGAACAGAGCTGCAAACACAGAATCCCATCTGTTCACGAATGGCATACAGGGGGTGTCTGATTGCTTTCTGGGTCGCTGGTGGTGGTAACATTTTCTGTCTCTTTTTGTCTCTCCGGGAGAGCCAAGTTTGGCTTCTAACCCATAGCCCTTAGCAAGCCAACTCTTCTTTCCAGTTGGTGCCAAAGGAAAACTAGAGCCAGATCTATAAAGAAGGCGCAGAATGAATTTATAAAGTAAAGCAAATCAAAGCAGGGAAATGAAGGTGCTGGAGTAGACTTCAAAACTTTCACTACACATTTCCCTTGCCTACAGCTGGACAACAGAAAGTGGTTACATGAAAATTAAATTGTGCCCAGGGCTTTGGCTTGTCAGCCTCGATAAATGTCCGATGCAGATAGAGGATGGTGGAGTATCTATAGCCTACCAGAGCACATCGCAGGAGGCTTTCGGGATCCCCCAAAGGCCTCAGAATGATCTGACCTGAGAAGCATCTACTTTGCACCAAATTCTTTCAAAGGATTAGACCAGCTCCCTTACTTTTTTTTTTCTTGGTAAAATCGATTTGGTTAATTTAAATGAGGGAATGGTTAAAAAGAAAGTCCTCTTCTTCCTCTGGCTAACATTGAATCGCATGGCCAAGGAGATTGCTAATTTTGAAGTATGCGGGGTCGGGCTTTCTACTGATTACGTTGCTATCGATTCAAACAGTCACAAGTCTTTATGATCATTTTTAGAGCAGCGGCACGAGCAGGACTGAATGGAAATCAGTCTGAGATAATGAACGTTCCTGCTTAGAAATCATTACGGGCTGAGGTATTGGGGGCCAGTGTGAGCCCTGGGAGCTGGCCCTCAGCTCAGTGGCGTTTGTGCTCAGTGATCAGCCAGTTCCTCGACCCAAGGCTTTTAGCTCTTGAAGAATGCTTGCCTGCATTTGAGTCAATTCAGCAAGGGACAAAGATTTTGGGGGGTTTTGTTTCTGTTTTCCACTTTGAACATAGATTTTTAAAACAGTTTAATTAAGCACTGTGGAGTTGTTTGCTGTTCATTTGGGAGGCAAAGACCACTGGGTTGTGGATGAGCGGGCCTACGGTAGTAATCTGCTTTCCCTTGTCAGATAGAAGGCTGCTTTCCACGCATGCATGGTTGAGAGGTGCAAACTGTAGCCCACAGGCCAGCTCTGGTCGGCTGCTAGTTTTTGTAAGTCCTGTGGGCTCAGAAAGGTTTCTCTGTTTTTAAATGCCTGAAAATAAAAATCAGAAGAATAATAACATTTTGTGACATGTGACAATAATCTGAATTTGAATTGCCTGCTTTTTTTAAGTGGTCATGAATAAAGTTTTGAGGGGATGCAGCCATACCCATTTATTTAAGTATATTGTCTGCGGCTGGTTTCATGCTGCAGTGGTCAAGTCAAATACTTGCAAGAGACCACGTGGTCTGCAAAGGCCCTCTGCAGGTGAAGTTTGCCAGTCCCTGAGCCCTGCCATATGTGTAGGAATGGAGGACGCTGCCTTCCCTCCAGGAGCCCTCTCCCTGCAGAGTCCGGGGCCACCGGGCACAGCCCTTGCTACATGCAAAGAAGTGTGGGCTAAGCCCTGCTTGATAGGATGATTGCTTACGTTCAAGAAAGAGCTAGTGAAATCAGAACCCACTGACATCACATTTTTGGTAACTAGATGAATTGGGGCGTTGCTCAGATTTATAGCATTTGATTAAGCCTACAAGAATACACTTGTAGTATTTCTTTAAGACAGATAACCAACTAGCTGATTGCTTTCCTCCACTAGGGCAACTCATTCTGTCCTGATCTTCTCCATCTCCTCCTCCTCTTTCTCTTCCTCCCGGTCACCTGAGTCATGTGAGAGATTTCAGCCTATCTATTTCAGCCTGCAGAGAGCAGGATCTGGTCATCCACTTGGCAAGATAAGCAATGGTCTGGCCTGCGGCCAAACCGATCAGCTGTGCCTCCCGGGTACAAATCTGCATCTGCTGCTGCTGCTGTCTAGGTGAGAGACCACTGGGTATCTGGCCATGTGGGGAATTTTGGTTCCCAGATACCAGCAGATGGAGCCTGGAAAACATTGGGCTGATTAATGACGTTTTTCACCTGTGGTTAGAATCCCCGCTAGAGAGCAAGTGACATTACTCACTGCTCACCTGGAGGCTCCCCCAAAGCTTCTGCTACTTGTGCATCACCGCCCCTTCTTGTTCTCACCCACAGTGATGAGGAGGCTGTTGGAACACTCTACGTGCCCACTGACCCAGCAGCAACATTTCAAGTGCTTCGTCCTCGGGGCTGGCATGCAGAGTGACCACCCTGGCAGGAGCTGATGGGGAGGGCTCTGACTTGACTCCGTTGTCTCTCTATGTATGAGTCCAGTCACAAATGAGGCAACTCTGCTGTCCTGGCCACATGCCACTGCCACCTGCTCCCTACCCCCTCCAAACCCCCACAACATAAAATGATTTCACATGCCCCAAACAGCTCACTCAGCCGTGACTGTGATGCAGCCGTCGGAGGCAGCAGAGGGCTCGAGGACCACTTCCCATGCCCAGCCAAACCGAAAGAAAGACCTAGCAGAAGAAAAATCTCTCATGCATACCAGACTTAAATATTTTAAATCAAAATCCAACTCAAAAAGAATTGGCTTTTAAACATATAAAGAAAATATTCATTTTACTGCCATAATTTTGGGAGAATTCTGGATTTTGATTTAAAATATTTAAGTCAGTCTAAATGACTGAAGAATCTCTTTTTATTTAACTAAGGGGATTGTGAGGACTAAAAATTCAAGATTTTCTCCTTGTAAATGTGCAGACACAGCCTGAGAGAAAAGAGCTATTTGATTGGGAAAATTCACAGAAGTGTCTATTTCCATTCAATGGATATGAAACCCCAAACTTCAGCTGGTGTTTTTTCTTAAGAAGGGGAAAGTAAGAGCATGGGTTGGGATTGTGAACAGATCCCCTTTCTTCCTGTGACCTCTCCTCTCTCTCCCTCTGCATCTGTCTCTTGTATAATTTCTATGCCTGATCGTTTCTCCTCGGCAACTAGCAAGTCCCCTTGCCCACAGCTGCTGGTAGAGCGCTTAGCACATAGTAGGTCTTCAGCAATACCTGTGAGCTGCATGAATAGGAAAGTAGGTAGATTCAGGCTGGTGGGCCCTGGGCCAGGAGTGGATGGTGGGGAGTCTGGTCTTGTCTATACCTTGGAATGACTCTGATCAAGATGTTGAATCTTTAGCCTCAGTTGACTCATCATAACAGTAGATGTCCCAGCTACCTCACGGGATTATTGTGAGGCTCAAAGGAACGAATGGGGCAAATAACACTTCAGGTGATGGAAAAAGCTGCACAAGGTGGTCTCCTCGAATCAGAAGGCTGCAAAGGCCTGTCGTGGATGCTCATTTGGTGGAGATCAGACCAGAGGACATTGACAGCAGTCCCCCTGCTTAAAGTCTCACTGATTCAGTGACTCACGGAGTAGAATGAACTGATTCTGAACTTTCTTTTGAATCTGAATGCCTGGGACCAGCTCTGTGCCTGTGTGGAGCCAGTGTGGGAGGGGCTCGGACAGACCATACATCCTGAGGACAAAGCCCAAGACATTCGAAACAAAGATGTTCTTGGCGCCTCATGGGAGCCCTATAGTGGCCCTAATTCTTGCCTGCTATTCTCTTGACCACAAAAGACCACAGACCAGTTACCATAGCAACAATTCTCCTCCCGAAGTATCCATGTTAAGATGGAGACGGAAAAGATTTCCTTACTAAAAAAGAAGAAAGGAAGGAAAGAAGGAAGGAAGGAAGGAAAGAAGGAAGGAAGGAAGAAACTAGGTTTTTGGATATATTTACCCTCCACTCAAAGCATTGCTCCTTTTATGAGAAGAGGAAGCTGTTATGGCAAATATGCTTCTAATGTCTAGCAGTTAAATCTCCAAACTCATTATCTTAGACTCGTCGAAGTTCACACTTATTTCGATACATCCAAGAGGAATGTATCTTCTCAAGAAGCAAAACTGTGAAATGGGGGATGAAAGACCCAGCCTTGTCAGCCCCGGAACCGCCCTCTGGTCCTGGGGACACCCAGCCATCCCTGTCACCCAGTCTGCGTCTGCCACGGAGCCTGGCCGTGTCATGCCATCAGCCTCTCCTTCTGATCCCTGGCTGTCAGTTTGTCAGGGCTACGGCCCTGGGCAGCGTCTGTGTGGAGTGCTTCCTGGCCCCCGTGGTGTCATGGGGTGGGAGCCCCCAGCAGGGCAGCCACACGGGTCTCAGCCGCTGCCAGGAAGGCAGGTTCTCAGAGAGCTTTGGCCAGAACCAGGCCCTGCTGTAGCCAAGGACCTAGTCTTGGTTTTGGACTTTTCATATAAGCTTCTGTGGCCTCAGAAAGACAAAGGGAAAGGCTCTCCAAGATGGGAGAGTGCGTGCGTGAGTGTGTGTGCGTGCGTGCATATGTGCGTGTGTGTGTGTGTGTGTGTAGCCCACGTGAACCTTCCCCTGTAAACAGGTCTGCCTTGGTAAGGTCATTCTTTTGAAGTGCTGAGGATGTGGACCTGCGTGTGTGGAGTCTGACCACCCTGCCTGTAGGAAGCAGCCTGGAGAGCCAGGTAAGGAGGACCTGGCGGTCTGTGGGGAGAGGTGACTGAGTCAGGTGCACACACAGTGGGTTGGAACCTAAGGGCCTGGGAATGTGGAGCCTGGGCAGGCGAGCGACAGAAAGGCTGACCTTCTCCCCCGCAGGGAAGAGCGAAGGCAGAACTCCACAGATCTGCTGCCACGATGCTGGGTGAGCCCAGGGCAGGAGAAGTGGGGGCTACAGGACGAAGTCCACCCTGAAGTCCCCACCGATGCTGCCGCTGGGCTTCTTGGAACCACCCCAGGGCTGGGACACGGGGTATGCCCACGGCATTAAGGGTGGGCCCCAGGACACTGGGGAGGGCCTGCCCAGACCTGTCACAGAAATCAGAGGCGATTATGTGATAGACAGACATCGGGGTGGGGCTTACAAAAGGGACAGGTGGGTGGGCGCAGACGCCGGGCACTAGTAGGGGAGGGTGGAGTCGTCCCACTCCAGCTGGGCTTGCCTGGCTCCGCTCTGCCCGCGTCTGCCCCTGCCCACCCCTTCCTCCTCCTCCTCCTCGTCGCTGTCGTCAGAGTCGCTGCTACCGGAGCTCACGTCTTCCTCTACTTCCTCCTCCTCCTCCTCAGTCTCCTCGTCCCCACGCCCTGGGGCTCCGTGTTTCTGGATGTCAGGGAGAGAAGGGGGGCGTTCATCAGGGGCCAAGCAGGGGCCACTTGGGAGTTTATGCTTCTCCCCCATGAAGGAAACATTTAGGGCCCCGGGGAACTCCTTCCCTTAATGCTAAGCCCTTGGGCCGGGAGATGGGCTTTCTGGAAGAGAAGTCCTCCAGTGAGAGACAAATCAGAGGGCTAAGGACAGAGAAAAGAAATAGCAAATTCCAAGACACGAACTTAAGGCAAATTGCTGTGTTTTAAATACTGGATATTGAAGCCATCCCCATCCATCATCCAGTGGGCCTCTCAGGCCAAGGCTTTGTTCTCTGGCATTTCTGGAACCTGTCTATATGGCACTTTCCAAGCCTTAAGTGAGTTGCTTCTCAGTGAGGGAAAAGGCATTTAAGCTTGTCCCCTTTTCCAGGGGGAGAATGACATCTTTGGGGAGCAGAAGGTCTTCTCAGCCAAGACTCAGGTGTGCTGCCCCTCAGATTATTCCTTTGGGAAGCACACAGTTCATTGTCCTCATTTTGCATACCTGTTCCTCACCCCCGACTTATGTCCTTAAACTCTTCTTCACGCTTTTCCAGTCCCTTCCCCTCACGCCAGCTTTCTGATGATTCCGGCCAAATCGTATTTCTGGATTTATGTTTTGAGTCGATGAATCAGCCATAAAAGATGTGTGCCCACGCTTGGCTGCGTGCCCTCTGTGGAGTGTTTTCTCTTCTACCTTTGCCTCCCCCAAATCCTACCCATTCTTCAAGGCCTCCCTTAGGTAACAAGAAATCTTCCCCAGACACTCAAGCCCCAAAGGCTCTCCCTGCTCCTGCTTCCCTGACCTCTGGCATCACCAGGTGAGCCCTCAGTAGGCACACTCTGGCCAGGTACACAGACCGCTCCAAGCACCACAATCTTGCTTCCCACACCCAAGGCTCAGCAGTTTGAGGGTGGAAATTCTGGAGTCCCCACAGTGGTGTGCTCAGCACTATACCTACAGCAGAGGGTGGGAGGAACTGAGATGCCTCCACACGCTGGCTCTGAAATGGGAGCATGGGGCCAGGTGAGGGCTGGGGATTGGCTGGGATAATCTTCTTGTCATTCCTCAGTGGCGCCTCCTGCTGGCCAATGTCCCTTTGCTTTCCTGGTCCTGCCCCTACTTACCCCAGCACCCATGGGCGGACCAAAGGGCAAGATGGAAGTGGCTTTCTTGATATTTGTATGTCCAGATCAGGGGTCTTGGACACTCATGGGTGGATCTGGGCGGCTGGTGGCTAACTGGGAAGATAAGAACTTTGGAATCAGACAGCCATGAGTTTGGATATCGGTGCTGCCACTACCAGCTACATAAGTTTGAACACGTTACTTTCCCTCTCTGAGCTGGCCCTGCCTTGGTACATGAGGGTGGTGACTCCCACTTCACAGGTTGCTGAGAAGATCAAATGAGGTGGTGTATACTGAGCATCCTGGGCGGCCTGGCATAATGGGGGCTCAAGAAATGGCACGTGTTACTTCTGTATTTTTGTATTAACCTATCCTGAGCCTTTAAGTGAGCTCCGCAGGCAGACGGAGCAAAGCCATCTCATTTATACTGTTAGTTAATCAAAAATTCAATAGCGAGTCCCTAAGTGTGAGTCAGCTCTGAGCTAAATCCAACGGGGGAGGCAAGGGACAGACACCACATGGCTGCTTGACTTAAGAAATGTTTGGTTCTGTTTGTTGGGTGAGAGCAATTCACACATTTTTAATCTGTGAATGCAGTTGGTGGGAAAGAATGATCCATTCAGGTTGAGAGGGCTAGAGGAGCCCAGGGGAGGGAGGGAAGGAGCGGTGGGGCTGGGCTAGCTGGGCAGGGCTTCCGGCACAGGAAGGATGGAGCCAAGTGGAGGAGAGGCATCCCGTGTCAAGCTCCCAGCCCCTGCGGGAGGATCACCTCCATGGGGTTGACTGTGATAGTGAGCGCAGAGTCGTCCCAATCCATCTCGGCTTCCTTGGCAGCCTCAGCCTCCTGGGTGAAGTGCTGGTGGGCGATCCGGACCCGGTACACGCCCATGGCCACGACAAACACTAGCATGCACACGGAGATGATGATGACCACTGTGGCGATGCTTGGGACTACTGGAACGAGAAAGGAATTCACATGATGTGGTGAGCAAAGGACTCGCTCACTTGGGATGGAGCATGCATGAAACATCCACGTGTAGGTTAACATCTGCCCTGCACTTCCCAGCTGGAGAACTCTGGGTCAGCGCCTTCCTCTGTCGGGGCTCCACTCTTGTCACCTATATAATAGACTTAATCGTTCCTATCCCATGGGTAGTTGTGAGTAAATGAAATCATCTATGTGAATTTCCCCAAAGGCACATAGTAGGTGCTCAATAAATGCACAATTTTTATCTCTTGCTTTTTTCATCAAAGTATGAAAAGCTTTGCCCCTCTCACTCCCCCCTCCACAAGAGTTCCCTCCACTCCTCCGAGAACCAGGAACTGTGAAGTCCAGTCAGGACAGACAGAAGTGCCCGCCAGACGGTAAGACAACATGGCAAGTGCTGGAACAGAAGTAAAGGTAGGAGGCTGCCATACGGTGCATATGAGTGTGTGAGCATCTGTGAGGGGTTCGGCTCCGTACAGCATGGAGCTTTGAGTCGGGCCTAAAACGACTTGCAAAATTTTACCCCAGCCCTTTGTACGACCATCTGTTATTATGTACTGCCTGTAACTTCCCATGGACTTGACTGGCTCCCTCCCTAGGCTGTGATTGCCTCAGAGCCAGGCTTGCCTGGCACCTCCCTCAGTCCTGGGCCCCTATGGCTCCTGCACCCTAATTGTTTAGTGGATGGTCTTGAGTCACAGTGACCATCTGACGTCCTGAGGTCCCTCCTTCCAGGTGACCTACCTGAACTACGCTGGATGCTACTCTGGGATTCAGGGTGGTGGACCGACTGGAGGAAGGGTGGCTGCACGATAAGGTGGCTGACGTGTTCCTTGTCTGAGACTCTGACCTCATGGAGGACGCCAACCTGGGAAGAGCAGGGAGAGGTGCCGTTGACCGGGAGCGGCAGGGGGACCCGTGGCGGCAATCCTCCTGCATAAATGAGGGAAGGAATGGGTGAGCCGGGGCTTCCCTTGCAACCTCAGGGCTCACTCACCTCCACGTTGAACTCATTGCTGGTGTAGCGCCCGTTGAGTTCCGAGCACTTGATCCTGAACCGCCGGGCCTCGAGGGCAGCCGGACGCCAGTTGCGGTAGCGGATGTGATGCAGCACCTGCTCATAGCGGCTCATGGAGCCCACACCTGTGCCAAGAGACCACACCTGCCATAAGAAGGCAGAAGAGGAGGAGGGGAAACAGGCTGCTGGGGCTTGTGGGTCTCCTGAATTCGGCCAGGGCGAGAGCTCAAGGTGTTTAGACAATACGCCGAGGCAGAAGTCCTAAGGAGCCAGTTAAACTGATGCACAGAATTTTCACATAGATTGAGCTCTGACCAGGATGTTTGGCCTCAATCTGCCAAATGTTTCTGTAGTACTAGCTGAGATCAAACATAAGAGCAGGCATCCACTTTGTTTCTACAGACGATTTGCCCAGGAGTGGAACAGAAGCCAAGTCCTCAGGATGCAGGAACAGCTCACCAAAAGAGGGGCTAGAGGCCCATGCTTCGAGGTCAACGGTTCCCTCCTGACCCACCTCCATGGGAGATGGGGCTGCCGTCACACTCCTGATGCCCTGGGTGCGACCACAACGAGAGAGGACCACCGGGTGGAGGGCTGAGCACGGCCTTACCATAGATGGAGTAGCCCGCGGTGGAGTTGGTGGCGTCCAGGTGTCGCTGGTGGAGCTCACTGTGGTTGAGCTCCAGGCACTCCTGTCTTGGGTCCAAGTCCCCTCCCAGCACTAAAATGTCACAGAAATCTAAGTTGTGAAGCATTTCTTCTAAAACTGCTGATCTGGGGGCTGCGGGAAGACAGACACGTGGGAAACGCAGGCGTGAGGACAGCTCAGACGGTGGCCCTGGTCCATCCTCCTCCTCCTGTGTGATTGCACCCCAGGCTCAGGGGGAGTCAGGAGAAGAGGCTGTGCGACCCCAAATATCACCTCCACTGCTGGGATGGGTGTGCAGGCATGGGCGGCATGGTTTGTGTGAAGAACGTGAACAGAGTGGTCAGAAGATGTAAATCTGAATACCAGCGCTGCTATGAGAAGCCATATAGTATTCGAGACGCTCCCTACCCATCGATTCCCTCATCCAGACAGAGGTCAAGGGTATTGGGAGGATGGAAAACAGGCCCGTTAACAGGTGCTCAACAAGCAATAGCTCTCATTTGGGACCAGAAATGAGCGCCCCACCCACCAGGCTCTCCTAGCTTTCCCCAGGTCGGAGTGGTCTGTGCATCTGTCGCCCGAGCAGACCCTGAGCTTCTCAAGGGCAGAAGTGCCCTTTTAATGACCGACTCCTCAGTATCTGACCCAGGGGCTGGCCTGGAGCAGTATCACTCCACATTGCTCAAGCGGAGCTGCATAGTTGACATAATTAAAGAATTATGTAAATTCGTTGGTCTAGTTGGCAAGCTGTTGGTTAGTCTAGCTGTCCTTGCCTAATATAATGACCCCAAATTTCCCAAAGGAATATCTGAGTATTTGAATGCTGGCCAGATTGGCAGTCCTAAATTAAAATCCTACCTTAAAATAAAAATGACTGGTGTTTATGGGGTCCTTGTGATGTGCCAGGCACACAGCAACTGAAACCCTAACAGACAGATACCACAGAGGGTGCTATCATTACTCCGTTTTACTGATGGGGGAGTGGAAGGTCCGAGGGGTGGGGTGGGTTGCCGAGGGTTACGCAGACAGCAGCGGAGGACCTGGGACAGCAACCATGACTTTCTGATTCCACAGTGTGTGAAATCTCAACCTTTGGGCCAGTGGTCTTCAAACGGATCTTCCAGCCCTTTATTAAAACATTTGTGAACTGAGATCATAGACATAAGTATATTTATTTATAGAGTGGACGGGTGTATTTTGTGCATAACAAAACATTTATGAAAGCAGAAATTTAAAAAGGATTGACAAAAGATGAGAGCCCTTTTAAATAATTATTTCGTTCAAGTTTTTAGTGATACCAAAAATATTTTTTGCTCTCACTAGAGATAGGTTGTGATAAATAATTTTGTGTGCTTAATTTTTAAAAGCTTGCCAATGTCAATGGCTTTGTGCATTATTGGCAAAATCTGAGAGCACATTAGTATACACTGAACCAGATCTGTCATTAATAATGGTGTATTCAAATGGCCTGGTAGTTTCTGAGTTTTTCGGAGTCATATTCTTGTCAAGTCAGGTTGGGTCATCCTTGCTCCCATGTCCCGAAGTGGCTGACTGATTACTCACACAGGGACAGGGCATGTCAACCCTACCATTTTCCCCTTATTCTCTCTTGCTTACGTCATGGGCAATGTCTTCTACCTGCAGTTTCCCTGATTCCCACTGGGCTGAGGGGGCTGTACCGGGCTCAGGGACACAGAGGCAAATCCACCATAGCTGAGCCCTGGAGAAGCTCCTGGTCTGGTTTAATAAGCAGATAATCACCACCGAGGGCCAGCCAGTGTGTGTTACAGGGAGCGCTGGTGTGGTTGGAGGTATACAGTACCAGTCTGGGGCCAGGGGGACTGGGGGACAATTCCTTCTGGAGGAATTGTTGAAAGTAGATTTCTGTCAGCAATAATGGGGAACGAGATGGAGAGGGACCTTCCTGGCAGAGGGTAGAGCGTGAGCAAGGGTGTAAACTAACACAGAAGTGTGAGGGAGAGAGGGGTCTGCACGTCATTGGTACTGAAACAGCCCAAAGAGTGAATCAATGGGGGGAGGGCAGAAGATGATGCTGGAGAGGGTCCCTGGTGCCAAAAGCCATCAGCCTGCTTGTTGAAGTTCAGAATAATCTTCACGCATCATGATGATGATTCTAACAACGATAAGAGTAAAAATTTAAAAATACCGATAATAGCTCTGGACCCTTGGCTGTGTACATGCACCTCTCACAAACAGAAGGTGACATATGAACCCAGATAATTGCTTATCCCTGAGTTGCCTGTATGCTGATGTCTGCCCTCACAAATCCAGACGCTCTCAGCTCTGGCCTCAATCTCCGCAGTTAGAGGCCCTTCCTTTTTCTGTCTGACTTTAGCCACAAATGCGGGAAAGAGGGACAATGACACGACCTAGTGCACTTTGGAGTGTGACTGGGAGACCTCCCTGCCCGGACAGGTGCAACAACACCGCCTTGCCGGGCACCCCAGTCGCTGGGGACCAGCGTGGTTCAAGGCAGTGGGTGATTAGGATTATTACAGAAGCAGCCTGCAGGGACTCAGGCCCCTGGGCATAGCACATCATTAGCAGCTGCTTTTGGAGGCAGAGAGAGAGAGTGAATGTATTGGTTTAGAGGAGGCAGCAAAGGACAGTTCTCAAACTGGTATTCTGCCATGGATTTGGGCCCCAGGTTTGACCACCCTCCTTCTTTAGCCTTCCGTCCCTCTCCCCCAGGCCAGCTGAATATCCTGTAGCTTTCAGTGTGACTGTATTTCTTCCTGGCAGATAATTCGAATTACTTTTACTGAACAGCCCTCTCCCCAGTCAAACTGTTGGAAAGAACAACTGTCAAGTTTCCTGAGAGTTGAGGGTAACATTATCGCATGAGACTTTTACAATGTGTATATTGAGACGCAGCTGTATTTTTTCCCTAGTGCTTCTGTAGCTTTTCTTCTGATTATCCAGATAATGCATGCTCACTCTAGAACATATTGCAGTTGTACAAAAGTGAAGGGGAGCAGAAACAAATTGGCTCCTTCCCTGCTCCTCAAAGAATATCACTGTTAGCATTAAGTATGTTTACTTCCTGGCATTTTTCTATGTTTTTTTTTTTTTTCTTTCCAGAATTGAGATCACTCTTCGTGGAGATACTCTGTAATTTGCTTTTCGTTTTTTTTTTTTTTCTAACTTACCATTTAGCATAAGTGCCTTCGCTCCAAGATCGTCTCTTTTACATGGGCGTACTGCCGTTTGCTAAGCCACTCGCTCCCTTCTATTATACATCTGCCTTGTTTGCAGGAGTTTTTGTTCTGCCATTATAAATTACCCTGCTATGGTGAACGAGACTGTTATCCTGAAGTGTGATGTGTCAAGAATCATACTTTATGGAGAAACTTAAGGCCCTCCCTGCCGCCCCGCTCAGCAGGCACCTGTACCTGTGGTCTTCAAGTCACCTGGGGCCTCGGCTTTGGCGATGGTGCTCACGATCTTGATGTCGGGGAAGAGGATCACCCCTCTGGCGCTTTCAAACTGGGCAGCAGGCCTCCAGAAGCGGTCCGTGCCACGGAGGGTGATCTGGGGCTCGATGGCCTGCAGCACCATCACGTAGGCATCCACGTCGGGGATGCTGATGCACACGTCTTCTCCAAAGCACCTGGGAAAACAGCAGTCACTGAAGAGCAAACCCTGGAATCATCCGTCATCCAGCTGTGGACAAGGAACATCCAGCCGCCTCTAGTCCTCAATGAGACATCCTGGCTGCCCAGGAGTCTCTGAGGATGTCAACAGACATTCAAATTTAAAGCCATGCTGTAGTATAACTACTAGTAATCTAGGGACTTAAAAAGATTGGCTTCTGGGAGAAGTAGGAATTTTCTATACTAGCAACACTAACCATTAAATCTTTCATTATCCTATAACAGAGTCATCAATGGCCATGTTAATTAGACAGCCACTGCTTGCTATGTGCATAATGATTTGGTAAACAAATTGTTGTCTCACCGGTGAGTTACAGCCATCTGACTCAGTGAGACCCAGGGCTAAACTCTCCTGCCGCAGCAGAGTGTGTGTTCTCTCTCTGTGATGGTGTCACCCAAGTGCACCTGTGCCAGGTTTGCCAGTGGACTGCTACTGTGATCACGCTCTTTTTTCCTCATACACTGCCACAAAAGTATCTGGGAGGCAGAATGGTGTGACAACAAGAGCAAAGGCTGGGAAGTTAGACAGACTAGGGTCCACGCCTGGCTCTGCCACTCCTGGACTGGGAGGCTCTGGGCACAGTGGTTGACTCCTGTGAAACTCAGTCTCTTCATCTATACCGTGGGGATGACCATAGTTAATTACCTTATAATAGAAAGGCTTAAACACAGATGACACACAGAAAAGAAGTTGCTCCAGGGCCTGCATCTCGGTTCAAACTCAGTGAGTGTTGACAAGTCTGATGCTTTCCTCAGACCTCATCAGGCATGTGTATCACTGGAACGCTCTGCTGGTCATTTAGACCGAAGACCAAGGCTACAATGGAGAGCCCTAGGGTCTAGATGGATGCTCTGGGAATGATGGGTGTACTCCAGCTTGTGGCAGCCATCAACTTGCATCCCTTGGCAAAGTCCCTGGAGGAAGGGTAGGCTGTGGGGACTCCACACCAAGCCACTCCGTCCTCTTCTCCAGGCTTGGTGAGGTGTGGGAGTAGTGGTAAGCTCCTGCTCCCAGCTTCCTTTGGCCTTTACGGCACCAGCCCCACCATTTATAGAGGACAGCCCTCCCCTTCCTAGTTTATGGACACCTGGTCCCCAAGCTGGAGGCTGGTCAGTCTGGAGACTCAGTCTGGTCCCTCTTCTTCACTGCAGTATGGAGCTGAGCTGGAAGTGTCTCCTCTCTACTGCAGGCTCCCAGGGGTGGCCTTTAGTGTGGAGGTGGGAGCACTTTCTGCATCACTAGAGGTACTGAATATAATTGCTATCTGTGGGTTTTATCCTGGCATCTGTCCCAGGCCCCAGCAACATGGCAGTCAGCAGACCCACCTTTCCTGTCCTTGTTCCTGTCTTTCTGGGTCCTTTTTTCTGGCTCCAGGTGCCAGTGACTCCCTTTCTGCTTCTCAGGAATTTTTCTGGGGACCCCTTCCTAGCAGCCATCCCAGGCAGATGTTTGGCTGAGAAACTATTTGATAGGCCAATAAAGGAGTTATCAAAAGGTCGCAGTGATTGTCTGATCTCTTTAATTTAACCCTGATCCTTGGAGACTATCCGTGCCCTCCCTTTCTCTTGCACACTCATAGTATTTAGGAGCTCTATCAATGTTCGGTTGGTTAATTTAATTTAATTAATAAACATTTGCTAAGTTTGATACTATATGTAGAAAACCTTAAAGATGCTACCAAAACACTATTAGAACTAATAAATGAGTTCAGTAAATTTTGGGATACAAAATTAATATACAGAAATCTGTTGAATTTTTATACACTGATAACAAATTATCAGAAAGAGAAATTAAGAAAACCCATTTACAATTGCATCAAAAAGAATAAATTACCTAGGAATGAATCTAATCAAGGAGGTAGAAGACCTGTACTTGGAAAACTATGAGACATTGATGAAAGAAATTAAAGACATTACAAACAAACGGAAAGATATATCATGTTAATGGATTGGAAGATTAATATTGTTAAAATGACCATAGTACTGAAGGCAATCTATAGATTCAATGCAATCCCCACCAAAATGCCAATGGCATTTTTCACTGAACTAGAATAAATCTGAAATTTGTATGGAACCATAAAAGTCCTCAAATAGCCAAAACAATCTTGAGAAAAATCAAAGCTGAAGGTACCATACTCCTTGACTTCAGACTATGCTACAAAGCTAGAGTAATCCAAACAGTATGGTACTGGCACAAAAACAGACACATAGATTAGTGGAACAGAATAGAGAGCCTGGAACTAAACCCATGCATATACAATCAATTAATTTATGACAAAATAAACAAGAATATACAATGCAGAAAAGACAGCTTCTTCAATAAGTGATGCTGGGGAAACTGGACAGCTACATCCAAAAGAATCAATCTGGATTACTTTCTCACAGTATATACAAAAATAGCCCCAAATCAATTAACAAGTTAATTGTAAGACCTGAAACCATAAAATCCCTAGGAGAAAACATAGGCAGTATGCACTTTGACATCAGTCTTAGCAATATATATATACATATATATATGATCTGTCTCCTTAGGCAAGGGAAACAGAAGCAAAAATAAACACAAGGAACTACATCCAACTCAAAAGTTTTTGTACAGTGAAGGAAACTATCAATGGTATAAAAAGGCAGCCCAATGACTGAGAGAAGAGATTTGCAGTTGACCTATATAGTAAGGGATTGATATCCAAAATACACAAAGAACTCATACAACTCAATGTCAAAAAACAGCCAACCCAATTAAAAGATGGGCAAAGGACATGAATAAACATTTTCCCAAAGAAGACATACAGATGGCCAACAGACACATAAAAAGATGTTCAGCATCACTAATGGGAATCAAAACCACAATGAGGCACCACTTCACCCCTGTCAGAAAGACTAACATCAAAAAGAAAACAAATAACAAGTGTTGGCAAAGGTGTGGAGAAAGGGAAACCCCAATGCACTGTTGGTGGGAAGGTAAACTGGTGCAGCCACTATGCAGAACAGCATGGAAGTTCCTCAAAAAATTAAAAATAGAACTGCCATATAATCCAGCAATTTCACTTCTGGGTATTTACCTGCAGAAAATAAAAACATTAATTTGATAAGATACAGGAAAACATTAATTTGATAAGATACCAATGTTCACTGCAGCGTTATTTACATTAGGCAAGATACGGAAGTAACCTAACTGTCCAAGGATAGATGGATGATTGTGGTGTGTGTGTGTGTGTGTGTCACACACACAATAGAATATTACTCAGTCATAAGAAAAAAATGAAATCTGGCAATTTGCAACAAAATGGATAGATCTAGAGGGTGTTATGCTAAGTGAAACATGTCAGAAAAAGACTGTGATTTCACTTATATGTGGAATCTAAAAAACGAAACAAAAACAGACTCATAGATACACAGAGCAAATAGGTGATTGCCAGAAGGGAGGGGGATGGGGGTGGGTGAAATAGGTGAAGGAGATTAAGCAGTAAAGACCTCCAGTTATAAAATAAAAACTCCACAGGGATGTAGTATACAGTGTAAGGAATATGATCAATAATGTAGTGACTGTATGGGGACAGATGGTTACCAGACTTACCATGATGATCATTTCATAATGTGTGCAAATGTCACATCACTACGAAGTACACCTGGAACTAACATGATATTGTATGCCAGCTATATTTCATGTGGAAAAAAATAGAAGAAAACAAAAGTAGACCACAAATCCATTGGGACGTCCTCACAGGGACAATGGAGAAGCTGCCAACAGTTGAAGAAGAGGTGAATCCTGTTTTGCAAGAGAACATTCCCCAGGGATCATCCCCAACGCCTTGGCTGGGACCCAGGCTGACCAGCATCTACTCACTGGACTTTGGAAGAGACTTTCAAGCGCCGCACACCTGCGGTTGGGAACTGCCTGGAGTTGATGTAGGAGACCTTCTGGAGGGCATGGTTGATGTTCCCAATGTCGTCACCTTCCATCACCAGGACGGACTGCGAGGGGTTGAAATGATACTGGAAGACAGAAAGGGGTATCATAGGAGCAAATGATCAGTGACATAAGCAGTCCCATGGAGCCCCTCCATCTCCATGAAAAGGCCACCAAGGCCAGCACAGGTATCTCCAAGGCACCTGCAAGTGCGGCATCTGTGTGCCCAGATGACTGTTTCAACCCCTCAACCAATCCCTGCTTGAGGGGGTGACTGGTGGGCTTCGGGATCCTCCTCTGTAAGATTCCCAGGAATTATAAACTCCTGGTAATACCAACCTGAGCCACAGGATGGAATTCTGAATTCGCATCCTCTGGGCTACTGTGGGGTCCTGCCCAGAAGCTTTCAGCCCTTGGACTGCCCACCCCCTCAGCTGACACCCTGGAAACTTAGGGCTTTGGTTCCTTTTGCTGTCTTGTCTTTGGTCTTGAACTGCTCCTTCATTCACCGTGCACTCCACTTCCTGACTCCTGACCCAATTTTTAACATCCAACCTTAAAGCTCATTTTTCAGCTAATGGCTTTCCTTCTCTTAGCTCTGATTCTCAGTCTTGCCCGCTTGTTGCTAAACTCTGGTTTCCCATAGGTTTTCCTCACTTGCTGTTTTTACACCTGCCGGCTGTCTTAGTTTTGTTATCTATGCACCGCATCCTGAGTCCCTGGTACCCCGTGCTTGGTGAAGGCCTGGGGACTACGATGCTCCCCACTGAGTCACCTGGGTCCCCAAACCAGATAAACTAGATACAGACTTCTCTCCCATGATGTTCCCAGTAGTTACTCTTTGAATGGCGCATGGAGAATCGCGTTTGCACTGCTCTGAGTTACTGACCTTGACACACTTCTAAGAATTATTAGGAACTGCTATCAATAAAATGTCAGGAACTTATGTGTGGATTCAGGTTATGCATCCAATACTCATGTCATGGGAAAGAGAGACACGGATACATTTTTATGTAGCTACTTGCCAACAATTATTTATTTTTTTTGAATAACACGTGTACATGGTTCAGCTATATATGTGTGCTAGTGTCCACCCCATTTTTCTCTCCTGTTGAACTAACTTCCCCAACCCCATTCCACAAGTAATCACTGTTCCATTAATTTCTAGTGACAAATTACATTATTGTTCATAATTAGTTGCTCCCTTCCTACCCTCACCCAGTGAGAGGCTTATACATGTCTGCACTCTTGTCAACAGGCTCGATCACGTGACTTCTGTACCTTTCCCTGCAGGGTATACATTTTTGCCCTGTTGCACTCAACAGCGGTCATGTGACTTGCCAACAAAATGGGGACAGAATTATTGTTTGGTTCATAACCATGTGGGAGATTTAACAGCCAGTTCATAGTTTGCCATGTCACTTTCCCTCTCATGAAACATGCAAAGCCTGGGTCTCACAGTGAGGGGGTTATGGGTAAGAGCTGCCACCAAACTATGGTTACCAGGGGGAAAGGGGGAGGGGGAGGGATAGATTAAGAGTTTGAGATTAACAGATACATATTACTATATATTAGAACAGATAAACAACAAGGACCTACTATGTAGCACAAGGAACTATATTCAATTTATTATAATGAGCCATAATGGAAAAGAAACTGAAAATACATATATGTACGTACCTATATGTATAACTGAATCGCTTTGCTGTACTCCTGAAACTAACACAGTAAACTGACTACACTTCAATAAAAAATAAGAATTAAAAAAACACATAATGAGAAAAAGAGCTGCAGCCAATCTTTAATGACTTGAAGTGTTATCAATAAAAAAAAATTTCTGTATAATCTACAGAAATTTTAAAGTCATTTGTTACTGCAGCATAACCTCACCTATCCTGACAGTTGCTACTTAAGCATTTTATGAATATATAATCAATAAATATAGATTCCCATTTTTCTCCTTTCTTACAGCAAAGATAGCTTATTACATACTATACTGTACTTTGCTTTTTTCCATTTAGCTTGTGTCTTGGAGATCTTTTCTTTTTTTTTTTAAAGTTGTATGATACAATTTAACATTAAATCAATTATTTAACCAGTCTCCTAATATGAAGACTTGGGTTGTTTCCAATCTTCTACTAATAATGCTTCAATGAATAACCTGTACATATAATATTTCATTAACATTTCATAAATGTGTAAATGTATCTGTAGAATAAAGCCCTACAAGTGAAATTGTTAGGTCAAAGAGTGTATGCCCTTTAAATTTTGACAAATGTTGCCAAATTTCTCATTGCTAGGGATTACATCAATATATACTCCCTCTCACAGTGTATGATAAAGCTTCTTTTCTCAAGACCTCAACAACAGAGCATGCTATCAAACTTTGGGATTTTTGTCAATCTGATAGGTGATAATACTATCTTAATGTGGTTTTATTTTACATTTCTCTTTCCATGAAGTAGGTTGAGTATGCTTTCAAGAGTTTAAGAAAAAATCTATCTATATTGGCTTTTCTCTGCTATGACTCAGATGTCTTTATAAGAGTTCCTTGTTCTGTGTCTGGACCCTATCAGGAGGTGGGTGTCTCACGAGCACTGTGGTGCCATTGTCCCATGTAATAATCCCTTGTATTGTGGCCCTTAGTCAACTTTTAGCTCAATCTTTGTCTCTCTTAACTATCATGTGAGCATTTCACTGTTACCTCTTCCAAGCCTCCCCAGTTTCCCTCACTTAGGTCCCCAATGAGCTCCTACAGTGCTTATGCAATGGTAGTATAATTATTACAGTGCAGTGACCATGAGCTCCCTGAGGACAGGGGCTCCAACTCTTATCCCTGAATCCCAGAACTTCATCCTAGGGCTCTGGAACCCCCTTTTTAATGAATGACTGAGTGGTCCCCCAGCCCACATTTTACTCAGTATCATCTCCTGTTATTCCCCCAAAGGACTCTTTCTTTCAGTCATGTCTTTTCAGTCAAGCTTTGGTGCGAGTCATTATCAGTGCTCACAAAACCCTGTTCTCCTGTCCTTCCTAGGCTTCCTGGAGATAACGTATCCACATGGTTCAACTATATATGTGTGCTAAGTGTCCACGCCATTTCCCAGCTGCCTTGATCTACCTGTGGGTGGGTCATGTGGCTGCATCCAGCCAATGGGATATGAGAGGAAGTGATACTGGTGCTCTAGGCTGAAGCAGTGAAGGGCCCTGCTGGACACACCACCCTTTTTCTTTCGTTGCCCTAGTGGTCTGTGGCATTCCTCACTTCCCCAGCTTAGTGTGAGAGAGAAATAAACTTGTAAGCATTAAGCAATAGACATTTTGGGGTCATTGGCTATTGCAATTGCTTGGACCACTGGAAGAATTCAACCTTTCCTTCCTGGGCATGAGTCTCACTTCCCCAAATCTATGTAGCATCTCTGAAAGGCTGTGTGGACTGCCACAACCCAGTCCCAGCACAAGCTACAGAGTACGGCTTTGGACAATTTCCTTTCTCTTTCTGGACTTTATTTCCTCATTTAAAATAACGGAGATATTAATATCTACCTGTCTGGAGCTTAAATGAGATAATGTATATAAAGTCTCTAGCACTTAAAAAGGTGTTCAATCTATAATCGCTTTTATTATCACTCTTAATAATGTAATTACTTCTGCGCCAAGTCTTTGCCTGTGCTGGGAACACTGCCTTGGCTGTTCTTCTTTCCCTGCAGTTCAGTTCCCTCCTGTCCTCAAAGCCGAAGCAGGGTCTCTCTGAGCTGTGACGTCTGGTCACAAGCACTGTCCCCCGCGCTGGATTCAGGAGCCCCTGGGCACATGCACAGGTGATGCCACAGTCGGCCTCTGGTTGGCTTAGCTTCTCTCCTGCTGTGGCTGACTCACTAGCTAAGCATGTCTGTCTGTCTGCCCCCTCCCCCAATAGATTGTGAGGAGCCTGAGGACAGCATTACCACGGGGTCCAGCACATGACAAGCATGAGGTAAGATGGTGCCCCCTGCCGAGAAGGCCGATCTCTGAGCTCTGCATGAGGGCTGAACAGAAAAACCAAGCAGTTCTCCCAGAGGGACTGATTGGCAGCAAGCCGTGGCATGCCCACTGCAGCCCCTAGGGAGAGGATGGGTTAGAGAATGTGTCGGATCTGTAGTGAATACCCTAGTCTGCTTGCCAGAGCATCCCCAAATGGCCACAGTGCTTGAGGTGAGCACTGGCTTAGCCATCAATATAGTACCTGCAGGATCAATAAAATCCTTCACTAAAGTAGGTTTTGTTTGTATGGTTGTTTTTTTTTGTGTGTGTGTGTAGGGGGGCATCGACTGATGGTCGGTCTCTGGTATTGCAGGATATAGGGTGGTACTGGCATGACCACAGGGGCAGGAGATGGCTTCCTGGGGACCTGGCAAAGGGTGACAGTATTCATTCTCCCTGGGAAGCCACCACAGTGGTTCCTTTCTCTGAGCCAAGAAGCAGTTAGACAGATGGCCTTTGCAGAATGGTCAGCACTGTTGGAGGGTCGGCCAATGTCGCCAGCCACCTACCAGGCTGAGACATCGGTGAGGCCCCTGCCCAAGGCCCTGGCTTGTTCTTCGAGGACCAGCTGGCTATGTCACCCCAGGCCCCTTGCCCTTCCTTTGGACACCTGCTAGCCCCTCTGGGCTGGGCCAGATGAAGATTTGCCACAATAGAGGCTCTTCTGTCACAACTGTCACCCAGGCTTACTTTTCAAAAAAGAAGTGGCAGCAGCAATGCCAAGTGCAAGGTCAGCCCAGCAGGAGAAGGGAACTGTGATTTGTTGAGAGCCTGTTTTCTAGGGGAGATCTGTACCTATATCCATCTGTATGCATATATATCATCTATATCTTTATCTGCACATCTGTCTGTGTGAATGCATATCTTTGCTATATCTGATATATATATATGAGGATGTATAAAAATATATATAATTCAATTCTTACATAACTACAAAGTAATATTAAGTCCTTTTTACACATGAGGGAACTGGGGCTTAAAAGATTAAAGTATGTTGCCCAAGGTCACCCAACTCATACACATCCGTACTGTGCTTTGAACCTAGGAGTGTTTTGTTCCCAGTGTCTTGCTCTTTCCCACCCTTTCCGCACCGTGGAGGTTGGCGGGGATCGTCCTATAAAAATCAGAAGTGGGCATTCCTCAGGAATGTGGCTGTTCCACCACGTCTGGTGTGGATACATAACCATAACCACCTGGACCATTTAATGACTCCAGACGTGCTGGAGAAGTATCCAGAAATACGCAGGACCCAGGGGGAAACAAGGGAGAAGAGGACCTCGTGTGGGGCCCTGTGAGGGGGTGCAACGCTTCCGCAGTCATGAGAGGCCCTCAGTTCTCTGCACCAGCCAGAGAGGATGGAGAAGGCCAGGAGCCAGTGGAGAAACTGCTAGTCATCATTCAAAAACGAAATGAGGGCTAGAGGAGGGAGGCGGGGGAGGAAGTGGTTTTAACAGTATTCAAGAATGCCTTCTCATCTGAGTTGCTAGCACAGAGGAAAGAGCATAGACTTATTTTGGACAAGTCCCTGGGCCCCGATCTCCTTATTTCTGAAATGGGGTCATGATATTTAATTCGTTGTGAGGAGTGGGGATAATGAACTTAAAATAGCCCCCAGTGGGTGCACCGCAAATTGTGTGTCTTATCATTAACTTCTCACTCTGCGGTCTGGTTCTTGCCAGCCGCGCCCTCAGGATGGAAAAGGATCATTTGCAGAGCCTGGTTATGAGCAGGTGGTATCCTAAAAAGTCAGATTAGCTTCCTCCACCCCCCACCGCTTTCGGGGTCACTTGATTTCGCGCTTCCTCTTTCACAGGCTAGGACTGCTATGTAGGAATTGCTGTGGTTCTTAATTTATAATTCTAAGAACGTGTGGCTTTTCAGTTCAGCATCTTTGGTTTATTTGTTCTATAGGGCTTGGAATCCTGAAGCTGTGGCCCCGTGAGATGGTCCAGGGCAGAGGAGATCCATTTAGAGACAGGGGGCAAATCCAGAATCAGAGAGGGGAGGGTTAGAAGGACAAATTTCTGCATCGCTGGTGTGGCAAAACACTAAGGAAACAGTACAAACAGTAGGTCAAGGACCAAACCTCAGGCTCTGCTCGTGACGGTATCTGTATAAAATGTGCCAAGAGGGTCTTCCGTGGGCCAGCTGCCATGAAAAAGACTGGTGGAAAGCCCGCCTTTCCAATAGAGACAGTGTTGTGAGTTTCCTTCAGTGACAGGTGGTTAGCTATTGAGAGTACCTGGGTGTATGTAGGTGTGTGTATGTGTGTGTATGTTTGTGCATGTGTGTGTGTTTCACACATGTTAAACAAGGCTCTGGAAAGCCATTCTTGCTTTACCCTGACTTTGTAATCCTCTCATCTTCCCCATCTGACCCAGGCTCCATTCGGAACCCCACAGCTGTCTAGATCATGCTCCCTTGCAATGGAGCCCTTTAATGCTGCTTGTTGCCAACAGAAAACAAAACAAAACAAAACAAAACAAAACAAAACAAAACAAAACAAAACAAAACAGTAAACACCTAGACATTAACAAGGCCCTGGACATGGCTTTTGCCTCCTGCCTCTCTGGTCACACTTTCTACTTTTCCTTCTGCAGTTTGGGCACTTGTCACACTGGCCTTCTGCCTAGAGTGACTGCCTTGCCCTGACCCCCGCCACTGCCTGTCTTCTTGCTGGTTGGTTCTTACCCTGAAACATTCTGCTCAGACTCTGCCTCCTCCAAAGAGCCTTCCCTGAACTACTGTTCCCCAGGTTCTGAAGCTCTGAACTGACTGGGTTCACATTCTGGCTCCATTCATTACCATCTTTGGGATCCTTGGCAAGTTTCCTTTCTTTTCCAGGCTTCAATTCCTCATGAGCAAAATGGGAATATTCATGGTCCTTTTATCATAGGGTTGTTCTGGGGCTTAAATGAGTTAAACTCTTAGAACACTTTTAGAACAGTGCCTGGCACGTGGGAGACCCTCAGTAAATGTTCATGCTCGTAATCATTGTAGCAGTTACTGCGCTGGATTACAGGCATCTGCTTGGGCCACTGGGTTCCCCAAAGACAATAAGCCTGGAATATTCATTCTGTGCCCCTCTACTCAGCCCAGAACTGATTTACATGGCTGTCCATGGAATGTATGTGGAAGTGATTGTGACTTAAAGAAAAGCATGATGTGTCCAGATCACTGGCCCCTCCAAGGCTACCCAAGGTCAGAGCCCTACAAGCTTCTGACAGCATAAACAAGAGGGCTCTCTGTTGGAGGGGTGACTCCCCATCCTGGGGCTGGGGCTGGGGCAGGGAGGCAGGGGGAGCTCCATGGGCAGCACTGAGTGTGGACGGGAGGCGGTGGGAAACCTCTGTTCTGGTCATTCCCTCCTTGGGAAAACTTCACAGCCGCTGGACCCTCACGGGTCTGTCCAGTGTTCCTGGAGGCAGAGGGTGGGCCGCCCTGACTTCCAGAGAGGAGGCCTCGGGGCTGCCTGTTCTCGGTGGGGTCCACGATGATTGAGTGGAGGCTGCAGCGATGCTTACCTTGCTCTTTGCTCAGGACCCCGAGGCCTTGGTCCAGGTGAGGCCAGAGCCATCCCTGCCAGTCAGGGAGGTGCTTGATGAGGCCATTACCCACATCCTGCCCCCTCCAGAGGAGCTTTTCTCAAAATGTAGCTTGGATTCCCTTGGATGACTGGAATATTTTTATTTTGCATGGATGATAAAAATAATAAATCCGCTCATAGTCCCTTTGACTGCAGACACTGCCTGGAGCCCAGTCTGTGCCTCAGTGTCACCACGTCAGACCCAGGGACCTCCGCATCTGCTTTCTAATTCCACCCTACCCCGGGTTGGTCTTTTCTAATTAGCATTTTCCACGGTCCAAACTTTTAATTCTACTTTTTTGTATTTGTGAAATGTGTTCTTGGGCGCTACTTCAATTCCTTTAGGCCAGTAGACAACAGATCACCCTCCCAACCCAGGAAAAAAAATGAAATATAACAGCTCCCTCCAGGTAGACACTGAGCACGTGCCTGCTTTTGTGCACTGAACTCATTATACACAAGGGCTTCACCTGGGAATTTGAGGAGACGCACAAGTCTGTCGTGGAGTCACAGTCACGAATCTCCCTGCTGTAGCAGCACCTGTGTGGTGGTACCAGCCTTGTGCGACGTGGCGGGAAATGACTCCACTGCCAGGAGGACACTGGGTGCTGGGCAGCCACCGACTCATGAAGCAACGTCTGACTGGGGGCCATGCCGGCTCCTTCCTTACCTTTATTCCTTGGCCCAGGCTCTCCAGGGAGTTGATATCCAGCCCTTCCTTGCAGGCCTGCAGGCAGGAAATCACCTTCTGACTGTCCATTTTCCCCGGGCGGATGGTGAGGCTGGCCAGGCTGCCGTGGAAGAATTGAGCAAAGCGCGGTTTGGTGACTTCTCCTCCTACAAGACAGAGACACATCGTTATTTGCCCTGCGGAGACTGGGTGGGAAACACCACTTCCAGGCGCCATCTGGTGGGAGGCAAGAACACAGTGGCTGCGTCCCCTAGACCCGAGCTTCTCCTTGCAGAGCTGCGGGGCCAGAATCTCAAGAGGATGTTATTTGCCGCCAAGACCTTGGCACTCCCCAGCTGCACCCATTTAGGAATCTGGGCTTCTTGAATTTTAAAACATTTACTTTCAGAGGCACAAACTGTCTTAGAAGACAGGGAGGGCCTACAGGGTAAAAGCAGGAGCGAGAAAGACGCTACCAGTGCTGAAAGCTGTGCTGTGTGCCACGCTGACTGCTGGGGACTTCATCTGAGTGAGCCTGCAAAGAAGGGGTCATTGTTTCCAAGGGACAGATGATGAGGAACCCTGGGACTCAGAAAGGTTGAGGGACTTGCCTCAGGGCACACAGCTAAAAGCAGAGCTGGGGCTCTAGTCCAGGTCTGTCTGGCTGCAGAGCTGGCATTTGCTCTCTTGTATTCCTCTGAGGGGCTGGCATGCAGTTGAGGGGACCTGGAAACGCCATGTCCGTGGGCTCTGGCTCTCTCGTGGTGAGTTGATTTTACATCCACTCAAATTCAGGTTCTTTGTCATGCAAGGGCTTCCTCGATTCTGTTCTACCTTGGACTTTCTTCTTATCGCCTTCTCATCAGCAGTTTTCTACTGTTCGCTCTGCTGGCTGAGCTGAGTCTGTCTGAGCCCGACTTGGCTTTTCCGCTTGTGAAATTGTTCGACGTGACTCCTGTGGCAAGGCCAGACTGAAAGCCACCTCCTCTCATTTTCTCCCTCATTTACTTAAAATAAAAGCTCCCCCAAGGTCCACTGGATGCCTCACCTCCACCAGGAGGCCTTCCCCACTGACTTTATGAGCACAGACCCCTTCCATCCCTGGGCAGCCTACGTCGTCAATCCTAGCCTTGATCTTGCACTTCTGTTTGTACAGAGAGGTATACAGGGAAGATGGACCTGGGTGGAACTCTAGCTTTGCTAATTCCCTGGAGGGGTTTTGGAGCCTCTCTGAGCCTCTGCTTGCTTGTAGGGGACACTCCTGGGTCTTGCCTCCTTGCTTTCCTGGCTCTTAGCAGCTTCCCCAGTGGCCAGCTCCCACGGGCACAGCCGGCACCTACCCCTGCAGTGTGCTGCATGAGAACCCCACCCCGTGAACCACTTTCCCCAGCATCCTGGAGGGCAGTTTTCTGGCAGGTTCTGCCAAAGTAAAAACAACTGTGACTTCTCTGCTCTTCAGTGAGCCACACTGTGTCGACTAAGTCTGGACCCCAGCCTGGGGGGCAGAGGGCTCTCCATGGGGTGCTCTGTTTCAGCTTTGGGGGAGAAGATGTTCCTGACTCTGCATTCCTATAGTCTTCTGAGTTCCCCTGATTTAGTCACTAATCCTTTATTATCCCAATCCTCTGTGATAGTATTGTTTTATATTTCCTTGTTTAAATTACTGTTGTTTCTCTCTCCTGATTGGGTCCAGAACTGATACACCCTCTATGTTTGCACACACACCTTTGCTCACACCCATTCCTCCTCACACTGAGATACCAGATCAAGCAGATCTCACTGGTCCTTCGAGGGCCCTTAAGCACCCTGCCCACTGTTCCTTCTTCCTGCCCTGAGCCTTGGAAAGAAGATAGTTTTTTTTTAAAGTGCCCCTCACAACTTGGCATTGTTGAGTGATGGTTTACATGTATGTGTTTTCTGTCTTCAGTAGCCTAGAATGGGTGATACTCAACCTTGGCTGCATATTTTAATCACTGAGGGAGTCTTTAAAAAATAAACTGATCCTGGTGCTGGCTGGGTCCCACGCAGAGAGATTGTGACCTAACTGGTCTGGGGAGTTTTAAGAACTCCTTTGGGTGAATCAAACATGAAGTCAAGGTGAAGAACCCCTAGGCTGTGAAATTTCTAGCCAGGCTTCTGCATACTCCTTACGTGATCTCTCTCCTTTACGACAGACACCTGCAGGTTTAGCTTGCCTCTCTTTGCAGGCTGCTGGAATTTATTTGTTGAAGTCTGTCTGCTGCATGGCAGGGAGCACACATGCATGATTCATTTTAGTGAAGACAATACTGAGCAGGTATTAGGGGCTGAGGGCTGCCCCAGGCATCTTGCATAAGCTGGCTCATTTATCCCTCTCAACAATGCCGGCCCCTGCCCCTGTGTCATGGGACATCCTCCACCCTGCCTGGCACACAGCAGACACTTCATAACTGTTTGCTGAATTGTAGGAGATGATCCAGCAGAGTCGTGGACACTGTGTCTCTGACATCTACCTCACTCCTGCCTTCTTGCAAGGCAGCCCTGAGGTTTGGGGGGTTGACCTGAGTTCCAGGGATGGACTCTATTTAGTCAAAGCTAATGAGGTGATCCTGTCTCCAGGGCTCCAGTGACTGAAGCAGCCATGGACTTGGGACCCCGTACCAGGATGAAGTCACCCGGCACCTGGCATCCAAAAAGCCACAGGGGTTGGTCCAGGGATAATCATGAGACCAAATTCAGGCCGATGAAATGAGCGGAGAAATTGACATGCAGCCTCTGGGAAAAGAGCTTCTATTTTCTCTGTAGAAAGTTTCTGGAACCTACTCTTGCTCTCTTTCCCTGGAGACCATTATGTGAAGGTAGAAGGCTCGGGGCTGTGGTAGTCACCCTGCAAGCAGACCGAGGACGACCGGGCAATGCCTGGAGGAGGGCGGGGCCAGGGGAGCACAGCGGGCTGAGCGACCCCTGAGTGGCCGGCCTCCCTGCTTTCCAGCGGGACATCCTCAGCTGTGGGAGCCAATCAGCCACCTTTACGGTTCAAGTCGTTTTGCCTCACACTGTTGTTACTTGCCCTTCAAAGCATCCTCACATGGAAGAAATAAAAGGAGAAGGCTCTATGGAAGTGCTCAGTCCACAGATGTGGCTTCGAGAGGTAATCTGAGGTTGCCATGGCTTTGGGTAGCCAATATGGAACCTTTGGATTTTGGCCTTTAAAGCCCTCATGGTTAAGGTGCCTCTCACAGCCATTAGCATGCTCCTACTCTAGCAAATGGACACTCCAGCTGACCTGCAATAAGAAGGGTGTGAGCCTGGGTCTGGATGGTGGAGCTGCCACCCTCCAGGGCATCCTGGTGCTCATCTCTCCCATGCCTGGTCCCCGACTTAGAGCAGGAGATCCAACAACAACTCTCATTTGCTGGGCTTGAACTATGAGCCCAGCACTGTGTCATGCCCTCAACATACGCCATCTTACTGAATCTTCATCAAACACTTAGGAGGTAGGTACTTACTCTCTAGTAACAGAGGAGCAAACTCAGGCTTAGGGATAAGAAAGTGACCAAGGCACACGAGTATGAAGTAGTGCAATGTGCGCTTCTGCAGAGTGAGGGCGTCCATCCGTGCCCAGGACCTGCTGGGCATCTGAGTGGTCCTGGGCAGCCCAGCCTAGAGCCCAGCTGAGAGGGGCCACTGTGTTCTGTGGTCCAGGCCCTTTCAGCTGCTCCCTCAGCAGCTCCACCCTTAAAGGCCACACCTTATGACTCTCCTGGATGCCGGGATGTTTTCCTACACACTCTTTTCGCTCAGCAGAACATGTATATTTTGTATTTTTGACTCAAGAATTCCAGATCTGTGACACCCTCTATTCGCGATGCAGCTCCAGGGAAGAAATTCAATTAGCATTTTGCAATAGGAGGCCAGCAAAGATTTGAAATATATTTGCACTAGAAGTGGTTGTGATGCAGGATTTAGAAAAATAATGGAAATCTCTTTCTTTTAATATCTAGGATGTCTGCGTATGCCACACGGCTCCTCTGTTAACTTTCAGACATACACATGCTCACAAATTATTTTAGGTAAAAAAAAAAAAAAAAACAACCACCATGATTTCTAACACAAAGAACCTTCTCTAAATATTTGCAAACACAATTTTGGATTCCTGAGGCTAGATCTGTGCACATTTTTAAAGTGTTTGCTGTATGCCTAGCCTTCTGTTTGATTCAATTGATTGTTAAGATGTGGACCGTGCTCTCCAGGAGTTTACATTTAGTTGGTAGAATAAAATATAGACATTGGAAAAGTAAAATAAAAATGTAAGAGTAAATTGCCAGTACAATAGTATTTTAAGGCAGTGCCTGATTAATTTCCAAAACGAATGATACAGATAATATGTCCTATTGATCAAAGGGGAAAAAATAATAGCCATGATTTACTAGGTCCTTAAAACCTGGCAAATTCTTTCATATGCTATTTAATTTAATGTGTAAGTGGCAGGATCATACTTTTGAGATCTTAACTTCTCCTCTTACCCTCCGTTTAAACACCTCTGGCTTGTGCTCATTGCCGTGAGGGTTGTGATGGGGGGAGAGCAGATGGGGCTTGAAGCCAGTCTCTTCCTTAGTTTTCTTTCCAGAATCCTAAACCTTTAGGAGGGTGGGGAGGATGTGGGTATCTTCACCATGTGGGGAAAACATCGAGGAAGAAAACCTGGCTTCCCCTAGCTTAGGAAGTGATACCCCAGACTGGAGGGGAGGGTGACAGAGAAAAGGTTGGGGAATCAGATGACAGAGATGCAGAATGAGGGCACCTGAAGCCTGCCGTCTGGGCTGAGTCCTGGAAGGGGTGTGTGATGCCGGGCAGAATGCCAGCCTGGCACATCTGGACAGATGGACCATGGATGGTCCTATACAGAGCATGAAATGCAGCAGAGGTATTTCTGTGCCCCTAAGGCAAGGAAATGCTGACTGCACTGATGGCTCTGAAGGACCATTAATGACTAAAGAGGTGAGCACCATTTCAGTGGAAAGATGACTGGAGGCCCCCTCAAAACCCTAGCACCATAGACACCCCCCAGAAATCAGCTGGCACTCTAAAGAAATGGGAGAATTCCACATTTGCTGGGGTTAATCTCTCCACTCAGATGGAGGAGGAGCTTGACATGAAACTGAGATGGATGTGGAAAAACTACTTGTTAAAAGCTACTTTTGTGAATGCAGATTCTCACCTGCTAAATGTCCAACTCTTTTTCACAGATGATGTTTTCAAAGTTGGATGACCTGCCCAAGGCCCCACAGGCAGAAACGCGCGAAGCCCAAATTCAAATGCAGGTCTTGTTTGCTCCCAAGCCTTTGACCTGCAAGCCATACAATGAGATGTGGCTGGGAGGGTTCAAGGAGGCGTTCTTGCAGGATGTCAAAACTGGGCTGCTTCATAAAGATGGGAGCAGGTTGGGACTGACACAGCGCTGGGGGAGAATGTCCAATTATCCTGGGTTGTGTAGACATGGAACTCCCAATGATTTGTGTCAAGATTGCTGGGGAACACAGTTGTCTTGCAAAATAACAGTATTTGGCAAATGTGGTTTAACGTAGCCTGTGTTATTCTGAGCCTAAGTTTGCATTGGGAATAAATCCTCCCTCAGCTTTCTTTCCACTGAGAGGTGGGGCCCACTCACTATACACATAGCTTTCAAGTCAATAATGTTCACTTTCCTTTGAGAAAAGATCTGTGTTGTGTGAATGTACTAAGTCTCTTCCCTTTGCAAAGTGAGTGCGGGATGCTGCTGGTCTCCCCCCCCCCCCCGCCCCCCGCTGTCATTCTCACAGCTATTTAGTCTGAAAAACACATGGAAAGGAGTGGGGGCCACATTCCCTCTGGCCTGAGTTGGATGCTGCTCTGTGCCTGGCTTGCTGATGGGGACGCCCCTCAGTAAACACAATTTCATGGATGGCTGGGTATCAGTTTTGAGCAATGCAAATGGTGAGACTGTCTGAAATCTTGCTTTCTCTCATTTCTTCATTTCAGTGATGGAGACACCCACGGAAAGCAAAGACTGAGTGAAACATGTAATAGACCCCCATTGGCTGTGCCTTTAAAACTGGCCACCACCGAACCCCAGGGGGGTGAGCTACGGTTGCAGGGACTGGTGGACAAGGATGCTCAGCCACCAGGGCTGGTCCTGACACATTCTCAGCAGGCTACCTCTACCCTTCAGTTTTTACATATTTATCTCTCCAGCTTTTCCTAAAGATGTTTACATGGCATGTTCTAAGTGAGCAAAACATATGACTGATGGGATGACCCCAAAAGTCAGTACTCTGGAGTTGGGGACTGAAATTCATCAAGCTAGAAGGGCCTTCATATGTCACCCAGAACGGCCCCTCCATTCTCCAGGAGAACAGAGGCAAGACACTGTCTTCATTCTTTTTTGAGTGGGGGAGGTAATTAGGTTTATTTACTTAGAGGAGGTAATGGGGCTTGAACCCAGGACCTTGTGCCTGCTAAGCATGCACTCTACCACTGAGCTACACTCTCCCCTGACACTGTCTTCAAAGACCCAGAGCAGATAAGCAGCAGCAGCAAGGGTCTGGAATTCTCCTCTGACTCCAAACTCAGCCCTCCCGTTAAACCATGATGCTCAGCAGGCTGGTGGTTATCTTTGGCCTCAGCATGATTTTGTCTGATCAGTGAGAAAAATGCCCCGGGAATTTGGGCAAATGATTTGACCCCAGATTCCAGAATCCTCTGGTCTTTTTTATTGGCTGTGAAAGGCCATCTGGCTTTACATGTCTCTAGAAGCAGAGGTAGTGTATCAGTGTCATCAAGGTTGAGGGCTCTGGGTGGCACAGACCTGGGGGCACATCAGGGGTCTCGGTGACCCTTACCAAGACACCTATCTTCTCTGAGTCTCAGTTTCCTCATCTGCAAAATGGGGATGATAATCACACCCATTCCGCAGGGTTGTTAAAGAGAAGACAAGCCAGAGCCCAGCACAGGAACTCAAAACTGGCAGCTAGTTCTGGTGACAGCAAGAACCAAGGAGATCTGAGATGGGATGACGTCATGTGAGTTTGCTCTGTCTCTTTCTTCAGTGGCCTCTTTCTTTTTTTTTCTTTCCCCGGTATATCCCTCAGAGAAACTAAAATGATACTGTTTTTGCTCTAAGACCCTTCTCAAATTTTATAATGAATATAATTTTCAGAATAAAATTCAAAATTAAAATTATAATTCAGTTATATTGTGTTTTCACATATAAATCAGTGAATCTTAAAGCTGATTTCATCTGTGTTGTCTTTAAACCAATATATCCTCATGTTAAATTAACACCAGGGCTTAGAATCATCTTTTCTGGATTCTTTAATACAGATAATGCTAAGAGACACCCTGTGTCAGATCATGAACCATATATGCCTTTGTCCAGACAGATTCAAAAATGGGATATAATTCAACAAACATTAATTATTGACCTTCTCTGGGACACAGAGTAGGGGGGATGGGAGAGGAGGGGAGGAGACTCTTTGAGAGCAGATAGTCTTTGCCTTCTGCAAACTCATGCCCTAGTCGGGGATGGAGGCCTGCATTCATAACTCCAATGAGAGGTTTCCCAAACACTGCCCCAGGAACACTGTTTCACAACGAGTGAGTTCTATAGTGAAATAAGATTGAGAAATGAGTTAAGGAACGCCAAACTGACTGCTTTCTTGGTGGGCTTTTGAGAGCTTTTAATAAGTGAATGTGCACTGTGACTCTCCAGTGTGGTGCTGTGAGGATGCTTTATGCGGCTTCCCGAACTTGACCTTGGCCTGACGGTGGGAGAGGCATCCCGTGGGACTGAGCTTCATGAAGTCTCCTTGGGGAACACCACTCGCATAGAAGGCAGACTACACTAGCACGTGCCTGCTTCTCTCAGCAGCAGAGACCCCAGGGATGCAGAATAATTTCAACACAGACTTTATTAAGAGAATTTATACTAAATTAGACCAAGCTTATTAAGTGAAGGCACGTACTCCAAGTCTCTGCACTAATTTAATGTCTGGCAAAAAAAAAAAAAAAATGACCTGAAAAAGTACAGCAGATCTCAGGACCACATGTGATTTCAGTTTCCCTCTGTCTGAGGATCAGATGCTGTTGATTCCTGTAACCCTCAGGCTTATTTCTGCTTTTCTATTCTTTTTTTTTTTTTTTTGACCATTCCTATTCTTTGCTTTGGATCCTCTCAAAAGCCACAAATGGGGGTTCTGTGTCTGTCCCTTAATGGGTTCTAATTTTTAGAACCATCCCCTTCTCAACTTGCTGCAGCTTTATATGGTAAGTAGAGGGTAGGACTGAGCGAGACCAGGAGCTAGGGTAGAAAGCCCTCCTTCTCCCAAGACCAGGCGGACGCCACTGCCAGGAGCAGGCGAGGCTGCACACTCTGGCAAGGCCAAGGTCCAGAGCACCAGAGGAGAGTCCCCAGCAGAGGCAGGGATGAGGCAGTCGCTGGAGACGGAGCCAGGTAAGGAAGCCTGTGACAAGCTCCACCAAGAGCAGGTGAGGCTCAGGCAGGGAGCAGGGCAGCTCCTTCTTGGGTGAGTATCTCATGCTTCTTCAAACATGTTTAGCCAACTCTTGCCCCGATAGCATATGAAATAGGTAAAACAGAGCTGCCCTGATTATAGTGTTGGGGGAGAGGTGTCCTGGTGTGTCATCTGCTGGGGCATCTCCCTGAAGTCCCGGGCACATCCTAGGGCCCTGGTCTGCCACCATCAGCAGCCTTCCTGACTCACTTCCACAACAGCTGGGTTACAGGCCCTGGGTAAGCTGGGCCCCGTGTAGAGGTCCAGGGGCAAAGATGTGAGTGTATAATTTTTTATCATATATGAGTGGAACTTGAGGTTTTTTTGTTAGAAATGGATGAGTAGGAACTCTAAGGAAAAGGACAAATTAATTAGGCTTTTAAATGATCTTATCCCATGGCATGACCCAGAGAGAGACAAAGGACCTGGTCTTTGTCTAAAGGTAGCAGTTTGAGTCAGCACAGACTGAGCTTGGCCATGAGAGAGGGTCTGATTCCACCCTGAGAACATTGCCACTGAGCACAGAGGTGATGGCAAGGCGGTGTGCATCGGTCACATAAAGGAAGGAGGACTCTTTTGAGATGCAAGGTCCATCCTGACTTCAGCTGTTCTCTAGAACGAAGATACTTGCCTGCTCTAGGCAGTACTGGCAACGTTTCTTATGTGTAAATGAAGTCTCAATATTCTTCTTTTAATTACTGGAAAAAAATACCAATGAAAATGAAATTCCACTGATTACTTTGGCTTTCAGATTCACTAAGTGGACACGGTAGGCTAACTGGGGCTGCAGAGCACTGCCCAGCAACAGTGCTGGAGCCAGTTCCCAGCAAGCAGCTGCCGTCACATCATTTTCTATCCCCATTGTTAAACCGCAATTGGAAATTTCACAAATGGGAACGAGTTCCCTTGCCAACCTCCAAAACTCCCTGCCATTACAGGCCCAAAGGCAATTAGAGGTTCACACAGCGGGCTTATAATATGTATACAAGTGGACTTTGGCGTGTTTAGAAACATACTGAGAGGAGGGCTGCACTGTAGACCATCAATTTCACAGCACCATGTTCGACTGAAAGGCCTTCTGATCTGTCCTTCCAAGACAAAAACATGGCTCCAGGGAGGATGTAAATATTCAGGAGACTCCAAGCTCCTGACAAGGCAGCATGGCATCCTATGGTCTGGTGTCAACTCCTTTTCTCAGCCTCCTCCCCACTCTTTCCACTGGTCCAAGTACCTTCCAGCAATGGGGCACCCCGAGCATGCCTATGTCACGCTTCTCTGCCATGCCATACGCTGTTGCCTTCCTTATCTTCCTAGTGAACTCTTACTCATCCCAGAAAGCCCAATTTAAAAGATTTGTAAAGGATTTTCTCCTATGCTGAAAATTCACCAGTGGGGTGCAGAGTTTGTGTGGTATTTTGATTCCAGACTTGTCAGATATCTCAGAAGGTAAAGGGTTTATAATGTTTGTTTCAATACACATCAGCTCCTGCCTTTTCCCAAACACATAATCACATTGACAAGATGACCAACTAACTGGCAGTAGGGGCAGTGAGGCACAGTGGAAGGAGAACAGGCTTTGAAGAGCTGGGGTTGGGCAGATCTGACTGGGAGACCTTGGGTGGGCTACCTCACCTCTCAGAGTCTGTTTCTTTTCTACTAGTTGGGACCACTAGTGCTTTTTTACCCCATGGATGTAAAGGGCCTCCTTGCAACACTGGCTCTTAAAGTTCTCTCCAGGAAATGATATGAAGAACTTCCACTCACATTTAATTGTTGAAGCAAGTTATGTGACCACACTCTACTCCAGTAAAGAGTGGTCCTAGCATCTGTCTTGGAAGAGGACAGAAACACTCGAACTCCCCAGTAGCCATTCTTTCTCCCACACTCTTTTAAAATAAATATATGCTTTAGTTTAAAAAGCATTTTTGTGGAATTTCTTTTTAATACATTGTAATCATATATAATATTAGAGCTTCTATTTATAAAGTGACAAGGCCATCTTCAGTTGTGGCTTAGGGGGATACTGGAGAAGGAGACACCCCCCCAGAGAACGGCATCAAGGGCCACAAAGAGGCCCCCCCACCCTAGGGTAGGGGGCCTTATAGCATCTGCCCAGAGGGATTTCAGGGTTGCTGTGAACCAAAGATTGTTGTGTTTCTCTAATTCTTCCTTTTACCTAGTAGAAATACTTTTTGCTTATTCTGCCTCATTCCACTGTGTGTGTGTGTGTGTGTGTGTGTGTGTGTGTGTGTGTGTGCACATATGTATGGAGAGGATGATGGTTGTGGTGGTAGCAAATACTTCTTCCTGTTAGGGTACAGGTTTCCAGATCAAGTGGAGCCACATCTGGGCCTGACAGAGAGCCTCCTGTGCATCTCAAGCCTGATGAAGAGAGCCTCAGGAATCATTCAGGGAACAGGTACACTGGGCTTGGAGCCAGTAACAGGTGGGACTTTTGGGTTGCCTCATTTACAGAAGTGTGGTTGCATTTTTGATGTGGAAAGGGCAGTCAAGCAAATATTGTTGACTAAGTGGATAGACCATGGTGTTCATCAATGTTGTTTACACAGTCGTTTTCAGTTTTTTTCCCAGATGCATGGTAGATTTCACTTCCTGGTCTTGTTGGAGTTAGGTGTGCCCATATGACTTGCTTTGGACAATAAAATGTGAGTAGAGATGATTGGTGTCACTTGTAGGTGGAAGCTTTAAGGGCTCGGGCACCATCCATCACATTTTTGTTTCCTTCTTCCTCAGTATCCAGCAATGTGGCTGCTCTGTCTTCTTGGGAAGAGCAGAGAGGAGCCCCCATTTTTTGTACTGAATATGAAGTGAGAATTCTTTGAAGTAACTGAGATATGGGGCTTGATTGTCACTGCAGCACAAACTAGCCTATTCTAACTATTCAAATAGATCAATTTGATTCTTCTAAAATCACTTTTTATTTTGGTGGGACTGTTCTACCCAGTTGGCATGTAACTGGAAAACAGTGGTTCCAGCTGGCCTTCTAGAGTTGGGGGCAGTTTTCCATTGCCGACTGGGGTGACAGGGATCTAGAGGTGATCTCTGAGAGTCTCTAGGAAAGAGTCATGGTAATGTTCATGGTGAGATCAGGACTAGGGACTCCTTATCTCACAGGCAGTATTCAAGCTATATTTCAAATAGCTACAGGCTGGCTGTGGTGTCCAGCTGGGGCACTGAGCCACACGAGAGGGCCTTCACTCTTGCACAGCTGTGTTCGGTGATTAATGATTCCTGTGGAGCCTTGGAGTCTGTGCCTTGCTACACTAATTAGTTTCATAGACTCTCATCAGATGACACAGTCTTCCTTTCCTGATATCCTGAAGAATTCTGCAATACTGAGGAAACTCATCAAGTTCTACTGAAATGTTTGATAAACCTTTTAATATTGTGTGACATACGTCAGATTTCATGTAGGTGACTTCTGCTCAAAAATACACTCTCTTCTGTTGCCCCACAACTGCTTTATTTTCTTCCTGGGTTCTGCGTCCCCAGTGCTCCCACGGCTGCACTATAGGCACTCCTTTCCATCTTCTCTTGCATGGAGCTGCCCAGAACGCTTTCTTTGTCCCAACCCAGAGGGGTCCGTGTCTCCCCTAGTTTACCCTTCAGTCTGCTGGTCCTTTGCAGGCATATTCTTCTAGCCTACCTCTTCCCTCAGCTCCCTATGGTGAAAGGTCAAGGTCACAGATCTTACTAACTTCCAAGGAATCCATCAACACAAGGTTGGGTCATCTCAAAGTGTGAATCTGCTTATTTGGGGAGCATTTTACTTCCCCTCTGCTCTCTCCTTGGTACTTCAAAGCACCCCAGCCATTAGGGGAGCAAAAACAAAGATGCCAACAGATCTGAGTGGGGGAACAGAAAGGTTATATGCATACACAGAGAGCTTGTTTTCCTGTTTCCAAAGAGGTCATTAGTCTGGGTCTGGGGACTGGAGGAGAAGCAGCAGCAGAGGAAATGAGATGGGAGCAGAAGCCTTCGAGTGAAAAGGCAATGAGGAGCCTCTGTCCCTGAGGAGCAGGGAAGGGGCTCAGAGCTGAGCCAAATTTGAGAGTGGCCTCCTATGGCCTGGCGCCTATGGACAATCCACCCTCCATAGCTCACATTTTTGTGAGCTCCCGGAACAGAGGGTTGGGGTTCTGAACAATTTGTTGGGGATAAAAGGAGATCTTTGGCTCCTGACCAGTGTGAGTGATCAGCTACATAAGTTAAATAAGGTCCCAGAACAATAAAAGGCATTAGCAACTCAGAGATAAACGTGAAATTGCTCATGTTGATCTAAAATAAAAATCTGGTCTCCAGCCAAGTGCGTAACTATTATGCAAGCTTAGTGCCTGGATTAGTCCTTGTTTCCATGTCTTGTTTTATTACTAAGGGCTAGCAGATTTTCTTGGCTGATTCTGTACGAATTGCTTTGCCCTTTTCTCTGTCAGTCCCTTTCATGGACTGTCCACAGATGGGCCAGGGAGAAGGGTGTGACTTAGGGTTACCTTGCCAACAAGCGCCGACCGTCAGTTGCATGGCTATGTGAGATGGATGAATGGGCCAATCGTTGGTCACCAGGTATGGTTCATATGTTGCTCCATCCATGTATAAGGTAACCACAGGAAACTCCACATTGATGACATAGTAATGCCATTCTTTGTCACAAATCTAGTGAAAAGAAAGAGAAGCAATACTTAAAATTGAATAGGCAATGAAATACCAAACAGACTTTTCTAATTATGAAAGGGAGGAGACATTTGGGGGTCAACAGTTTTTATTGCAAAGAACTCAATGAACACAATGGTTGATGGGCACTGAGGTTATAGCAGCTCACATGAAACATGATGGGGCAAACCAGCGGGTAGAGGAACACCTGAGAATCCGATCATTAGGCAAATATTTGACTAAGGGCAGATTATCTTGGTCCCATAATTACCAGCTGTCTAGGCTGGCAAGTGCTTGGTGGACAGGTGGGAATGTCAGCTTAAATTTGCTCTGTAGGAAACTTTTCTTAGTTCTTTAATAGAGAAACAGTTAAATTGAAATGCTTTCTCTAAGTTTGGGGAGAGATGGAGCTATGAAAAGAAAGATGCTAGTTTGAAAGTAGAAATGATGAAGACAAAGAAGAGGAGGAGGAAAGGAAAGAGAAAGAAGCAAAAGGGAAAGATGAAAAAAAGATGGAGTTAGAAGGGAGTAAGAGGGAAAGCATGAAGATGGGAAGGGGAAGAATGATGAGGTTCAGAAGAGTAGGAACCCCCAGTTCTTTTGTCTCTATATTAAGCTTGTCCCAGGACCTGCTGTGGTCTCAAGCTCCCTTCAACTCAAGCCAAAGCAATTCTGAGAGACACAGTCATCCCAAGAGGACTCATCTTCATCCCTCCTTGGAGTCCCTGGGGAGGCAGACGAGGACCACAAATGGGTCCTCCTGGCTGGACTCAGTGAAGAGCACTGTTACACACGTGTTCCCTCACAACTTTGCACCTAAGATTACTAGTCTTGGACCTGGGAACTAAAATCTAACCTTAATGGATGGAGACATTGGGGCCAGGATAAAGTCACAATTTCTGACCTCAAGATACTGAACTCCCATGGCATTATCCAAAATAGAAGCCAATATGGTACATCTTGGGAGAGGAGATGGGAAACATAAAAGGTGGCAAGGCTGGAGAACAGCGCCCCCTCTCTCCGATCCCCTAAGCAAGTGTCTTGGATGTCACGTGAGACACTCTCTCCTCCAGACTCCCCCTCCCTCAAATCCCACTGCACCCTGCGGCATCCACATCGGACATGTCTCTCATCGGTGTCCTCTGGTCTCCACTGCCCCCGCCCTGTGTGGCAGCGGAGACAGATGAGTTCTGCATGCAGGTGACCCCCAGGTGAGGACATCAGAGCCCTCCCAACAGCCCACTCAGGATTCAATGTGCTGATTCTCATGAATAGGTAACACCAACGGGGATGCTAAATGAGCTTTTCCCTTTCATTTTGGAGTAAGATTTTTTCCCCTTAATGTTCTTTTTATATTGTCCTGTCTCATGTCTCAGAAAATTGCTCCTTTTGCAGCCCATTAACCTGATAAAGCCTGATGAATACTTTAGGGGCCCTTGGAAGGTAAGCAGGAGGGGTCAAGGCAAATGTCTCCAGAATCCAGTTACACTCCTCTGAGTGGACAGCTCAGTGCCTGTTACATCTCACTAGAGGCCCTAACCTGACTTACACCCCTTCTTGCTCGATGCCTGAGACTGGATGCTGGGCTGGGTGCTGGCTCTTGGGATGGGTCTGTGACCCAGGTGAGGCTGGCCAGGGGTGTAGGTGTGGAATAAAGGAAGAGCTGGAGACAGAGTCCAGGGGTCACTAAGGAGAAGAGTGGGAACTAAGGAGAGTTTTGAATGGGGAAGCATCCAATCTAAGGAGCCCCAGTGCACCCTGGACTAGGGGTTTCTAATCAGGGATGGCCAGTCAGAACAATCCGGGGATATTCTCTGAGATATCAGGAAACCTCTGGCCGGTCCCAGGATGGAGAGGGAGCGGGTGACAGTGCCGTGACCCTGTTCACACCCTAGGTCTTTTGAAACATAGACAGAGCATGAGAGTCAACTAAGCAGCACCAGGGGCTCCCCCGTCCAGACCACCATCCCCACCCTTCCAGGGGCCGTCCTCTCGGGCCTGACTGCCAGGCTGACTCCATGTGCTGGCCGACTCTCCAGCCCTCCATGTCTGCCAAAGCCGGATGGTCCTCTGTTTTGCTTTCTTTCACAACACTTACAGCATTTTTGGACAGTACGAGACAGTTCCAAGGAAGAAGTAAAATCAGTCCATAACTCAGCAGAAGCAGCAACCCCTGTCAACGTTACAGTCTTTCCTGGAGCATCCTCCCCCCCAGCCCCCAGCTTTCCTGAAGCCTGCTCCACAGACAGCAGCCCTTGTGATGTCCCGCACAAAAACAGTGACACTGAACACTAAGCCTTGGTTTTTGTTCCTGTTTTTCGATTTCCCATTTCATCCCAAGCATATCCAAGGCTTCCGGCAGCCTCAAAGTATATGCCTATAAGAACTTTTCAACATTTTTGGAAAATGGAATTTTTCTATTTACAGCATCACTAATAAACATCCTGTGAGACTACAGCTGGGAAAGGTCTATTTGGATTACATTGTACATACGACTTAAAAGTCTGCTTGTTTCACTTAATATCAGAATTCAAATGCCTTTACCAACTTCACTGTAGATGGCTGTACAATATGGATACACTATACTATACTGTATATTATAATTAATTATTACCAGGCACTAATTGTGCACCAACAATTGTAACTGACACTGTGATGAATTTCTTTTTGCATAAATATTTATCTGCATTTCTGATTGTATCCTAGGAAGAGATTCCTAGAGTGGAATTATCGGGTCAAAGGTTGGAGGTATTTTGAAGGCTCCTGACACATTTTGTCAAATTTTTTCCTGCAATAGTTTGTTCTTATTTATACCCCTGCCTGCAGAGTGGGAGAGTGCTTGCGCCCTGTACCCTTACTACATTGAGTATTAAAAAAAAAAAAGGAAAGAAAAGAAAAGAAAAGAAAAAGAAAATCCTGGCAATTTGAAAGGGGAATACATTTTGCCTATTTTAATATGGGTCACAAAAGATGGTAAGGTGTACATTTTCCGAGGTCAGAAGGCAGGGCCTTCTGGGAGTGGGGAGCAGCCTGGGCTGACTCAGAGGTGGGAAAGATGGGGAGCTTCCCCAGAGAGCTTTACCAGGGCATCCAAACCGGCTTTCAGCCGAGACTAGGCTTAAGCCTGCAGATTTCTCACACCCAGTAATCTATGAAGAAGCTGAAGGAAATGCCTAATTAGGGTTTCATAAATGTGGGTCTATGGCCAGGAAGAGCCCCGCAGTAGCCCTTGGCTACAAATGCGGGGACAAACTGTAACTGAGAAATGATCAAGCCAGGAGGCAGCAAAAATAAATGTGTCAAGGCAATGGCTCCACAATGAAGGAAGGAAATTAGGCAAAGTGACCTTTTCTGGGGAGAGAGAGGAACTTTAATTCCTGGCCGTTGGTGAATCACTGGGGCGCCCAGCTGGCATCAGGCATATCCAATGCTACCCCAGAGATGATGCCCAAGGCCTCAGCTGGACTGAAGATGCTTTGCCCTCTGGAAACCTGCAGGTGTGTTCCCAACGGGGCTGCCACAGCTGCCATTTGGTTGGCGAGTGAATCAGAGACAGAGGCCTAGGGACTAATGTTGAAGGAGGGTTGGGAGCAGGGACAATGCCAAGGAGGTCTGAGTTGGGAGCAGGCTGGTGAGGGAGTCAGGAGCTAGGGAAGCCTCCTACGAGGGTACAGGAGAAGATCAGGCTGCCCACGAGTTGGTCCAGATGTCCTGTAGAGGGCCGCCCTGAATGTTCTGAGCTGGTATTCCCAGGACATTTTTGAACGCAGTTATGCAGTGTGACATACATTTACCTACGAACCAACGTACTAGGGAGCATGCTGGGAGCTGCACAGGATGAAGAACTATCAGATATGTGCTTTGCCTTCAAGATTTTCAATCCAAAGTGTGGTTGGGGGAGGGGTTAGGTATCAATGTAGAAGACTTGAATGCACTGGGAACTGAGGTAAGTCTTACAGACCAGGCGCAAAGCACTGTGAGCTCCCAGGGAGTGGGGAGCTGACTTTGGATGGGAGAAGCAGATATTTTGGGTGGGTAGAACTGTTAAGAGTTCATTAGGAATGGGTAGCAAGGAAAACATTTCAGGCAAATGGAGTTGAAACCTTTTATTCTTTCATTCATCTGTCCTTTTCATGGCCAAGGAAGGTCCTAGGTTTGGGGCAAACGGAGAGTCCCTCATTCACTCACTGCTACAGACATGTACCAAATGCACACCCTGTTTTGTGAACGAAAGAAAGCATCTGTCCTCGTGGAGCTTCCAGTCCAGACACAGAATCAACAGAAAGGCTCATAGCAGGTTGTGACTCACGCCCACAGACCTGTGCCAGGTGATGCGGTGGAGGGGGGCAGGGTGTCTGATTGCACTGGGAGGAGGGAAGGAAAAAAGACACCGCACTGGGAGGGGCCATGGTGGTTTGGGGAAGGTGAGGAGAGGGAGATGAGGCTGTGAGGATAGTTTGGAATGGAGGTCCAGAGGCCTGAGGGCTTGGATAGCCTTTCTTCTGTGGGCAGCATGAGGTATGGGCATTTGGGGGCCGGAGGAGGGTGGTAGCTATAGCAACCACCCGTCATGAAAAATGCTTCTCAATTTTAAAGCAGCTTTTCCTATTCCTTATACTGTTTAGTCCTCACTGCAACCCTGTAAAGCAGGAGGGCCAGTTCTGTCTTAGGCACCTCTAGAAAAGGGAAAGAGATACTGTGGTTGCTAATCTCAAGGAGTTTATACTGGGAGTTAGGTGCACCACCCCCTACTCCCCATGGTGAGCGTCCACGCTAGGCCTCTTGTCTTTCCATCCCACACACAACCAGTGGCTCAGAGTCACACGCTCACTGCCAAATCAGGATCCTGAGCAGACACTGGTCTCCTGAGTGATGGCTTCACAGATCAGATGGCTCCTGAATGGCCCACTAAGTGTTCTACAGACACTTCAAACTCATCACGTCCAGGATTGAGCTCTATGCCCCCCAGCTCCTGCCTCACTTGTTCCCTTGCCTGTGTTTCCTGCCTCAGCAAATGCTCCCTCCTCCGATCTGCTTGCTGTCCAAGCCGGGACACAAGGCATCGCTTTAGACTTGCTCCCCCTTTCCATCCCTCCAGCTAAGTTACAGCCACGTCCTGATGATGCAATGCTGCTGCTCTCATCCACTCTCCCCTCACTCCTACTCACAATGTTACAATATGGACCAGAGAAGGGAAAGACTGAGAAATGTGTCTGGGACAGGTTATTGTAAGATGGAAAACATTTCAGCAGGGGAGAGTTTCCAGTGTATCAGGGGAAGGGTGAGAAAGCCCCGGTATGAGTGTGGGTCGGACAGGGAGGGGCTGCCCTGGGGCTGAGATGGCCACAGAAGGCAGTGGGCAGGGCAGCCAAGGCGGGGGCGGAGGGCGTCCATGCAAGCGGAGCCTAGGTCATGGCTTGGGTGGTCACACCTGCTTTAGGAATTTCTGGGAACTCATATTCTGGACTTTGGTAAAAATAATTAAAGCCCCCTAAACCTTAACGCCTTCATTTGTAGAGTGAAGACAGTCATAGAATCTGCATCATAGGGTTATTGTGTGACTCAAGATAAAACAAAGCATCTACGATGCTTAGAGCAGATTTTCAGCCTGAGCAGATATGGAAACTCCTTTCCTTTTCCAAAGACATTGAGATGCTGCATAAAAACAATCACAAAACAGAACAAAAGTAAGAGAGCTAGAAAGGCCCAGCCTATCAGCTGTGGTTTCAAAGCCCATGGGAGGAATGACTCAGAGAAAACTCGAGCTGGCATGTCTGCATAAAGCCTGGGACTATTTGAAGCCTGGGCCCTGGGACCCCTGCCGCCATTGACCTAGGAATGCAGGGAGGAAGCCAGCCGGCCACTCTGGAGCAAGTGTCCCCTGAGGTGTTACATCCCTAAGCCTGCTCTGAGCACATGCATGGGCTCCAAGTCCACAGCCCACATGGGGTGGAAATCCAAACTCAGACGCTATCTTAAAATGGCATCGGCCTTCAGCAAAGACATACTCCAAACCTCTGGACAAAGATGTGCCCACAGCCCGGGGCACGAGCAGGACAATCCCTGCCAGAGGCGAGCTCAGCGTGAAAACTTACGAAAGGAAGAGGAAACCATCCTTTGCGTGTGTGAGGAAAAGCAGACAAGACATACGATTGAACCCGCATTCCAGGAACGAGAGGAAAGGGAGCAACTGGAGGGGGTAGGGGAAGGCAAGTTTGACAAAGAACCAACTAGAAATTCCAGACGTAAAAGACATAAAATAAAAATAAACCAAGAGAACTGACAAGAGAGTTAGTGAATTGGAAGAGAGATGAGGTTAGAGCAAAATGAAAAATCTGATAAAGCAGCTACTGAGAGAGATGGGTTCCATGCACGATGGAAGGGTGTATATTCCAACCAATGTCTGGTCAGACGTGCGTGGCCAGAGGTGAGGCTGGAGAAGGGAGGCTGGGATCCTGAGACGTTCGTACCCCATGCTAAGGAGTCTTACTTTAGTGCCTTCTGTTCTAGAAAGCCATTCTTTACTTCAACAGCTTTCTCACGTGTTAAATTCAGGTAACAGTGGATACAGAGACCTACATAAGCCCCTGGCCCACAGGACATATTTGGAGGGTAGGTCAAAACAACTTTGTTCCCTGAAATCCAGAGCTATTGAACCAGGAAGGTTAAAACCATGCAAATCAGGGTCATGCCGCGGACTTGCATAGGCCCTTTGGCCTCAGGCCACTGTTTCAGAACGTTTGAAAGAGAAGTTTTGGTTAGGGCCAAAATCCACCTCATGCCACAAGCAAAGATGCCAGTCTTATTTGCACATCTGTTTAAGATCTCCCCGGGCGGTCGTCGGCACTTCTGAACTGGCCGGGAGAAGCATGGTGTGTTTTCCGCGGAAGGTGGTTATGACAGCTCAGAAAGCACCCGCTGGGCCTTCTGTCAGAAAGCGATTGCTGAGTCAGGGAGCGCAGCACAGGGGAGCAGGGAACATGAAAGGCAGCCTGTGTCAGAGGGACCACCCCCTTTTTGCAATTTGGTTGAGGAACATTTGGGCAGATCCTCCAAACCAGCCTGGAAAACCGTCCTTGCCTTTTGTGCTTGGAGAGTGTAAATCAAGAATTGCTAACCATAGTTGGTTTTCTATGTCTGTGGGTCTGCTTTTGGTTTGTATATAGAATTGGTACCTTTTTTTTTTTTTTTTTTTTAAGATTCCCCTATGGTTACCAAAGGGGAAAGCGTGGGGAGGTATAAAGTAGGGGTTGGGGATTATCAGACACAAGTTACTATATATAAAATAGATACACAGCAAGGACCTACTGTAGCACAGGGAGCTATATTCAATTTCCTGTAATAACATATAATAGAAAAGAATCTGAGAAGGGAAAAAAATATATATATGCATATGTATAACTGAATCACTTTGCTCTCTACCTGAAACTAACATTATATATCAACTACGCTTCAATAAAAAATTAAAAAAAAGAGAGAATTGCTTGTATTTAAGATTTAAACTCATCCGTGGGAAGAGAAACACACCTTTATTATGCACTGATGATCTGCCTGGTACCCTGGCACCATGCTATATGGTTTTTGCCTTCGGAATTAGCTTACTGGACCAGCTGGTTTATTCGTTGCCACCGCACTCCTGCATGACACCCTGGGAAGATCACTTAACTTCTAGGACTTCCTGACAATCTCATTTTCATGTATGAAAAAGTCTGTCCAGGCCAAAGCCCAGCCTGGGGCTGATCTTCAAATTCTGCAGATTTGGGGGCTGACACAGGAGCTAGCGATTAGGGCAGGAAAACCTGTTCTCAATGAAGTGGGGACTGCACAGGAGTGAGGAAGAGGGGTGGGACCAGCCAGCGGAGATGCGGCCCCTCATTAACCATCACTGGGGAAAATTATCCTCCTTAGATTTCTTCCCAACTGAACTTTCTAGAATGCTGTCCTGCAAAAGGTACCATGAAAAATGGCGTCCAGGAACAAGAATGCTTTGGCAAAGCCTCATTTCACACAGTAAAACAGATTCTCTTAGCAGGATGACTCAGAGCAGCGCTTCTCCACGTGCAGTCCCTGGACCAATAGCATCAGCATCACCGAGTGTTATAAACGGAATGTCTGTATCCCCTCGAGAATCACACGTGGAAGGCCTAACCCCTGATGTGATGGCGTTTGCAGGAGACACCTCTAGGAGATAATTAGGTTTAGATGAGGTCATGAGGGTGGGGCCCCCACGGTAGGATTAGTGTCCTTATTAGAAAACGGAGAAAGACCAGAGCCCCCTCCTTTTCTCTCTGCCCTGAGAAGACACAGGGAGAGGGCAGCCACCTGCAGCCTGGGCAGTGGGCCTTCGCCAGGACCAGATCTGCAGGCACCTTGATCTTGGGCTTCCTAGCCTCCAGAACTGTGAGAAAATAAGCACCTGTTGTTGAGACGGCAGGTCTACGGTATTTTGTTACAGCAGCCTGAGCTAAGGCACTTGGGAACTTGTTAGACATGCAGATTCTCGGGCTCCACCCCAGACTCACTGAACAGAAACTGGGAGTGGGACCTGGCAGCCTGTGTTTTAACAGGCCCTCCAGGTGATTTGGACAAGTGAAGTCTGAAAACCTCTCACTCAGAGAACTTAATATGCTGATGTGGGGAGAGAAGAGCCAGGTTGTCAAAATTTCTGACCGCGTTTATTTTGTTTTCTTGTACGGCACCTATGAACATCACTTGGAACAAAAAAATCTCAGATGACACATGCTGTGAGATTCATTCAGTTCATTCAACACATGTTGATGGAGTGCCCACTATGCCCCAGACATTTCCTGGTTATTGGGAACATGAGAGTGAATAAAACAGGAAGATTTCCAGTGCCTTCCCACTGTCCACCATATGCCATTGCCTCACCCCACCCCCACGTCCCCCCCCGCCTCTCCTGAAGCTCCCCCTCCTCTGATCACACGTCCCTCTAGCACCCTGCCTTGAGTACTAGGATTCCCTTGTGCCCCCAAAACAAAAAGCCCTTAAGCTTTTTCTCTCCTCCCCATTTTTTTTTTTTTTTTTTTTTGCTTTCAGGACGTGACATGGAATTCATCTGCAGATAACTTCCTCCTGAATTTCCTGAACAGCTGACATCTGTCAGGGACCCAGGGGTGCAGACTGGAGCCTTGGAGGCACGGCCTGCTTGTTGTAGGTTGTAAGCACCCGTGTCCAGAGCGAGTTTCATATTTTCACAGGCTGGGAAGCACATGTCTTCCATTTGACAATTAGGAAAGAGACAATTTCTCCTCTGGGGTTCTTCCCCTGATCACAGTCAACTGCCCAAAGACCGAGCATATCGCTCGGCTCAAAAAAGGAGCTGTCTTGAAAGCGAGTCACTTTAGGAGGAGCTTGAGGTGGTTAGAGGCCTGTCCTGTGAGTGTGACCCCTTCCCACGGAAGACTTCGAGTTTCTCAAGGTTCAATATAAGGGAAAGGATGGCCACTTCACAATTAGCATTTACAGACTGAATGAAAGAATGAATGAAGGAATGAATGAATGATGACAGTGAAGGCCAGCAACAGTGGGAACGGTTCCTCTAGAAAAGGGGGACATAAATCCAGCTCTGGAAACTGCAGCAGGCTGGTGGGGATGAGGCCGTATCTGGGTCAAATCCTTGAAATTCTGGGGACCTCTCCAGGCTGGCAGTCCAAGAGGAAGAGTTGAGAAGGTCCAGCGGACATGGAGGATTCTGGATAGAAGATGGGAGCCTTATGGGGTGAAGGAAGGAGGGTGGAGGTCATCAGATATGGGTGAGTCCAAGTAAGATCCTGGCCAGAAAAGGGCCCATGCCTTTTGTGAGGCTTCCCACTGGCCTCTGGCTTCAACGTCCATCCTGGGGACATCGCACCTCCTAGCAGTCCCAGTGGGAGGCAGCGGCTTTGCGGTGAGCCAGCTCAGGGGAAGTTTCTGCTCTGCCCTCTTACCTGGACTGGGACCTGCAGCAAGTTTCTTAGACTTGCTGAGTGCCAGTTTCTTCATCTGTGCAATGCACAGAACACTTGTGTCACAGGAAGATTTGATTATTTATTCCATGGAAATTTATTGATAGTAATTATGGGTCAGGCATGATGCTAGGTGTGGAGTGTATAAAGTGAGCAAAAATAGACACAGTTCCTTCCCTAGGAAAAGGAAATGCTCACATAAATAAATGCAGCATTATATCTGAGAGAAATCCCACGAAGGGGACTTACAAGATGCCATATTGTTGCTGGAACTTGGGGCCAGCTGGCTGCTCAAAAGCCAGTACAAAGAGAGGCATGTGTAGGTAGAAAAGAAATTTTGCTTTATTCCAGAGGCTGGCATCCAGAGTGGGTAGGGGGAGGGCAGACTCCTGTCCAAAGGCCAATTCCCTCTCCCCTGACAATCAGGGCCAAGAGCCTTTAAAGGGGAGTTTCAGGGATGTACAGGTGGAGGGAGGGGGCTCCACGCAGAATGGCACAGTCAACTCTGACCGTCATCTTGAAGTTAGCCACGTGGTGTCTGATCAGCATCATCTTGGTTAATCTTGGTTCAGTGCAGTTAATCTTCAGTTCCAGGGTCGGTTTGTTCCTTCTCTCTGAGGCCAGTTCTTAGAATTGTGGCAGATTATGTCATGGCTGTGGTCTCGTCTCATGTAGTTAAGTTCTTCCACCTGCTGGGGGTTTCAGTATCTACAAGACGGCTCAAAGGCTCAGAATAGTATCTATAGCCAGTGAGGAGGAACTAAAGGTCCTTGACTTTGTTTAATGACTAAACTACTATCATTGTTTTTTGTTTGATCGTTTCCCTTTGTTTCTGTATCTTCTTATTTCTCTGATTAAACTTCTTCTTCGACTCAAGTTTTTCTACAGACAGAAGGCAGGTGGAGGGCATGGCAGTGAGGGGTTGGGGTGTCTGTGCTGGAGAGGCCCCATAGGGTCTGGGTTTTGTTCCATTTCAATATGAGCCCATAACTGGGAGGTTTGCCTGGTCATGGAGATTGGACTTGATGGTGAAGGAAAGGGGGCAGGTGAGGGGGCCCGTGGGGATAAGGACATCAAGGCAGAGGGAGCGGCACAGGCAGTGGCCCTGTGGCTGGGGCTCAGAGCGGGAGGAGAGGGCGTGTGCCGCGGTGGCCAGAGAACCTGGCGAAGCAGCCGCTGTGGAAGCGTCCATCTCTGCCCTTCCCCCAACACATCCTCGGGTTGCCCCAAACTCCTTGCCCCCAGATTAGCCTCCTTGTCTCCTCACTCTGGGCTCTATGCTGCCCCAAATCCGTGGGGATGCCCATTCTTCACCAAGTGCCCACTAGTCAGCCCCACCTCAAGAGGGGTTACAGCAAGTTCAAGGCCAAGGCTCTGCAGCCAGGCTGATTGGACCGCTTTCTGGCTATGTGAGAGCACAGGGCGACAGGCAAGTCACATGCCCTCTGTGTGCCTCAGGGTCTTCGTCTATAAAACAGAAATGATAGCAATAGTAACCACTTCATGAGTAAGTACCTCGCTTATGTGACTTAGTACATATAAAACACTTGGAACAGCGCCTTAAAAAAAGTAGGTGTCACTATTGGTGTTTGCCTGCCCCTCATTACCCTCAGCTGCTTCCACTGCTCCTGGCATGAGCTCTCTGCCCTCCCCGCACTCGGTCCAGGACGTGCCCAAAAGTCCTTGTGCTGCCTTGCCCCCCACCCCACGACCTGGGCTACTCTGTGCCAGCCCACAGCATCCCCGCCCTCCTCCACCCTCCCAAGTCCCCCTCAACATTCAAGGCACATCTGTCATTCCACATTTTCTAGTAGCTGCATTAAAAAACTAAAAGAGAAAAAAGAGAATGAACTTTAATAATAGGCTCTGTTTAATCAGATATATCCATTCATCATTGCAACATGTACTCAATATTAAAACTTAGTAAGATATTTTATGTTCTACCTTTCTTACTAAGCCTTTGGCATTCATTGTGTATGTTGTACTAAGAGCATATTTCAGTTCAGACAAGCCATGTTTCAAGCACTCCACCATCACAGATGGCTGGTGGCTATGCCTGTTGGTCAGGCCAGCCCTTGATTCTGAGATCCGTGAGGGCAAGGACCACAGGTGTCTCCATGTGCACCGTAGGTTCTTGGTAAATGCGGACTGCGTAAGTCAAAGTAGGGATGGATGGGTGAACAGCTGTCATGCTCTACAAAGCCCTGTCTGCTCTCCCCTGAGTCCTCTTCCTCTGGTACTAGGCATACAACCTTTCAGCCATGACCTATGGGTACCAAATCCTGGGTACCAAGTGCCCAGCAACCTTTCCAAAGAGAAGGTGAGGAATGCACTTACATGACCTGGCGGCCCAGAGAGCACTGTAAGGAGGGATGTGCGAAGGAGAGACAGGTGGTGAAGATTCAAGGAAGACAGGCCACAATCTAGGGAGCCCTCAGCCCCCTGCCTTCAGGCAGAGGAGACATAGACAGAAGGAGGGAGGTGTCTCCCAAAGGGGCTCTCAGTCTCTTAGGGACTCGGCAGGAGAAGCAAGGATTGGCAGGAGGAATGGAGGGAGGGAGTACTTTGGGGCAAAAATGTTTCTTTCTCTGCTTAATTTCTCCTCTTGCTACTTATCAGCAGATAAATAGCTGTGAGCTGTCCCACATCACTCTCTCCAGCCTCAGGGAGGCTGACATTGGGGGCAGTTGCAGAAGAGTGGGTGGGAGGGTCCCCTTCAGGGACCAGCCTTCGGGTCCAGAGAGCACCGGGGACTCGTTCAAGGTGAAACAGCCTGTTAATCGCAGGGCTGGAGCAAGAACTCCTGTTTCCTCGTGCTTTTGGATGTTATCTCTCGGCAAAGATGAGGATCGTAGGCTCTTTGAAGAGGACCCTAATATACAGGCTGCCGAGACGCAGCTAACTCTTCGTGTATTTGAAGAAAATTAATTTTTCATTCTACCACTATTCTACCAAAATTCTTATTGAGGCTGGCTATCTGTAAATACACAGTCTGACTCCCCCTTGCAAGTTTAAAAAAGAAAAGGTGGAACCTCAGTGGGTATCTTTAGAGAAGTAGAATTATAATTTAGTTGACCTATATCTTGGTGCTGGTGAATAAATCGCCCTTGAATGATTCAAATAATAAGTTTGGCCCTCTTTGGAAAATTGAGCTGACCACGGATGGAAGTGGTTAAGTGTTTCCATCTCCAAACACACAGCATATGCCAGCGTGTCTTGCATCTCAAATCTCGCAGGGTTGTCCTCAGGTGTTGTGGGAGCAGCAACTTGGGTTAACAAACTTTGATATTGTAGTGATTGCTTTTACCAAATCATATTCTCACCTTTGTGTATTCTCACCTTTATGTAAACACGTAAGAAATGTATAATCAAAACCAATGCTTTCTATATTTGTCATTATACTGCTACTTCAAAGAAAAACGTCTAAGAGCATAAGACACAAAACTCTCAATTCCAGTCACCACCTTATCTATGGAACTGAGCTCAGTTGCCTTGAAGCTGCTTTGCTAGCAGGAATCTGCTACGAACTGTCTCCTTGCTGTAAAAAGCAGAGATATGCTTTGCTCGCTTTGCTTAGTTCGAGGTCATAGACTCGCTGCTTGTGCTTATATAAAACCATAACTCGTCCGCTGCCCTAACCGGCAGGACATGCTTCGCTCATCAGGCGCAGGTGGATTGTGTAGGCTGCTCCTGCTCACAGAAGACTGTGACTTAGCCCTTAGCTGGGGACAGCTGGGCTGCTTCACATGCTTAGACGATTTCTGATCATTGTATGGAGACTCTGTGGTGGTCTGGGTTTTCATTATCAATTATTCGGAACACTGTAACCTTGCTCATGATTGTTTGAGGTTTAAAATAACCATCTGTACTATCAATATTGTAACCTTCTCTCTAAGTATAAATTAAGATTATAATGTTCCTGTTTTTCACGAACTGAAACTGCTGACCTGCATCCCTGCACGTATACCATGCCCCTTACTCATTTCAGTGACATATTTCACTTTGACTCTTTGTTTGACTATTCTCAATAAATACAAGAGCTCTGGAGGAGCTCGGGGAGGCGGTCTCCGGCTCCCTCTCACTCTCTTGACCTAATAAAGTCTTGAATAATCTCGTTCTGCTGCACTGGGACTTGCTGGACAAAACCTACGATGACCAGAACCCACAGGTACTGGCTCCATAAACAAGGCTCTATGTGGCTAACCTGTCTTGCCTTCCACCACGTGCCCGCCTGCTGAGTGTCAGCGGTGCAGCTGAGACGAGTGTGCCTTCCACATGGAGCGGCTGGGTCTCGGCACAGACCCTCCGCCACGCGGGCTCCCCACACTGACCTTGCTCTGGTGGCATTCGCAGTGCCTGATTATAATGAAAGGCTATCAGCGGGCTTTGGCCACACGCATCCCATGGTTGCCCCCAACCTAGCCACACGGGGATCACTTGGTCCTCCCCATCCCACTCTCCCGCAGAGATTTCTGGGGAGAGACAGGCTGATTTGCATATCACAGGGGCCTCCAGGGAAGGCATGTGAACAGGTTGCCTCTGCCTGGAATTCCATGAAAAGAAATTGGGTACTTTGTTTGAACAGTCAGTCCATTCAGCTTGGGAGAATTTGTAGAAATCTTTAGGGAACAGTTATGGTTTTAAATCCATTAGCACCTCCAAGATCTTAAGCCCAGCCAGTCAGGGAGATTGGCCCTGGGGAGTTTTCTGGGTTTTGGTCCCTACAAAGCTTTGGGAACAGATCCAGCAGTACCTCTTCTCCCTCCCCAGACCCCCTGCCCTGCCCCCGAAACACCCAAACAAGCATAAAAACCTGCCGGCACCAACCTTCCCTCGCTCTTGAGAGAAGGCCGGTGCGCTGACCAGCTCTACACCCAGGTTAGTTACTTGGCGTGGATTTCCAAGTGCAAAGCACCTGCTAGGTCCAAGCTTCAGTCTGATTGTAGCTGTCAGAAAATCCAACAGGGCCTCCACATTAGCTGAGAGAAGTGTGGCTCATTCATCCTGACTTCCATCCAAGCTACATTGTTCGAAGCCAAAGTTTGACAAAGCCTTCTAACAAAACTGGGAGGGCCTAAGTCCCCGACTCCACATTGGCCTTTGTGTTAGGCTGCTAGGGATGCTGCGCGGAAGGACCGCCCACTAGTGGCCTAAAACAGTAAGAACTATTGGCCTCACAGTTCTGCAGGCTAGAAGTCTGAGACCAAGGTGTCCGTGGGGTTGGTCCTTCTTAGGGTTCCAAGGGAGAATTGGCTCCATGCCTCTGAGTTTAGGAAGCCATGGGCACTCCTGGGCTCACAGACGCATCCTCCCAATCCCCTGTCTTCACATGGCTGTCTTCTTATAAGGACACCAGTCATATTGGCTTAGAGGCCACCCTACTCCAGTATGACCTCATCTCAACTAATTCCATTTGCAACAACCTTATTTGCAAATAAGGTCACATTCTGAGGTATTGGAGGTTAGGACTTTACCGTCTGCTTTGGTGGGACCCAAATCAACCCATAACAGCTTTCCTACCATGTTCCCAAAGTGCACGGTGAGGGACAGAAGGCCTTCACAGCATTCCATCCTGTCACCCACCAGGACAGCAACAGCAAGTGGCTATACAGGTCACCACTGGTTTTTTGTATGAGGAAAGAAGATTCTTTGAATCCTGTATAATAATGGTGAGCTGTGAGAGGTTATAGCTGTTCAGGGAGTGTACATAAAAGGGGAATGCCTAATTAAATAATTTAATCCCACTAAAAGGTATGTACACTGTAGTCATTAATTCATCCATTCATTCATTCATCTATTCAATCAATATGCATGCAGCCTGCCATGTGCTAGGCACCCTGCCTCGTGTGGAAGAGGCTGAGGTCCTGCTGGTGAGCCGGAGCCTTGGCTCTGCTGGGCCAGGTCTCTGAGGCTCCCTCTCCAGCAATCTGGCAGAAGCGGGAAGATGCTCAGCCTTAAGATCACTTCCTAGAGCATTTATTCTTATGCCTGAATGTGAGATAATAAGAAACATATGTGTGTATATATAATATATATAACATACTATATATGATATAAAATATATAATATAATATTACATAATATAAAATATAATACATATAACATTATATAATACAAATATATAATTTAATTATATAATATAACTATAATATACGATAGTAAGAAACCTATGTATATATCATATGCCATATTATATAATATATAATATGGTGTATAGTATGTATTATATAACATAACATAATATATTACATAATAATAATAAATATATATATATAAGATTGGGCTTAACCTCTGGTTCCTGACCTTAAATTTTTTGTAAATAGGGGTGCTAGGAGAATCTTTTGTTCTAACATTTAGCCTTTGACCCCAATTCCTGACACAGAGCTCCCAAGACCCTGAGTCAATCTCCTGAGTGGTAGAAGCATCTGACCCCAAGCTCATAAACCCCTTGGAATCTGCTGTGTGATAGAAATGAGGAAAGTGGGCTCCTGGATGAGCGCCAGTCACCAGAAAGGCCAAGCCACCACTGGAGGCTTGGAACTTTAGTCCTACCCACCGTTCTCCAGGTAGGAGAGAGGGGAGAGGGACTGGAGATAGAGTTAAGGATCTATCATGCCTGTGTGGTGAAACCGTCATAAAAATCCCAGTAGAATGGGGTTCAGGGAACTTCTGGGTTGGGGAACACTTCTGTGTACTTGGAGGGTAACACCCCAGTTCCACGAAGACAGAAGCTCCCGTGTGGGCCACTCTGGACCTCGCCCTACGTATCTCTTCATCTGGCTGCTCGTCTGTATCCTTTATTTGTGTATTTTATTACATAATAAACTGGTAAACCTGAGTAAGTGTTCCCCTGAATTCTGTGAGCTGTCCCAGCAAATGATCAAATCCAAGGAGGGGGCCGTGGGAACCTCCGATGTGTGGCCGAGCTGGACAGAAGCGGTGGGCGACCTGGGGACCTACGACTTGTGACTGGCATCTGAAGTGGGGGCAGTCTCATGCGACGGAGCCCCTAATCTCCGGGGTCTGTGCTAACTCCAGTTAGCATCAGAATTGAACTGAATTGTCGGACACCCAGCTGGTGTTGGAGAAAATTGCTTGGTGTGGAAAGATGAAAAAACAAACAAAAAAAACAACACACCTGGGATCAGAAGAGCTGTGCATGTGGTACAGGGTGAGAGTAAAGGAGAAACATGCAGGAGAGATTTCTACACTAAGGGTCTAAGGGAGGTTTTGCAACTCTCTGGTAAGGGGAGGGGGCTGAAGAGAGGGAGAGAAGACTGAGGGCAGCAGGCTCTCCCAGGTCCTCGCGGCCTGCAGGCTGCCTTGCCTCTCCTGTGGCTCTCCCTTGGAGATCCCGGATAAAAGCAACTCTACCCGATGCCACGTATGACCCTGGGCCCTCAGTCTTTGTGTGAGGGGGACATTCTCCTTCCAAACCTCCTAATATAGCTGGGTCACGAAAAGGTCTTTTTCCCTCTGTCCCAAACTCTTGGATGAACTTTTTGTTTTCTTTTTAAGGAACTTCCTTAATAAATTGCATTCCCCACAAAATCCTGGGAGACAGACACATTTAAGTCACCCCCAAAATGTAGGCAGAATACCGGCCCCTATGGATGTCTAAACCCTAAGCCCTGAGATCTGTGACTGTGTTACTTTCCACTGCAAAGGGACTTTTCAGAGGTGATTAAATGAAGGGTTTTGAGATGAGAAATTGGCCTGGGTTATCTAGATAAACCTAATGTAATCTCCAGGGTCCTTGTAGTAAGTTAAGGGAGGTAGGAGAGTCAGAGCTTTCAGGATGAAGTGGAGGTCTGCGTGCTGTGACCGCTGACTTTAAAGGCAGAGGAAGGGCCTGTGAGCCAAGGAATGAGGTCAGCCTCCAGCAGCTGGGAAGGGCAAGGAAACCCATTCTCCCCTAGAGCTTTCCGAAAGAGCACAACCCTTCCAACACCTTGATTTCAGCCCCGATTTCAGACTCCTATAAGATAATCTCCAAACCGCAAGATAATAAATATGTGTTGTTTGACGCTATGGAGTGTGTGGCAACTTGTAAAGTAACAATAGGAAACAAACACAACCATCTCACCCAACTCGTAATCCCTGCTTCTCCAAACACACGGGTTTCCTCACTGTTGTCTCCTCGCACTAGGCTCCATTCTGGCACCCCACTTCCGTTGCTCACCCCTCCTTCCCCTCCTTTTCCCACCCGGGTTGGCCCGCCCAGGCCAGCTCCCACCCCTCCACACCCCACTCCCCACACGGCTCCCACCTCCCCACCCCAGTCCCCAAATCCTCCGCTAATACCAGGCACAGCGGCTGTGACCTGTGAATCCCTTTAATATTTTGAAGAGTGCTTCTCATCACGTGTAACCAATGACCATTTTAGACAACAAACAAACAAGAATCTCATCTACCTAAAGACATTTAAACGGGTGAGGCAGGCCACACACAACACGGCTGGAGACCTATGGAATCTCCCCAAAGCCACGTTTCCCCACGAGCTCCATGCTGTTTAATAGGGGCTTGTTTTCCTGAAATGCCCGCGGATGCCTTCTGCATGGAAATGGCACGCAGGGATGTGGAGAGCCCGGCGGCTGGCGCTGGTCCACCCCTTATGTGCACACAGGTCTCTGCACCTCCAACCGCTCCTTCTGTCCAAGAGGTGTTCATTTGCTCCCAGTCCTTCCGTTTGGAGGTGTGGAATTGGTTGGCCTTGGTTCCAGGCAGTGCTAAGCCGAAAAGGCGTGCTTTTCGACATCTCTGAAATGTCTCCCCAGGGAAATGTGCACTTTGAAGGCTCCCACTTCGTCATCCTGCCATCACCACTGACCCCCATTATGTGAGTAGCGCCCTCTCTCACCCACTTTGTGCCACTTGCTGGGCTAAGAACTTTGCATGCAGTGCCTTATTCCGTTCTCCCAACAACTCTTGGAGACAGTACTATTATTCTTCTCATTTTCCAGATCCATGGAGGCTCAGAGGGGTTAAGTAACTTGCCCAAGGTCACACAGTGAGTTTGTCTAGAGCCAGGCTGGAAAGCCTCGCTGAGCAAAGTGTGAGCCGTCAGTCAGCAGCAGCCTCTGCTAGAAACTAGAATCCCCGACCCCACCCCAACCTCCTGAAGCAGAATCTGCATCCTAACAAGATTAAAGCTGAGAAGCTCTGCTCTAAACCACTATGTGGTACTATCACTCAAGAAAGAAAAAACAACCAGTGATTGGATATGAATTTGAATAGTGGGTCTGGTAGGGATTCTTGCAGGACAAGGGGAAGTGGGCACTGTGGGATGCTGGAGGGCCTTGGAGAGGAGGTGAGGCTGCCTCAGGAAGCACCTCTTTTACTCCCTAAACACTGAGCTGTGGGGCACCTTCCTCCCTGCACCTAGCCCCCAGGCCGGGCAGGGGCTGGCTGCTCCTACAGGCCGGGGGAGAACTGACAGCCGCTGTTTGTCCTTGCATGCGTGGTAGCTGCGGGCTGAAGACATGCGAAGGCTGTTAAGACTGTAAGAGTGATGGGGACTGCTCTTGCTAACACCTCTGTCTGGACTGCGTTTTCAGACCCCGAGCTGAAGGAGAAAAGGATAGAAATTCAAGCAAGCTAGCTACAGAGAAGGAGAGAGAGGGGGAGAGAGAGAGAGAGAGAGAGAGAGAGAGAGAGAGAGAGAGAGAGAGAGAGAGAGAGAGAGAGAGAGAGAGAGAGAGAGAGAGAGAGAACACAAGCGAGGCGGGGGAGGGGATGGATTGCTCTGGGAGGGGAGGTGCCTTGTGCAGCAAATGTGCTGCTTGCAGGGCTGGTTTTCTCCAAACCAGACTCACTCCATTAGGCAGGCAGGGGGTCCTCTCCACCCGCCAACACTCACCTAGAAGTGAGGGGAGCCAGGCTGGTACTCAACGACCACCATTACTGCTTTTAAACGCATCCATTTAGATCTCATTTATGTATTGATACCCACATCTTTCTTCATCAGATTTAGGATTAATTTGTTTTAATAATAGATGCTTAATAACCATCATTAATGGTAACAGCACTCATCATTTTCCATTAATGAAATAAAACCTTATCATTTTCAAAGAACTCGCAATCTTATCCCACTTTCTCCTCAGAGTCCCTGGGAGGACGAATGGGGGAGTGTTACGTGCGTTCTGCAAATAAGAAGTCAGGCCTGCGGAGGCACCCCGATTCCATCAGAGGTAGTTTATGAGGGGGAAGGGAACTCCTGATTCTAGAAGGCATGGCTTCCTTTGTGTTTCCTCCCACGCACTAAACACACATGCGGCCGAATCAGCAGCAGCAACACTAGTCCAATGCAGGCAGAGAAATGGCAGACCCCCTCCCTCCACTGATTCAGGACTGGTGACCCCAGTTCTGCAGCCTCTGAACACAGGTCATGTTGTAGATTCAGGACTGGAGACTCCTGCTTGGATGGTTTGCTTTGGTTCCCTGGTGAGATCCCCGTATCTACTATGAAGTTTCTCTCTCCTTCACCGATGGAAGCGTATTCCTAATTTTTAAATATGCTTTTCTTCTGTGGTCATCCACACATGTATACATGCTGCTTGGTTTGTTTTCTCAACTCCCCGATATATTTTCTGTGTCCTTAAACCATTACCAGTGAGGCTGGTTTGGGGACCAGCCCCTGATAGTCAATGAGAAGAAAGGCCTTAGTGTCATGCTGGGTGGAAGGAGGGGATATTTATGACCAGAATCCTTGGGGATCATGGGCTGACTTTGAATTCCTGAACCCCAACTTGGGGGCCCCTAACCTGGACCTTCCTGGCTCCCCATGCAGTATCCTGATATCCACACCTTGCCCTCTTCTCAATGAGAACATTTGCCTTTTTTTTTTTTTTTTTTACAGGAGTCTTAGGTATGTGGACCCCATGAATGAAGAGGGATGGAACTTCAGGAACCTGACAGGCTGATCGGAGACACTCCCTGAGAAATATCTGGAGATGGAGGGGTAGTACCCTTCCCCACACTGAAGGTGCTCCTGCCAGTGAGCAGAGCTGTCTGGCACAAAGACCAGCTCCCTACCCCACCCCTCCACCATCTCTAAATGCTGCTCCAGCCACCCAAGCTGTAGGGCAACTCTGCCCCAGTTTGTGGGGCTGGTATCCTCCCACGTGCTTGGCTGACCATTTAATTACAGGGTCCAACCAAACTGATTACACTTTTGGGACCTTGCAGACATCAGGTAATTAAAGGCCACCTCACTGCTGAGCTCTGGAGAGGGAGAGTCTTCTCAGTGCCATCAGTACACAGGGCTGTCCATCATGCAGTGAAAAGGAAACCTTGAGACCAAGGGAATTAAAAAAGAGAAACATCTGGAGATGGCAGACTCCCTAAGGGCTCAGTATTGGGTTGACATTTTCAAAGTCAGAGAGGTAGTACATAATTTTTTTTTCTAGCAAAATCCATCATCACAGAAATCCAGTTTTGTCATCAGATTATATGACTGAGCCACAGCTGGTAAGAGCTGAGTTACATGAAGATTAAACAACATAAACCAGCTAGTGCAGTGTTGGGCACATAGTAAGTGCTCAATAAATGGTTATTATTATTATATGATCATTGTTAAGTATTTGAGTTAGTGCAAAAACATTCATCAAATGCCCACAGTGTCAGGCACAGCACTCAGCATTGGGGACTCTGAGGAATGCTGTCCTTGTAGGTTCTTGGGATTTCCAATGACAAATGGAACCAAGGCTGAGAGGAGATGCTTCCAGAACCCAAGCCTTACACATGGTATGAGATGTGAGTTCAAGGCCACCTGCTGGTGTGAGAAGAGGCGATGACAACGGCCTGGCGGCTGCACTGGGTCAGCCTCAAGTACCCACGTTAGCCACTCTTGGGGGGACAGAGGAGGGTGGCCCCAAGGCTATGACTCTTACTGGAGAGACTGGATTAGTGCACAGCAAAGATTGTTGAGTTATATTTATACCCTGGCCCATCCTGAAGCAGACTGTGTGTGGCTTATGAGGATAAAAATCAATACTTAAAAAATCAGTCAGAAAACAGGAAGAAGCCATGGAAGGGAGAATGTGGGAAGGAGAGCCTGTCCGACACCTCCCTGGGCCACCTCAGGTCTCAGCACCATCTCTCTGCAGGAGGCAGGGAGGGTCACGACCACACTTGGTTCCAGCTGCCACTGTGGCAAGTACATCTCTGCACGGTCCGCCCAGCTGCTGCCCAGTGACGGGCTTCTCAAGCCGCAGCCCAGCAGCCCCTCAGCCTGCCGGGGGCTCCCCAGCCACCTCTGAGCCCTGAGACACAGCAGGACTCCTGTCACCCACACATACTGGGGTGTGAACGCTCCTGGGGCAACTGGGAGACGGGTGTCAGTGGACAAGTTCTTCTCCCTTTCTCTCCTCACATAAGACACGGTGGTCAGTTATTCATAGTTAATAACTACTTTGGAAGAGCAATCAGCCGAACTTGGTCACAAGCAGTGCCCAAGCTTGGGAACGCCACCTCTTTATGTATCTTCCTCATCCCCCGCCTCACGCTCCCCTCCCTCTCATCTCCCTGGGCTTAGCCTCCTTACTGTAAAGGAGACACTCATCAGTTTTGGCCCCAGGCTTGGCTTTCTAGGACACCAGCTAAGACAGAAAGTTAAGATGAAGCTTTGAAGGGAGTCTCTGTGGTTTGTCCCCTAAATGTGTGCTGAAAGGGTCTACATTCCTTAGCAGAAGGGCTGCCAGCTTGTTCCACACTTTATAGACGCCGATGCTCTGAGCCAGCATGAGTCGTGTTGCTGTATCCCGCCCAGCAAATGAAGCAGAGCTCCCTCTTAGTGTGTCCAGACACTAGTCTTTCTTGTGGGTTCCCAAAAGGAGACGTCATGTGATGTAGAGATCACTGTTCTCAACATCACCCTTTCTTAATCCAATAGTGAGTTCAGGAGGCTGGTTCTTACAACACCCTTCAACGTGGTCTGAAAGTTTAACATCAAGGTCTACTCCAGTAAGCACACGGAGCTAGCAAGACGGTGTAGTGCACAATTGCCAACAAGGGCTTTGAAGTGGCACGGGCTTAGGTGTGATTTCCAGATCTGCCACTGACCACCTGCATGACCCGGGGCCAATTAAACTTCCTAAGCCTCAGTCTTCTTCATCTGTAAAATGGGTTATGGTAAGGACAAATAAGATAATGCATAAAACCTGCTCAATTCAACACTCAGCACACAGTAAGTAGTCAGTAGAAATTGCTATTGATAAAACTGTTCTGAGAGGGGCCCTGGGATGAAGTCCAGGTACAATGTGGTTCTCAGATGGTCTGTCTTAATTCAAGGGGTAAGTGGAGTGGATTTTGAGTTGTAGATCCCATTTTTTCCCCAAATAATCATACAAACAACCATATATTTTAAATTGTGAAATGCTTGGAAGGAATTGCTTAGGAAGGGACAGAGTTTTAATAGGGGGTTCTGTAGTCTAGGAGTTTGGAGAAGGCTTGTTGAAAAGCCTAGGACCATGCCTCCCTCCCCCGACTGGTGTGACGGACAATGTGATTCACAGCTGTGGGCAAGGGCAGCCTTCACGGATGGTTGGCCCCTCAGCTGCCTCAGGAGGCAATGCGCTGTAGTGGAAAGAACACAGGTTTGTAGGGAGACCAACTAAGGGGCTGTGTGGCTTAAAACCAGCCACTTCACTGCTCTGAACCTCAGGTCTCCCATCTGTGAAATGGGGGTAATGGTTCTTCTTTGCAGACTGTTGTGACGATTAAAAGAGTGAATGTAGGCAAAGCACCTGGAGCAGATCCCAACACAGAAAGGCTCAGTAACGTTCAGTCCTTCAAACCCCTTCTTCCTCCTGTGGAATTACGACCAGGTACTGTCATCTAGCCCCCGGTATGACACAGCAGGGGTTTTGCCAAGCATGTCTTTGTGACCCCAGAGAAGCCAGCTTAATGACTAGTATAAAGCAGGTAGACACAGTAGGCACTGCTCACAACATATCTGACTGAAGAAGCAAACTTGTCACATTGCCCTTAGGGTCCACGGCTAATGCTACAGCTGTAAGAACAGCACGACTGAGATTCCACACAAACCCTGTAATGCATGCAAATGATTCTCCACCATCCTAAATAATAACACAGATTTAATTAAAAACACTTTGAAACATCCTTTCAAAGCCTCCCTCCATCCCTCTGTTCCTTTATCAGACTCTCAATTTGCTGACTAGAGTGTGATTTTTGCTGAAACCTTTGAATGGCAAATCACATTTTCATCCCAAAGTGTCAGAGATAAAGGCATGTAACAGAATAAGATAATGAAAGGCCAAAGAGGTAAACCCAGCCTGGAGTGCAGCAGGAAGACATAAGCGGGCCCGTGATGTTCATGGGCTTCTTTTTTGTTTTTTTTTCTTTTGCTGATTAAACCAAAGGTCTTTGCTGTAAATTAGAACCATGTTCTCCTGAAATATTAATCTATATTTCAAGTTAAAAAAAAAAAAGTCCATGGTTGATTATAACAATTCAAACTGCCGGTGAGTGTCCTTGGTCAAGATGAGCAGGAATCAAACTTTTTGCGGAACATTCCTTACATGGTGGGAGGCGCCTACCTCCCGTGGGAGCAGAGTTTACCTACAGACTTCTGACCTCCTCTCATCTATGTTCATTTCAGCCATCCACCCACCCACTCATCCATCCATCCTTGCATCGTGCATATACTCACTAAGCCCCTGCTATGAGCCAAGTGCTGCTTCAGTTTTAGGGACACAGCAAGAAATAAGACAGATGAAGTTCCTGCCCTCATGAAGAGAGACTACATAATTACATAAACACATAGTTACACAGTTTAAACCAGGGTTGTCCATATTCATATTCATTCAACCAAATTTCCTCCAGCAAAGTGCAAAAGGCTGATATCCTGGTTGCTGAGGGAGCAACCATGTTTTCCTGGGAGGGTAAGGGCCCTCTCTGATTTAGCCCTGCAGTCTCAGTTTCTAGCACGAAACCCAGAACACAGTACACACTCAGGAAAAGTGTGTTCAACAAGAGAATGTACTCTGGGGCTACTCAAGGACAGAGACACCGTCTTATCTGCCTCTGCATAGAACACTCTAGATAGGTCTTAATTCATTCAACTAGCATTTTCTGAGACCCATTCATCTCCCAAATATTGAACATGTGTTTAGTGAACATATGCATGTGTTTCTGCTGGGTAGACCACTAGGAATGAAAGTCTGGGAGTACCAGGAGAGCTGCTAGGACAGAGTAGGGGATGGCTGGCAAACAGTTTTCCAAAGTGGTTGTACCAACTGACATTCTCAAGCAGTACCAAAGAGTTCCAGCTGTTTTACATTCCTGCCAAATCTTGGTTTTGTCTCCCCCCCTTTTCTTCTCTCTTTTCTTTCTCTTAATATAACTCACTGTGGATTTAATTTGCAGTTCCCCGATGTCTAATGATGTTGAGTCCCTTTTCAAGTGTCTACTGGCCATTTGGATAACTTCTGTGAAGCACTTGTGTGCGTGTTCTGGGGGTCTAGGGTTTCTGTCTGCCTTGTTCACTGTGGGCCCTCTGGCTCCAGAAAACTCCTGCCACATACCAGGTGCGCCAAGGATGTATCTGTTAAATAACTGTGCAAGTTCACATAACTTTTCTACTTTCATTTTCTTCATATTTTTAAAAGTCAGCTCATTATTGCTTAAATAAACTGACTTAAAAAGTAATTTATATCATTTCATAGCTCTGAAATCATGGTTGTAAATTGCAAGTTACACTTTGGCTCTTAAACATTAAAATAAATGGGCAACAATTTTTAAAAACTCCATTCGTGTATTGCTAATTTCTCCCCCTTAATGCCACTGATGATACTCTAATATCTCCCAAATGAAATGAGCTGATTCCCGTGACACATGTAAGTGCCCTTACACGTTGGCTGTGACTAGCTTTCCTCACACCAGCTCCATGTGAACCACACCCGGGGCAAGGGTGGAGTGTGTGCTCAGGAACTGTGTGTCAGTCAGGCAGGGGGACTGCTGTCCCTGGGATGTCTTTAAAAAGACGGCCAAGGCCAGGGAGCAGACTGGACTGAAGACTGGAGGGGCCAGACGAGTGAGACCCGTGGAGACACAGAAAGACAAATTAACACTTAATTCTGGTTGTGATGTAAAGCATGTTTTTCAAGATTTTAAGTGACCAATTGTGCTTTACTCCATGGATAAAAAGCCTTGAGTCTATTAGGGATAAATGGCTTGCAGGGGATTGAGACTGTGCTCAAATCTTATTAGACTAACAGGCTTTAAATGTTCTGCCTCTCTCCCTAGATAAGTGGCTGTTAGATGGAGTACAGAGATGGTGCAGCCTCCGGTAATAAAGTGTAACGAGGAAGCCTTCTCAGCTTCTTTAACTGACCACGTGTGAGCCTGCCCTGATGTCACAGCCAGGAAGGCTGGGCTGTGGGACCTTTGCAAGATGTGGGGTCTGCCCCATGGTGACTGAGGGGGTGAAGACATTGCCCTTAAGTGAAAGATGGAAAATCACAGAATCCTGTTCTCAGAAGCCAAGTCTGCTCAGGACATATTCTTAGGGGATGTGCCACATTCTGAAGTGGTCCAGGGCAGTTTAAGCAGTGAGGATGAATGACAGCCTTCTCTGTGGCTCAGCCTTAGGGACCTGGAGTGAAAGTCAGTGGGAAATCCCTAGGTTGTGGGTCAAATGATTCTGCACCGTTGCCCATTAGCTGCTTCTTCTAGGGATGAGTGTGTGACACACAGGCATTGAAGGGCACTTGTGTCCAGCCCTGGCACCAGGAGGAAGGGATCCTTCCTTCGTAAGGAGATTTAAAAGCTGCCTCCCATCTCCGTGGAGATGGAGACAGGCACAGAGGAGAGTAACTGATATGGACCCCATCCGGTCCACAGAGCAGAGACCTAGGCTACCATGCCCTCCAATGGGCTGAGCAGGAGAAGGAAGCAAAGACTTGAAGCTTTCACATCTTTGGGCTGCATGAGTCAGTGCTTAAGCAAATGTGAGAACCTCTGCAATGGGAACAGGAATTGAGAAATCTCAGGGTAGCCTGTGGTGCCCAGGGAAGGCGCCGGTCAGACCGAGAGGGAGGCAGAAAGCTACACTTCATGCAATGTGCTGTGTCACCACATTTAGTCCTCCCAACCCTATGGAGGGTTATTTTATCCCCATCTTACAGATGGGGAAACCGAGACACCATGAAGGTATTAACTTTCTCAAGTTTACACATGGGAGAGCTGGGATTCAAACCCAGGAAGTCAAGTTCCAAAATCTAAACACTTATCCACAAAGCCAGGCTACCATTCACAGCCAAGTCCATGAGAGGGCACGGTCTCTTGTTTTCATAAAGACTGGAATTCCAGAATCCTCCAGGGTGCTTTCAAACTGGTTAAGCCAAGCCTCTGATCTCTAGTATGGGCAAAGCAAAGTAAAAATAAGGACAATGATAAAACAATATCATTTATTATCATCTGGCATGAATCAGGGGCTCTATGCAGATATCTAATGCTCATTAACCCATTTTTCAAATGAGGACATGGGAGTGTGGAGGGCTTAAGTTCCCACTGCTAAAGGATGGCCACAGTGAGATGTGAACCTGAGGTTTTCTGCTCAAACACCACGCTCTCACTTCTGTGTGCTTCCTTCTGCCCTCTGAGGCCGTGCATCTTCTCCAAGTGAAACGCACACACAACTGGTCTTCCTCTTTCAGGCGCCCTGGGAAGGTCAAGCCTCATCTGCCACCCGAGCAAGTGGCTGCAGGCAGACGCACACCTGCCCTGCAGCATTCACGTGACGTCCCCTCACTCTGCTTGTGTTCTTATTAAAACAAAAAGCTGTATTACTTTGCTGTTTTACTTGGTAAAAATTTTAACGTTTATCATTTGTGCTTTTCTGTTGCCAACCCCTTCAACTCCTGGCCTGCCCAGCCCACTGCCATAGACATACCAGTCGTATCCGTCAGGGAACCTAGATCCACGACTTTCCTGGCGAAAGAGTGTAGGTTTGGTTCAGTTCTCAGCTCTTCTATTTACTAGCCAGTTGATGAGGGCAAGTTGTTCTATTTCCTGTCTAAGCCTCAGTTACCTCCCATCTGAGTAATGGGACAATACTCAACTCTAAGCTCCTTCAGGACCAGGATAGAACTTCACTCACTGCTGCAGCACCTGGCAATGTACCCCGCACACAGCAGCCTTCCCTCAACACATGCTGCTTCCTTTTAAAGTTGCTTTTTTTATTCTACCATAAAACAAGATGCTGAAAGGCATACAAAACAAGCTTAGAGCTTAATTCTAGACTGAATTTCCTTCCAGCCACTGACTAGGCTGAGAAAGAACTTTACAGCTCCCAGGAGCCCATCCTGGGTCCCACCACAGTCACAACCCCTTTCCTCCTCCCGAGAGGATCCAATGCCCTGACTTTTACAGTCTTCACTTCTACAGTTTTATCACTCAAATCTGTATCCCTAGACACTGCATTTTAGTTTTTCCCATAAAGAACCTAATCTGTTACTCTTTAAAGTCCTTTTTAATCTATAGATTTCTCCTCCATTGCTTTCTTTTCCCACAGTTTATCTGCTGAAGAACGTGGGACATTTGACCTGTGGAATTTCCCAGTCTGGATTTTGTTAATTGCACACCCACACGCAGTTCAAAATGTTGCTCTGTCCCAGCATTTCCTGCCAATAGGCAACCAGATTCAGGCTCATCTCGCTCATTTTCCACCTCAAACTTGGAATTAGCTATTTCTTCAAGAAAACCTAGTTTCTCTTAATGCAAATGATAATACTAAGTTCACAATCTGGATAATGAAAGCAGAGACCCCCCAAAGTTCTGATCACCAGATCACTGCCTGATAGGGAGTAACTGCTGAAAAAAAATACGTGTTAAATGAACTTAGAAGTAGAGAGCACTTATTCTACCTACAGTTTACCATCTATCTATCATGTCTACCGACTTATTTAACCATATGTCTATGATGAGGTGCTGGCCCTACACCACACTTCCGTGGGTCAAGTGTTGTGCTGCCATTCTCCTCACCAACCTTCCTTTACAGTCATTATACCATTTAATCCTCACGACCACCCGTGAGGTGCTTACAGTTATCCTCATTTCACAGAACTGAGGCTCAGAGAAGTGAAGTGACTCACCAAGGTCACACAGCTAATAAAGGCAGAGCTCAACCACAGACTCAAGTCTGACAGACTCCAAAGTCTGCATGCCTTTCACTGCTCCTCCATGGATATTTTCCCCCAAAATGCATTTGTTCATTTGAAACTTTAATCTCAGTTGAGATTTGCTATAAGTCAGTGAGTGAATAAATGCCTGACTTCACGGGGCCGAGTGTAGACACAGCCTGGCTTTGCACTCTGCCTGTGAAAGAATCTTTTCTTTCCTTATTTTCTTTTTGGTTCCCAGTGTGACATGTTTTTTTTGCTAGATATGCAGAGGGATATTTTGAATATTCTGGGATAAGCCTGAAGGTATATTTTACTCTTGGTTTGTGAGGCTCATTTTATTCATATGTTTACAGATGTAAAAAAAAGTGGATGATATCAGATACTTCTTCAACCTATTCAAGTCTCAGTTCACATGTATATGCCAACTATGGGCTCATGTTTGGTTTGAGTCTAGATAACAGGTCTAAGGGTTTCTCTTTGCTTTGTGCCCACAGAGCTAAAGCCTCATTGCCCCCTTATATTTGTGATGGGAATGAAATCTTTGTTGTGCTTGATGGAAGGGTATGTGACCCTTTTAATAGAAGCAGACCACATTACAAAGCTGAAACTGAGCTCTGTTTCCAGGGCAACCTAAATAGAAGGACAAAGGGTGCAATCTAACATTTCATGTAATATCACAAAGGCAGATATTAGATTTTGCTATTGGGAGAGGAAAGAGTTCTCTTTCCCACGAGCACATGGAAAGTTACCACTTACTCACCAAAGAGAAGAAGGCAATGAACCCAGGGGGTCAAGCACAGGAATGGCTCTAGCACTGTCCTGTCTTCATCTTGGGCAATGGAGTCAGGACAGTGTTAGGAGGAATAATTTATCCCTCCTGATAAAGAGGAGGGAAGGCCAAATATGTCTGCACCTTGAATTAGCCTGGAAGATTGTAAGGAAATTGACTGCAGAGCCTCCGCCGGTCTGTTCTTGGAAGCTGGTGTGGCTCTTGATGGCAAAATGGCCACAAGACCTGGAAGGGAGAGATGAGGACTCAAAGTAACGCCAAGGACCTTTGGGAGACTCTGGATGCAAAAGAGGGATCGTTTCTGAGATCTTTGTGGACACCCCAGTTCATAAATGCCACTTATAATTTCCGATTTAACCTCTCACTTGTGGCTAAAATCGTGACTTTTTCAGACCTCTGCACTTTACTCACTTGCATGGCCAGCAGAGACAATTTGAACAAAAAGTGACGTTTCTGCTTAAAAAAGGAAAAAAGGACACTTATTCGATCCTATGGATGCTGATTATCAGAAGACACACCCAGGCCTCTAGGCCCCGATGGGTCTCAGATACACAGCTGTAAAATGCACCCGAGTTTGTTTTAATCAGGTATGGTAAGGTACACACACGAAGGAAGAAGTTTTTATACCATGATCCCTAGAAACGGGAGGCATGGCGTACCCTGCAGGGCCACACACGGAGCACCAGGGATGGTCAGGAGGCAGAGAGGGTGAGAGGAACTGCAGGTGAGAGGCTTCTTTGTGGTTTTTGCAGGAAGAAATGAGAGAAGCAAGGATAGCAATCCGAACAAGTTTAATATTGGGTGGCTAGAGTATGCTCAGTGGGCTCTGGGCTATAAGGGTGGTTCCTAGTTGTCCAGTATCGGCCCTGGAATACTTTTTAGAGCAGATGGATAGTGTCCTGATCTGTAGGAGTCCAATCAAGGGACACAGGTTGGGGTATGGACTCAGGATTGGTTGGCTTTCATAGAAAAGCTGTGCTGGCAGGCAAGTCATTTAGTAGCTCTAGGAATGAACTAACTTTGGGAGAGGCAATTCCTCCCTGAGTCCACAAGGCCCGAGAACCTCAAAGCATCAAAATACAGGAGAAAAACCTATGGCTGATACACACAGAGACAAGGCTGACACCCGTGCTTGTAGCCGCGAGAGCAGCCAAGTCCACCTTGCTCTGTATCCCCACACTCCTAGGTCATTTTCCAAATCCCTTAAAATTACTCCTGCTGGTTTTCTTCTGTACTTTCTGAAAACCTCAGAATTTTCTCTCTAGGCCCTCTACAACCATGATACATGGCAAGCAAACAACATATTTTTTTAAATATTGTGCTCAATTCCAATTCAGGGTTGGGAGATCAGATTGGGCCCCCCTTCATCATTCATACCACCTCCTGAGCACCCTCCTTAAGCACGGTCTAAAAATCCCAGGTTCAATTTCTCCATTCCTGTTGTGACCCATGCACCATCAACTATTCTTTTTCATTGTCACCACCTTTGTCCATTTGTTTGTCTGCTTCAAGAAATCCATAACATCCCAAGCTTGTATTTTTTTGTGAGCCTCCCTTTAATCTCATGGTATCCACTTTAAAGTAGGCCTTCCTTCATATGCAGCTTTAGCTTATCAAAGTACACTTAGAGCTAACATTACAACACTTTTGAGAACCATGCAACAGTATAACTCCATTCACCTCCCTCACCATTTGTTCCATTGTGTTTATGTATTTTACATCCACGTGCATAGTAAGCCCACAACACACTGCTGTAATTGTTGCACTAAAAGCCATGGTCATTTAAAGAAATTAAGAAGGAAGGAAAGGTGGTCTTTTATATTTACTGCCATATTTGCCATTTCTAGTTCTCTTTTTTCCTTCCCATAGATGTTTTTCCATCTAGTATCATTTCCTTTCTATCCTGAAAACCTGCTTTGTCATCCCATTGTCTTTGGGGCTCCTTCATTACCAGTAAAATATCTGCTGCAATCCATACTGTTGTTCTCTCGTATGAAATTTTCCTTTTCTTTTTCTCTGTATGCTGTCAAATTTTTCTCTTTGTTTTTCACTTTCAGTAGGTTGAGGACAATGTGATTAGGTGTGATTTTCTTTGTATTTATCCAGTTTGGAGCTTTCTTACCTTAATCAAACTTTAAAATACTGTTCTGCACCACATTTTGAAAATTTTTTGAACTTCTTTTTAATTAATTCTTTTATGGTCCATTCACTTACTCTTGTCCTTTGGTCCTTTTGAGACCTTTCTCCTCCTCTCTCCCTCCTCCCTCTCTGGTTCTGATTTTAAGAAATTCTTCTCCTCTCCTCTTTGTTTTTCACATTGTACAATTGCTTTTGATCTCTCTTCCTCTTCATTGACTCTCTCTTCTTGTATCTCCAACCTGCTGCTAAATCCACCCTTTCACTTTCCATGTTAGATTTTACATTTCTTTGCTAGTATTCCCTATCTGTTCACTCACTGTGACAATATTTACCTTAAAGCTTTAAAACACTTAAAATAACTGCTTTAAAATTACTTTCTGCAAATTCCATTATGTCTGTCATCTCAGAGTCTGTTTCTCTTGAATGATTTTACTCTGGACCTTAGGCCACATTTTCCTGTTTCCTCGCATGTCTAGTAATTTATATTTCATACTGAGAACTGTAGATTGTACATAGAAGGAACTCTGGATTCTGTTCTTACTCTGAGATTGTTGATTTTTATTAAATTACTGGATTAATTACAAAGGTATCATTACTATTTAACTTCAAGATAATTAAATTACCTTGTACCTGTAAAGTTTGGTTTTATACTACATAAGGGTATTCCTGTTTGGGTTTACTCTTAATCATGGACAAGTCCCTTAATCCTGACATATAATCTTTATTTTTAATATGTGTCTCTTCTGATATTTCATTGGAAAACTCTAGGTCTTTACTTAGTCCTTCTAACTTGGAGGAATTCCAAACTTTGTTTCATTTGCAGAAGACAGTAGTTAAAAATCTCTGATTCAATTTTTCATCTTTCTTGCTATTGCTTTTCACTGGTTTTCCAAATTCTCCTCCATGTGTACACAGTTTAGTGGTCAGCCAAGGATTTCAGGGAAGTTTATAGTTAGAGTTTGAGATCTTTACCTGTATATCCCCCTCTTTCTGGTATTAAACTTCCAGGAACTCCAGCATTGATGAACTTCATCCTATAACACCTGAGACTCAAAGAACTATGGCTTGCTTTCTTTGTTCCTTCTTTCTTTCTTTCTTCCCTTCATTTTTTTTACATTTTTCTTTACCTTTTTTTTCAATTCTTATTTTTAATATCTTTATTGAATAGCTTTATCTGTGAAGTTTATTTTATATGTCATAAAAGTCACTCATTATAAGTGTACAAATCAATAATTTTTTAATAAATTTATAGACTTGTGAAACAATATCACAATCTGGTTTTAGAACACTTCCATCACCCCAGTATGGCTGTGCTCATTTACAGTTGACTCCTACTCTGACCTGAGCCCTAGGAAACTACTGATCTGTTTTCTGTCTCAAAATTGCCTTTTGTGGACAGTTCATGTAAATAAAGTCATGGATTATGTAGTCTTTGTCATCTAGTTTTTAGCCTAATGTTCTTGAAATTCATCCATGTTGTGTAAATCAATAGGTTATTCCTTTGCGTTGCTGAACAGCATTCCAAGTATGGATACACAATAGATTATTTATCCATTCACCTATTAAAGAACATCTTGGATTTGTTTTGTTTTATTTTGGAAGCTTTTTTCCAATGTTCCCCAGATGATACTTACATAGCCAGATGCTACTTGTAGGTCTATGGACCAGTGTTTGGGAATCACAGTGAAGAAGATCAGAATATGACATTCAGGTAAGGACTCATTTTTAAAATTTAAGAAGAACTTTTTGGATACATATTTGTGTTAGACACTGTGTTAAAGATTAAAGAGATGAATAAGACATGAGATCCCAGCGTAGTGGAAAAAAATGAACCAACAAACAAATAAGTGTAATAAAGTGTGGAAAATGATGTGATAAAATTCTGGAGCCCACATGGAGTTAAGGTCAATTCTCTATGGGAGAAGGAATAACAGGAAAATCTTTTTCAAGGATGTGAGCCTTGAGTCTTGAAAGATGGTCTTGAAAGATGAACAGGTAATCGGCCAGTCAGTTAGTGGAAATAATTTGACTGCTCATGACACATTCTCTTTTATTCTTAAAAGCCAGATAGGGGCATACAAAGTGTTGTCGAATCAGCCTGTGCCTCAGAATTGTATGGAAGAAAATTATTCCTATGAGTGTCTGCTGAGATCAACGGATGGAGAAATATGGTGAAAACTTGGCAGATATCCCATTCTGCCAAGCTATGTAAATACTTCTCAACAAGATAAACACATAATGGAAAAGAACATGAAGCTTTGGAGAATGGTGGACTTGATCCAACACCTTAGGCAAATTACTTAATCTGTCACAGCCTCAATTTCAGTATCTATAAAATGGAGTGAAGAAATAACTTCAAAAGTAACTGTGCAATTTAGACTTAATGTATGCAAATCAATGAATTTAGGGATTGGCACACAATAACCTCTAAAAAATAGTAGTTTTCCTTCTTTTCCTCACATATAATGTTATTGACTGTTTGCTTTTCTTGCACCTAAGGCTACAAGAAGTTAATGCAATCACAAGGCTTATTTGTTTACCTTTTGATTCCAATTTCCATTGTTTCAAGAAAGCTACCATCTTCTAAGTAACCAAGGGATGCAGTTGCTGTCTCATAATGAGGTCTTGCTTCCTTCTAAATATGCATTAATTGTCAAGGTGATGGAGGAGGTTCATTACTTAAAAGCATAATTAAAGGGCACTTTCTTTAGCTAAACTAATGAGCAGAAAGTGTAGCAATATTTGCATGTTTACACATTAAGGATGGAAACAGATGACTCATAGGAGAATGGGAGGAAGGCGGGAAGATAAGGCAAATTAATCTCACTGCCCAGGGCCTCTAGGGTTACTGCTTTGCAAGATGTCCTCAGCGAAGTGGTCTTCCGCAGGAAATCAGCTCCACTGACTTCTCTTGTTTTAGGGGATGAACAGCCCTCTCGCCACTGCACCTCAGGAACAGGCTGATGCTTATTTCAAAAGACGCTAAAACATGACTCCTGATAAGCTGAGCTTGGAATCTGTTTCTCGCTGGATATCCATGTCCTGTTCTAAACATTCGGGTATCAGCAAGGATATTGATCCACTCTTGTCACCTTGTGTATTCACTAAGGTAAATTCTCCCAAGTCAATAACAGCACTTTTCACTCTTTAGGTGTGTATGTGTTTTGAGGTCATATTCAAGGTCCTTCCATTTACTAGACAAGATGTAGTAAGCACCCCGATCTGCCTCCTATTTGTCATCCTTAACCTGGTTGTTATGCCTGAACTGCAAGACTTTTGTTAGAATTAAAAGAAAGTGTCTGGCACAAAGTAAGAATGGAAATGATGTTCAGTTCAATTCTCCTCACTATACAGGGAATTCACAGTGATCAGTGTCTCTGCCTCGTGTCTCCTAAATGAGGGGGTTAGCATTAGAATGTGTGATTTTATATTAGGCTTCAATTTTGCCAATTTCTTGTCTTTCTACACTGTGAAAGTGACAGAGAGAAAAAATATATTTCATGTAACAAATGCAGACACTTGGGTTTGATGCCAAGGAGGAGTCTCCTTCCCCTCCCATTGGCACTCAAATCCCCAAAGCAGTCTAGAAAGACAGGAGCAAGGCACAGCCAGTGTGGTGACCGAGTTAAAGCTGCTTCCACTGGGACCACCTCAAGACTTGAGCATCTTATTAGTGAAACAGTGATTCGATTTACTAAGTATTTATAATTGTGTTGACATTGTTTTCTTCTTTTTAACAGTAAAATGAGAGACACTGGTTTTAAATATGTATTACAGGATGCCTACTGGAAAAAAAAAAGTGCATGTGTTGCCTCTGGGCAGATGTACAGGCTAAGACACAAATAATGATTTCACGGGAGCAAAAGGAATTACTTAGCAGATGCTCATTTGGGAAAAAGAAACCAGAGAGGAGCCAGGGCTGCCAGCACAGGGAGAAAGGTTAGAACAATCAGCATCTTTGATTTGTTTAAATCTACCAGTGGCAGAGCCTTCTCTTTCAAGTCAGAATGAGAGAGCGGGAGAAGCCAGTGAAATTGCAACAGAGAATGATATTCCTGCAGCTCTCTCTTCACCAGGAGTCTGGATTCTCCCTTAGCACAGGCTTTTCAGAAGAAAAAGTAAGGAAGATCCTTTGAGTAATAATGGAAGTCCAACAGAGACTTGAGAAGCCAGCTCTTCAAGCAAATGTCTCAGGACGTATTGATAAGCAAGGCTCGGGAAACCCTCAGTGGGTTTGTGGAAACTATGCCCCCAGTATGACACAAATGGAATTATCTATTTGTCATGGGATATATTTTTTTATTGAAGTATAATTAATTTACAGTGTTGTGTTAGTTTTTATATTCAATAGCTTGTCATAACCTATAATGAAAAAGAATATGGAAAAGAATATATGTATATGTATAACCGAATCGCTGTGCGTCATGCATGAAACTAGCACGACACCGTCGTGGGGTCTTACTGCTGGTTAGGTATGTGATCAGCCGCACTCACAGCCAGCAGCACTCATCTGTACCTCGCTAAACCTCTCTTTCTTCCCTTTACTCTCTGCACTTTTGTCTCTTGGCAGTTTCCCCCTTTTAGTCATGGGCCTGCCCCTGGAACTCTACAGGAGGCCCTTCTTCTCAATAATAGTAGCAGTGGCTGTTTGCTAACTGCACACTGTAGATCAAAAACTCTGCCTGTGCTCTTGGGGCAAACCAGAACAGAGGGTTCATTGTGTGCTGGTTCCAGGGAGGAGGAAAGAGGAAGTGGGAGTGAGAGTCAGGGAAGGAGAACGAATCAGTACAAGGGGGAGGTTGTCAACGTCATGGCTGCGGCAGGGGCGTGTGGGGCGGGGAGGGGGTGTGGAGGGGGCTGGCTTCCCCCAGGACTCCTGAGAGGAGTACAAGGGGGAGCTGCCCAGAAATGCTCCCCACCTCCATGCCCATTGGCTGCTCCCGTGCCCTCTGGGTGAGGGGCGCTCCCAGGGCAGTCAGGCTGCTGCTCCTGGACTGTGCTCCCTGGAGCCAGCAGACTCCTCTTGCCTAGAAGCAAGCCCTGGGGCAGAAAGCTGAGAGCCCAGTGAGGTGTGAACTCGAGGGGAGACCTTCCAGTGAAGCAGCTTCTGTGCTTCAGGGGAAGGACAGGTATTATCTAGAGAATCTCATTTGCATATCCACTTGGTCAATTTTGAAGCTTCCAGGTGAGGCTCTGTCAAGAGAAAGAGGATTTTCTAAGTTGGTGTTAGCATTTTCAGAACCAAGCATAAAGGATTCAGTGTTTCTTCCCTAAAGGCAGAGAGCGATCTTTTCCACTTACCATGGCTGGTGATGGGGCTCGCACCACCTTCGGCTGGAAAAAGAATATGTCTTAGGGAAGAGGGAAAGGCTAAATCTGCCCCCTGGGATCCTAGACCAGAGGCTTGTGAGGAGGGAGTCTTGGTGAAAAGCAGAGCAGGCAGTGATGGGAGGTGCCAGAAGGCAGTGCCTCTTGTGCCCTCCCTCCTAGGGCCACATCTCCTTGGGAAGCGGCTGTGTAGAGATTGAAGCAGAGGTTCCCCATGCTGGGGTACAAAAGAGTCTCTGATCCATTCTGGAAATCTTGGCCCAGGGTCACCTCAGTACCATGTAGGGAGGAGGCAGCCTGAGGCAGCTCCAGGCCTCCCCAAGGCTCATGAATGATGTCTGTATTTCCTATTGCTGCTGTAAGAAATAATCTCCAACTTTGTGGCATAAAACAACACAGACTTCTTATCTTACAGGTTTGGAGGTCAAAAATCTGAAATGAGTCTTGCTGGGCTGCAGTCAACGTGTCGGCCGGGCTGCCTTCTTTGTGAAGACTGGAATGGGCAAGCTGTTTCTTCCTCTTTGTTTCCAGCTCATAGAGGCCCCCAGGCTGCCATTCTTTGACTGGTGGCCCCACATCACTCTGACCTCTGCTTCCTGTCACATCTTCTCTGACCCTAACCCTCCTGCCTCCCTCCGATAAGGACCCTTGTAGTTACACTGGATCCACCTGGATAACCCAGGGTAATCTCCCCAGATTAGGATCTTTAATTTAATCACATCTGTCAAGACCCTTTGCCATGTAAGGTGACATAGTCACAGATTTCATGGATTCGGAGGTGGACATCTTTGGAGTTCATTGGTCTGTCTACCACAGATGGCTGGCTGGGGACCCTGAGGAACCCAGGTGAGGTGTTGGGGTGTGGAGGTCACCAGTCAGCAGAGATGGGACAGGATGAAAGGCTGTCAGGGATGGAGCTTTGAGGTGGAGGGAACACGGCTCAGGCAATGGGTGAAGTGGTGGGTTTTGGCATGCTGGTGCATTCTCTCAAGACAACAGACTGACCATGGGGCTGACCATGGCAGCAGTCACATTTCCAGAGAGCAAGAAATCCAATCACTGCCTAGTCCCGACCTGAGAGGACTGAGGGTGTCCTAGGTTGGTCTGAAGACCCTGCTCTGCCAACACCATGAAGCCACAGAAGCCACCTCTCTCCAAATGTCTAGAAGCTCTTGGACACGGAAGAGGCAGGGAGAGGGACTCTGAGAGAAGTAGGGGCTTGTCAGGGGCCCTTACATATTACAGAGAAATGCAGAAGTGAGAGTCACTGTATTTCTGACTCTCCCCACATCCATTTTCCATTCAGAAAAACTCTGCAAGTTGGCATCTTAGAAAAAGTCATTTGGGATTCTGCGTAAAGGAGAGGCAAAAGAGGTTCCTGAGATTCTGCCACCCCTCTGTGTGGGACACATGTTCCTAAAGGAAGGCAGGTCTCGCTGAAGGCTGGTGTACAGGGCAGCACGGTGAGCGGGGTGGCATCACTGTGTTAGGAGAAACACGGCCAGCACATCCAAGAGTTAGTCTTGAACTGCGGAATTAGAGTACTGACAATGCCTAATTATTTTGCTCACTAAGAGGACTGGTCTGGACTGGACTGACCATTCTCCAATTAACTCCTCGGCGCTTGGCTATAACAGTGATTGAAAGAACCCATCTGACTCCCGGTGTGGCTGGAAGAGCAGATCCGGGTAAGCTGATTTCCATCATTCTAACACGCTTTCCTCATCAGGAATAAAGGATTTAGCCTCTTCCAGGAGCTTGAGGATTCTATGCAAGTAGAAGGGACTTAATGGGCAAAAGCGTTGGCCTGACAAATGTGAGTATTTGGCTCAAATCCTGGCTCTGCCATTTGCTTCTGGGGGAGCGTGGGCCTGTGACTTACTCTCTCCTTTCTGTGGGGGGAAGGAAGACCACCCGGGGAAGGGCCCCTGCTCCACTCGTGCCCGTCCTTCCCTCTGGGTGTGGTGAGGGGCCACCGCGGACCAGACCTGCTCCCTGCTCCCTTGCCACTGGGCATCCAGCATCCTTCACGGGGTGGGGAGCAGGGGGCTGGGACAGGAAGGGCTTAGAAAGGACAAGAGGGCCTCACTGAAGAAGAGCCACACTTCTCACACGGTCTTGTTATGGTGTGGCTTTCCTGTGTCCCCATGATAGTGGGGTTTTCTTTGTTTTGTTTTGTTTTGTTTTTGTTCTTTATCAGCGACCAGAGTATAAAGAACAGAACATTTGTTTGGTCTGATGATGTATGTTTTTAAATGAGAAAATCTTAAAAAGTGGAAGATCTCCTATAAAAACCCGATTTCCCACTTCTGAACACTTGGAAGTGCAGCATCAGGTCTGGATTCAGGGTGGCCTGGGGTGGCGTGGTGCTGAGTCTGAACGAGAATCCGCCTCACCCAGCCAGGCAGCCGCACTCACCTCGGCTGCTTCTCCCGTCCATAATTATTAGAGTTTGAAACTCTCGCAGGAGAATGCTCCCCAGGGCCCCCAAACTAGGGGGCCATGGGCTCCTGGGGCTCCTGGGGCAGGGTCATTTGTGTCTTTCTTCTCTTGCCCTGGTGAGAAGTTACAGGTTCTGGCTCAGAAAAGGCACTGGTCAGCAGGCTGGATCTCACTTCCGCTCCCTATGCTCCTGGCGATTTTTCAGAGACGCCTTCTTTCCCTTGTCAGAGCTTGGGGCGCCTGTCCTCTTGCCGGTCCATTAAGGCTTTCACATCAGCTGTGTCTTCCAATCCGTGAACACGCTAGAAAACATCAGCGGGTCCCCCTCCCAGCACCAGCAAGTCCAAAGGGAAGATCATTAGAATTCGTGATGCTGAGTCAACCATATCCAGATAATATTAAAGTCGGGAGGGGCTGCCAATTAATAAACCTTTCCTGTGTGAGCTGGCAGCTGGGCCTTCTCCTCCGCTCCTGTCTGGGTTTGCACATGACTTAACCGCAGGCTTGAGGGATTTGCATTAGCAGATCATAAGTAAATACCTCATTAAAACAACAATCTCCTCATTGTTACGATCCCTTTTCAAGAGGTGCACTGGATTGCCGGGGCATTTCTTGGGGTTGCCCGGAAATGGATTTTGGAAATGGATTTACCCGGCAGACCGTGTGCCCTGGCAAAGGCCTTCTGAGGTGTGGGGCAGAGGGGTGGGGCTTTGGAGGCACGCAGCTCCTCTGTGACAACCGTCACACCCCCGGGGCACACACCTGAAGTGCGATGTGGTGCCATCCCGCCTGTCAGGCCCTAGTTTCTCTGCATGCAAGCCATATCTGTCAGGTGCTAGATCTGCTGGCTGTGCAGAGAGGAAGGGGGAGACCCTGATTCACTCTCAGTCCCTGCTACTGGCCCCATCTAAGCAGCCTGGTCCCATTTGCTTAAATGATGCATTTTATGAACATCATACTAGCATTCCTTACATTTATATCACTAAAATTCTCAGTCTTCTATTGTGTAACAAAACGCTTTGATTGTGGCCCATTCTTCTGGGAATAAATTACCAACTCAATAACATGCTGTAAAAAGCTTCCTGGTATTTAATTCCTACCTGCTCCTCTACACTGGGGTCCTAACACCTGCTAAAACCATATACAAGCTCCTGAGTCCCTGTCTTTGGAAGCAGAAGACTTTCACTTTAGTCTCCTTCGCCTCCTGAGTCTCAAAAAGGCTGGCTCAAGAGTGAATGATTAGGAGTAAACCAGAAAGAGAAAGAAAAATACCATATGATAATACCATATATGTGGAATCTAAAAAAAAAAAAAAAAAAAGAAAGATAAAAAGGATACTATGAACTCATCTACAAAACAGAAATAGACTTGCAGACATAGTAAACAATCTTATGGTTACTGGGGAAAAGGGGTGGGAAAGGATAAATTTGGGAGCTTGAGATTTGCAAATGCCAGCCACTATGTATAAAAATAGATAAAAACCAAATTGCTTCTGTATAGCACAGGGAACTATATTCAATATCTTATAGTAACCTTTAATAAAAAAGAATATGAAAACGAATATATACATGTATATGTATATGTATGACTGGGACATTGCGCTGTTCACCAGAAATTGACACACTGTAACTGACAATACTTGAATTAAAAATTTTTTTTTTTTAAAGAGTGAATGATCAGGGAAGGTGAAGATGTAGAAACAAAGACTAGCGATTGGCCTGGGAAACTGGGAACAATTGAGACTCTGAACCAGCCACAGAGCATAGTCACCGAACTCCCAGTTTCCTGAAAGACCTAGATAAAAGTCTGACACACATTCCTAAGTTGCTTTTACAGGAGTCAGATCCCCCAGATGAAAACTGCTGACCAAAAGCATGCAGACCCCAGACTGGTTGAAACCAGAAGATTGGTGATACTTGAAATTTCACCTTGAGGCAAACCAATCTGAAAATTGTGCACAAGCTGATCATGCATCCTAAAGACCCCTCCCCCTGCCTTTAAAAACCTTTCCCTGAAAGCCTTCCAGGGGTTCAGGTCTTTTGAGCATGAACTGCCCATTCTCCTGTTTGGTGCCCTGCAATAAACGCTGCACTTTCTTTCACCACAACCAGGTGTCAGTAGACTGGCCTTACTGCACGTGGGTGAGTGGACCCAAGTCCATGCTCAGTAACACTGTCGAAGTCTTCCCTTTCCACCCCATCTTGTGCCCTGACACACGGAAAGCTGACAGTCCCTTGAAGATGGCCCTCCTGCCCGTTCTCTGCCTGCTTGGCTGCCTGGCTCCACACCTCCGGGCCCTCTCATCCCCTCCCAGAGGCTTTCCCAGGCCCTTACCCTTCGGCCTATGGCAGGTGGCCCTGGAATGGGCTCCCACTGCCTCCACCCAACCCCCCACCTTCTGCCCCAACACATATCACATAGGATTGTACATATCACATAGGATTGTCTGTCTATGTGTTTGTCTGTCCCATGATTGCAGATACGCCCAGAGAGCAGAGGTTTTATCTTAGCTGCTGATCCCTGGTACCCAGCACAGAGCTTTGCACATAGTTTGTGATCAGGATAAATGAGGTTCAAGTTGTGGTCAGGATAAATGAGGTTCCATCAGGCAGTATGTATACAGAATATGTATTATGCTTCTGGAATCCCTGAAGTGGGCCAGGAATTTTAATACACACCGTACATTAGACTGGCTTGAGCCCTTTCTGGCCAAGGCCAGAAAGTTTTGTAATAGTTACAAAGGTACTGGTGGTAAATTCAGCAAGATCTTTGCTATAATACAAGAAGATCAAAGCTGAACGTTTGAGATCCAGAGAGTAAAAAAATGACAAAATTTTAGAATTTTAAAATGCTCCCTAAAAATGAATCAAAAGATCAATTAATCACCAGGAGGTCTTAAAAGATCTCTGATTTTTCTTCTCTTCTTCCTTTTTTTCCCTTGCTCACTTCATCTCTCCTTTCTTTTGATCTCAGCACCCGTTCATTGTCATGCAAACATTTACTGGGTACCAACTGTGTGCCCAGGACTGTCATGTGCATTGAGGAGTTGGAGAAAGTAGGACCCAGTCCTGCCCTCCAGGACCTCAGCACAAAGTGAGCAGGAAGGCAGGACAAATGGGTAACCAGGGTACAGTAAGTATTGGGATGGACTCTGCATGGAGTGTGGGGAGCACAGGGGAGAGGCAGACTACTCAGGGAGTGATCCAGGATGGTTTCCTGAAGGAGGAGGCTTTATCAGGTATCCCCAGTTTGGGGATTAAGTGATTTATACCCGAGAAACTTCTGGTTAAGTTTCTGTCTACACAGGAAGCTGAATAGGGGACAGAGGAATCTGGGCTGCCCTATATATACCACTGGATTGCTAGCATGAATGTGGTGGAGGTTTCCTACATCCTAGCCCCTGTGGCTCCTTCCAGAAGGAGGGCAACTGTCCAAGTGAGCTGGCGCTTCTGATCATCAACAGGCAGCCTTTACAATTTTTAAAACTTAATTCCTTTAGTAGAGGAATGCTATAGACTGAATTATGTCCCCACAAAACGCTCATGTTGAAGCCCTAACCCCAACAAGGCTCTATTTGGAGACAGGGCCTCTAGGAGGTAATGAAGGTTAAATGAGGTCCTAAGGGTGAGGCCCTAACCCAATAGGGCTTGTGCCTTATAAGAAGAGAAAAAGGCACCCAAGCTCGCTCTCTCCATCACGTGAGGACACAGTGAGAAGGCCGATGTCTACAGCCAGGAACAGGGCCCTCACTGGGGGCTGGAATTGGCCAGCACCCTGATCTTGGATTCCCAGCCTCTAGAACTGTGGGAAATAAATGTCTCTTGTTTAAGCCACTTGGTTATGGCAAACCAAGCTAAGACAAGGAAGACAGGGCTTAAACAAAGTGAAGATGTGACAATTTCATAAAGTTTCATTTATGAAGACCATAAACATTTTGCTTGTTGCATAATTCTGATCTCTAAATTAAAATTTTTCAATTTAAAGATGAAACCATTTCAAATTTTCATTAGCACGCTCGCCAAAGATGCAGCATAGCATAATGGAAAAGGCAGGTCCTAGGCATGATTTGCTGTGTGATCGTGTGTAAGTTACTGGGCCGTGGTCTCCGGCTTCATATCATCCACCAGGCAGGACTGGGGCTGAGGGGAGGGTGAGCCCACTCACACAGCCTGCCTGGCACAGAGCAGGCATCCAGGAATGGTAGTAAATGAGACCAGAGTAGTTTGGAAGGCACTCAGTGACTCTCAGTCCCTCCTTAAATTCACCACGTTGGGAACAGATTTCAGAAGCCATAGATTCACTGTATCTTTATCTGCAGAACCAGAATTCCTTCTTCCCCTCTTTTACATTCCAAACCCTGTGACTTCATTTGCCTGCATCACTGCTTCTCAATCCCATCTTAGAAAATGCTGCAGGGCATCTATAAGGATCTCAGCCAGTGTCGCAATGTTTTTATTAAAAACCCACACACTCTGGAATTTATTTTAATTTACCTCAATTCATGTTATATATTTTAAAACATCCCATCTAAGCCATATGGCACTTTAAAAGGTAGCTGAAAGATTGCTGGGAAATCAAAGAAACAATGTCAAGATAACATAATTTCTGCAAGACCCAGAATTCCTAATTCAGAGGAACATATATTAATCTGGATGCCACGTTTCCCAAACCCCAGGGTCCATGAGGGTCAGATTTACTGGGAACGGACTAGGCAGTTGCCCCTAGGCTTCCTCAAACACCTTTCCCATCAGCCTGGCTTCCTTGACCTTGTCACATTGCCTGATGTTCCACCATTGAGACATTCCCTGAGGTTAATGAATCTCTCTTTTAAAGAGCACATGTCTATTCTTCTGCATGGAGGAAAGAGGGTAGCAATCATTCTCAACTCAGCGGAAATGAGTTCGTTCTGGCAAGCTTCCAGTAACACATGCTGAGATCAACCCTACTGGGGGCCTGGGGGCTTAAGTGGTAAAGGGGGATGGTGGGGTAGACACAGGTAATGGGCAGAGAGAAGGGAAAAGATTGTGAAATATTCAGCTCTAGATGAGGTGAGGCAGGTAGCACACACAGGGGCTCTTGGAGAGAGAAAAGAAGACTGAGGGTCCTAGAAGCTCTCAGAATATGGATTGGGTAGAAAGAAAACAAAAAGAGATGCTGGGGCCCCAAGCAGTAGAATGAGCATCGCTTCATCTGCCTCATTAAGCAGGACCCGTTCTCCAACTCTCTTCTCTGCCTGCTGCTGCTCTCCCTTTAGAAAACGTAAAACCACTGAACAAAATTGGCGCAGCCCTCCTCAAATCTAAGCAGGGGCCAACCCTAGGCTTGCTGCACTGATGCTTCTTCAGTGGCACAGCCACCCAGAGAAGTGCCACCTCCCCACAATCTCAGCGCAGCACAGCTCTCGAAACAGACACTTCAAAGCTTTTGATTCAGACTAGACACTTCATCTGTCATTGACAAGTGCGACACAGTGGCCCTTGTGATCACAAGCCATGATGCTCTGGAGTGAGTCATAGATTTTCCCACTTCGGAAAAGAGCAGGCACTGCTCACAGGGCACTGGGTCACTGTTGACTTCAAAGTCCTCGGGCCCCTGTTCTCAATCTGTGTCACCAAAAGAGAGGCTGCACTGTCACCCAAAGGAGATAGTAGGGCCTCAGAGAGAAGACACGGAGCATTTATGACATAAAGATCATAAACTGGGGCAGGGGATCAGAGGGTCGTTTTCCCAGCAGCTCCACGTGGAGCAAGTCGACCAAATGCATGCAGGCTGGCAGGTCCACTGATGGGGGTAGCATCCCAGCAGGGAAGCATGGCCCTCCCCACCTTCTACTGGGCTTTAAGGAGGCAGTGTCCATCCTGACTTTAAGATGCTGTGTGTCTCCCTGAGCTGATTTTCCCCTAAACCAGTAAGTGACCAGAACCTTGAGGTGTCCACCCACTGCCATGACCACTGGACCACACGCCCATCACTGCACCACACCCCCATCACTGCACGGAGGTGAGCGGCGGCAGGCGCGCGGTAGGGTTCCTACCTGGTCCAGCTTCCAGTGGAACTCCGCAGGGCGGAAGGTGTCAGCCTGGTCGAAATCCTTGCGCAAGAGAAAGACGAGGCGGCAGTTGTGCACGTACAGGGCATAGTGATGCCGGTTCATTTCTGAAAAGCAGAGAGAAAATTTGAAGGGAGGCAGAATCCCTTTGCCAGTCTCCACCAGAAGAGACTTCCCACTCCATCATGTTGTGCATCTCAAAGGCCAAACAGGCATTCTAGTTTCCTCTTTTACAACTGGATCTAATGAATGTTCTAGAACACTCATGGTGGAGCTCTCTGAAATGGAAGAGGATGATTCAAGAAAGTTCAAAGAAAAACTTCTGCTGAGAAGCCATCTGGGCTTTAAATACCAACCTAACTTAGATACTGCATCAGGCCCTGGTTCGCAGGCTCTTTGTGTGTGCGTGTGTGTGCGTGTGTGTGCGCGTGCATATGCTTCTGGGAGGGTCAAGGGGCCTCTCTGACAATCACATCAGCCACTTTAGGTCCTGTAACATAGTTGGCTTCTCCCAGAGTTCTGGACTTTTATTTCATCAGGCTTGACAGTGATAACCACAAAGCACATTTCCTTCTTTACCTAATCTGTGTTCAGCTGAGGGGAGCTGCCTTACTTTTAGTTGCTGGGAGGAGGGGACAAATTGATTTTTTTCAGCATTGGATATAGCTCCCTGACTTTCCAAAGTAAGGAATAAATACCTCTTTCCCCGTGCACAGACAACAGATGGGGACTTTTTCTCCCCTTATTAAAAAAAAAAACAAAACCCAAACCAAAGAAACAAAAATTGCCTTTCCTACTTAGAAAATCTCATAGGTCCCAATCATGATGTCCTGTAAGCACAAGACAGCAGCCACTGGGAGGGGAGGAGCAGTTAGTTGACCAGTACCCAGAGAAGTCACGTTGAATACACAGTAGCACACAGCGAAATCTAACACGAAGCACATGTTCCATAAATATTGGGTGAATGAGCCGGTGACCAGGTACAGCAGAAAGAGCATGGGCCCTAGATCCAGACAGACTTGGATGCTGAGCGCTGTATCTCTGGATGATGCTGGGAAAGTTATTTCGCCTCTCAGCCTCCTGAACTGCATCATGACGAGGATGCTGGATTATCCTAATATCTCATGAGAATGGGATATTGTGACTAAGTCTTGTATGTTTTGCACAAACCTTGCTCGTGAGTGGGAGGGATCAACACCAATCCCACTTCGAGGCACGGGCTCTGATTGGCTTCGGCCAAATAGGCTCACGTAAACCCTCCTGCCACAGTGACTGGTTTGGGACCCAGGCCCGAGCCCAGCAGTGCAGGCCATTCTGGCCTTGGGCCTTCTGCCAAGAAAGTGACTCAGTTCAGGCCGATGACTCTGGAGCTTTTCTGAATGGTTCTGGGGAAGAACTCTATTTCAGCAGGAAGCAAATAGAAGAGACTCCCCCCTCTCTCTAGAAGCTGTAGTATATAACTGGGAGCCGCTGCAGTCATATTTACTAACATGAAACTGATATAATATATATATATGGTGGCAGATCTGAAAAATTGTAGAGAAAAGGCTCTAAGACCTTGATCACTCTTTACCTGGAGCTGTCATAGCTCTGGACATTTTTAGTTATAAGAACCCCACATTCCCTTTATTATTTTTGTTCTAATCATCTGATATCAGTTTGATCTGTATTTCCTGTTCCTTGTAACTGAAAGCATCTTAATTGATACAATGAGGAAATGTGTGTAAAGCATCTGCCCAGAGCAGATGCTCAACGACTGTTAGTTATTATAAGGACTATTACACTGCCTCGTGACCATGACAACATAACAAAGTAGTGTCAGATGCTGTTTTCACAAAAGCATCATGTTCTTCAAGATGCAAGGAAAAGATGGAAGGAAGGAGAGTGGTCAGTTGCCAAGTATGGCAGGGTTGGCCAAGGCCAATGTTCAGGTGACCACTCAGCCTTTGCATTGATGAAACACCCGGGTCTGGTTATGGAGGTTTTGCTAAATATTTCCAGTCTCCCTCACTATTGCCTAATTGATTCCCTATAGTTTCTGTTGATAACTGTCAGGAAGATATAGAGAGAAGACTTCTCCCTTTTAGTTTCCTTTGGAGTCAGGAGAAGTTGTGGTGAGGAGGCAGAGGAAGAATGAAAGGACAAGGGGGGAGGGTATAGCTCAAGTTGTAGAGGGCATGCTTAGCATGCATGAGGTCCTGGGTTCAATCCCCAGTACCTCTTCTAAGAATAAATCAATGAATACACCTTAATACCTCCCCCTACCAAAAAAAAAAAAAAAATAGAATGAGAAGACAGACCTCATGAGACATCTTGAGCATCTTCTGGCCTCCCTCCCCTGTCTTCTGTTAGCTGGATGCCTGTGGTCATCACCCACACCAGAGTAACTGGTTCCTCATTGGGCTGGTGACACGATACGCTCAGGAATCAGCTCCGCTTCTTTTCCTGTCCTTCAGTGTTGTCCCTGGCAGCTCCCCCCTCTCTCTTAGCCCAAGTCTCTGGCAGATTCTAAAGTCTTCCGGTCACTTGCAGATATTAAACTAGTCTGGAAGGGTTCTCCCCAAATTAAATACTAGTGTCTTATCAGTTAAAAGATCTCCCCTCTTCTCCACTCAGCCTTGACCCATGGCTTGGTGGCCACTGGTGGAGAAAGGATGAGGAAGGTTTGTTCTTTACTCCTTTCGTTCCTCAGTCTCACCCCCCAACCTCCTCCCAGCTCCAGTCATGGTCAGAGGCAGAGGAAGGCAGATAAGAAGAAAAGAGCCATTAGAGTTTGTCATTTTCCCAGGAATGTCAAATGTCCTCTGCCACAGTGGTGTCTATGTACAGGCTCCTTCATGAGTGCATTGGCTGACTTTTGGAGAGGCTCTGCAGAGACCACTCATGGCCACAGAAATGGGTCTGGGCCCTTGTAAAATATATTTTCAGCCCTTTCCTCCTCCCCTTACCACCCTCAACCCCCGCACCCTCAGTAAAAAAGGATCTGTTATAATCTTTACATAGGAATTGATCTGATAAGTGACACAGTCCCTTTCAGGATGGCTGGGACATGTGCCAGCTCCAGTCCCACGTGGTTGGCTCTTGCCCCTCCACACATCGTGTGAATGATTTTTTTACTAGTCGGCATTTCACGTTTCCCTTCAGCTCCTGCTTTCTCAGTAATTTCTCTTCCCCTACATCTGCTTCTCCTGCCAGGTCCCCCCTTCCTGGCATGCAGCCCTCTTGGCTCTAACCTTGACCATTTCTGAACACCCATTTGATTCACAGGAATAAGAATGGAAACAACTGTGTTCTGCCAAACTGTAGTAGGGCACCCCTTCCCCCTGCCGCCCCCTCCCCTCACCCCACCATTGAGGCAGCCCCCATCAGCCTCTTGGCTTCAGACTCACTGGGCAAGAGTCAGGCCCAGCTTTCACGTACCCTAAACTCCTGGGACATAAGTCAGACCTCCCCAGAACTCTCCTGCACCAGTCTGGAGCGGATCTAAGAGTGTTTGCAGCTCAGCCCACAGGCAGCTGGGAGTGAGGTTCCCACCTCCTCTCTACCTCAGACAACCTCAGTCCCTCTGAGTGGTCTTCCGGGCAGCTCTGGAACCGTGGGAGCACCCCCTCCTTTCCCAGCAGGCTGGGGGACCAGGCTGGCACCTCTGCCTTTATCACTTGGTGGTTGCTGGACCAGGCTGGCCCCTTTCTCTTGGAAATCACTGTATCAAAGTAGCTAGCACTGCACGTGGTACGTACCATTCAGTGCTCTCAGATGAAACTCAGAGATCGCAAGAGGGCTGTGTGCCAGGAAGTGGGGATCCCACAGGAGGAACAGATGTGTGTGGGGAGAGGAGTTTCTGAGAGTGGGCAGGAAGGAACATCACTCACACCAGGAAAGAAGAGATAAGGGCTAACAAAGGTGGGCTTGGAGGGGGCACAAGTGCCCCATGCAGCATCCTTGCGGTAGAGCCATCGCTATGTTTATGTTGGTTATGTTCACCTAACCTTGTTTCCTTTGCTCCTAGACACACAGCTTAACTCATATCACTGTTTCCCTCATGGTTAGGTGGGGACTAGTGATCAAATTCTGGCCAAAAAGGTGTGACTGGGTGAGGCATGGAGCTTTCTGGTCTAGCTAATAAAACCCTTCAGTGTTCAAGTGTCTATTCTAACTTTTGTTCTGTGGTTGAAAATGGCAGCGACAAATGATGGAAGGATCTTGGGTCCCTGAACGTCTAAGCAAAGCTGAGCATCCTTATCCCGTAGCCCCACCTGGGGCTGCCAGACAATGGCACGTGAAAAAAAAAAAAAAACAAAAAAACTGATGAAAGAGTGTTAGTCACCGAGACAGTTTTTTGTGGTGGTGGTGGTGATAGTGGCTTTCTTTCTTACTTTTTTTTAAAACTACAATTAGCCCTTGATGGCTAATCAATTCTGTTATCCAACTATTTATAAATTACTTCATAAGAGGCCAGCATTGGTAAGTTTTACTTAGTGGACAAGACCAAAACCAGTGCAATCTTTACCAAGGGCGATTTGGTAATAGCCAATCAACAGCCTTCCTAACATTTATATTCTTTGACGCAGTAACTCAGCTTCTGGTCAGGAAATAATCAGAAATATCCATACAAGAATGCCTACTAGGTGTTTACAAGACTGCCTATTGCAGCATTGTTTCATTTGCATTTAAAAGGAGACAATCTAAATGCCTAACAAAAGTGAGCCAGTTAAATAAAGGATAATAAAGTCTCATGACAAAAGACGGTCACGTAATTCATATTTTTAAGAGTATTTTATCACATAGAGAAATGATCTGGATACATGTAATGTTACTTAACAGAAACATAACAATAGTATCACATGTGTCATAAACAATAGATTAAAATTGTAAGGACAATCTACATACACATGGAAATAAAAATAAGATTTCTTTTTTTTTTTAAATAAGATTTCATTCGGTAGTGAAATACACAAACTGTTATCAGAAAATATCTCCAAATATTAGGATTTTAGGTGGTGTGTGTATTCTTTTATTTCTTTGTGTGTTTTTTAGGTTGCCTGCTTTAAACACGGGTTGCTTTTATAACTTGAAAAAAAGGTTTCTGATATATAAAAGCCCTAATTAAGCTTTAACTTATTCCTGATAATTTTTTATTTAGGATAAGGAGATATTTATAGGTATTTTTTTTTAAGTCAGAGGAATTAGAGAAAAATCTTCCCCATCTTTTTTTGTGCCAATGCTGAGCCGATTTGCAAGTGTTACTTTATGCTGAGGCCAAAGTGCAACAGAGCCAGGTCTTGCTAGTTTCAGGTGCCCAGGTTGGTGTTGGGGGCGCTGTTCTGATGGAAGTGAGGCATCATCGTCTAAGGTGGAGTTTTCAGCCGTGACTGCACAAAAGAATCCCCCAGACTCTGACTTACTGAGCTGGGGCGGGGCACTGGCATCTGGGCATTTTCACAGGGTCACCACGTTGTTCTAGTGCACAGCAGGGTTCAAAGCCGCTGATCCAGTAGCACGAGCCTGGAATGCGAGCTAGAGGACTAAGCCTGGAATGCGGGCTAGAGGACCTGGCCTGTTTCTTTGGTAATCGCTTGTGTTTTCCTGGGCCAGTCGGTCAATCTTTCACATTCTAATTTCCTCCTCTGTAAGACGGAACCTTTATATTGGTCTGACCTGCCTCCCAGGGGTATTTGATACATTTCCGAAAGGACTACATGTGTGTGACCGCTAACACCAGCTGGGGCCGCTTTGCGTTTTCGTATGTTTGCTGCTAAGCCTTGTCTCCTTGATGCTGGCTCTTGGATCACGATGGGAGCGTCCCGCCAGGCACTGCAAAGATGGAGCCACAGAGTGATTTCTGGGGTCCTGGACTGAGCTCTGAACCCAGTCCCAAACCTCAGGGAGGTCTGCAGGGTCCTTCCTGTATGAAGGACCCAGGAAATCAATCCTTGGCCCTGGCTCTGACATAGACTTGCCGTGTGACTAGGAAAAGCAAGGCAATTCCCTCTGTCTCGGTTTCTACATCCGGAAAATACATTAACATTTATTTCAAAGATTGATTGAAACAGGAGGATAATGTGGAATAAAACCAGGAATAATAATAATAACAACATCGGGTAGATTAGTGGAGCATTGGTTTTATATCTGATGCTAAGTGATTTCATACATTATTTCATGTGTATTTCCCCCATTTTATATATGGGGAAACTGAGTCTCAGTGAGATTAGCAATTCCTCCAAAGCCACATCTTAAATAGTGGCAAAGCGGAGATGCGAACTTCGGCTGTCCAGCAGCGGAGCTGAGCCGTCAGCCTTTCTTCTATCCTGTCTTCTCACTGCAGTATCTGCTGTGGTGATCATTTATTTGGAGGTTTAACAAGAGTAGCATTTGAAATGGGAAATTGTGGAATTATAATTTAAGAGAATTGTAAAAATCTGCATAAGATGTCAGAGTATTTGTGTGTGTGTGTGTGTGTGTTTGCCTGTGGGGTGTAGTGGGCAGAGTGTAGGGTTGGAGTTAGCTGGATCTCAGCTTACATTCCAATCTTGTACTTGCTGGTAATAACTTGGGACTAGTTACTTATCTGTGCTCTCAGGGATGTTTCCTTATCCTTAAGACAGGAAATAACAATGCCTTGATAAAACTGTAGAGATGTGAGGCATTGTTTGAAATAGGAAGAACTAACGCATATTGTACTTCCTGTGTGCCAGGTACTGTTCTAAAACCCTATCCCTGCATTAAGTCATTTGATCCTGATAAAAACCCTACGAGGTAGGCAATTCTGTAATGTCTGATATAGGAAAGTGAGGCCCAGAGAAGTTAACCAACTTGCCCAAGGTCACACAGCCAATAAGTGTGTGTGTTGGGGGAGTGCTTTTAACCACAAAGCTGTTATCAACTTTAAAAAAAATGCACAACATGAGAGCTGCGAGTTGAGTTTCATTGGGGGCAAAATGAGGACTATAGTTTGGGAGAAAGCTTCTCAGCTCTGAGGAACTGCTCCAAAGAGAGGAGGGGAGGTATATATATATATATATATATATGATTTTAGTAAAGGCGGGGATACATGCAGTCAAGCACACATTTTGGCAGAAGGTTGCTGCTAGTCACGAGGAGCAGATGTCTGTTAATGATTTTAGTGCTTTTCTAGACACGAGAAAATGCAAGAATTTGGGCTCATAAAACCTTCTGAAAGTATCTAACTATGTGAAGGTCTGTTCTGCCAGTTTTCCCAGAGCACAGAGGGCCTCATTCCTGATCTCTGCCCCGAGCTCCTTTCAGGGTGTGTTAAAGTCAGTGACTGCAGCGAAAGGCTCGTGACTTCATTCTCGTAGAGGCAGATGGTGAGTGACGATTTTCAGCTGGCACCGTGACCTGCCTTACACAGGCTCGCATGCTGAAAATGCCTAGCAAAGCTTAGCTATCATTGCTACACACGGCAGTGATTTTCAGGCTACTGTGGTAGATGAGCAGGACACTTTTTGTCGAAAATAAACTTTTGGAAATCTATATATAAATACAGTGAAGACGGAGCGGCTTTACTTGAAGTAAGGATGAAGCCTCCTCCCCCGCCCCCACCTCACATAGAGCAGCCCCAAGGTACTTCTGGGGAGGCTGGGGTTCTGAAGCATCCAGCCTGAAAATCACCAATCCTAGCTTTTGCGTTCTTTGTGTCTGCGCCTCTACCCCTGTCTCTTGGTCCTGCTGTTCCCCAAGCCCAGAAAATCAAAAGCCAGAAAACCAGAGACCAGAATATTTTCCCAGGGCTCCTCTCAAGCTCCTGCTTTTGTCCCACGCCCTCAGTGGCCGTGGCCATGCCCAACCTGCTGGGACATAATGGGAAGCTGCCAGGAGGGCTGGATGCGAGACTCACCAGTTTTATCCGAGTTGCAGAGGATGGTTTCCTTCTCCGCTCTCAAGCCAGGGCTGGGGCCGTGCTTCATCCACATGGTGATGGTGAACTGGTCCGTCAGGTTCTTGGGCACAACCCCGTCCGGGATCTTGGCGCCCTGCCTGCCGTCAAATTTGAAGATCATCTCGCTGCTGTCCACCAGCAGTCCTGCAGTCCAGTTGGTGGCTGCGCTGGGGGACGGCAAGAGGTCGATGATGCCAGATGAGGCTCCTGTGGGGGATGCGGACAGAAAGAACAAAGGGTCATTCCTCCAGGGTGGCTGTCCTCACCTGTCTTCTGCTCCTGGGTCACAATGAACTGCTAGGTGTACTTAACGCAGAACTAGGTGCTCAACCCTGAGCTCGGTGACTTGAGAAAAAGAGGATTAAATACCATCATTGCCCAAGTTGCTTATGATCGGCCTGGGGAGGCATCAGTAACTTATAGACAAGAGAGCTGCATGGGGCAGGACAGTACAATTAACTACGGTGCAAGAAAAAAGTGCTGGAGGGATTTAGAGAAATGAGATTACCCTGGAGGCTTTGATAAGCGGGCCAGGGTTTGATTTGGATCAATGGATTCATTCATGTGCTCATCCATCCATTAACCTGTCAGCCATTTTCTGAGCACCGGCCAGGTGCCAAGACCCCTGCTGGGCACCGGTGAGGTAAAGATGAATCAGTGCAGTCCCTGACCTGGGGGAGCTCAGACCCAACAAACTGACAGACAGCGGGGATGCACTGTGATCAGGGCTGTGGTTGGGGAAAGTTCTAGGTCCGGATCCCAGGAGAAGGAGTGTGAGTCACTTTGCACTCACCACACTTTTTTCAAACCATCTGTTTAGGCCAAAGTGTACAGTGGTTGAGAACATGGGTTCTGAAGTCAGCAGAACTTGAATTTGATGCCTGGAGGCAGCCTGACTTGCTGGCCTTGTGACTGTGTGACTGTGACCAGTGACTTCACCTTTCCGACTCCTCAGCCCCTTCTCTGCTGTCTACCTCCCCCAGTTTTGTGGGGCCCGAGTGAGAGACCGCACCAGCGCTTGCCACACGGTGAACGGGGCTCACTCCGTGTTCCCCATAACTTTGTCACCATTACTACAGTTGTTATTTTTCCTGCTACCACGGTGATTCCAGGCTAAGATGTGAGCACTTTTACCTGAAGCAGTGGGAGTGTCATAGGCAGATCTATGCCTTGGGGGAGTCACACCAACAGCTTTGTGGAAAGTGGGGCTGTGGTGAACAGGAGCAGCTGGCCCAGGAGACAGGACAGCCCAGCTGGGAGGGTCTTTGGGCCACATGCACTGAAGTTCTGGTGCTACCAGCGGAGTTCTCCACATCCTTAGGGAGTCTAAGTTCTCCACATCCTCTACAGGGCTCGGCTGCTCAAGGGAGGAGAATGGCTAGGGGCTTCCTGATGCCAGGGAATAAGAACCAGGGAGTCCAAGGTGTGCCCGGTGCCGCGGGCCAAGTGTGTGGGGGCTCCCTCCTGGCAGTGCCCTGACCAGGCGGCCGTAAGTGGGTTTAATGGACAGCGGTGTGTGAATTACCTGCCATTGGTCAGGGATTGCTGGCCTTCTGAATTCTGTATATCAGAGCCTCAGCTCACCGAGAGACTACGATCCAAAGTCACCCACCACAAACATCTCCTACAGTTTAAACGACCCTTAAAAATCCCTTAAGAAGGTGCCATATTGGAAACCAATGTACGTCTTTGAAAATGTTTCCAGATTTCCCTCTAGCCTTGGTACAAATGCCCATTGGTTTGCAGTTGGAGGTTGGCTGTGTGATAAATATATATCCTTAGAACCAGATGCTCTGCTTAGCACTGTGAGAGGCTCGCCCTGGGAGAGGCCTCCAGGAACTGCAGTGTCTGAGAGGGTGGGAGACTCTGGTCTCTTAGATCGTGGTCACCCTGCAGCCTATGCTTATCCAGGGGAAGTGTGGGCAGTGCTGACTGCATTATTTACATGCATTTTTCTCGGGGTTTTTCCTGGTAGCATGCCTGACACATAGAAGGCACTTCAGTAATGTTTATAACTGCCTTTCCTTCTACCCAGTGTCTCCATGAGATGCTTCTGGCCACCTACCCAGTGCTCACATGGGCCTAACCATCCAGCCTCTAGTCCATGCCCTGCACCTCTCATCAATATTTACTTGTTCTCATCCGATGCTCCTGGAGCTTTATTTGATAACCGTTTTACTTATCTGATAAGCTAATTCACACTAATGGTTTAATTACTAACAAAGCCTGAAGAGTAATCACCCTCCAGAGGCATTTGAAAGAATCTATCAAGGTGGTAGCAGGTAGAGATCTGAGGGTGGTTTGGGAGTGGGAGATACATGGTCTTTGGAATAAGTTCATCTTCCCAGAATCCCCGAGAACAATGTGGCCTGGGAACAGCTTCTTTGACCCATAAGTGAATTGCCTCTGACACCGGGGTTTGTCCAGCATGACAACAGCCAGTGATTAGGGCACACACAAAGTGTGTGTCTGTTCCTGAAATTTCAGGTGGCCAGAGAGATGCAACTGAGCACACAGGACTCCTGACTTCTAGCTCAAGCTAATGCTGCCAACACGCTCCAGCAGAGCCCAGTACATAGGTGACTGGCGGCTGCTGAGGCCAGCTTCGCCACCACACAGAGCAGACAGGCCCGCACACGGCAGAATCAGGGCAGCCTTGACAGGCTCAGAACTTCACCCCTTGAGGGTCCTTTTTGACTATGGACCTTGCTGTTGTTAAGGAGCAAATGTTCTTATAGAATTCACACTGCAATTAACACCTCAGACTAGTGAAGGAGCTGATTGAAAATTTCCTTCAAAACAAGCCTGGATGGAGGGAGAGAGGCAAGTACCAGTGGGAGGTGATGGAGAGAAGACATAAGGAGGTTAGGAGGCAAAAATGGTTACATTTCATTCAAGGCCATCCTTGGTCAGGGTTATTTGATGCACACATATTTATGGAGCTTTATTTTTCAGCGTAACAGACCATTATTATTATTTTCCTTGGAACATTTTATTGGGCACTGAGTGAGTGCCAGACCCGAATTAAGTACTTCAATGTTTTTTCTTAGTTACTTATGTGTGGTGAATACTATTATGATTCCAATTTACAGATAAGAAACCTGAGGCTCAGTGAACCCAGAATCACAACCAGCCAGTGAGTAGATCCGTCATCAGGACTTGCGAGCTTCAAAGCCCACAACGCCCACTGCACCACCTCAATCAACCTGGAGGGAGATCTTGCAACCTCCTGCACATTTTGCAAATATGGAGACTGAGGGTCAGATAGGGGAGACTTGACCAAGGTCACATAGCCACAAACCAGCTAGAGGCAAGCGCTGCTCTCAGACACCCAGTAGTGTTCTTTCTACCACACAGTAGAGTGTGCTGCCCAGCCCAGCCCAGTTCCCAGGACCCCGCCTCCCTGTACAGCTGGCTCTCCACAGAGAGGTATGTTGAAGACAGCATGTGCCCTGGCAAGGCCATCGATGTGAAGTTCCCATGTCTTCCCTGGTGAGGGGAGCGGCATGCCACCCTGCCCAGCCTACAGATGTTGCCTCCCGGAAAGCATCACGCTACATTTAACCAGATGGTGCAGACATCCCCAGACTTAACAGATTGTATTTCATTTTTTGGTGCACTTAAATAAACTGAGAGAGATTTACTTTCTCCCCAAGTTCTCTCTTCTCCCCAAGGGATGCCGTGGAAAACAGTGGGTAAACAGGATGCATAATTCGCAAAGATGATGAGGCATCGTCTGTACATCACAGCGTATCTCAGACATCCTTTGGAATCCTCGTGAAGGTCCCTGGGACCCACCAGGCTGTTGGGAGTTCACACTGGTCTGGAGCACGGCAGCTGCGGCTGGAGTGGAGGGGGCTCAGAACCAAAGGTGAGGTCTGATTGAGGTCCCTGAGCCCTATCAGGATGGGGAAACCTCTGTGAACCAGCAAGTAGATAAAGACAGAGGTGAATGAGGCAGATTTCAGAACACACTGGGGTGGGAGAGCCCCCATGGAGCCTTGGGGCAGTGGCCACTGCCTGGACTTCTTAATTGCAGGGTTTGCATTCTGCTCTGGATGGCCCTGGTGAGGGCAAAGAGTCCTGAGCACTTCACGGGGGTCCTTGGCAATGGTGACAGACAGGGAGCCTCAGTTGTGCCTCCTCATAGTCCACTGTGGGGCATGGGAAGGGAGGGGGAGAAGGGGAGGGTCTCCGGGGAGAGGAACCATGGTCTTCAAGGACACAAGCCTCATTCTGTAGCATATTCTTACGATTAGCAATAGCAACTCCACATTATTTCATTAAATGTTTCTGTAATGTCTAAGCCACACCAGGCACTGTGGTGAGAATGCAGCAGTGAACTAGACAGAAATGAGACCTGGCTGAAAATCTCTTATTTTTGGTGGGTGGAACAGTTCACTGATAGAGAGTCTCAGGGGAAGCCAGGGACAAAGGAAGCCTCTTGACAAAGGCCATACTTGAACCACATGACGATAGGAAGCACTCTGTTTTCAGCATGCCTCTCTGACCCACTGATTGTACTAGGCCATGTGACTTGCTCTGACCAGTGAAATGTGAGTGCAAGTGACCTGTGTCATCTTAGGGCAGAAGATTTATGAGCCAGTCCATGGTTCACTACGGGTCTTTTCTTTTCTTTTAAACACTTTTTTTTATTGAGTTATAGTCATTTCACAATGTTGTGCACCATGGGTCTTTTCCATCTGTCATGAGATCAATAACATTCTAGATAGAGGCTGTTCTGTCAGCCTGGATTACAGCGGAAAACCAATGGAACAGAGCCGCATTCAACCCAAGAAGGAATGGTAGGAATGATAAATAAACCTTTGTTATTTTAAGCCAAGAGATTTTGGGGTCATTTGTTACTGCAGCATAACTTGCCTTATCCTGACTCATAATCCATGTAAGTGATTGACATCAGCAGCTAAAATTCCCATTTCTCTATCTGCATGTGGAGGACTTTCTGATGTCCTTTAAGGAGCTCACACTCTGCTGATCCTACCAACAGACTATCATTCCATTTCTGGGATCCTAGACAAGAGGGACTCCTCCAAGGGCTTGGCACGTCCAGGTGAAGCAAGCTGGGCTTTGGCTGAGGGTGCTCAGCCAAGCTCTTGGGGCAGGGCAATGGATACCCAGTTGCTGACCAGTCAGGGCAAGCCCACCGCAGGCAGACAGCTTCTCCCTAGAACAGGAGGGCATGCTGTGTGGTAACTGCTTAACTGGCCTCAAAGAAATCAGCATATCCAGGGAGAAGCCCACTGCTCACTGTCATCATCCATGGGTCGGGGTGGGCAGCCCTTGCTGATGTATAAGCAGTGATTTAATCGGATTCCCAACAGGTGTGCACTGCTTTTCTTAAAGTCAGAGGCCCATTTCAGCTCTTGGAGAATGGATGGGGGACAGACTATGACTGAGGGACTGATACTGGTTCCCCCAGAAACTCCAGCAATTTAGGAGCATCTTGGAGGAACTGCTGGTGGCTTCCTGTAGTTGAGGAATATATACCGAGGGTATAAAAGCCTTTGACTGGGATTCTCAGTGAGGAAGAGCTCTGTTAGGCTCCACAGTGTAGGAGAAAACCACAGACTTCACTTTTTTTTTAAAAAAGATATTTGTCTTCCCCAGGAGACTGAATTGTTAAGTGGTCTTATTAACTTCTAGATACCCTAAAGAGTTAGAGTATTTGGATACGTTGAATGAATAAACCCACGAATGAATGAATGAATGAATGAATCCTCTACGAAAACCTCCTGGCCTCACAAGTGTATAAATCCCGAGAATGAATTACTGTCTGGCAACCTGAACTGGTCTAACAGATCAAGCCCTTGATTTAACAGCATGCTAATGCTCTGGCCTTTCCTTCAACAAGACATGTCCTTGGAGTTCTTGACTCCACATATAAAGCATCTGATCCAGGCATCATATGGGAGGGGCCAGCCAGCTGCTAGGAGCCTGTGAGCCCTGGGAGGGCAGCCCTGGCCTTGGGGCTCTGAAGGACATGTATGTCACAAACTGTTTTGCTATTTATTGTAATATGCAGTGACTCAAGGGCATCGAAGCAGGCTTTTTCTTGGGCTGTGGTTAACGTCAAATTTAATTTGGCCAAGAGGTCTCATCGGGGCTCCATTGTGCATTTCATACTCAAGGCTGTTCTGTGACACTTCACTTCGGGAAGGCCTAGGACTGAGATGGCTGAGCCCTTCATCTTGAATCTCTGAATCCAGAGGAAGTGGTCAGTAGCTTTTCAACTGCCCCGGGAGGCCTGGCTTCATGTAAAGCAAGGGCAGAGGGGCACCACGTTAGGCTAAGCCTGATCCTACAAGCTGAAAGGGACCCGGGTTCAGGGCCCTGCATCGTCTTTGTTTCAAGGTGGAATGACAGTGTCTCAGCGTACAAACCTCAGGCAGCGATATGCCCGGTGTCCAGCACTTCACTGGAAACAGAGAAGCTATTTCTGGTGCTGCTGCACCTGCCAGGTATTTCCCGACAGTAGGCTTTGCCGGGCTATTGTCTGACACCCCCTTACACAGGATTCCGTCACTGCTCTTCCTGGAGCGATGTTGCAAGAGGAGGAAGCAAGCACGCAGTGAGAGGACATCCACAAGGCGCCTCTGGGAGACACCTTTGCCTGGGTCACTGCACAACTGCAGTGTCACAGAAGAGACACCACAAAGGCACCAGAAAGCATCCCAAGACTGCTCCAACCGGTGAGCACAGAAGGAAGGAGAATATTGATTGATGGGAAGGGTTTGGACCAGTGCAGGAGAGAGAGATTCTATTGGGAAGGAAACACGAAACAAAGGCTTAGGGATGAGAATGAGCTGGGGGCGAGGATGATCTGGAGTACCCTGGCCAAGGAGAGGCAGCGCAGCGGGAAGAAATGGGCTGTAAGGAGGGATCAGCGGGATGGCGGTGGGTCCCCAGGAGGGTGGAGACTCGGGCTAGAACTGGGTGCCCACTTCGGGATGTTCCCCAGGTACCTGTCATCATTGTCCCCTAGATCTTCTCCTGCCCTGAATTTCTAGTTGTGGTTGGTGGCACTCTCGTCCAGTTAGATGCTCACCTTACAGTCTCCTAAGATTCCTTCTTTTTCACTGCTGACAGCTAATCAATTACTGCCTCTTGCTGATTTTGCCTTCTAAATCTGTCTTAAATTCATCCCTACTGCCACTCCCCTGGTTCAGAAATCATTATCTCTTGCTTAGACTATGGCAATAACATCCTAATTGGTCTCCCCGTTTCCATCCAAAGTCAATAAAGATTTGTAGAATGAAAAATGCATGAATGCTGCGGCTTCAAGTGTCATGGCAGTTCCCGAGCTGGGTAACTGCACCAGCAACTTGCCGACCATCCACTGCAAACACACAGAAGCTCAGAAGCTTGGGCAGAACCTAAGGGGCCCCGCAGGAGTCAGGAATTACAACCCAGACTCCGCTTTCCTTCGAAGCGATCCAGCCTGCGGTTCCCTCCTGGTCTGGAGAGAGCACAGAGCCTGACGAGCCGCCTTGTCCAGAAGCCGACTCCAGCACCGGATGTACGTGTCTCACTCGTTTGCTTCTGCCCTTTCTTCCTGAACTTTCCCTCAGTGGATTCAAGATTCAGACTCCTAATATGGAGACAGAAGTGGTCCTGCCTGTCAGCCTCACTCGGACAGAGTTCCCAGAAGTGGGGCGGGCGGGTGCCTCTGCTGCGAAGGTGACCAGAAAGATGCTCAGACTTCTCTTAACAAAGAGTCACTCCCAGCACTTGATAAGCTCACCTCTCGAGGGGAAGCCGCCTTCCTGACTGAATTAACCTGCCTTCCTGCCAGGCGAGGCTGGTAACCCAGAAGGGATGAGCTTTGTTAGCAACCAGATGCAATTTTGCTCCAAAGTTTCTTCCCTCAGAAAATCCTTCTCGCTCCCCATTTCTCCTTGTCTCTTCCCAGCAATATTTGAAATCAAATCACAAGGGTGCGCCCTTGGGCCCATCTGTCTTTAACAAGCTGATTCCATCATCCCCTTCCAACCTGGAGGAGTTTCAGAAATGACTGTAGCCCATGGTTGCGTGAGGTTGAGCTGATTTATAATTCAGGTGCACAGGGAACGAAATGGGATATTCATTCAAAGTAAGATATTGTCTGAGATGGCTTCTCAGCACGCGGAGTGGAGGAGAGGACCAGAGGCGATTTTCTCAAGACTGCGGGCCCCTGATACCCATTTTCGCAAGAGCCATTTGGAATATAGAGGTTGTGATGCCTTCCCCGATCTATGGCAACATTCTGGAGAAGCCTGCGTCCCCACAGGCCCTCCTGGCCAGCCTGGTGACATGATAAATGGGACACGGTGATACCCAAGCAGGGTGTACGTCACATTCAGTTCTAAAATTGTCACTTGGTCCTTTGGGTAGGAGTAGTGTGGGTGAAGGTGTGTGTGTGCGTGTGCGTGCGTGCATGCGTGTGTGTGTGTGTGTGATGCTAGATGGTGTGCTCAGGAACCTCCTTTTCCTTTTGTGGAGATGGAGTGACCCCCAAGTACAAGCCTGGTCTGAAAGTAAGCCCTTTCCTAGCTCCTCACAGCTCGGCTAGAGAGCCAGGGCGAGTGCCTGAGTATCCATGGACAGAACAGGGAAGAAATGAAGTGTGTGCAGGTGAGGGGGAAGGAGGCCCATCAGCTCATCCGCAGTCTGGTTTACCACGCCCGTGGGCCGTCCCCACTGTGCCGGGTGCCTTAGTCCACAGCTGACTTGGGAGGTTTACGTTCTAGCTCCAGAGGCCTGGTCCGGCAGCGTCCCAGATCTGAGCTAAATAGCCCTTCCTCCCCCTAGACCTGCCTTACCATCTGGCTCTGTCGCTTTCTCTGTGTGACCTTGGACAAGTCCTTCTTCCTCTCTGTACCTCAAAATTTTCCATCTTTAGAACTGGATGGAGGCACCCTTCTTAGCGTGGATGGAGGGGATGAAACAGGGTGCACGTGGAGTCTGGCAGGGTGCAGGCAGGGTGTAGGCAAAAGCTAAGCTTTCCTGGGTTGCACCCTCCACCAGCCAGTCTCCCGGTTCCAGCCTGCTCCTTTCTTGGGGCGCCATCTCACAGCCAGTGGACAGCCAGCTCTCTGCCCCCTACGTAAACCCTTCACTTACCCACCTTGCCCTCACCCCCAGCTCTTCTCTGACATGGGCAGCCAGGCGTGTGACCTGAGTGTCCCACGGAGCCCCCAGCTTGGTTTAATGCTTCGCTGTTGGCTGTCTTATATTTCTTGGTCATTTCTGAACAAGGGTCCGGCCCTTCCACGGGTACTAAGTAGTCTGCACGTCCGGCAGCTGGCCCTGTGGGGAGGAGACCCACCTCTCCCCGCATGGCTGATGCTACCCTGGGCAGGCACCTTTCTATAAACCAGCGCAAGGGAAGGGAGCCCATGCCAGGTGCTCCTCAACACAAGGCGTCACAGATCGCTACTTTACTGATGAGGAGTAAGGGCTTTGTGATGTCCCTTGCCCACAGCCATACGGCTGGTAAATGGAGTCTGATCGGGAGTGTCTGATGCCAAGTGCTGCGCCCTCTGACCTTTTACCCATAACGAGTAATTTAACACTCATCCAGGAGTTACACAGACCAGTGCAGGGGGGAGAGGCTGATTCTTCCATAATGTAAGAAGATATGCTTTGTGTATATTATTTAAAAGCAATTCATTGAGAGAAATTCCAGCAGGAAAAAAACCTACCACATAATTTCTGAAGGGATTTCTCCGAGTAGGTCTCCCGGTCACAGCCCTTCCCGATGTAGTTGGTCTGCAGCTCAGTGGTGATCTGGATGGAGGACACGGCCCCGTCGCATGTCTCCAGGTGGATGTCAGGAAACAGGGGGACGCTCCCCGAGCCCGGCTGGTACTCAATCCTCTTGGTCCAGTCTGAGCGAACAAGGAAAGGATGACGGTAGGTCAGGCGCAGCCGGTCCCGCGGTCATACTTGTTTTGGACACGTGAATTTGTTCCAACACAATGGGTACGTGAGGGAACAGTTTGAGGGTAATGGGAACTTCTCATTTGTTTAGGCAAGGTTTTCTCCTTGGGAAATATCATGTGAATGCAGAAACCTGCACCCAGCTGAGCTGAGCCAGGTAGGAATGTATAAAACCACCACATGTTCAGACCAAACATCTATCAGCAACAGGTTCACCGTGTGTGATGAGCCACCTGCCCCCCACAGCCACCTGCAGTTATCACATTCCGTCCCATTCAGAAAATCCCCTTAGTAACCCATAATGAGAAAGAATATGAAAAGGAATATATATATATGACGGCTGTGCACCAGAAATTGATGTGACATTGGAAACAGACTGTCCTTCAACAAAAAACAAACAAATAAATATTGACATTAAAAAAAAAGAAAGAAAAGAAAAAGAGAGCCCTCATCACGATAATTGCGCCTGTTGCAATCCTGTTCACTTCTGAAAGCAAACCTCCGGTCTCTTCACGGTCAAGTGCTGCATTTATGGTAGCACTTACGTATCTCTTAACCATTTAACCCGTGTAAAACTGCGCCAGTGTTTCCTCACTCTCTCTCTCTCCCTCACGCGTCATTGATGATGCTTTTGAGGGTTGAGCCCCTCGCCTCATTTTCCCCATTTTGTCCAGCAAGGTGAGTTTTAGGAACACATACATCTTGTCACAAAACAAAAGAGGACACGGTAGTTCAGGATTACATGAGGCCACGAGGTGAGGTGCAAGGATTCTTTCCCAAACATGAAGGACTGTGACCTACTTAAGTAAGGTTGGTGGTCTTATCCCTGCTTTTTAGCGGAAAAATAATTTAGAGATGATAAGACGTTGGAGATGAATAAAAGCACAATCGAAATGGCACCACACAAAACGGAGCAACCAACAAAAATGAACACTGAGATCGTGTATGCGTGAATTTATTGAAACAACAACAGCAGAGGTTGAAAGTCAGAGCGCGTCAAGGCAACGGCGTGGTGACTGGTAACGGTGCTGGCTGGCAAGAACGAATGCCTGAGAGGTCCGTGCCACCCCGAGCCATCGGTTTGAATCACCAAGGAACATGAGCTGTGGGTACTATTAGTTTATGACTCTCGAACGTGTGTCACATAGAACATTGCTAGATGGAATCCTTTTGCTGAAGGAGAAATGAAAAGCTGTGGAACTGCCTGTCCTCACCTATGAGAAACTCAGGAAGTCCCGCATTTATGGTCAGTCTGCAGCCACCAGGGGGCTCCCCACAGATGCCCTGTGGGCCACTGGCCATCACCTTGAACAAACCAGTGGAGCGGAGGGGCTGGGCTTAGGGACTGCCAGATGGCTTCGTTCAGTGAGCAACCATTTGTTTGGGGTTTCTGTGTACTAGGCGCTCCTTGGAGCATCACACAGGGCAGTAGAGGAGTCAGGAACGGTCCCTGCCTTGTGCAGCCCAAGCCGTCCTATCAGAAAAGATAAGTACCCTGAAGGGAAGAGCGGTGACTGAGAGGGACTCTTTAGATGGAGACAGCTTCTGTCTGAGCTGAGGCCTGAGCATCACGGATGATGCCCGTGGGGAGACTCAGAGAGGCTTATTCACGTGATTCAGCAACGATCTTGGCCTGACTCTGTCAGGGCTGAAAGTTCAGGTCAGTGAAGGTCTCCACACCTCTCATATCTCATCAGCCAAGTAGGGACCACAGTGCTAACCTTTCAGTGTTGGGATGAGGACTGATCAGGTGCAACAATGTGGGTCTGGCAGCAGTAGGGCTCCCATCGAAGTTGTTCCTTCCCCAGAGAGGAAGGGGGATGGCCAGTCCACAGAGGGCAACATCCCCCTGCACTGTGACCCTGCCATGCTGCAGATAACCACGTCACCTGGGTTTAGTTCTGAACCCCGATGTTAACCAGCCTCCCTTTAAGGGGTGTCTCAGAGCATGCCGTGAACAAAGATTGCACACCATGTTGTGAAGTTCATCACCAGGGAACTTGCCAGGGGAGGATGTTTAGGTGACAGTGGCTGCAAGTGAATACACTCAATTACATGTTCATCCTCAGAGCTCCCAGGATCTGTGTCTGGAATGGTCCATCACCTCCTGGAGGATGAGATCATGGAACTGCTATGGCCCATGCTCCAGAGGCCCCAAGTTCAATCTAAAGGACACATCACTGGAGGACAGGAGGGCTTTTTGTCAGGTGTACCTGAAAGTCACAGTGCTGTAAGCAGCTGTCCACACATGACTAGTCTTGTTGTGCCCAAGTTACAAAATGTTTCATGTCACCATGCACCTGATCATGCCATTTCTTCTGTATGGAGTTCCTTTTCTATCCCTTTCTGTCTGTCACCTCCTCCATGCAGCCTTCCAGGATTTCTCCAGTCTGGGTAGAAACCCTCTTCTGTGCCCTCACAGCATCCTTGACATTAGACTACAGCCTTAGACTCCAAGCTTAAAGTTACTCTGAATCTCCATCATTCTGCACAATGCCTGGCACAGAGGAGATGCTCACTAGATAGTGGTAAAAAGTGTGAATGAATCCTACAAGATATCATCTTGGAATTAATTATTCATTTGTGTGCCTGCTTAGCCCTCTAACTCGGAACTCTTTAAAGGCGAGGATTGTGTTTATTTTTGATCCCTCCACCCTGGATCTGAGCAAAGCAAATCTTTGCCAGGTGGGCCTGGGGAGTCCCAGAGACCTAACTTTGATTATGGCCATGACAGCCCTTCTTGAGTCACAGACAGAGCCCGTAGCCTCTTTGCAGCTTCTCTGGTACTGCCCCTCTCTGCCCCTACCCTCAGTCCTGCAGAACCATCCATCCCAAGAGCAGCCCACCACATGTTTGGTTCTCTTTGTTCTCAGCAAGGCAATTGGTACAGAATTGATGATAGAGGAATCTCTTCCCAATAACAAGACATGGTAGCAAGGAGGAGGCCTTTTTCCTTCCCCTCCTCACTCCTCTCTCTCTGAAGCCTCTTTTTCTTTAGAGATGCAGACCAAAAAAAAAAAAAAAAAAAAAGCAGAGAAGATGGTTTTACTTGGGGGGGGGGGTGCTTGGTGCCCTCCACCACCAGTTCTTGAGTCTGTCCTTCTGTTGGCGGGTAAGAAGTCTCCCACAGCACCTCCTTCTAGAAGCCTCCTCTGTTGGAGAAACCCAAGACGTCCTTGGTTAGATTCCCTTCATTCTGTGGAGCCTGCGGGCATCTCTTTCTCATCCAGCTATTTTAGAGGTTATCATTGACCTCCAGTCAGTGAGAAGAAATTCCACCTCAAGTCCCTTTTAGAAGGAGTGTAAATAAAGAATCAAACAAGTAGCGGAGGGAAAGCCCGTGGAGGTACAGCACTAGCAGAGTTTTCATTCCTTTCGCCACCTCTGGTTGTGGGGGCAAGGCCCTCTCCGGGGAGTAATTAGGCACAAAAGAGTTTTAAGAACATCACACCTGCCAGTTGCTTCAGTCACCTCATGAGGCTTATTGTTGATGGTTTGTGAAGAGCAGGCAAAATTGCAACCATAGAGTAAAAGAAATCAATGACACTTTCAGAGTGTAGCATCCTTGAGAGAGTGAGAGGCTCACACACACATCTTTCATTTTCCAAGAAGGAGCTGGCATGGGGATTTAAAGAGCAAACTGCAAGTCGTCCAATTCAGTTTTTGCCACAGGAAATACGTATTCCTCTTCATTTCCTTGAGGGTTGGATGGCTCAAAGAGCCTCAGCTTTCTCTTCTGTAAAGGTCGTATCTACCACCCAGAGTCGGATGGATTAAATGCCCAGTCTTTTCAGCCCCAAACACAAGGGACATGTTCAATAGATAGGTTATTATAAATTATCATCTATTCAATACCATTTATTACAAGAAATAGGAGGATGTGCAATTATTAAGCATCTACAAGGTGCTAAAAACTTTTATACCTGTTCCTTCATTGAATCCTCCCAGCGACCCAGTGGGGGGTTACTATGTGAGTGGGTGTTACTATCTTAATTGTGCAGATGAGAAAACCATGGCTGAGAGCTGGTGTGACTTGCCCAAGGCCACCCGGCCCTTTTACAATAGCTCCTCCATGATTCTGAGGCTTTGCCAGAACTGAGAATGGTGATTTTCACAGATTCATTTGTGAGCATGCAATTTACACAGGCACAGAAAAAATAAACAGATGATAATCTCTGATGTTGACAAAGGATCAAGGAGTGCTGTCAGTTTCATCACTGCTTGACCTCGAGGGCTGGTCATGGGGGCCGAGGTGTTGTTCTGACACTGAAGACTGGGAAGACCTGGACTTGAATCTGCTCTCCCCCAGATGTGGGTCACGTGACCTTTGCAAAGCAGTTGTCATCTCCGGGCCTCCACTGCCTCACCTGTAGCTTTGAGACAGTTACGCCTCCTCACGGGCTTGTCGTGAGCATTTAAGGGGAAGGGCCCAACACAATCACCTTCCCGCTGAAGCCTCATGGTAGAAATATCTTACTTCTTGTTTCACAAGCTTTCTAAATTTCTCTGAACTGCCCTGCTTGGAAACGAAATCTTTTCAATTTATAATGGGTCTAGGATTAATTTAAGAATTGTGTTTCAATTTCTTTTTAAAAGAAGAGAAAAAAAGTCAACTGCCTGTTGTTTTAATAATCAGGCTCAGTGACCCCCACACATATTTCTGAAAAGACTAACCCAGGAATGCCTTCAGGAATCAAATTCCTTCTCCGTGGATTGGGGATTTAGAAACATGATGATTGTATTATAACTCTTGCTGAATTTGGGAAACATATATTTTCTTATCAGGAGACTATTAGCCACTTGGAATGCTTTTATTAGACGCCTGGAGGTGGAAAAAAGCTAATCTGAGACTTCCAGACAGCTCAGGTTTGAGGGCTCTTCTAATCCAAGACACTCAGTTCCGTTGTTCCAACTCTGCTCTCAGAAGTGATGCAGGGGGATGAAAGAGAAAGATACAGGTGTGTCAGAGCACTCTTCCTTCCTTAAACTGTGCATGTTCAGGGGCTTCCGGTGCTTCCTGGTCTCAGCTTTTAGCAGCTGAAGAAGCATCAGTTTCTCTAAGAAATCGCTGGATTCATATGAGATGAATGACTGGATGTGGGGATACTGGGAGTGGGAGGGCTAGAAGGAGGTCCCCCTGATCAGGGAGTGTTCAGGCAGCTGACATTCTAACCTATCTTTGCAGGCATCCACCACCTGATATCTTTTAACCACCTGGACTTTCTCCTAGAGATGGGCGACTTTGATTTGGGTACCAAAGGACTTCTTTTCCTACCAGGAGAAGTTAGGGAGGTACCTATGCTTAACGGGGAGCATCTTTATCTCCACTGATCATCCAGGGCATCTGAGTTGGGGATGGGTGAAGAGGCAGAGATGGGTTGGAGGGGTAAGTGAAGGTCAGATGATAAATGCTGGCTAAGAGGTTTGGGTGTCATCTTAGGGCATGAAAGATCCAGACTGTGCTTTGGAAAGGTCATTTGGCAGCTGGATTAGGCCTGGGGTTCATTTTCAGAACACCAGGACACACCTGATTGTCACTTCTTAATCAATCCACACAAAGGTCATCTCTGACAGGGTCACACGGTAAGGAATTAACTTCAATTTAATTGAACTAAATTCAAGAGTCTTAACTCTTTAGCTGGACAGGCTCAGGTTTGAACCCTGATGCTTCCACTTCTTAGCTGTGTGGCCTTGGGGAAATCACAGAACTTCTCTGAGCTTTGTTTTCTCATCTGTAGAATGAAGATAACCCAAAGCTACCTTTCAGAGTTGCTTTGGGAATCAGAGAAAAGGTACCCAAAGCACCAGGAACAGAAGGCCACTGCTGCAACTACTATCATCAGACTTGTATCATTCTTACTATTATTCTAGATGCCATGTATTTACTGAGCACCTATTATATGCCAGACAGAGCTCTAGGCATGGAAGGCAGAGAAGTGTGACTCATAACCTCTAACTCAATGGCGCTGATGGTCAGGGCAGTGGCAGACACACAGCCAGCTTGAAGGCAGGCAGAGGGACAAAACGCAGACCCCAGAGAACAAAGAGGAAGAGGTAAGTTATATCGACTAGGGGCAATCACAGGAGGCTTCCTGGGGGAAGTGACCAGGGCTTTGTTTTAATATAGGTTGTATTAATTATTTAAGTGTGAAAGACCAAAAGATCAGGGTATTATTGTCATTGAAAAGAGGATATTATTGCCCCTTGGCATGTGGATGCCCACAGTCTGCACTTTTTTTTGGCAAAAAAACTCCACACCACACTATTTCAACTTTATTCACAAGTCCCAAAGAGAGGCGACCCCACACCACTGGGAGCATATGGAGAAGCACTGGGGTCAAGAGCCTTTACTGTGGTTTCCATGGGACAGAAGAGGCTGGGCAGGGTAAGCAGCCTCAGCACTGTCCAGTTGGTATAATTGCAGTGACCTCTGCGGCAGTGGGGTGATTAGGCAGGTGAATGGTGGCAGGGTTGTGTGAGCCCGCCCAATAAAAGACGGATGGGGTTGTGGATTCTGAATGGCTTGGTTTGCATTTGAAAGGCAGAAGTGTAAGCTGTTGCTCTCTCTAGGCGTTGGCTAAGCCTGAGAAGGGCAGGCCGTCCAGGCTCAGCAAGGCCCCAGGTGTCAGAGCATCAGGACACAGACAGCAGGAGGCATGGCTAACACAGCACTGTTAGAAGGAGGGGCTTGTGGGGCCAGAGAGAACCCCAGGGTGTCTCCTCATGGCCTTGGAGCTGGACAACGTTAGAGGGCTATTTAGATGGAAAATGATGTGAATAGTGTCCCCTACTCAGCAGCCTGGCAGCGCTCAGAAAGTGTAGACAAATGTGAGGCTGGGGGTGGGTCTCTAGCAGGCCAGGTAGGAGGTGGGCCAGAAGGGAACTCTGGGGCCAGGTTACAAGGGACATGAGTGCTGGGCCAGGGAGTGGGCTTTGTGTAAAAGGGAGTGACAGGAGCCAACTTCTGAGACTCGCCTTCCGTCTCCTCTCCCCACGCAGCTCCTAGAGTGAATTCCTCAGGATCTCAGCCTGACTGTGGGTAGGGCCATGACGACAGTCAAGACGACAGAGTATAGAGATGAGGGTTGAGACCTCAGAGCCCTGCCTCCTCTGCTCACCAGCTAGTGCACCTCAATTTCCTCATCTGTAAAATGGGGAGAAATGATAACTGCATCTCAAGGGGATGGTGTGAAGATTAGGTAAGTTGCTCTGTGCATTAGAACCAGAACTCAGGCCAGGACTGTGTGACTCCAAAGCCAACCCCTTAAAAGGATTCCTTGCTTTTCTGAATTCATTTTCTTTTACATTTCTTCTACCGCTTTTGTGGGCCTACGACCGTGGGGTGGGACATTCAGCAGGAAGGAGGCGGGAGGTGGTGAGGAGTCAGAGGCTAGGCATCCAGTCCTGGTTCCAAGACCAGCTTCAGGCAGAGAAGGGCCTCATTCTTGGTTTAACATCGCTGTCTTGAACATCTTAATAAATTTAAAGCAAGAGGCTTTTCATTTTCATTTTGAACTGAAGACCCACAAATTACATAGCTGCCTTTCCCAATGAGCAACCTTGGGCATGTTCCTTCATGGTTATGAGCCTCAGTTTCTTCATGTGTAGAATGGGAATATTCATTAACTACCCCCAAAGGGAGGAGCCTAGGCTTCAGTGTCAGACCCAGGTGTGAATCCCTGCTCTGCCACTCAGTACCATGTACTGGAAGCCAGTCAGTGCCTTCCCCTCCTGGGTTTACACACGCAAACACTGGTGATGTTAGCACCTACTTCAGAGCGGGGATAGGGTTTAGCTCAGATAACAGACGCAAACCACTCAGCCTGTGTCCTACACGTAAAAGACACATCTATTTTTCAGCATTAAATTACATGGCTTTCCCTTCCCCAGTGAAAAAAATTACACACAGGCACATTTTAAAAGGAAACAAAACACAAACTCTCTGAACTCAGTTACAAATATAAGGAATCCTCTCCCTTTTTTATTTCTGACCCCTTGCCATTGACTGTATTTCATCTTCACAAGAGTTGCCTTTTAATTCTTGCTGAAAAGAGAGATCTTAATTAACTACAAAAGAGAAAGAGGGAGAGAGAATTATAACCCCAGGCCCAGATCAGACTGTACAAGTCAGGTCAGCCCTCTGCCTGGTGCTCAGTCCCTCTCCTTCCAGAGGCTGGTCCTTCTCTTCCTCCAGGTGCCACCCCACACCTGGCCATCTGGGCCTCACCTTGATGACGAGTCCCCTGCCTCCACCCAACCCCTGCCTGGCCTTCCCTCCCAAGAATTATTTACTTATTTGTTTATTGTCCATTCCGTCTCTCGAGCATAATTTGTACATCACTCTGCAGGGCCTGGCACATAATAGTTGCTCAATAAATATCTATGAAATGAGTGAGTGATTAGATGTATGAAAATTCACATACACACACACACACACACACACACACACAATCACTCCACTTTTGGCTTCTAAAGGTGAAGAAGGTGATCACTGGGAACCCAGGGTGCCTGGACTGCCAGGCATTAGTATGGGAAGAGTTCAAGAAGTGGCTGCTCTGTGTGTGTGTGTGTGTGTGTGTATGTGTGTGTGTGTGCGTGTGTGTGTGTGTGTGCACATATGTACACCCCTCAGCCTCACTTTGAGCATCTGCAGGCAAGTGTGTATGATGATAAAATTGCATTTATCTGTGACTCCAATTTTGGAAACCGCCATTTATTTGCAACCTTTTTAGTCTCCTGAAAGTCTCAATAAATGTCAGATGAAACAACCAGTAATTTGTCCTCAAATTTTGTTCTGCCTGTGAAGTTCGCTCCAGATTCCTGATGACAGAAGGGGTTTAATTTTGCCCCAAATCACCACTGTGAATACTGACTCCTCGGCCTGAGCAAACCCTCCCACCTTCACCTGGGCGATTTCGGAGTTGTGCATGTGGGTGGACACGTTCAGGCCTTATTCTAGGAGCACGTGGGAGACGGCAGACAGTTTCCTGCCCAACAGCTTCCCACAAAGCCCAAGGCTTCTATCATCCCCTTCTCCCTGCCCTGTCACTGTCGACCAGGAGACCCAGTGCCACCAGGTGAGGACCATGTAAAGATGGCTTGCTGGTCAGACTAACTGGAAAGATAATCCAAGACTAAACTGTTTGACTTTGTGGAGGGGAAAGGCCAGGGCAAGGATGGGCTCTGGAACAACGCTCCCCACTGTGGCCCGCAGACCGGTGGGGTCTCTGAACTGCCTGTTACAAGCCTGCCGTGAGCTACATATAGAAATCAGAGTAGCATTTAGAAACCTTTCTAGCAATTTGACAGAGTAATTTTATATTTGTTGAATCTAATAATGCTTTAAACATTGGCTTATATTTTGAATGTCTTGGCTATTTATTGCATTTTTCTTGAAATTTGTTTCTACTATATTTTTACAAAATCATGGTCCATGACTGATTGGGAAAATACTGGTCCTTTACCACAAATGATTTGAGAAGCACTGCTCCAGATTAATAATCTATTTCCTAAAACTTACATCCAGAGGCTTCAAATCTGGAAGGCATGACTTTAGAGCACTGTAACATTTTACCCTATATATCCACAGGGCCATTAAAGCCTTCTGCTTCTGAATTTTAGATGATTCCCAAGATCAAACTCTCTTCCCTCTAGTCTTCTGGCCATCATCACTTCTCACCTGGACCAATCACTATGACAACTTCCTACCTTACCTCCCTCTGTCCTTCTAATCTACAGTGGTCACCATTGCCCCATGGCAACACATCTAATTCCTTTTCCAGGAAGTCCTCCAAGATTGCTCCAACCTAGACTGCGCTCTCTCCTCCCCAGTTCACAGGTCTTGCAATCTACATCATCTATGTGGGGCTCACACTGTGCTCCCCAAATTCCTGTCTATAGACAGATGTAGAGTCAGGGCCAGCCGCAGGAGAATCATCTGTAAAACTTCTCAAAGCACTAATTTCTGAGCTCTACCTTGGGAGATTCCAGTAGAAGATTTTGAGGAAGGTGGCCCTGGAAACTGTCATTTTAACCAACACCCTCCCCCCCAAATAAATGATCTGGTTGCATGTACAGACTTGGAAACCATCAGCCCAAACAAGATTGGGTATTAAACTCCCACTCCTTCTCCCACCCCACTCGTGAGTGCCGGCAATCAGGGGAGGGGGCCGAGAAGGGATTTCTGCTCCCTACGCAGGATGCTCACCGGGAGATCTGTTTGCTGCCTGAAAACTGACCCAGCAGGGTAGGACTTCACACCAAATGAGCTTAGAAACTTTCTTTCGAGGTCAGACGAGATAGGGCACGTTCAGGTGGTAGTGCCGTAGAATTCTTCACGTTGTGCAGGACTCAGCGCAGGCTGCATTCCCAGAAGAACCGCAGAGGCAGGAACAGGGTCCTCCGTGGAGAGACAGCCACTTCCCGTTGTGGGGCATTAGGTTGTACCTCCTGACTGTGCCCTCCTCCCAGTGAGAGTAGTTCACATCCCTCCCCGGTGACTGCGGGCTTGGCCGTGTGTCTGGCTTTGAGCAGTAGACTAAACTATTCATTTACTTCTGTGATCTGTGATTGTTTTTCATCTGCAACATTCAAAATCCTGTACCCCATCTGCACCCACCATCACCAATTCCACAAGAGCAAGGACGGTGTCTGTTTTGTTCAGTTTTTAAATCTCCAGTGCCTGGTGCAGTTCCTGGAATATCACAGGTTCTCATTAAATGTCTGGGGAATAAATGACAAGGATGCTTCTGGAAGATGCCTGTGCCCAGGTTCTGGGCTCCAGGAAGTCCCCCTGGCCTTCTTGCTCTGATCAGACTTTCCTCCTGTTGCCTCCCTCGTGGATTTTCCTGCTTGTTCCAGGGAACTGAAGATGAATTGAATTGAAGACCTTGTTGCTGTTCCGCAGAACTGGGTTTGGAATTCACTCTGTGTGCTGCCTGTCCAGGGCCTGCAGATTCACACACAGCCCTTGGGTGAGTTCTGCTCTGCCCCCATGCCTGGCCCAAGCCCCTGGACATGGCACCCCGATCTGGCCAGGCCCTGTCCATCCAAGAGCTACGAGGGGGTCCATTCACTTCAGCTTGGTTGTCTGATGCTCCTGGGAGCACCTTAGTTTTCCAACAAGCCTCTGAGCCTGCTGGTGTGGGCACCACCTCTTTAAAGCCTGGGCCTCCGCTTTCACCCTGGCTCCTCGCTCTCTGGGGCTGTCAGGGTAGCAGCTGATGCTGCAGTTGAAGTGAGCTAGAGGGTGTTCAGAAACCAAGACCCTGGCCCAGGGCTTGCACGCTGAATTCTCCCCAACCTTTTCCTCCCCAAAGATCCTCAGCTCACAGGCCTCTCAGCTCTCAAAGAGAAACAATGTCCCACAGAACTGATGCCAGAAAGGTGCAGAGACCAGGCAATTTAAGGGCAGCCTTTCTGCAAGACGGTTCTCCCAAGGGGGGATCACTAACTCAACCAACCAGGGTACTTTCTCTTGGATTTATAGAAACTCTTCTCTCTTATGTCCAATAAACATGAGCATTTTCCAGGCAATTTTCTTATCTTGGGACAAATGCATTATTGGTGCAAGATGGAGTAGCTATTCTTCAAGAGTCTTTACTTTTATGGCCGCGAGAAACATTTACAGCGCAAGAGTGTGGTTTTTCATGCACACAGTTTCGGCCTTTTTGTAAAGATGGCTTATGTAAACTTTTTGCACTCCAGTAACGTAAATCTCTTTAATCGATAGATCAGTTGCATATGGCAGCAGAATTTATTATTATTTTTTAAATAAAAGGACCATGACCGTAGGTAATTTTAGAGTACTGCAGGACTTTTCATTTCAATGAATGACGATTCTAAAACTGGACCCAAATTATTATCTTTTCAGAAAATATGGCATGAATCTGCAGAGCCCATCAGATACCCTGGAAACCTGAGAGTCCACGTGCCCGGGGTGGGGAGAGATATCCTTCACACAGCTGGGGGCAGCGTGAGCCATCACAGACCATTAGAGAGATGATGTATCTCGGGCTTCAAAATGACCATACACTTTGGCTCAGGTAATACACTCCTGAGAAAGCAATCCAAAATACAGACAAAGATGTTTGCACAGATACTCACTGATGCACAAAAAAGAAAAACAGAACCAAGCTAAAACCAGACAGTCATAGCATCTAATCTCACTGCAAGGACCCAGTCAAACACATCTGGTCTTACTGGAGGGAAAGTTCTGCTGCTGCTGAAAGGGTGGTGAGGTTTTGATGACAATACAATGTGGCACAAAGTTAAGTGAAAAAACCACAAAATTCAAATGACTCTGGATGAAGGGAGAAAAGTATCCTCCAATATTGATCATATTGCATGACTTGGATCATGGGGAATTTTTATTGTGATAAGTATCCTTTAGAAAATTATTTTCAAATTGAGCATAAAACACTTTATAATTTAAAAAAAATGTTTACGTTTAAAAGTCATGGTGGCCCGGTTGCTCCTTATTGCACAGAACCTGTGAATGTTGCCTGAGAACCATCCTTCTCCCATGCCTGCTGGTACCCACCCGGGCAGGCAGACAAACTGCCTCTTCCCTTTGCCACAAAGGGCTCCTGTTTGCATGTCTGGGTCTCACCCACACACAGTACGGTGTCTTGTCTTCGGTAATGAGGGGTGTTATAGATCCACGGGGGCTGAGAGCCTAAGAAGCAAAAATCTTGGCGGCTGGGACGACATGCTGTCACTATTTGCTTCTGGGCCTGGAACCTGGAAGAAGGGAGGCGATTCAGCCCACGTGAGGCTGTCATCAGCCAAGCCTCCCAGCAGGTGGGTGGGTCCCGCTCCTCTCCAATGTTCTGCCTGTGTGCCACTGGCTTCCATCACCCAGGGATGCAGTCTTGGGCCGGAGACACACCGCCACTGAGAGACGCAGAGGGACTCCTGGCCTCTGGCAAATGCCTCGTTACTGACACAAGGCTAAACAAACAACCTACTTGTCTCAAACTGTGGCTGAAAATGGTCATATTTAACTCAAAATACTAACCTCCACCAACCAGGTTATCAGAAATTCGTCATCCTCAGAGTGGACTGGTTTCTAGAGGCCCCAGACAGGTTTCCCACATTAACCCACCATCTGATAGGGTAGCCCCAGGCCCCACAGTCCACAAAGGCCCCCTGAGCTTCCGCTTCACCCAGTGCCCATGTGCCTGTTGCTCCAGTGGGAGGCCTTGCCCTGCCCCGCCTGACCAGGGAAACCAGCCTCCTGGATGAAGGTACCAATTGCGGTTGCTCTGAAGGCCCCCAGACCACAGTGGCTGAGGTTGGCTGGGCTCCATGGAAGGGATGGAGAAGGGACCCTCCCTGCTGAGGCCCACCGTGCTCCTCTGGGCCAGGTGACCTCTGGTTACGCCCACTGCCTTACGTACGGAATCTCTCTGGAAAGTTCTGTCTACTTAATTCACTGTCCGCATTGAAAAACTTACGGCATCTGCCATGAAAACAAGCAAGGCAACGTTCACTAGTCCATCTGCCTCCGCTGAGTTTTCTCCACTCCCTTCTCTGAAACTCAGACTCTTGTCTCCTGTCAGCCATAAAGCAAGAGATGCTGAGCAGGACACGGGACGCAAACTGCTGGCTGGAAGCTCAGTGCTACTGTGTCTCTGAAGCCTTTCCACAGGGTCAGGTCCCTCTGCTCTCTGCTCTCCCAGCCCCTGGATCCTCTGGTTGCAGCCCTGACTTCCCTGGATTGGAATCATGTATTCAGGAGCCGGTCACCTGTTGGCCCTCACCGAGTGGCTCCAGATTACGGTCCCCCAGGGCTCAGCGCCCACCTGACACAGAGTAGGCCCTGGGGTGGGGGGTGGGAATGGAAGCTTTGAGAGCCTGTCTTCTGTGCTGGCACCACGGCTGTCCCTCTGCGTGGTTCGAGTGGGGTCAGTGCTCCAGGCCCCCGGTCCTGGCATTTCCAGGGACATGATAGCCCCATAGTGCGAATGCAGGGCTGACTCCAGCCTGTCGCTCCATCCGCCAAGAGCCATGTGATGTGGATGTGGGGAGGAGGGGCACTATTCTGCCCACTTCAGTGTTGAAGATGAGCATGGCAAAGGGAGGTGGGTGGCTCACAGTGTCACATTCATCACGAGAAAGCAAGTGTCTGGCTGACGTGCAGATGACGACACTGGTGTCTCGGGTGACTCCACTCAGGAGTGCAGAGAGCGAGAAGGTAACCACCATTTAATGGACTCTTGGCTGGGCCGCTTATCTGTGTTATCAGTCTGCATGGCATCCGTCTGAGGAAGGGAGCAGTAGGAGGACCATTTCACAGATGGGGCAACTGAGGCTGTGACCTGCCTAAAGTCACATGGCCAGCAAATGGCACCGAAAAGCTGGCCTGACTCCTAAATCCAATTTAGAGGCTTCTGTTTCTTCTCCTTAGTTTCCCTCATTGGTCCCACGTAATTGTTCCTGTATGCCAGGCACAGTTCTGCTCAGGACAACCATCTGAGACAGGTACTGTGAAAAGCCTCATTTTGCAGAAGCCACATCTGAGGGCCCAGAGAGGTAAGTGGCCTGCCCCATGTCCCTGAGCCAAGGCGTGACTGGAACCGGATTTGAACCCTGATCTTTCTGGCTTTGGAACCAGCTCTCTGAAGCCCCACTCTCTGCTGACTCCCCACAGGGAGAAATTATAGCCTCCTGCAAATATAAACTTAAAAGAACTGTGGAAGTGGGAGTAGGCTGATGCCCTGTGGCTCCAGGGCAGACCCAGGTCCACGGAAAGATGGAGGAGAGCCTGGGGTTCTGACTCTAGAGAACTGATACCAGCTGTGGTTCTGCGTTTCAGCACCTGTGCCTCCTTGGGCAAGCGTGTCCCCTTCTCAGTCATCTAAGAAGGCGGAGAGACAGCCCTGCCACTCTGAACAAAGGCAGGCACCAGCAGTCAGTTTGTGTGGCAGGAGTGGTACCCACTCCTGCCATGATCCCACAAGCTACCATCCTCTCTCGTGGTGCCCTTTTTCTCAGTGACACGTTTTCTTTATAACAAGAGGGAAGCGTTCTAACTGCAGGATTTTCCCCCAAACAGCTTTCCTCTAATGATCTCACCAGGAGGCCAGTGTCCTCCTTTGCTCTGAGACCCACTGCAATAAATGAACAGGAGCCCCATGTCTGCAGGCAGGCAGGACTGCGGTGGCCGGCTGGTCCTGGCTGTTACCAGCTGCGTGGCAAGTGTCTTAACCTCCGTGTCTTTATTTGCAAAATAGGAAAATGACAGCTTTCAGGGTGTGGTGAAGAGTAAGTGAGTACACGAGCACCTCAGACAGGGCTTGGCACACAGGAGATGCTCGGGCAGCACTGACTGTTACTGTGGCTGAGTGCTGTTTGGGATGAGCTTGGTCCTCCCACGCCCCTCCCCTATGAGGGCTGAGGTTATGGACCCAGAAACCTCAGGGCCCATTTCACCCCAGGCTCACATGCAGCCACAGGGGAGCCACAGGGCTTCATTGTGGACGCGTTTACCCTGCAGGTCTTTAAGTGCATTAAGAGCCACCGAGTAGGTAGATCAGCATCCTGCTCAGAGCCATTGGCTGCACCTTAATGATCGACTGGGTCAGCGATGTCACAACAGGCTGTTTTTCATGGAGCAGAGCCCCATGAGGCCTCGCCGGAACTGTGGATGCTCGCCTGGCAGACGGGAGCTGACCCGAGAGCAGCTGCCCTGGGTCATGGCCACGGGTGTTAGTGGAATTCAATTACTGGGGTTGGGTATGTGTGCGGGGGAAGCTCCACTGTGATTTTTAATACTGGAACAAAGAGAATTAAAAAGAGCTGCTGTTCATCGGGCCATGCCCTGTATGGATCTGAGGGCGGCGAGGCACCCGCAGTCATTCATTTCCTCCTCACTTGGGGGAGCTGGGCCAGGCAGGAGCCACTTCCCCGAGGCTGCAGACTGGGTCGGAGCCGAGTTGGGACTTGGCCTGCGTTCTCAGCCCCCAAGACTCTGCTCTTCCCACTCCAGCCCAGTTTCCTGTTGGTCCCAGTCTTAGGCTCCAAAATCAAGGACGTGATGCTCAAGCCACACAGCCTTTCCCAGTTCCATGGATCTCAGGGTGTGTGTGCGTGTGCGCGTGCGCGTGTGTGCATGCGTGTGTGTGTGTGTGCGCGCGTGTGTGTGCGCGTGTGTGTGTTCCTTTGTATGGCAGTGCCTATTTTACCAATGTTGATCATAACACTATTTGCACAACAATTTAAATTTTGCAAAGCACTTCCACACAGAGAGAGTCTCCTATGGTCTTCTTAGCAATCCTATAAAATAATTAGGCCAAGGATTGTGATTCTTGCTTTACCATTGAGGAAACCCAAGCTCAGCCAAGGAAGCGGTTTCAGCAAAGCCTGTGGCCATTTCATGGCGAAGCTAAGTGCTGATTCGAGCCCTTCTCAGCCCCACCCAGCTCCATCTTCACTGGTTTGTACCTGACTCCTGCACCTCTGGGCCCCCGCCACCTTCCCCAGTGCTGGAGTCAGAGCCCTACCTGGGAAAGTTGTGGGGAGGAATCAGAGGAAGGATGAAGGAGGAGAGGAAGGTGGAGAATGGGGACACTGGGAGGAGAGAATTCTGATAAAGAGGAGAGTCAAGAGGACAGGAGGAGAATGAGGGAAGGGCCCAGGGGACAAAGGACCTGAGCCCCTGGGAGGAACCTCAAATAAAGACAGGTTCTGTCCTGTTGATGGAAGGATAGATGCTGGGTGATTTCACATTCATTTTTCTCTTACAGGAGAAGGTGGTCTTCCTGCTCTGGTGTGAGGAGACTGGCATCTTTGGGTCTGAAGCAGAGCACCCAGGTCCCAGGCTCACATTGGGTTTCTCTTGTCTGTGAGATCACCAGAAGCAACTTTAGGTTCAGACACATAGTGTCCAAGAGATGGACAGTCTGCAAGGGCTGATTTTCAAATGAGTGGTAATCTCAAGGGGACAGTGCACTAGACCAGGGTCAATCAAGGTCTGGGCGACGGATGGAGGAGACAGAGGAAGAATACTGGGCATCTTTTAGGCGCTACCTATATGTTGCTTCATTGAACTCCAGCTACCCTTTCAAGGTAAGTCTCATCACCATTTTGTAGGTAAGGTGCTGGAGAGGTTAAATATGTTTCCTAAGAGCACACAGGTTGTGTCGCTTCTGAAGAGCTTTCCGAGATGCCTTTTTATAAAGCTGGTTATGTTTCCCTTTGGAAATTACCCAACCTCCTTGTTCTACCCTCCTTCCTCATGACACCGCAGTGCCCTCTGGGATAGACCGATATGAATTTGAATTCCATATCTGCCATTTACTAGCTGTGAGGTTCTGGGCAAGTCACTCAATCTCTCTTGGTCTCGGTTTTCCTCAAAATGGGCTAGAATTGCTTCTCTCACAGGGTCATTCCTGTCCCCTGTGTGGTGAACCTTGCTTTGGACTTTCATACTCTTTTGCCTCTGCCTAAATGTGTCCATTTGATGTTCCACATTTTTCTAGGTTGTCCTAGGTACTCTGATAAACTACTCCCCACTAAGCTGTCCATGGACAATAATAGCTTCATGCAAGTGTCAGCAAATATTTTCTGGAAAGGGCCAGACAATAAATATTTAGGCGTTGAGGGCCATCTGGTTTCTAAGAAACAACTCAGCTCTGTCGTTACAGTGTGGAACCTGCCATGATATAATATATAAATGAATGAGGGTGTTGTGTGCCAAAAAGGCCTTTTATTTATGGGCACTAAAATGTGAATCTCATGTAATTTTCATGTACCACAAAATATTACTCATCTTTTGATTTTTTCCGACCATTTAAGGTGTACAAACCACTTTGTAGCTCACATTTTCACAAAAACAGGCCAACTAGATTTGGCTTATGGGCCACACTTTGCTGACCCTTGGCTTAACAGTGACTCCTCAAAGAGGCATTTGCAATTTAAGTGGGGATTTTCCTGTTAAAGAAGAAAATCACAGGCCCAAAATGGTGTCACTTGTGCTAAAGCCCATGATACTAAACCTGCATTTAATACCTGACCTGATTGCAGTTTCAACCTTCCCCAGAAATGTAATCTTAATCGACCAGTCTGGACTTTTCTAGTCAGCACCAAGGAGGTCATCTGCCATGCGGGCCCTCTCCATCCCCTCAAGGGATGACCTGGCCTGGAACCAGTCTTTCTCTTCTTTTGCTAATAACTTCCTTGCCCCACCCTCCTATAAAAAATCCTCAATTTTGTACAGCCCCTCAGAGCACCTGTCTATTTGGTAGATGGAAGGCTGCCTGAATCATGAATTATTGAATAAAGTCAATTAGATCTTCACATTTACTCAGCTGAATCGTTTTCTAACAGATTTGGTGGCAGCGGTGGGATTGAAGCAAACCTCCAATGGCACTTGAGGACAACAGGAAACACAGGCGTGATGCCCCATGAGCACTTCTGAGTTCACTGCTGTTCTCACTGGTTCCAAGGGCCATTGGTAAGTTCCTCCCAGTGTGAGCACCATCCTCTTTGCTTTCAAGCTCCCTATATAATTGGCTTTCCTTTACAGGGCAGGTCAGCTTGAACTGGTAAATGATTCTGCCCAGAGCCAATTGAGCTGACAGATGATCCTGCCCAGAGCCAACCCCTTAGACGTTCAGGCTGCAATTTCCAGATTTTTTTTAATAGAAACCCCCAGCCCTTGATTCTGTTCCCAGATTCGACATTGGGAACTGATGAAGGCTTAGTGTGCCATTCCCCATTTGTTTGGAATCCTCCCCCAGATTCCACGTTGGGAACTGTTGGTGGCAGCTGCGGCTCTCCATTTTGTTTGGAATCAGTCCTCAGTCCTCATTCCGTGGGGTTTGCTGGTTCAATCCTTTCCCCAGTCCAGGGCTCCGTGGGAATTGGTGCTGGTGCATGCTAGGATGAAGTAACATCTCTCGGTTACTGCCGATATGTTAAGGTGCACGTGCTTGTCTTGTTTTGTGTAGAGAAAGGCCAATCATTGCTAATGAGATCCTCTATATCCAAAACTTGAATGCAGCACCTTCCAGCACACCTCCTTATTTTATGTCTCAGAAACTGTGATTCCAGAAGCTGTCAGCATTGACAAAAATGGCAAGATCTTGCTAGGCTTGTTTTGTGTCCTGAGAGCTTGGCTTGGTAGCCATCAGATTGGGAGTCCCACAATATGGGCAAGTAAAAATGTGAGTTACACTCCATTTGTGGCTAGACGTGGCTGGATAGAACTATGGGTTAAACTCCATTTGCAGCCAGGGACCTACCAAACTGCTGTCAGCCTTCAGAAGAGTTACAATGGCCATTATGAGGAATAGTCCAAATAGATAAGATCACTTAAAGAGTGTACTTAAAAGCAAGGGCTCCCAAATCATACAAACAGGATGGGATACCTATTTTAATTAGTATGCAGAAGTCTTCAAAAGTGTTCCAAATTCCAGGACAGCTTCATTGAAAGATTTATTGCAAAAGCCTAATGAAAAAAAATTAAAGACATAAAAGGCATCTAAAACAAAAGCTACAACCCAACTTTTGGGGGAATTGGAAACAACTGTCTTTGTCTTGCAAAGCTCTGCAGGGCCAAAGGTACGACTCTAGAAGCTCAAAGTTCACCTGCCTCCTTCCCCCCAACTCCCAATTCTCACCTATTTCTCCTAAACCTAGCCTATTTCTCTCAAAATACTTAAAAAAAAAAAAAAAATCAGGATATTGGAAACAGAATTGTCCTGCACTTAATCTGTGCCTTTGTGATGTAAATTTCCTACCTCATCTTCCTTAGGACCAAAGAGCCATTCTTTGAAATGCAAACATAATAGAGGAGCTTCTCACCAGGAAAAAAAGAGAGAGAGAGAGAGAGAGCCCGTGAAGAGGTATTTGGAAATTGGGCTAAGGAGAAATCTTACAAATCTTTTCCACTAATAAAAGTTCTCTGCAGCTACATGTTCGTGTGTGTCGATATTTGTATGTTGTAGATGTGTTATGTTTCTCCACCTTCGGAGGGTATTGCCAAAGTTAATTTGTGAAAAAGCTCTGTTTAGTTGCTTTACAGGCCGGCACTTGTATGGACTGGGCATTCTAAAGTTCTCACAAATATAACAGAATCTAACTCAAATACTTTTCAAGTTCATGTGATTTGGGATAATCCTCAGTAAATAAAAGCTAGTTTAATTTTGTTGGTTACATTAAAACAGACATGTTTTTAAGGTCATTGCCACTGAATATAATACAGGTAAACAACTTTTATTCTACCAGGGTTTCCTAGTCAAATTCATGTTTCTCTGTTGCAAAATTTGTCAGCAAGAAATAAAATAACTTAGAATGATGGCTGATTTTGTCTAATGTCTCACGCGGTTTGCACAGGTAATTCAGGCATAACTGATGGCAGCAGGTAATTTAGAAAGATGTAAATGGGATAAGAATTTATGTATCAACTTTTCAGCAGCAATTATATCTTACGGTATATGTACTTAAAAATAGCCTCCAAAGCTTTTTGGTAACTTGAACCTTTTGCGTTTTCTTAAGTTAAAAGATAGAAATGTATTCAATATCTAGCTCATTTATAAATTAGGAAGTTGTGAAACATTCATTACAGAGCATAGGTATGTCTACTTTTGGCTTCCTCTTGCAGGGAAGCTCAAGATAAATTTGGCTCTATTATTAAACATGTTTTGTGTCACAGTGGAAGATTATACTTTGAAGAAACACACATTTCTAGAGCTTATGAAAGGTATTCATAAATTTGTCAATCTAAAAAAAATGCTAGTTTGACATGTGGTTCACATTTGCTTACATCTTAGTTTTCACTAGAAATTAAGATTTTTAAAGGTTAAGGATTCTAATTAACATGTGTAATTAAAGCTATTAGTAATAATAAGGGACACAACTTTGCATGCAAGGGAAGTAGGATGTGTTTCTTGGTTAAGAAAAGAGATGAGGGATGGAAATGCATTCTAGTTAAGGGAAATGAGAGTAATTTTATCTAAACTAGAACTTCTGGTGGTGAAGGACAAATGAAATGTATACAAAAAGTTGAAGAGAGAGAAAAAGAGGAAATTTTACCTTGTGTAATCAAGCTGGCTAAAATTGAATTGATATGATAAGAGTGTTAAAAATACACTTTAATATCAGTAATATACTTATGTAAACCTAAAACTTGGGTTTCCTTCATCTGCTAAAATGACAAAGGAGATTCTCTTCCCACAAGTGCTAAAAACCTGACTGACCCCTGGGTTGAACAAGTAAATGCAGGGGAAAAAAATCCACCCCTGATTAGAAATAAATACAAATGAGATATAATCAGAAATCTCTCCTTTACTCATGGAGACATTGAAGATTCTTTTGCAAAAGCACTAGCTACCCAGCAAGGATTCTTAGACTCCCTGGTCAAGGCTGTTCTTGATGATGAAATAGTCCTCAATTATCGTTTAGCCGAGCAAGGTGTCTGTGCTGTGGCCAACACCACCTGCTCTACCTAGATTGAAACTCAGTTACCAAACAAGCCATTTAGCTTTAAAGGGTATCTCCTTCAGTGGGGTCTTCGATTGCTTTGGGTCTTGGGGACCACAGCTCTGAAGTGCACTCTGAACATTTAGAAGTTTCCTGCTTATTATAATCGTAACAGTAACCCTGGTGCATCATATTCTCTCAAAAGCCTTAAATGTATGTTTGCAGTCGCTAACCGCCAAGCAAATGATCTCCCTAAGACTAGAATATCAGGGGAAAAAAAACGAAGAGAATGATAGACTTAAGGATTATGAGCCTAGAACCACTCTGTGAATGTCACAGGGATTAAGCAAAAACCTGGTGACTTGCGGCTACCACACCAACCCTCAGCAAAGCCTCCAGAACTGTGGACAAGCAGTAGGCGAGAGTGGTGTTAATGCCTCAAGGTTTGATCACATCTCTCAGTTTGGTAGAAAGTTTGGCCAACAGAGGGGACTTGTAAAAGAGAAAACCACAGGCCCGAAAGGGCACTACTTGTGCTAAAGTCCAGGATACCAAACCTGGACTTAATACCTGACCTAAATGGGGCTTTGGCCTTCCCCAGGGGTGTAATCCTTAATTAATTAATATGGAAGTGAGACAGGAAGGGGGCAGGGCACAGCCATTCAAGGACTAACACAGCAATTAACACCAGAATGGTGAAAGGTTCAACCCTCAGTAGGCCTTGAGGCTCAAGATGGTGGGAGATTTGACTTCCAGCAGGCCTTGAGCTTCGTTATATGCTCACTGTAACATATTAGCATGGTGAATAACACGCCCACAGGAGCCATGGCAGTCCCAAGGCTAGCCACAAAAGGTCAAAGGGTGGGAAATGGCCAACTTCCTGAGGATCCCAGCCCCTTCCCCAGGCTAGTTAGACTGGTCCTTCCACTTATTAGCATATGGAGCCACTGATCCCATAAAAACTGGCAACATGACACCTCGTGGCCACCCTCTCTCCCTTCGGAGATGGCCCACACTGTCTATGGAGTGTGTACCTACTTCTGCTCTAATCTGGGCACCCAACCCCCACACCTCGTGGCTTTTCTCTTGCCTTTCGACGTATCTCTCTAAATAAATCTACCTTTACTCAGCAGTGGCTCGCTCTTGAATGCTTTCCTGTGTGAAGCCAAGGACCCACGCTTGGCGGGGCACATCCCAGGGGCTCAACTGAAGCCTGGGACACAGCCCTCCTCACGCCCCATGTCAGTTTTCCTGCATCAGAACTATAGTTGATTTACAATATTATCTTAGTTTCAAGTGTACAACACAGTCTGGGATGTGATCTTAATCAGCCAGTCTGGAATTTTCTGGTTGGCCCCAATGAGGTCTCCTGTCACCTGGGCTCTCAATGCCCCTCAAAGGAAGAAGAGGTCACTTGCATGGTAGACCCCTGCCCTTCCCCACAAAGGTGACCTGGCCTGGAACATCCTTTCTTTTCTTTTGCTAATAACTTCCTTGCCCCCACCCTCCTTCTATAAACACCCTCCATTTTGTACAACTTCTTGGAATTCCAGGTGGAATGCTGCCCCATTCATGAATTACTGAATAAAGCCTATTAGATCTTCAAACTTACTACGTTGAATTTTGTTTTTTTTTTTAAACAATCCTTTAGAACAAAAAGTTGGTACCCCAATGATGGAATCTTGCACACACTGGCAGGACAGCAAAGGAGGAAACTGAGGGCAAGGAGCCATCATTTACCATCTTTCTGTCAATAATTGATCTGACTTTTGGAAGGAGCAGAATGAAGCCGGCTGACCCCTGGGGCCTGGGCTTTTTTTGTCCCTGGCAGGGTGGCAGGCAAGTGGACAGCTGCAGAGGGGATGGGACATGGATACTTGACAAGGCTTAGCAGGGGTCTCTTCTGCCCCACACCTCCCTGACTGCCAACTTTGTCCCTTACGGGGCGGGGCTGGGGGAGGGTCTCATGGGACTGGCCTGAAAAATCTAACCTCCTTTGCTGCCTAGTACTTTGAACTGGTTTTGGAATAAATACATGACTTCAGATACTTTTCCAGAAATGCTCCACTTAGTACCCTCAGGAATATTCAGCTTTTTCAGCTGATCTCCCTGCCCCAATTTCTGCATCCCGGTCACCATCTATCTGGTTTGCCAAGCAGCCCTTCTTGTTCGAGATCCCCCTCACCACGCCAGGGCATGAAAGCCTCGGGGCTCCCCACTGCCCTTGGGGTACCACAGGAGGCCTCCCTCCTGGTCTGGTCCCCATTGGCCTGTCCAGTTTTCTCCCCCATGCCCTGGCCACATCATGCTCTCTCCCACCTTCCTGACAGCTGCTCCCTAGTCTGGAATACTCTTCTTGGAGCCAGAACAATTATCCTTCAAGATTTAGCCCAGTACTTCTCCCATAAGGCCCCTGAGAGGTTAAGTGTCTCTCCTTTGTGTCCACAGGGTTCCCTCCACCAGCACTAGCATCCTCCACGTTGCCATCATCTCCTGCTATACTATAAGTCCTGGTAGGTCGTTTTTCCTCTGTATCCCCAGCCTTCAGCACACAGGGGGCCTTCAGTAAAGGGTGAATGAATTCACTCCAGAGTATGTCCCACCATGTAATGTGTATGTCAACTTCAGTTATCTCACAATGCAAAAAACTAAGGGAAAATTAATCTCACCCAGCAGCTTTCAGGCTGCTTTTCAACATGAAAATCTTGGATACACCCTAGTTGTACAGTGATATTTTCTGTGTGACCTTCTTATTCCAAGGGAAAGCCATGGGCCAGGAACTTCCAGACCCACCCCAGACTTACTAAGTTAGAATCTGGGTTTTCCAAAGCCTGCCAGGTGCTCAGGTGCACATTCAGATTCGAGAAGCACTCCACTAAAAGACACCCACTTCCTTCCTAATGAAGGTTTGATGTGTGGCATGGTGGAAACACCAAGGCAATTTGACACACCTGGAGAATTATTCAAGCCCGAAAGAACAGAGCTGGAATGGTTCATTATGTGGCTGCATCTCTGTTTCTTTCCAGAGTAAATAGGACACCTTGCTGTGAAGGTAAAAGGAGCAGGAATTGGGCCTGAGGGGGAAATTCGGGGAGCTGGCAGTGTGGGGTGCACTGATGCTGGGCGGGGTGTAATTGACCATGCTGGGATCACGCTCAGGGATGAGGTGGGCACTCGGAGATGGGATTCTGTTGGGGGCTGGAGTCTGGAAAGCGGATTTGATATGGAAACTTCAGATCCAGAATGGCAGGCTGTCTGGTCAGCAACATGTCTGGGAAAGACACGGGAAGGGCCAGCAGGAGAGTCCGCAGCAGTTCTGTCTGGAGGGGAACTGTTTCGCTTAAAGGGAGAGTGACAGACTGAACTTTGGGGTCTCAGCTGGCAGGAGCAGGTGAGAAATACTGAGAAATACCAAATCTGACTTGCAACAATGAAAGGGAAAATGTACTACATAAGTGTGGTGCAGACAATGTTTTCAGCTTGACACATAGAAAGAGCTGGGCCAAGGGTTTATAAAGACCAATAAAGGAAGGGATAAAGAAAAAAAATAAAAATTTTTTGAAAAGGAAGGGATAAAGAGGGATATGTTTCTCAATATAACATATAACATAACATAAAAACTACACAAACAAAAACCTCAAACCAGCAACTGAATTGCAAACGCTGCTCTAGAACGCGGTGAGTGGCCCCTGTAAGGACGGGCCCGCAGTGCCATATCTGACTGTGTCCACCACTGTTACTGCCCTGTGCCCCTGAGAGCCTCTGAGGCCGCTGCATCCTCTGTGGTGCTCTGATCCATGGATGGACACAGATTCTTCCCAAAGTCCTCAGAGTACACACCGCCCAGGCGTGGCCATGTATAACCCCTTGGCAGGAGGGAAACGGACACTAAGAACACAGCAAATCCAGATGCCCAGCATGAAAGGCACAAGCTCTTCTTTAGCACGTGACCTGCCGCAGGTGCGCCTTTATCCTGGTTCCTGACAGAGTCTTCCATCCCATCTCCAAGAATAAGATACCACGAGTGCTCAGAGCTCAGGACAAAATAGAGTTAGTCCTCCCTTCCACTCACACGGGCCTAGTGGGTGCTTTGAGGACCATCTTCTTCTCTGAGCAGCTGAGAAAGGGAGTGACTTTCCCTTAGGTAAATCTCCTCCTACCCCTGCGGAGTATTCACCTGACCGCCTATTCAGAATCACAATCTCAGAATGCACTGGAGAAGACAAGACTCATGTCAGAGCAGGATGCATGTGCCTGGTACCCTGGGGTCATTTTCCGGATGCAAAACCTTCCTCCCCTTGCTGCCAGCTGAGCCTCTGATAAACCCAGCTCTGCCATTGATGAGTGATGGTGGTAGGCAAGTTTATGCTTAGGTGAAGGACAGAAAGTTCAGTGAATGCCAAGGGCTGTGAGAAGTATGGTTCTGCCCAGGGGTGGGGAGTTGGGGGGGCATATCATTTCTAGGAAGACAAGATTCAGCCACAGATAAAAAGACAGAGAATGAAATAGCATAGCCTGAGTAGATGATGCCTTGGCCAAGGTCTGAAAGGCAGGTGGCAGCAGAGCCAGGGTGTGGATGTCCTTTGTGTGCAGCTCAGTATGGCCAGCATCACCTTGGCAGAAGCTGCAGTCCTGCACTCCTGGAAGGGGCTATTGTGATGGAAAATAAGGCCAATGCCCAGGGCATCACTGGAGTCTGGGAACAGTCCCTGGTCGGGCCCTGGGAAAGAAGGGAGGGCTGTAGCTGTGAGCAGGGTCCTTTGCTCCTCCAGGACAGCTCCCTGGGGAGAGGTTGGCTGCAGCAAGGGCTGGAGACGGTGCTGATTGGGAGGGAGCACTCCAGTGGGGACAGGAAGCTCCTGAGCGTGATGGATTGCTTTCACTCTGCTGCAATCCCCTCCTGCCTGGAGGGAAATGACTTAGAACAGGTACAAGATTTTGAACTGCCAAACTGCGTTTACTTGCTGACTCCTGTTGCTTGTGAGAAGCCAGCTAGGGGAGAAGCCTCTGTTCTCCTGGGCAATTCTGCCTGGCACGTGCCTGTAGACCCCCATTCACAGCTGGGTCTGAGGGTTTGGGGATCACTGTAGGTTGGAAATCTTCACTGCCAATCCTCCCCTCCCCCCAACCCCTCCAAGCTTGCTCCCTGTTTCTCCCCAGTCCCCACTCCCTCTGCAAGCCACATCGGCTTCCTGAGATTGTTCACCATGTCCCAAATGGCCTCCCCTCTCCCTGCTTCCCTCCCATTCTTCACCCCACATCTGCTTCAAGAAGAGCCAACCCTGTCCCTTAGGAACCTGATGGCCTCTCCCAGAAAGGGACAGCCTGCTTTATCTGCAGTTAGCAAAAACAAAAAACAAAAAAAGAAACTCAGTAAAACGTGGCTCACTCCAGTTTGCTCTACAAAGCTGGGGGAGGGTGGCGGACAGGAGACACATCTAGGACCAGTGGTTATGCTCTTCCATGGAGAAAGGTGCCTGCCCAGCTCTGAGGCTGCAGCCTTGGCTGGAGTAGAAGATAGAACAGGACCTGAGATGGATTGGTCAGAGGTGGGGGTTGCCCAAGTGGAGGAGTAAAGTGGACCAGTATGGTGCAAGGAGGGGAAATTCCTCTCTAGGTCTGGGAGTGGGGACAGGAATGCCAGGAAGGCACTTTGACCATCGCCACACATATCAGAGAACCCAAGGGACCTGGTTGTGATCTGAAAGCCTGCTGGGACGATGGCCGGGGAGAGAGACCTGGCTGTCTACAAGAAGTGAGCTGGAGGGAGGAGGGATGTGACGCACAATCCAGTGTCAGCTTCTGCCACCCAAGGCTGGCCGACTTAGGCAGGGAGCCACCCTACAGTAGTTGGTCCTGATGTTACATGTGCTTTGACTGACACCATGAACTGATGCAGGGAGTTGCTGCTTCCCTCTTGTCTTTGTTGCACAGAAAGGTACATTTTTCACCGTTCGTTTGTCTATTCAACACCTGCCCGTCACCTGCACTGTGCCTGGCCCTGGACTGGGCGCTGGAGACACACCAACAAATGGACAGCATCCTTGCCTTTAGAAGCTCACTAGCTAGAGCTGAAAATAGCACCAGACCCCGAGTTAGAGGCTCCACGCATTCTTCACACACAGAATGAAACATTATTATCATGTTTTCCTTTGCATATATTTAACACTGAAACAAATACAAACTCCCTTAGGAAATTACATTTAAATGCAGGTACAGAAAAGTGGTCTTGAATCTGAGGTGCCTCATTTATCAAAGACAAAAAAGATTGGGATCATTCTCCAGGTATGGCTGTGTGTTTGTGAGCACGTTCCATGCTTAGAAAGGTTTTATATTCTTTCCAGGCTTTCTTTTCAAAAGCTATGCTTTCATTGGGGCCAGTCGTTACAGGTTAAAATAAAACAAGGTGAGTTCTTTACTCCCATAGCTTTTCATTCACCCATCTGCTCATCCATCCATCCATTCATTCAATGACTATTTCTTAAGTACCGACTACTGGGGCTGGACATGTGCTAAGCCTGAGAAATTCAGTGGTGAACAAGAGAGACAGAATCCTACCTTCAGGGGCCTTAGGGTCTGGTGAATTACACTCACCAGACTTCAGGCTCCCCACGGTTGGGAACGCACAGTTCCCCACTCTGGCTTGTTCCTTTTCCTCTGTCTCTTGCTTGATCCTAAATAGACTGATATGTCTTGTACATCTGACCTGTGTCTCCTCTTCTGAGCATTTCATCTAGTCTACTTTGTTCAAAGGCGTACGACTCTGGCTCACCCCAGAGGTGCATTTAATTACCCCCTCCCATCTTCCCAGTTGAAAGATTAAGGAAGATAAAATTGTGCAGGGGACAGCCTGAGGGCAGTGACCCAGGCGGGACCTCAGGTGTCCTTGCTTTGCACCACAAGGTCCTGCCAGTCTGGCCCTGATGAACCGCGTTAGGAATGAATGCCTGACTAAAAGGTAACCATTCATAATCTGACCAGTGACCTATACAGCATCAGTCTTCCCGACATGACCATGAATGACCAACACAGCTGATCACGCCCTCTCCAGGGGAGTTTAAAAATGAAAGATGAAGGGAGAGAAAGAAAGAGAGAGAGAGAAAGAGGTAGAATATAACAAGGACCCTAAAGCTTCAACAGGGGCCCTGAAGCTTAAAGACATACTAAGGGAAGGCAGGAGACAGAAACCACAGAGGGAGAAGTCCGCGGGGCACCATGAGTTATGAATAAGCAGAAGCTGGCAGCAACATCAACGTGTGAAGCAGAACCTGGAGCAGCAGAGCAACCAAAATGGTGGCACAGAGATAACTACAGCCTCCCTGCTCCACCACCAGGACTAGTGATGCCACCACTAAAGCTCCTGTTACTCCATGCACCATCCAGTCCTGTGAGCTGCATCTCTGCAGCTGGCCCTGCCCTTCTCATTTCCCTTCAGCTCAGTGCCACTCCTCCATCATCTAAGGGTAGCCAGAACCTTCTGCCTTTGCATCCTAAAAGATCTCAACTAGCAAAAAAAACCCCATCTCCATCTAAGGCCATTGCTTCTTAGGGCCAACATTTTAGAAACCCCCTTATGCAGAGGCTGGATTCTGGATGTCCAGCCTCTGCCTGTATACCCTCTGTGCAAGCCCAAGGACCAAGACAACCTTCCCCAGGTGTTGAGCAATGATCAAAAGCTGAAGTGGACCAGCAGGACAGGGTACCCTTACATAAAGTGAACAAGCATGCTGGCACTTTCTCCTGAGAGCCGTGGGGTAATTACTATTGATTCAAAGATGTCATGAGATTTGAGAAAGGATGCATTGAACGCACTGAGCATGTGTGTCCAATGAATCGCCTTGGACATTCGCAGCTGTAAAATGGGGGTAATATATCAGCTAGGAGCTGTGAGAATAAACAGGCTACTCTATTTCTTGCAGCAGAGTGACTGCACTTTAAAAACTCCTCCAGTTGTGTGATGCAATGATTTGAGGGCAGGTCCAGCCACTCCCATACACCCAGCCAGCCAAGCTGCCTTCACTCTACAGGACTGACAAGAGCAGGCCTACCTTGCCAGCCGGGCTTGCAAACTGGCTTCACATCCACCTGCACCAGGGTGTCCTGAGCTGCGGGCTTCTGTCCACAGTCGTAGGCGGTCACCAGGATCTCATACTGGTGTTGCTTGTCATAGCTCAGTTTCTCCGTGTTCCTGATGTTGCCTGAGGACATGGGGACATTGAAAATCATTTCAGATCAAGTAAACCACATTGCAGTGCTTCAGAATCCCTTCTGCATGCCTCCAACCTTCACCAGAACAAAATGCCCCCTTCCTCTAACTCTTTGTGAAAACAAGGGCAAGTAGGGGTACTGGCTGGATTCATGCCAGCTGTGGAATGGAACAGCCAGGGGATTCTGAGCACACATCTGCAATCCAACTGGTTGTGCTTCTAAGGACAGAGTTGTCAGAAAACAACCCTAAAGTGTGCCCACATGGCTGAGTCCCAGATGTAGGGTGCCCGGCGCTCATTCACACGAAATCTCTGGGAAAAAGATGGAATTCAGAAATGTCCTGACGCTTCTTTTTAAAAAAACATCTGGGCTCATCGCTAGGAATGTTCACTGCCTCTTCTCACATTATTTTGCTACCAAACAGGAAGTAAAATCGATAAGAAAATGTGTGACTTCCCTTCTGAAAGCCACACAGAATAACAGATGTCTTGCCCTGGCGGCAAAGACATTTTTCTTCTCCAAGAGAGACCAGACATTGTTTCTGAGCCATTTGTGTGTTTTTGTTCCCGGGGGTTCGATATTATGATTCTGAAATAAACATCTGACAATCAACGAGTGAAATTTTAATTGACTGTTTTTGCTGAAATATAATTTTGCTGTCAAAAAATGAATCAAGGCCTGACGTGTGTTTTATACTTTTTGATTCCCAGAGATAAAAATCTTCCTTTTCTATATATAGATACTCTATATTATATACAATATGAGATATTTTACATATATATTTATTGAGATTACATAGGGATATAGAGATTATATATTAAGGGATTTCTATGATGTAACTAGAAAAATAGATACTTAATGAAGGTGTATACAGCTGACCCTTAAACAGGACTGGTTTGAAATATGCAAGTTCAATTTTATGCAGAGTTTTTTTTTGATAATGATCATAGTTGTTGTTGGTTGAATCTGGGGATGCAGAGGAACCATGGACATGAGGGCCCCACTATACATTATACATGATTTTAGGAAAGTCTTCCTTTGTCGAGAATGATTTCATTCTTGCTTTTTTCCCCCAGTGGTGGAGCTGACAGCAAATTAGAACTCAAATGGTATTATCATCCTTTACCAGAAGTGAAACCAAGAAAATGGAAATTGAAAAAAAAAAAAAAATCAACAAGCAAATAAAGACAACAGGGGGTGGCTGACTCAGATTTATGTTTATATTTCATCAAAACTAAAGGAAAACTCCCTAATGACTCCTAAGTATTTTAAAGGTGGGAAAAGTTGAGCCACTCATCATTCAATATTAGTAGAACAGTACTCAGTACTGGGCCACGAGCAGGTGCTTGGAGCATCTGTGAAGGTGCGGAGGGGGCGGGCTCAGAGATGAGTGGTAGTGAGGGGAGGGTGTACAGAGTTTCCCAAGACATTGTACCAAGAATTAGACTCACTTATCCTGCTATTGCTCTGGACTGTTTCTAAAAATGTAACTGTAATCACAGATTTGAAGTCAAGTTTCTTTTAGCAAAGCCAATCAAGTTGTGGTATATTTATATAATGGAATACTACTCAGTCATAAAAAATGAAATAATGCCATTTGCAGCAACACGGACAGACCTAGAGATTATCATTCTAAGTGAAGTAAGCCAGAAAGAGAAAGAAAAATACCCTATGATATCACTCATATGTGGAATCTTAAAAAAAAAAGAGGAAGGAAAAAAAGGACACGATAAACTCACTTACAAAACAGAAACAGATTCGCAGACATAGTAAACAATCTTATGGTTACCAGAGAAAGGGGCTGGGAAGGGATAATGGGAGTTTGAGATTTGCAAATGTTAGCCATTATATATAAAAATAGATTTTTAAAAATTTCTTCTATATAGCACAGGGAACTATGTTCAATACCTTAACCTTTAATGAAAAAGAATATGAAAACGAATATATGCATGTATACGCAAGACTGGGACATTGTGCTGTACACCAGGAATTGACACATTGTAACTGACTATATTTCAATTAAAAAAAAAAGAATCTCTGAATAAAAATAGGTTTGCTGTCTCTTTGGCCTTGTGGCTGGTGTGCAGAATCCCTTTCCTTTTTCTCCAAATATTTGTTTCCATCTCAGCTTGGTGCCCCATGCAGGTCTGGAACGGCTCAGGATGGAGTTGGTAACATTCCCTGTGGGTTCCGTTAACAAACTTGTTTGTGGTTACAGCCATCACAGGGGAAGACTTCTGTCAGGCAGAAGCACTGTCAATAACCATGAGAAGTCCTGTCTCAGCAACACGGAATTGAATTTTGAATAAAAAGGTTTAACTTTCTCTTTCTTTGAAGTTAAATGGCTCTCAAAAGGTATACCTCTTAGAAGAGGGTGGCTCAGAGTTTACAATCTGTGTGACGTTAAGCAGACCAAACACTATTGATTGTGGTAGAAAAGCACATGAGCCTGCAATCCTTGGCTCAATTTGCTGCAGCTCCACTCCTGTAACAAGTCTTAATGAAATTGTCTGCGAAACTAATTTACTTTCTCCACCACCACCGACTTCATGCATGGGAGAATGGGTTTCAGAGCACAGAATTTGAAGTGTTAGGTAAAATTGAGAGTATAATATTGTTGCCCGCAGTTATATGAGGGGGAGGCTCATGTTTGGATAAATCACCTATCTAAAACATTTTTGAAAGATCGGAAAAAGCCATTGGTTTTGCTTTCTGTTGCAATTGTATTATTTCCCCCCACATTTGAATGATTTGTCCTAGTAATGCCTTCTCAGGAGACCTGAGTCCACAGTTAGCTCAGGCAAGTTCCGTTCCCTGGACTTACTTCTCTGTTCCCAATTCTCAAAGAAGTATCAGCACCTACTTTGTGTAAGAAACTCAAGTGGGGCGGGGGGTGCAACGAGACAACATGCTGACCTGCACCCTCCTTCTGATGGAACTGAAATGGGAGAGGCTCTTTTGGAAAGCTACGCAGGCCGGGCACTTTGCAACTCTTCAAACCTTTTGAGCATGCAAGTCCACATCTAAAAATCGACCCCCGGAAAATGATAGAAATTGCAGACAAAGGTGCAAATAGGTTCACCTAAGCATTATTTATTACACTGAAAAACAGTAAAGAAACTGGATGCCCCAGAGCAAGAGACAAGCTGAGCATGAATCGGTGCTTAGGTGGAACACGGCTGAGCACTAACGGCGGTCAGGATGAAGCATTTCTACGGATAGAAAAAAAATCCACATAATCGAGTGTTAAGTGAAAAAGGGAAGATAAAGAAAAGCAAGGAAAGCGTGGCCTTATGTTTGTTTAAAAACTCCACAGAAAAAGTGCAGGCAAAACAGTGGTGGTTATCTTTGGTGGGGTGACAGGTGACTTACTTCCTTCTCGGTGCCTTTCTAGGCTTCTCAAGTTTCCCACAAAAGGCCTGTATTACTTTGTGATTCAGATGGAAGAGAAGTGCTTTCATTTACTTGGAGAATAAGCAGACTTGAGGACACACGTTACCCACAGGCGTCCAGGGTCTGTTACTCACCTGGGCAGCCTGCCCACGGAGAGGGCTCAGTGGAGGCTGCGTGAAATCAGTGACTGCTTGGATGGCAGAAAGGTCTGCCGAGTGGAGACTGGGCATCACTGGGAGCCCTCTGCTCCCTCCGTGGCCGTTCCCACACCTGGCTGGGTGCCTTTGGGCACCGACACTCTGGTGACTGCTTTGTTTGCAGTATGCTGCCCTCTTACACAGGCATGAGATTTAATTCCCAATTTACAAGGAGGATCTAAGGCCAGGTTTAAGTAACTTTGTCAAAGATATCTCCCCACCCCGCCCCACACACACAGTGGTGGGCATAAGATTAAGACACAACCTTGTATTTTTGACCTTAAATATCAGTGCCATGCTTTCCCGTCAGACGCCACTGAGCACAGTGATAACATCACTGGTGGAAAGACCTTGGGGCCAGCACTCAGGGGATCTGGCTCCAGTCCCCACTCTGCCACTGTGCGGACTGTATGGCCAGCTCTTTCTGCTCTGGGAATCAGTTTTTCCATCAATTCAATAGACGTGAGGATCTAGGCCCTACCGATCTCAGGGATATCAGCTGAGTGCTAGAAAATGGGGACCCAGAAGCCACCTGAAATGGATCCAAAACTTCCCAAGAGGGGAGCAATGCCACCAGTTCAGTTACCTGCTCATGATTTCAGCCTGGAACTCTATGGGGAGTGAGTAGCCTTCATGTCCTGGTCACCCAGGTGGATGGAACACTCTATATGCCAAGGGCCCTGTGGACATCCTCCCAGGTACTGCCTCACCCTGAGGCCTCGGCACCCCACAATGGGGCAGAGACTGTCACTGCCATGGTTCACAGGGGAGGAAGTCAAGGCAAGGGAGGCCGAGGGCCTCTGGTTGGAAGCGGCTGAATCTTGCGTCAAGATGGGTCAGGCTGACTCCGTGTCCCGTCCCCTGCCCTGCTCCCCTTACCTCCCCCACAAGCAGGGAGCCTGGCAGTGGGGAGGGGCCAGAGGCCGTCTACCCAAAGTCATGGGGCCTGAATGACTGGACCCCCAACTCAGCAGTGCTTTTTGTGATGTGCACGCAAATAACTTCTTCAAGGACCTGGGAAGGTCGCCCAGAGAAGTGATGGATAAGGGCCAACTGGGAAGCTCATTAGAACGAAAACCGCTTCTGCGTCTGCCCTTAGGTCCTGCCTTCATTACTGGGAGAACTGCTTTGTAAACCTCATGGTCGGGGCCCACGCTCCCTGGGAGTTTCCTCTGCATCTCCTGTTGTAAACCAGTGTTGGAGGCACAGGCCTGGCAAAGGATCATGACTCACTTTTAATGAGACAGCTAGGGAAATAAATTGGCATATGTTTAGTGAAATGGCTCATCAAGGTGAGTAATTATCTTCCTGACCTGGGCAGTTTACCCTCGGATGAAGGAGTTTGCATCTCATTCCTCCGGGGGCTGTGGCTCTCCAGACTAAGGCAGGAGGCCAAGGGGACCACTGGTCATAGACACCTCCTCCTGTCCAGGCTCGCTCTTTGGCAAGGACTTGTCACTCCCCAGATTCCAAAGCTCCTGTGGACATAGACTGCACAGCTGATCATAGGGGATCAGAAACATACAATGCAGGTGTTTCATCTTTTGTTGATTGGGGGGCGTGTGTGTGTGTGTGTGTGTGTGTGTGTGTGTGTGAGAGATGTGTGTCTCTGTGGTGGGGACAGGCCAGCCACTTCACAAGGCCTGCGGGAAAAGCTATAGGGAGCAGTTCTGATAGGCTCTCTACTAATTGAAATTACTGCTTCTTAGTCCTGAACCAAACTTTAATTAAAGTCCAGTATTTTTTCCTTTATGTTCCTGTGCATTGATTTTGTGTCCTACACAATTAGCATTTAGTGATGTCCAGGTGTGTTACTGTCATGCACCATGTGTTTTAGCCTCTTACAAGGAAACTCCCTTTTTAATGTTTTGTCTGTTTTATGAATATTGCTTTCATCTTCCAAGACAGATTGTAAACTCCTTTAGGTCAGGGATGAGGATGTCTCCTTGGTTTCCATCCTGTGGAATCTGCTGCAGATCTCAGGATGCAGGAAGACTCCGTCTTAGGGTAAGTTTCTCCCTGATCTCAACATCAAGAAGCATGGGAAGCACCAAAGATTTGTGAGCAAGTGACTGAGGGTACTTCCCTTTAGGCATTGGCTACCAGGAGGCTCAGGGTTAACACCACGCTTAATTTAACCCTGGTTCATGGCATGCTTTGTGCACCAAACCCGCCCTGGATGCTGCCTGACTTCCTACTTTTTCTTTTCACTAGATGGTAAGCTCCATGTGGGCAGGGCCATATCTGTTTTGACTTCCCCTCTATCTTCACTCCCAGTCCCCAGCACCGTGCCCAGCATCACTTAAACCTTTATGGAGTAGATGGACTTGAGCTTTTGCAACTTTTGCACTTTTGCACAGTACTTAAATCCTCTTTGAAACAAAGGGAGTGCAATATACATATACTCACATACTCATGCTAATAATGAAACAATATACTTGGCAAATAATTATCATTTGATTAATATCAAGTTATTGAGAATTATAGTTAAAGTGGGATGGGTTGATTGGAACTCTGGCTGTGGTGTTTATACTACAATGAGTTTTTAAATAATGGTGATGGGGAAATATCTCAATGGCTTTCTAGGACTGTTTTCAGTTCAGCAAGTTCAATTTGAGATCAAAGTGTGGTAGGAGGGTTTTTCATTCTTCACTCTCACTGGGGTGGAAATTCTTAAAAAATGTTGAGAAAAGCTTTAAAAATTCCTAAATGGAGCTATAGCTTAGAAGGTGTTTCAGAAATCTCCACCTTCTCTTTCAGCATCTCTTTGTCTGGGAGCAGTCAGCAGATTGTGGTGGTGGGGGATGATCTTACCACTTGTGATATAGGAAACTCAGATTTGGCTGAGTTGACAGCATGGCTCACATCTGGATGGCAACAGGAAAATTCTACCCAAAACCCCACCCATCTTCAATACCTAGATGTGTGGCACTGTGAGTTCTAGAGAATATTCACTGGGTAGGTTTCCAAGGTACTGTGGAGTGTGTTAGATCGGCCTGGGGTGCTGATTCTGTAAGGTCATCCCTTCTAGTGCAAGACTGAGTTCTGGGAGACATAGCCCAGATCAGGGGTGGCAAGGGAGACATCACTTGTCCAGTACATTCAGAGTCCACACTCGGCCTTCAGTCTGGGAGCAGTGGCGCCATTTCCCTGCCCCCACCCACCAGGGTCCTCTCAGGACACTCACCGTTTCTGTCGATGGCAAAAGGCACATCAGTGGTGACAATTTCGTAGTTGCAGATCTGACTGTACTGGGGGGAGCAGTCCTCGTCGACGGCCTCCACCTGCAGGATGCTGTCATAGATCTTGCCCTCCGTCACGACGGCCCTGTAGGCTGGCTCTTTGAAGGCAGGAGCGAACTCATTGACGTCCTTCACCTGGATATGGACCACAGCCCTGGGAGCATGCGCAGGAAAGAAGTGGTGGTAAGGAAAGAATCACACCATCCTCCCACACCCCTAATGGGCACTGACTCGGTTTCTAAGGATTAGGGAGTGGAGAAACCACAAGCCAGTTGGGCGGCTGTGGTCTGAGTGCTCTGTCCTCCCTCCCATGGAGACCCCTCCACCTATCCGTGCCCCATTCTCTGAGATGAGCCCACCCCAGAGAGATGCCTCCCCTTCTTCGACCTTCCTTGTCACCTGGCTTTAGGCAACAAATTGCCTCCAGATCAGCTCCCTGTTCCTCTTTCACTCCTCGCCTACTCATTCACTCCTCCATCCAGCAAGAACCGAACCGCTCTTACTCTGGGCTAGGTGCTGAGCCAAACTCTATATGGGAGAGGGTTACAACCCAAAATGAAAGCGCTGTGACAGAGAGAAGCAGGTGGCCTGGCAATGACCCCGGGGGCAAAGGCCCCAACCAGGTCTGCAGGGATGGGCTGGCTCATGGAAGGCTTCCTGGAGGAAGTGACACCTGAACTCAGTCCTGATGGTAAAATAGGAGTATCTTCACATGACACAGAGGGGTAGAGTATTCCAGGTGTAGAAAGTGGCCCAGGCTGATGCTGGCAGGGCCTGGCAAGCAGTCGGGCAGGCTACAGCAGCCTGGTATGACCACTGGGCATGCATATCTGAAGAGCAGCATGTGAACGGAGATGAGCGGGCAAGCGGGGAGGGGTCCAGGGAGCTCAGTCAGGCTACTCACTTGTGCGACTTCTTCCAGGCCGTCTCCCGGGGACCCGCGCCGCAGTCATAGGCCTGGATGATGAACGTGTACTCCTTCTGCAGCTCACAGTCTATGGGGCTCTTGGCGCGGAGCCGGCCCTCTCCTGATGTCTTGTTGAGCACCACAGCCTCGAAGGGCAGCTCCTGGCCATGGATCTTGAATGCGCAAATTTCCCCTGCAGAAGGATGGAGTACAGACAGGCGGATCTTGAGAACTGCCAGACTGAACAGAGAGCTTCGAACGGACCCGATTTGCAAACCCAACATCCCCAGGCCATCTCTTTCACGTAGACAACCATCAAACCAGAAGTGGCCTCCGGAGACCCAGAACGACATGTTCATTTCCTGGATGGTAAAATCGAAATGTCACCATCAGGTGTACCCGGCAGGAAAAAGAGGGAGTTATTATGTAGGGGAGCTGGCTGGTTATCCCAGTTTGCCACTTTCCCTAGCAGGTTTCCTGATTGCCCTCTAGCCAGGCTGAGATTAAGGAATTTGCCCCCAGTGAAAAGCCAATCACTGCAGAGGAAAAGAGAAAAAGGCCAAAGCTTTTCACGGTCTTTTGATAGAGCATGACAGCATCCTTGCTACTTCAAAGTGTGCTCTGTGAAGCAGCAGCCTGGGCATCCCCTGGGAGCTTGCTAGGAATACAGACTCCCAGGTCCCGCCCAGACCGCCTGAGTTGGGATCTGCATCTTAACGGGGTCCCCAGGTGATCTGTTTGCTCAGTGGGTGCAAGCAGCCCTGCTCTGCTCTGTCCTTTACTCCTGGTTTACACCCCACTTCGCTGCAGCCCCCTCCCCCTGTGCTCCCCCCAACCCCATTCATGTCTCTCACCCACCACTTCTCTGTGCGGAGGGGGATGCCACTCAGAGTTGCTACTTTCTCTCCAAACAGTTGGGGGTGAGTCTATGTGAGTTCCAGAGTCCCCGCAGAGCTTGAAAAGCTTAAAGGGCCAGACATGTGAAATGAATGCATCTCTCTCCCTCACCTGGGTTGATGTGTATTATAACAATTTCTCTGCATTCAAATGAAAAGTCTATGAAAATATGTTCTTTTTCTCAACTGTTGGATGTTTATTTCTTGAACCCCAATGGTAAACCCTGTAGTACGTGCCCTGGGAAGAATTGAGACACATTGTTTTCCTGGGTTGAGGGAGCTTACAGACTTGTTGGGGAGACGATGGGTAGATGTCCAGAAAGATCATTCATGGTGCAAAGGGGTGACGTGGGCAGCAGGGGTTCAGCTATAGGCAGTGGGGGAGTGAAACTCAGGCCAAGGGCCTGAGTCACGTTGTTCCAGGTTCACCACTTACTCACTGATTCAGTCAAATTATATTGACTCTCCAGGTTTTAATTGTCACCTGTGAAGAGGCCCAGAAGATGGCATTGTGCAGACAATGTCTACCTGATACGCCCCAACCCTGGTCTGACACTGCCCCCGCTGCACTGCTGGGACCAGGGTGAGGTGTCTACAGAGTACAGTTCAGGGGGTCCTCATTCTCAAGGTGACCAGGCACCTGCCCAGCTGTTCCAAAGAATGACCACCGTGAGGAGAAAGGAGGACATGACTGCATGCCACTCTGGGTCAGGCATCAAGCTTTGTACCTCCACCCACATGGTCTCATTTAATCTTCACAACAAACCTGCAAGGCAGATGTTTTATACCAATTTGTACAGATTTAAAAAAAGAAAAAGTATCAGAGGCGTTATTACTTGCTCAAGGTCACAGAGTTAAAGTTGGCATAAAAACCCCGGGTGTAATTGACTCCTAACTCCATGTCCCTCCCCTGCTGCACCATCTCCAAGCAGCCTCAGAACGTATAAGGGGCCCACCCCGGGGACTGCTTCCAGGAGCATTCAGTATTTCCGCTCAAGTCTCGCTCGAGAGAGAAAGCCCCCATTTTACATATAGGAAGTGTGTCCTGATCTTTTACTAACAATGTTTTCTGAGATGGTCAATCAATACCAATTTTACCTTTAGGCTTTTGTTTTTTATTATTTCATCGATCCTCAGTTTCATTATGAACACTCCATTTTCACTACATCCCCTCCTGGCCATTTCTCAAATGTGGTTGAGGAATTATGGACAAGACAGCCAGGCTGTGGGCCAGGCTCTAACAAGAAGGCTGGTTCTCGTTCTGCCGCCGCTGCTCAGGGCTGTCTGTACAGCCTCTCGGACACGGCTAGCTCTGCAGCCTTCAGGGCAGGGGAACGGCTTTCATCCCATCCTCAAGTTTCCTTTCTGCTCTGAATTGGCTGGGGTTGAGGGCATGAACTTCTGAAGTGCCTGCCTCATGATTCTATCCCAAGATCAATGCCGATATGGGAATATTAGCAGCGAAGGTGTTCAGACTGGTTCTGGGGTGTTCTCTCGAGGTCCCTAAGATTGCCGTGATTCTAAGATGAGCCAGGCCATTTCTTTTTGAAGAATCCGGTTAAACCAAAAGTAAATGAGGGTTATTTTTCTGTTGGAGACATTTGATCACCACTAAAGCAATTCTCAAGACTCAGAAATCCTGAACAAGAGGAAAGGAGAGGAAAAAAAGAAAAGGAAAAGGAGGAAGGAGAAGAGGAAACACCAGAGGAGGGTGAGCTAAAGTAAAACTTAGGGCGACATATTTTTATTAAGCTAAATCCAGCTCAATCAACTCAACAGTACCAGTATTCTTCGAGAGTAGAATAAATGTGAGGTGATGTGCTGGGGCCAGAAACACAAAGGAAATGAGCTGGATTCCTCAAGACATAAGGATACCCAATCCTCGAGTGTTCATTACCGTCTAGAAGAGACAGTGAAATGAACAAGGGGATGCCATGCTCACTTGGTTTGCACCAGCTCAAACTGAGATCAGATCTAGTCCCTGTGAATAAAAACTAGAGCACACGTCACCCTTATTTATTCCAGCTCTTCACCTGACACTTGTGTTCTAGTTGAAAAAGAATCCGTTCGTTTATTCACCCATTCACTCACCTTATAAACATTTATTAGGGACTATGGGCCCAGCACTGGTGAAACAGTGATGAACAAAATCGACCCAGTCCTGGCCTATGAGCTGCTGACCGTCCAGTGGGGGAGGGAAGTAAGCAGTCAATCACCCACCTTCATGAAGGATGGCAACTGTGTTACTTAACGTGGAGGGAGGGCTACTTGGTGTGAGGAGAGTTTCAACCTGGTCAGGCAGGGTGGGGAGGTCTAACCTCAGGATGTGATGGCTGAGCTGAGATCACAGGAAGAGACAGAGGGAGACATCCAGGTCCCACGGGAAGGAACTGAGGGGTAGCACACCATAGTGCCCTCCAGCAGGAAGGGACAAGGGACTACAGAGGCCTGTGTGGCAGGAGTAGAGACAATGGAGCAGGACCAGCTTTATGGATGTGCAACCAGGGAGCCACATGGAACCTCGTGCTCAAGAGGGCTCTGCTGTCGTCATGTTGAAATTCTTAATAATTTCATCTTTGAACTTGGGTTTTGTAAATGAAGTCCGATGGGACAATGGAACATGTCCTGGGCATAGGAGTTGGGTGTAATATGCACGCCTCCCTGTTCCTTGCTCCCCGTTTACACCTAGTGTTCAGGATATGTCAAGAGCACAGCACTCCTGTGGACCCGGGGTGTGGGGGAGGTCAGAGGGACTCCGTGAGAAGCACGTGACTTCCACGACTGAGTAATTGAGTAAGCGGGGAGCTGACAGCCCTGACAGAGGCTACCTGTCCTGTTTGAACCAAACTGTTTTGAACACAGAAAAAAGGTAAGGGGGTCTAAAGAATCATGATCAACCAACCAAAGAACCTCGTCGTATCCTTTCTTACTCATGTTACTTCTCTGTAGTAGCCAGCCACCTGTGCTGAAAACAGACAGAGAGGAAAAGGAAAGATAAAACCACCCATCCTGCCTTTTCTTTTTGCGCCGTCCTTACTATCAGCAAGCTAAAGGCAGAGAACATTGGTAGAAGATGCACGTGTCAGGAAGTGAAATGGAAACAGTTGAGTATGGTTTGTGTGGCATTCTCGATGCTTTGGTAAAAAATTAAATGCATATGCATACGTGAGCTATGGCGACATGCAAATTCTGTCGTTTTCAGAGATTCTGCACAGCACTTAATGGCTCCTCTACTTGCACTGAAAACTGGCATTGCATGGTATACAGATAAATGGTAAAATCCCTGCTAATAATTAAAAATTTTATTTTTTCTTTACTTAGAATGACATAAAATAGCAAATGAAAAACACAGCAAGTTGAGAGAGAGATGACAGAGGAAATGTCTTGGTATGGGGTCTGGAGGAGGAAGGAGATTTCAAACTTGCAGTTCCCAGCGTCCGTGTGTGACACATTTGGCTGTCTCGATTTTTCATGAGGACTGTCACTAGAATTTGTGATTACTAGTAAAGCACTGCAGTGGGAGGGTGATGTACTTAAAAGTAAATGACCAGACCTAATAGTTTCCATATAAAAATATCACTTTTAAAATCTTGTTCTCCAATCTGCTTTTACGGGAGGGAGAGCTGGTGTGCCAGGGACTAGGTATGGGGGTACGATGCACAGTGCACCTGCACTCTGGACCAGTACCAGGCTCTGAGGAGAAATGGGGCCAGTAGCATCTCACAGTGGCTGTGGCTTAAGATCGTGGCTTCACTACGAGCCCCCTTGACGGGCCAGACCTGCAGTGGTCCCAGCCCCTCAGTCACCCGTCTCTATCTCACAATTACCTTTTCCTCTGTAGTAACACATCTCCCGACCCACCTGCAGAAACTGGTGTAATTGTCTCTACATTCCTCCCCTAGAATTGTGGAGGAAATGAATGACATTGATGAATGAATGAACGAAATTGACTTTGAGAATGTGTCTTGTTCCTACCCTTGAACAACAGACTGTGTTGATTCTATTTGTCAGATTAGGAAACTGAGTCTCAGAGAGATTAAGTGGTTCACTCAAGGTCGCTTTGATAGGAAGGCACAGATCGAGGACTGGTATCTAGACTCTTTGAATCTAAATCCAGGGCCTTCTTTGTTCTTTCGTGTGGCTCATCACTGTGATGTTCTAAGAGAGGGGTTCTCAGAGTGTGGTCTGTAGACCCCTGACATCCCCAAGACCCTTTCTGTGGGTCCACAGAGTCAGAGTTATCATCATCTTAACATTAAGCTGTTATTTGCCCCTTTCATTGCGTTGATCTTTGCACTGATGGTATAAAAGCAACAATGACTGGAAGGGCTGGTGCCTTTATATTCTACACGACATACAGTCACAGTAAAAATAGAGAAAGAAGTAAGGCCAGTTTCACTTGAGAGAGGCTTTAATGATGCAGTAAACGTTACCAGTTTTATTAAAGCTCAATCCTTGAGTACATATATTTTCATACTTTGTGACAAAATAAAAAATACACATAAAGCATCGTTGTGGAACAAGTGTATGCTGGTTTGTCTCTAGGCAAAGCATTTGTGTCATTTAAGTTGAGTGGGAGCTGTGCTAGGACCTTTTTGTAGGGGATGCTGTTTTTACTTGAAAGAGTGATTGACAGACAAACTATGTTTATTCAAACTTGAGTGTGTGGCAGACATTCTTTTAAAGTAAGCCTGTCAACTTGAAGGAAAAGAACTAGTAGTATTTGTTGCCAGTGATACATTTGAGACTTCAGTTTTGGAAAATCTGTGTCTGCCACAGCGAGTCTGACAATGTACCAAGGCTTTAAATACTTTCCCGATGAGATGAGTCATGATATTAATGAACGTGACTGTTTGATATTGTATAATGAAATAGGTGAACTTCTGAAAGATCTGCTTAACAATAAATTGGTATCTTCCAAATGATTAATGCATACAGTTATGCAGAACGTATGGGTAACAGATTCATTCAAAGTGTGAAATGGATCAATGGATTTTGATGTAAGAGTGGAGAATAAGTTTATCAATGTGCTTTCAGATTGTTGTAGCTAAACTTTAAGAAACGATTACTTATGGAGTTCTTGTGTCGTATCAGAGAAGGATAGCTGAAATTATCTGAAAAACTTAAAAGATTCCTCCTTTTTCCAATGATACACCTGGGGGAGGCTGTATTTTTTATTCACCTACTTTGACCTAAACAACATATCACAACAGATTGAGGGCAGAGAAGCTATGAGGTTCTAGCTGTCCTCTGTTAGACACTGAAGAGATTACAAAAGTGTACATAATGCCACTCTTCATACTAATTTTGTCTCGGAAAATTATTTTTGGTTAAATTACGTGATATGTAACATGTAGTGAATTTACTATGGTGATTTTAAAATAAATTAATAAATAAGCATTTGCAAGTTTCTCAGTTTTACTTTCTAACACAGTAAATATTGATGGATAGCACCCACCTAGCCAAAAGCTCTTGAGGGTCCTTAAGAATGTTTAAGAGCATAAAGGGGTCATGAAACCCAAAAGCTTATAATATAGTTTCCACCCAGATCATGATTCCATACCCTGTCCCTGATACTCGAAATCACCCATCACCTCTCAGAATACTTCCAATCTCAGAGCAACACAATTTTCTCTGTATCGCACAGCTGGGGCATTTGTGGTGCGGGTAACTAGGCAGAGTTTGATGTCCACAGAGTGCTGGGGTCTGGGAACTTAATTTCCGCATCTGCATCCAAGCACGGATGCTTCACATCTGGCTCTGGAGTCAGACTGGACTTGAATTCTACCTCTATCAACTAGCTGTGGGACCTTGGGAAACTCACTTATCTCTCCACTTCTACTTTTTCATCCACAAAATGGGGTGATACTGTAATAGTTACCTCATAGTATTATTGACTGTTGAGATTAAATGAGCCAATACATGCAAATCACTTATCAATGCCTGGCATGAAGTTAAGTACTATGTAAGCATTAGCTCTTATCATTGCCATTATATTGAAGAAAACTCACATACTTCTGGCAAACTCCCTCTCATGTGTGAGAATGGAAGAGGCCGAATGTGGAGATCATTTCACCACCAGAAATATTTTGAACGTATGTCACATGCGTCATTAAAAACCAGCCTGGCTCCTCGAAGTACCTTACACTTCAGCCACGCTTACACATCTTTATTTTCCTGACTATCGTTGCCCAAAGACCGCATCTTGTGCGTTTACAAAGTCTCGGCCAGTACTGCCTCATGGGTAGAGCTTTTGGGGGGCAGGGGTGTTGTCTGTCTGTTTGACTTTGCTCCTCACAGTGAGCAGAGGTTGCTGATGGCCATTATTGGGCTAGAGTCAAGGGTACAAATCAGTCTTATATACCAAGAACCATGAAATGAATGTAGCTTCCCCTTGAGAAAAACTCTACCCCAAGCTGCAGCTAGTCTTGTTGGAGCCAACAGCGGGCCAGGTTCTTGACTCCAGGTTTGAGGAAAATGATAGGTCTTGTAAAGGCTTCTCCACCAGATTGGTGAGGTCCTTCCAGAGGGAGGGTGGTACCACCTGCTCTCAGCTGCACACCCTGTCCTCCCAGCACACACACCTGCAGGCAGTGAACACTGAGCACACCGCCGGAGGGCTGGGCAGGTGAGTTTCTTAAAGTGTACACCTCTGCATGGAGTCCTCTCTAGTCACTTCGGGTGCAATATAATGGGAAAGGGCAAATGTAAGTCACATCAAGAGGTAATCATGTCCACAATATCAAATTAGGGCTGAACTGAGAAATCAATATTTACAAAAAAAAAATTGATTTTAAGCCCCCCCACTTCAGTTAAAAACTTGAACCTCTAAAAGTAGAAAGTAAAGGGAAATATTCAATGGAGCGTCCTTGAACTTGGCTGCTCCGTCATGTGTCTGGATGCCAGGGAGATCTCAGACAGGCCAATCAAGGCAAGCAAATGGCCTTGGTCTGAGTCCCAGCTCTGCTCTTCTCAGCTGTATGACCTTGGGCAGCTCCCAAGTTCCTCTTCATTACAACTGGGATATAGCCATGCCTAATCCCCAAAGTACCGTGAGGCCACAATGACACACTAAATGTGGAAGAACTTTGGAAAACGTAAAGGTCTATCTACTTTGTATTATTGCAATGATAATAAATCCTGCCGGCGAGTTACTAGATGCATATTGGCAATGTACTTTTTTCTGTTAGAAACCAAAGTGTGGGGTGGGGGTGTTACCATTTATAGCTTTCTGTCTACTTAGTACTGAGTAAAAATAAAACATACTCTTTGATTTAAAAAGTTGTTTTCCTGAAGCTTTGTGCTGAGATCAAAAACCCCTCCTTTTGGAAGATTAACATAGCACGGTTACTTTGTTGCTTAAAAAAATCCCCAATGAAGCATGTTATTTCTTCTTTGGTGACATTTGTTGAAACAATAAATGACGTAGCAACTAAAGTATATGCTGAGAGATCTGGAGAGGTCCCCAGGGCTCAGCTGGTCCCAATGGGATCAAAAAAAGCCTGAAGAGATGTTGGGAGGTCATTTGGTCTGGCTGGGGCCCACGGTCTGGAAGTGAAGGACTCCAGGTATAAAAATGTGCTGTGTTCATTATTCTCTCAGCAAAACTTCCCGGGGCATAAAAAAAAATAGTAAGAAGAAAATGAAAAAATATATAATTAATAAAATTCACTGTAGCTCACATTTATTGGGCATTTACAATGAAGCAGACATTTATTTAGGGCTACAGTGAAAACAAGGAGCTTGCTTCGCTGTATGCGGTGACATGCCTGGCCAGGGGTGGGTGGTTTGGATGAACCAGAGATCAGCTCTGTCTTCGTGGAGCAGAGAAGGAGGCAGATGCACAGAGCTGAGTCAATACAGTACTGCCTGCCAAGGCTGCAGTAGGTGTCTGTTTAGGGGGTTGTGATGATGGACCAGTCAAACTCGCTCCTAAATCCTTCCAGAATCAGTTGTGGCTGTCCTGTAGCCACCACAGAGGAATGCTGTAGCTGCAAGGAAGAAAGTCTTTCAGCTTAAATAACTGCTGAGATGAGACCATGTCTTCTGAATACTACCCTTTCTCTTTTTCTTTTTTATTCAAGATAGTCAGTTTACAATGTTGGGTTGATTTCTGGTGTACAGCATAATGTTTTAGTCATTCATATACATACATATATTCCTTTTCATGTTCTTTTTCATTGGAGGTTACTACAAGATATTGAATATAGTTCCCTGTGCTATACAGTAGAAACTTGTTGTTTATCTATTTTATATATAGTAGTTAGTATTTGCAAATCTCAAACTCCCAATTTACCCCTTCCCACATCCTTTCCCCCTGGTAACCACAGATTTGTTTTCTATGTCTCTGAGTCTGTCTCTGTTTTGTAAATAAGTTCATTTGTGTCCTTTTTCTTCTTTTTTATAGATTTCACATAAAAGTGGTATCATATGGTATTTTTCTTTCTCTTTCTGGCTCACTTCACAGTCTCCAGATCCATTCATGTTCCTGCAAATGACATTATTTTATTCTTTTTTTATGGCTGAGTAGTATTCCATTGTGCAGGCATGTGTGTGTGTGTGTGTATCTCACAACTTCTTTCTTCATGTCTTTCTCTTTACAATAGTGTTTCATGCTTCTATTCATAGCAGGAGGGTAGTATAGGTCAGAGCCTAAGAATCACATAAATCTCGATTCAAACCTTGATTCTTCACTTGTCTTCTCTGAAACTTTAATAAAGTTCATCTTTTCCACACTTCCGTTTGCCCATTTTTGAAATGGGGACAAAGCCATCTCCCTGTGGTCATCATATTATAATCAGAGTGGTACTTTTTTCTTTCTTAAACTGAGAATTTGCTATGGCATCAACTGGGTTGAGTGATTTGTGTAAAGCTCTATAATTTAACTCTCACCACAGCTGTATGAGGCAGTCAGCAGAAAGTGACGGCAGGCCAGACCAGATGGGCTCCTTCCTACTTCCACTGTTGTGCCCTTGCTAGTGTCAGTGACTTCCAGCCCTCCTGCTGACCTCACTGGTTGGTCCTGAGGTGTCCATCATTCTGCTCAGGTGTGCAGGGGATAGGAGGAGGAGGGAGCAAGGAAACTGCACTGACCAGGACAGTGATGGTGTCTTTAATATTTGACAAAAGAGTGCTTTAAACCCTGTGTCTCAAAAATTACTGGCCCAGATACAATTATCAGATGGGGATAAATACCTGGCACACTGCCAAGCAGGAACGGGGACCTGTCAAATAGGGGTAGAGAATCTTATTAAAAAATGAAGGTGTAAACTGACTATACTTCAACTAAAAAAAAAAAAAAAGCTCTGAAATAAAAAAACAAAACAAAACAAAACAAAACAATTACAACACAAAATAACAAGGATTTACTGTATAGCACAGGAATCATATTCAATATCTTATAATAAACTATAATGAGAAAGAATGGAAAAAATGATACATATATATACATATATATGTATAACTGAATCAGTTGGCACCTGAAACTAACACAATATTCTAAATCAATTGTCCTTCATTAAGAAAAAGAGAAAACATTATAACACGCACACATACACACAAACACACACACACACAAATAAAGGGGTCTTGTTTGCCCATAGCTGTTGGATACAGGTGAGGCAGATCCACTTCTCAGTCATTACCTGGAATCTAGCTCAGCTAACTCCTTCCTGTCTTTTAGGGGGAAATGACAGATGTCGAAGCTTCCTGGAGAGTGAAAAAGTCCCAAACAAATATACTGGCCCTTTACTGCTGTCCCATTACCTCCATCGACAAAAGTGCTGAAAGAATCTGCTTCCTGCAGGGAGGGAATCTTACTAGGTGCTGAGGTCCCCAGAAGCCTAAGACTCTGTCCTTACTCTCCTGGAGCTCTCAACTGGGTCTCAGAAATAGAAGCTACACATTGGATCAAATAACTAAAGGTGTTTGAGTTTAATGAGTTCTCAAGATACAGGGGCTGAATAGTGCGGCCTCCCCAATTAACCATGACTATTCACCTAGAGTCGGTATCAATCATGCTGACAGCTAAACCCTTTGGAATCTCTTCCTGTCCCTTTTTTCTCCATGTCCAGAGGTCTCTTATACAGCATCAAGACTGAACCAGTCAGAGGTTTAAACCCAGTTTTTTTTTTTAATTTGATTTTTCCTCTACTTTATTCTGAATTCTTCTCATCTACAGTGTTTTACGGACTTGGATAGACATGGAATGAAAGTTTCTCTTCAAAGAATGACTTGTTGAATGCTCTGCCTTCTACTTTTCAATGTGTAAGTTATTACCCACAGTGTGATTCTTGAATGCTTGAAATGTGGCTGGTAGGGCCAAGGAACTGGATTTTTAATTTGATCTAATTTTTATCATTTTAAATGCAAATTTAAGGGCAGATACGCAATTCAGTTACTGGAAAATTTGTTAAGTCTGGCTGGATATGAATTGAAAAGACTTTTAAAAATGAAAAATAGAATGTAAAATTTCTCCTTGATAATTTTCTATTTGATAAAATATTGAAATGATAATGTTGGCTATTTTGGGTTATATAACATACACTAATAAAAATCAATTTCACCTGTTTCTTTTTACTTTTTGAGTGAGGCTACTAGAAAATATATTTTATACATGTGCTTTAACTCTGTTTCTGTTAGACACTTATGCCCTACATTATTAATAACATTAATAATGATTATTAATATTAATAATACATGAACATCATTAAAGGCTAATTTTCCCCTAGAAACAAACATAAAGTAGAGAGGATGCATTCCACACTAACTATAGAATTGTTCTGATTTAATGCTGATTTTTATTTCTTAGCATGATTCCTAACGTTTAGGAGAAGGCTCCCTCTTAAAAAACAGCCCATCTTTGGATGATTAAGCCAAATTTAGCTCAAGTTCCCAAAGTGCTGATTGTCAGGCTCTGAATTAGATTTGTCTCTTAATGACTGCTTGGATGGCATTGTTATTATAGGACAAAAAATATCTTGAAATTTTAATGACATTGAATATTTAAATACTAGCCCACTGGTCACACTACAAATTGAGATGTATGTGCTGACAAATGGCTTTTATTAATTACCAGCTAAGGTAGAAGTCTTTTGGCAATAGGATTCCAATTTAGAATCACTTAATCACCAGAACTGAAAATGTGTAATCCTTTATAAAGAAAATTTTATTTTTATGAAAGAAATTTAATATTACATTAGTGTTATATTAATAATAAAATAATAATTTTTAAAAATAATAATTATATATTGCATACCATCACATCACGTCAATATACTTATTGTTCTTTTTCTCCCATCCAAGTACTAACCAGGCCTGACCCTGCTTAGCTTTGGAGATCAGATGAGCTCGGGCACAGAGTGGTATGGCCATAGATTAACTGTTCTTTTTCTAATGAGAATAATTCAGATTCACACAAAATGTAACACACTGTGCTTATTTCCTTACTAATGGAGGATAGAAAACTTGAGGTTGTAACAGGTACAAGGAAAAGGACCTGGGGGTTCTGCTTCTGCAGGGGATGAGCAGGCTCCTAACACACAGACTCTTTCACAGTAACACCCATATCCTTGGAAAATACCACCCCTTGCTCAAAAGAAAAAGAAAAAGAAAAAGAAAAAGAAAAAAACCCTAAGGATCTAGAGAGTGATTAAAAATAGGCAGATTTTTGGAGGGGAGTAGAAAATTAGAGGAAGCTACTAGCACTGGGCAACTTTTCTGTTTATAAATCATTTTTTAAAAAATTGTGGCAAAATACATATAAATAAAATTTAATATCTTAACCATTTTTTCAGTGTGCATTTCAGTATTACAAAGTGCATCCATGAATTTTCTGTTTTGCTTCTTTGCCTTGAGGGCAGCTGTGGCCCTGGTGGAGCAGTGAGGTTAAAACTCTGATAGAAAGCCGGTTGTATCTCTGGCCAGGGACACAGGACTGCTGGAGTGTGAGGGAGGAATCTTACAGAGGAGTGAGCCAGGGAAATGGAAGCCCAAACTCTATGTTTAGACTCTAGGTTGGCCCCAGAATGATGCACGTGGGGGACAGACTGAAAGCCGTCTACATGGAGATCTGAACTGCTCTCCACAGCAGGCAAGAGAGAGTTTATAGTTTGGGTTGAGTTAATTGCCTATTGAAGCAAAACATCAATGATTTTTGAAGGGGCACAATAATCCAGAGTTTTCTCAACATAACATTCAAAACGTCCAGGATGCGATCCAAACTTACTTGCTACATAAACAATCAGGAAAATGTGACCCTTTCTCAAAAACAGGGGCCCACCTCAAGAGACCTCAGATACTTGCACTCTCAAACAAATATATTAAAAACGTTCTTACAAGGTGTGTAAGGCTATAAAAGAAAATATACTTGTAATGAATAAAAAGATATAAATTACATCAGACAAATAAAGAAAAAAGAATCAAGTACAAATAACTAAAAGGGATAATATTTGAAATAAAATATTCACTGGATGGACTTAATGGTAGAATGCAGATGACAGAAGGACAGGTCAGTGAATGTAGGACAGATCAATGAAAAAGAAGCCAATCTGAAGAAAAGAGAGAACAAAGATTGAAAGGGAACAAACAGAGCTTTTGTGACCTGTGAGAAATCTGAAGTAGAAAGAGAAAAAATACTAGAGAGAAATATAACCTCAGGGACCTGCAGGTTGATATTAAAAAGTCCAACATAGCAGGTAATTGGGGTCACAGGAAAGAGGAGAGAGGGAGAATGAGGCAAAAATAATATTCAGAGAAATAATGGCTGAAAACTTTCCACATTTGGTCAATGACAGATACTTACATGTTCAAGTAGCCAGGAAAGGACATTTTACAACTATAAAAGGCAGAGATAGTGATCATAAAAGCATATGTACCTAATTAGAGATCCTCAAAACACATGAAGCAAAAACGGACAGAATTAAATGGAGAAACAGACAACTCCACAACCACAGTAGGAGAATTTCAGTAACTGCTAGAACAGCAAGGTAAAAAACGATCCATAAAGTCATAGGTAATTTAAACAACACTATCAACCACTTTGCCCTAAGTGATATTTATACAGCAATACATCTAACTGCAGGACACACATTCACTGCGGCCTCACTTGACAAGTTTACAAAGACCATCTGCTGACCATACAATGACCCAATCGATGAAGAGGGCTAAATCCTCGCGTCCCTTCTCTGATCGCAGTGGGATTAACTTGGAAACCACTAACATTTAATAACAAGGGATCTAGAGAAATCCCAGATATTAGGAAATTAAACAAAGCACATTTAAACAGTATACGAATCAAAGAAGAAATGGAAAGGGATATTAGTAAATAACTGGAACAGAAGATAATACAAAAACAACATATCAAAATGTGTGGGGATGCAGATAAATCATTGTTTAGAAAGAAATTTATAGCCTATGTGCATATACTATAAAAGAAAAAGATCTAATATCAAGAAGCTAGGAAAAGAAGAGTAAGGTAAATCGAAAGTAAATATATTTTTAAAACCCTGTTGGTTATGATCATATTTAAATCAAATATTAATTTGACATTTTTATGAAAACATCTTCCCATAAAGAAAACTCCAGTCCTAGATTGTTTCATTAGTAAATTCTATCACACATCCAAAGAAGAAATCACACCAATCTACATAACTGGTTTTTAGAAAACAGAGGAGGAGGTAACACTTTCTCTTTTAAATAGGCTGGTGTTAACCTAATACCAAAACCGGACACAGACATTAACAGACATTATAAGTAAAGGAAATTACAGACCTCTACCTGTCGTGAACATAGAGACAAAAATTCTTTACAATATACTAGCAAATGTAGTCCAACTTTATAAAAAGGATTATGATGAAGTAGAACTTAACCCAGAAATGCAAGATTCAATCAGTGTAATTCACCACATTGACAGGATAAAGGAGAAAAACCGCATGGTCATTTCAAGAGACATAAAAAAGAATTTGCCAAAATTCAGCATCCATACATAATAAAATCTCCCAGGAGACTAGAAATAGAGGAAATTGGTTCAAACTGCTAAAGGTTATCTATGGTAAACCCACAGTTATCATCCTACAAACGCTGAAGTATCAAATCCTTCCTTCCTAAAATCAGGAACAAGGTGGGAGGCCTCCTCCTACCACTTAATAGTTCTTGAGTGCTGCTTATGTGCCAGGTACGGTGCCAGTGGCTTTAGAGCCACTCTTGGTGCAAGCAGAAATGCGAGGACTGGAGCACAGAGAGGTTAGGAAACTTCCTCAGCATCACGGAGTAACCATAATCGAACATTTGCATTCAGATCTCCCTGACTTGAGAGATCACCTCCGATCACAACTGTCTTCCCAGCAGTATAATAATCACTGTTAACTATTATAGGAATCTAGAGGTGGGGGAAAGCCTCTGTGTCTGGCTTCTTCACACTTTCCCCTCCCACAGGTTGAGAGGCAAAAATAACTGCTCACACTCGTCCACCAGGGACAAAGCAGACGCAGGCTAAAAGGTAAGTGGTTTCCAGGAGATGCTCGAGAGAGCTGTCGCCTGATTCACACATCTCCATCAAAGACGCCACGCTATCAATCAACAGCAATATTCAAATTACAATGGTATTTTGCTACTAAAAGTGAGTCTAATTTGCTCATTTTCATTATTTAGAGGCAGTTAATTAAAAACGCAGCCGATATTTATTTTTCTCCCTTCACATCAACAGTGATTTCTTGCTGCCGTGCTTTCCCAGCATTACAGTTTTATGACCTGACGCAGCCTATAGTGGATTTCTTATGGTTGTGTCTCCCATTATTTTAATTTCAAGCAAGACATTAAACTGCTGTAAGAATTCAGCCATCGTTGGTGAAGCGTGAGGAACAACTGTGGTGCACATCTTAATGAAAGAGCTGGCTTATACACCAGGAAATAGACCTTGGTCCCTTCTACTAGGAGAGTGGGGGTGGTTTGGCTTTGGGGCAAGCAAAGGATTGATGGCAAGTGTTATACTGGCCAGAAACCGACAAGCTTAATCCTAAGCGCATTGAGCCGTTTCATTATCACCTGATGATGGAGAAGGAATTGCTGTGCCAAAAAGTGGCCCATGTCTGCTGCGATGTTTCTAACAAAGCTAATGTCATCTTTCTTAAAAGTCATGCTAACTTTGCAATTCATGCTATAAAATATCTAAGTATCTTTGAATATGAAATTATTGTTGTTTATCTTTGCATCTTCGCGTAGAATTAACATTCTGAGAAAATACATCATGCTCGTCGGCGACTCCATACCTGCTTGGCGAGGGCTCCTTCAGGTAGAGAGAAGCCCTGCTCTGAAACTGCTGTTTGAAGGTCAGAATTTCAGGAAGCCAAATGGCACCTAATGCACGAGAATTTTCATCTGGAAATTAAGGAGGAGCAGAAAACACCCTAACAAGCAGGCTTTTGCTGTTTATCTGCAAACAGGAAATGGTGGCAACAGAAAAGCTTGCCAGCTGCTCAACTGAGAGGTTAGCATGCAGCTGATAGTAACACCAGCAGCCTTTGTCCCTAAGAAAATGAGTCATCCTAGTTGCTCTTGTCAGCTAACAAAGAACTCTCCCTTATGCGTAGCTATCGGGAGAACTCCTACACAAACTTCAAAACACAGTTGTAAGCATTATTTCTGTTGAGAAGCCTACTCTGGCTTCTCAAGCTGAGATGGGCACCACCTCCTTGGCACCCTCTCCAATGCCCCATGCTTCTCTGCCTCCCTCCCCTTTTCCTCCTGCATTGTCAATTGTTTCCACACATCCTTTTTCCCTTTAGAGCTCTCAGAGGCAAGAATCTGTACTTGTCTTCCTGACTCTACTGCCTGGCTTAAGGCCTGACTTAATATAGGTGTTCAGGGAATGTTTGTTGGATGTCAAAGTCTCAACAAATTCAAAGGAAGAATGGTATGATGGTTAAAACCAGAGTCTTTGGAATCAGAATGACTTGGCTTCAAGCACCAGCTCCAGCATTCCTCACTCTGTGAACATGACCAAAATGCATTAACTTCTCCAGATGTCAATCTTTTCATCCACACAATGGGAATAATAACAGATTCTACTATATTGGGCCACTGTGGAGGATAAATCAACAAGGCAAAGTGCATAAAGCACTTTGCATGATGCTGGCGTGGAGAAAGTACATGGTGAGTGTTGCTAATTGCTGACATCAGTGGTAGTGCCTTCATGCTGAAGCCGAAACTTATCTTCTGATTTTGACCTCCCAGGAGAGAAAGAGCCTCAGACAAGGTCAGCATCTGATGTCAGAAAGATTCCAGCGAGGCCATCACGAGGACCCTGTCTCCAGGTTTCTCTTTGCCAGTTGTCAAGTCTCCTCCTCCTTCAACCAGTCATTTCAAGGTCTGCTGAGCTTCTGCCCCAGGCCCCAGCTTGCTTCTGAGGCTCCGTGCTGTGGGCCATCTCTGGTGGGCTGCTGTCCCAGGTGCCAGGGCTCCCCTAATGTCTGATGCCCGCCCTGAGCTCACCCCGTGGCTTACTTCTTCTGAGCTGGATACACTGCTCCATCCTTCCCAAATTTACCGCTGGGCACTGAGCACACATGACCTCACTTTACCCACAACCCCACCACCAGTAAGTATTCACTCCATTTGACAGATGAATCAACCGAGGTGCAGAGCAGCTGAATGACCTGTTCAAGGTCACAGTGGGATCTGACCTTGGGCTTCGGTGCTCAGACTCTCCACCAAGCTGCTTCCTGGATGGCATGGCCTCTGAAATTGATAAACAACGGCAGGTGTACGAGGCCACACATTATACCTCTTGACAAGTTTTGCCCATAACCCATACCTTGTACTGAAGTTCTCAAATGTTCGAGTGGGGAACCCCAAAGGGGCAGAGGCATATTTTAAGTGTTTAATTTAAGTTAAGGCAAGTGTCAGGAAAATCCATATTTCCAGCTGCAGAAGAAAGAGAAATGGCAGCCCGATCAATATTACAGAAGTATATGGACTCTTTTACTGCTCTATCAATGCCTGGAGCTAATAAGTCAGCCTCTCAGGGGAAAGCTTCCTAGTCTAAAACCAAAGTTCAGAGGCCGCTGCCTGTCAGGCACGACTCCAGCTTTCATTCTGATCAAGGTGAGTGGGAAACCAAGGGTCTTCTTACACGAGGACCAGACGACCCCCGGGGCACCTCTCATCAAGACCAGGGCGGCTCGGCTGTTAACAAGCACATCCGACGTGGTCATCAATAGCGTCTGCGAAGCCCCCACAGAAGGCAGGCAGGGAGATTAAAATGTTCAATCAAACTCAGAAGAGAAATTTGAAAATCAATTTGAGGTTCCTGAGGAACAGGCCAGGGAGGATAATTAAGACTCATAACTCCCAACTTCAGCTGCTTCTGTTTCTAATTCTGGGGCAAAATAAAACCACCATTTTCCAAGGAATCAGAGGGAGCAGGGATGCAATGGTAGGTCCTGGCGTGCTCCCCAGGCTGAGAGCCACGGTGGTGGCCAAGGCGTCCCCAGTTCACAGACAGGACGTGCACCCCAGTGAACCAGCGTTTCAGCAAGCTGACTTGAAAGGATTCTCTCATTTCCTTTCCATGTTCCCTTTTTTTCCCTGGCAATGGAAAGCTGATGCAAATGCGAAAGGTTGGCTGCTTCCAAGTTTACAGTAAATAACTTGAAAGAGCTGTAGATTGCCTGGGTCCTGGGTGTCAGGAGCTAATGCATTCTAAATGTAACCCATTTCCAGCACAGCCAAACTCTGCTTTGACATTTTCCTGTGCAGCACAGGGATATTTGTTTTATCGGTGCTTTGCTATGGCTCTAATTTGCCTATTGTGATTCACACAGACCAGCAATGCTAATCGGATGCTTCATTTCCCCCTTGGGCAAATGCAAGATCAACTACAGCTTCATGATCCATCTCCCTATATGATAAATACCCTTGTGCTTCTTCTTACTCTCCATGCAAAACATACGTAGGTGCAGTTTACTTTTTAAGCTACTGAGCAATAGAAAGAGAGGGGGAATTCCTCTCTATGTAGGGCGTATTTGTAGAAGACTCAGGAGAACTTAATTCCCTGGCTCCCAGCAGCAAAGGTCACATAATTATACTATCTCCCATGAGATCCAAAATTTTGCATACCCCAGAAAACAATTGACAGAAGGAGTCATTTCTGCAGCTACTCAGAATTGCCTGTTTTTATCGATTAGGAAGTCTGCATCACACATTTTCACACAAATTTATCAGCAGTAGTTTTTCATCCCACTCTTGCTTGGCGAACGGCATTTGGCCTAGAATTTCCATGATAAACTTAGAGTTCAACTACTTATGTATTTTGTCACCTGTTATTCTCCCAGACAATCATTCTCATGCATGGGATATTATGAATAATTAACGAGCATCTATCATATGCCAGACACTGCAGAGGAGGCAAAGGAAACAGAACTGTAAGCTGACATCTTCCTAGGAAGAGGAGCACATAGCAACACGAGGTTTTAGACCAAAGAAAGATTCAGAGCTTTTACTCTACTGTTTTTCAGCCTCAGTTTTTCAAGGACCGCCTTCATGATTTTGGCTATAATCCATGAAGACTTATAACATTTTTCCTTCATTATTTGAACTAGATTTGCTTGTTTTTACCTCAACTTATTTATAAAGAAGATCTTTACTACTACTGTAGTTCGAAAAACAACACAATAGTTCACTGTTTAGGTACTATTTCCGGTTGGACAGTGTTACCCTCACAGTCAGAAGACAGACATGTGTCCATGTAATTAATATAGAGTATGGTAAGTACAACGGAGAGAGGAGCTAGCCTTCTTTAGGGCTAGTGGAAGACTTCCTGGAGGAGGGGACATCTACGTGGGGCTTGGAAGGATGATTAGGAGTTCATTAGGAAGACAAGAAAAACTTTCATATTCCCTTGTTGTCTTCCTTGTGATTCTGGCACCAGCAAAAATGTCTTGGTGTTGATTTACCTGCTGTCCTCTCTGGAACAATGGAGAGACAGTAAATTGCTGACTGTCTAACATGGACATCAAAGTTGATTTGCACCAGCAAACCTTTCAAACTGCTTAGGCAGTTGGAGTTACATGGTCTGATTATGTCTTTAATGAAACAACTCTACAGTGTTGTCTGTTCTCACACTCAGCATCTCTCATTTGTTTTGATTGTTATGATTGATTTTAAAGACCACATTGTTGGCTACTCTTACTTCCTCCAGTTTGTGATTCTCTGTTAGAGTCAGAAGCCCAATCTCTCTAGCTTGCCACGAATGTCGCAGATCTCAAAGTGCACTGAGTTGAATGATGCCTGGAAATTTGGATGTGGTGACATCCCTGAGCTGGAGAATCCAATTCCTGGTCACTTGATTGTCATATAGGGGAAAATCCCCCAAACCTTTTAGTTGGATTTCCTTCATTGCTCCTCCTTAGGGCACAGAATCATCTCCCATTTCACAGAATAGGAAGAGGCTGAGGTGCAGCAGAGTTGTGTGATTTCCAAGGCTACACACTTACTGGGTGGCTGAGTCAGCTGTAGACACTGCTGAAGGTTGAATTGTGTCCTCCCCACTCCCCGCCACCTCCACCAAAAAAAAAAAAAAAGCAAGTTGAAGTCCTAACTTCAGATGGGAACCGGATTTGTCACTAGAGTCTTTCATCAAGTTACAATGATGTCATTAGGATGGACTCCAATCTAATATGACGGTGTCCTTATAAAAAGGGGAGAATTTGAGGTGGAGACAGACATGCCCAGAAGGAAGACGATGTGAACACACAGGGAGAAGAGGACCATGTGACTGAAGAATGTATCCACAAGCCAAGGAAAAGACTGGCAGGTGGAAGAGACAAGAATCCTCCCCCAGAGCCTTCAGAGTGAGTGTGTCCTGCTGACACCAGACTTCAGATGGCCAACCTCCAGAACCGTGAGACAGCAAGTTTCTGTTGTTATAAGCCACCCAGCTTGCGGCATTTTGCCCTTGGAAACTAATACAGAAACCAAACCTGAGGCCGAGACATTCTGCTTCCTGAGCTGCAAATCCCATGGACACACTTGTCCTCGGCTGCCTTTCAAGTCCACTTGGTCCTGTGCAGGAGCCATGGGGAGGCAGAGGGAGAGAAGGTCCCGGAAAGATATGCAATCCAGCTATGGATCGTCACTGATGTGTCCTGTTCGGCTCCACCAGCCCCCCGTGAGCAGGCGGGGTTCCAGCACCCAGTGCACTCAGCCTGGGCTTGTTATATAAATGAGGAACTATGCCTCAGAGACAGTGGGGCATGGACAGGGGGCAGTTTTGGGCAGGGGATGGGAGCCTGAGTTCAGCAGGACAGACTCTCCAGAGTTGGCTGAAGGTGCTTAACTGTGCTTTATGCCTCCGACCAGATTTTTCTCCAGAGGAAATGAAAATAATTTTGTCAGTGTTTCCTAAATTTGGAGAAATTGCAAACTTGAAAAAAGAAATTGTCAAGTACTTCAATAAAAGGGCTATACATAAACGTGTTATTTCATTGTTATGTGTTGGCCCTTGAAGGGGCCGATCTGATAAGCATCCAGTTTGTACCTGCCTGGACAAGCCTCGGAACATGCTGGACACAGCTTTTGCTCTTCTCAGGAAACAGGGCCAGGCCACTTCAGGGATCCTCCTGACCCTCCACTGGGGACTCTCAATGGGGGTTCATTCTGATGGGTTTGCCTGGCTCTGTGACAGGCACACACTCCCAGGTGCTCCTCACAGATATTTCTGGCTGATCTCAAAGCCCAGAACTGTTAGAGGGGGCTCCATGGTCAGTTACATAGACCACTGTCTGGGCAGGGTCACTGAACAGGCACAAGATGGCTCTCATTCCAACAAACATAGACCTGGTGGTGCTTACAATTCTATCAGTAGACTCCATTTCTTTAGGCTGGTATCTCTTGGTTTTATTTTTGTTTCATTTTAAATTTTATCTTTATGCTTGGTGGATAAAATTTAGAAATATAATAAAGAATGGTAATCCTAATTCTGGAAAGCAATCAACAGTAACTTTGACTTTCTTTTGGTAAATGTTTTTTAAACAGTAGAGATTATGTTTTATGTACAGTTCTGTATCCTGTATCTTTGTTTCATATTATGAGAGCATTTTCCTAGCATATTAAAGACTCCTTTGCAGGCATTACTTTTCATGGCTGCATAATAGTCCATCATACAGATATGGTAAGCATATGAACCTGTATCCAAATGGTTGAAATATAGGTTGTTTCCAAGTTCTTACAACCGTAAATAGTACTGGATACACAGTTTGATATCTTTGAAAAATATCATTGGCAAAGTGATGAATTCTAGGAAGTGGAAATACTGAGTCAAAGGGCATGGCTATTTTAAAATTTCTGCTTATGTTTCACTATTTTAATTAGAAAAGCAGCCTCCCAGCCCCCTTCCAATAGAAGAATGCATTTTATCACCAACATTCCACTACTCCAACATCAGCCTCCTAGGAAACACAGCCAGCCTTTCCATTTGTGGGGTGGACTCTGGCTGAATGACTGTACCCCCAGCAAGACTCAGCCAATAAGCTACTCTGAAGTCACTGTCCTTCTCTTCTCTGGGATGGGTTGTCTTTGGTATCCTGGGAACATATCCCTCTCAATGTGGTCCAGAGATTGCCTGCTTGTTTTTTAACCAGGCTGGTACCTGAGACAGTTGGTGAGAAACAGCAGGCTCCTGCCTGCTAGATAAGGTGGTCTCAGCTCCGGCTGGTAGACACCCAGCAGCAACTAAAGGGAAAAGTGACTCATCTTTGCCTCTTTATTTCCCCAGAATGTGGGGCCTTTTGGGGATTTTCAGTTAGCACTTCTCCCTCTAGAAGGTAGGGTGGGAATGTAGTGGGATGCAGCAGAATGAGTTCTTGCAGGGGAAGCCAGCTGCTGAGCTAAGGCTGACAGCCAGCAAAGACTGCTGAAAACTTCAGGCCTCCAGCATATCTCAGCAGGTAGCCGGCAGGCTCAGGCTGATTTACATCACACTGATTGCAATGGGGAGGGAGCTGGGGAAGGGTAATGCCATCTATAAGTGAGCATACACTATACATCAAACACTGGATGTGACATTTCACGCATATCCACACACTTAATTCTGTCTACACTCTCGACAGATAATTATTTTATCAAATTTTGGAAAAAATGAAACTGGAGCTTGGAGAGGTTATGTAACTCACCCAAAGCCACACAGCCAGGGAGTGACTCTCAGCCTTCAGACACAATCTGTCTGATTCCCATGCTCCTGTGCCTTCTGGGTACCAGCCTCTAAGGAAGGCCTTCTTGGTGGAGCCTCAAGGCTTCCCTGCTGCCTTCCCCAAAGCCAGATTCATATGGATGATGGGGTTCATGTGCCCTTGAGAAAGTCTAGGTCTCAGGTCTCAGGTCTCGTATAGCCGCAATAATCAATAAATAGATTATCCATCTACGTAGATACGTAGATATTACCTAGGGTCATTGCATTTCAACCTCTACCTTTCCGAGTTCCAGCAGGGAACGCTTAGTCTTTGGAAAGACTCCATGAAGTCAGGAAGGTTGTAGGCACTAGCCGTACAGGCTAAGTATGTACGGTGTCTGGAACAAAATAGATAATAGATATGTACAAATAATATTTCTCTTTCTCCATTAGGGCCTGGTGGCTTTGCAGTTCATTCATCAGATGCTGACTGAGCACCTACTATATGCCATCCAGGGTGATTCCTGCATGGATCTGCTACCAGGAGAAAGAAATAACGGCGTGCTCACAGCAAGACATATTCTTTCCCTCAAGTGTACCTGGCAGGAGTGTGGTTCTTGTTAGCTTTAAGACCTCCTCAAGAAATGTTTTTAGAAGAATGAGCCCAAACCCAGCTCATGGACTTTTTTCATCATGCTTCCTTCCAAGGAGTCTTATGAAATAAGACTACAAATAACATGGTGGCTTATTTCAATTAAATCGAGAGAGACACTGCTCTCCTGCTGGGAAAGCTTACCAAATGTCCTGGGATGGACAGCACAAGTCCTCACAAGGATAGTATAAAATGTTTTGAGAAAGGACAACTTTATTCCTGCACTTAAATGCAAAATCCGTATAGTTTAGCTCTCTGGAGGGGGATTTGGAATTTTGGCCAGTTGTCTACTGGGTTATTCAACTAAGTATTGAATTGAATACTTAGTTGAATAAAGAAGAGGTAGAGGGATGATGGAGAAAGGGGGCGGAGATGTGGGAGGAGACTGTGATGCTGCAGAGAGATCATTTGGAGGGAGAAGAGCATCCGGCCTCTCTCCCTTCCCTCCATCATGGCCCTTGGGTTGGGAACCTACTGGCTGCAGCGCAGAAAGTCCAGCCTTGAGTATACTTGCTGTCATTCCAATGGCGGAAGCAGGAGGAGGTGGAGTGAAAGATGGAAGCTGCAAACTGAGCCAAGCTGGAGTGCCGCATCAGATCCGCCCTTCCTGGTATTTGGAATGAAGTGACGGTGACTGAGTCAGTTGGATGGCGGTAGACTCTGGACGCTAAGGCATGCAAACTTGAGCTGGGTAGTTAGGCTGGGCCTTGGGAAAGCAGACCTCGACTATTCAGAGAAAGAGAGGAGCAGAGGGGGAGAAACAAGGGACCCCAGAGTGAGAGGCAGATGGAGAAGGTAGTTGTTGATGGTAAGTTTCTGTGTCTAAGGAGGCCTGAATATCTTTGATTTCTCTGGTAGGTGCCTGTACCTGCCAATAAGCCATCACCTATGGAGACAGCATGAGTGACTTGCTGTTTCTGGCCACCCCAGATGTCCTTTCTGAGACACCGGACAACCCTCCCAACTGGTTCCTTCATGACTTTGCCTCAAACTTGCCATTTGGTAATTAAAGAGCATAAAAGACAATCAAGTAACAGTAGGCTTTCAAGAACAGCAAAAGAAGATGAATCAAGGCAAAAGCCATTAAAAACAGCTTGAAAGGCAAATAACAAGGCTAAAATAAAAACGAACAACATAAAACTCAGGCTCAAAATAAAAGTTGAATATGATGAGAGAACTAGTTGATAAAATACAAGCCAGGGATAGAAGTACAAGGGAGATAAAAAGTCATTAAATCGTACATCAACTGAGAACAATTAAAATACAGGAAACAACAGAGCAAAGTGAATACTGAAAGAATATAATCTACAAACAATAAAACTAGGATAATCAGGCAATAAAACAAAATGGATAAGAAGATAGGGCTCATCTGGGCCCAGGGCATACACCAAAGCCTTGTGTCTCCAGCGAACAAAGACCTTTGGGGCCTCTCCAGCCACGTTAGTTGCCGCGGGGGCACTGTCTTCTTCCCACAGAAAGGGGTCCCCCAGCAAACGTCATCTGGCCAGAGAGCCCCAGGGTCAGAGCAGGATGTTCGTCTTCTCCTTTTCCCTTTTTCCCCTCTCTCTTTCCACATGTGCCTCCTCCCCATGCCGGCGTCTTCAATGCCCCAAGTGAAGTCTGAAACAGAGCAGCCGCTCTCCAACAGTCCCTCGACTGCATTTCATAAGCAGCAAAGACCAGGGCCGGTTCATGCATTCTGTGAGAATCTAAACGTCAAGATCCAGAACTGCCAGAGGTGGCGAAAAAGGAGCCCTTGTGCACCGTTGGTGGGAATGGAAACTGGTGCAGCTACTATGGAAAACAGTATGGAGGTTCCTCAGAAAATGAAAAATGGAACTTCCATATAAGCCAGCAATACCACTTCTGGGTAGTTTTCCAAAGAAAACAAAAATATGAATTTGAAAAGATATATGCACCCCTATGTTCTTGCAGCATTATTTGCAATAGCCAAGATATTTAAGCAACCTAAGCGTCCATCAATAGATAAATGGATAAAGAAGATGTATGATATAATATATATAATATTCCACTTTATATATATATATTCATATATACATATGAATATTACTCAGCCATAAAAAAGAACAAAATCTTTCCATTTGTGACAGCATGAATGGGCCAGGCGGGTACCCAGCTAAGTCAAGTAAGTCAGACAGAGAAAGACAAATACCATATGATGTCATTAATATGTGGACTTTAAAAAACAAAATGAAAAACATAAAACAGAAACAGACTCACAGATAAAGAGAACAAAGGTGGTTTGCAGAAGGGAGAGAGGTGGCGGGGCATGAGTGAACTAGGTGAAGGAGATTAAGAGGTACAAACTTTCAGATGCAGAATAAATGCATCACAGGTATGAAACGTACCATGTGGGGAGGACAATAACTAACTGCATAAAATCTTTGTATGGTAGCAGATGGTAACTAGACTTATTGTGGTGATCATTTTGTAATGTTTAGAAATATTGAATCTCTATTTTGTGCACCTGAAGCTAATATAGTGTTGTAGGTCAATTATACTTCAATTAAAAAAGAAAGATTGAGAACTACCACCCTGGCTCCTAGATGTGCAGAAGGGGATAGAAGGCTAAAAGCCTTGTCTGGCTGAAGTTCTACAAAAGGCTCTGGGTTGGACTGCTACGGCCAGAGGAAATCACTGGGGCAACAGAGTTGTCCGTGAGCAGCTGGCCTCGTTCTCCCAACCCTCACCTGGGAACTGAAAAGGGTCTGGCAGCCAGCCTCAGTCAGGAGTTACTGACATGTATTCTGATACTATCAAGGAGTTATCAGGGAGCTCCCAGCATGATCAAAGGGAATGGGCACCTGACTATGAAAATTATTGGTTCCATTTATTTAAGGGTTATTTGGGGGTAGCGGGGAGGGATGAATTAGGAGACTGAGATTAGCAGATACTAACTACTATATATAAAATGGATAAACAACAAGGTCCTATGGTACAGCACAGGGAACTCTATTCAAAACCTTGTAATAACCTATAACAAAAAAATACGAAAAGGAATATGTATATATATAAGTATGACTGAATCACTATGCTCTACACAAGAAACTAACACAATATTGTAAATCAATTGTACTTTGATTAAAAAAAAAGAATACAGAATACATTTTAAAAAAGTTATCAGGTCACTTAGGTTTTCCATTCTTTCTTTCATCAGTTTGAAAAGTTATATAAGAAATTTGTTTACATCAGTTAAATTTTCAAATTTACTGTCATAGTCGTTTTTAATACCATTGATTATCATTTACCATCTGATGTCCTCTCTTTTCATTCTTGCCAAAGATTATGTCTTCTTTCTTTTTAACTTGATCAACCTTAATAGAGGTTTATCAGTCTTATCAGTGTTTTCAAAGAACCGGCAAATCCAAAGACTGGCAATTAATGAAATAACCAAGAAAAAGAATAGAGAGGCTCATTTGAGCAAAAAAAAAAAAAAAAAAGGTATCCATAAAAGACAGCAAACAACACATGAGAAGTAGGCTAATGCTACAAGTGTGTTTAGTGAGTCCCCTGGGAGATCACTCTGTGACGACACACCAGGCAGAATGGGAAACTTCAGGTGGGTTGTGATGAACGGCAGTATTTGCACAGTCTAAGGAGCAGGAGGAGAACGAGGAGGAGGAGCAGGAGGAGGGAAAGGTCTAAGCAAAGGCCTGGAACAGACAGGTTGATTGACTGGGTTTCACTTGTAGGATTTAAGTTTCCAGAGTTACAGAGCAAATAAGGGCCAGATCACAAAGGGCTATGATGTGAGAGCCAGTGGGCAGGGGTTTGTGGCACATCCTGAAGGTGTCTGGCGGATGAAGGATGCAGTGGGTCCTCCCTATAGGAGGAAGAGCAGAGGGGAAAGCAGCTGGACAGGGAGACGGTTAGCAGGCAGTGGAGGCTGTCCAGGCCCAGCGACGGGGTCCAGCAGCGGGAAGGCTGCAGAGAAGATGGAGGGAAGGGTCTAGAGCCCGAGCAGTCAGGAAGGGAAAAGAGCTGGGGGCGTGGGAGATACCCAGTCCACGAGGGAGGGCTCCAGAGACTTCTAGGAGGGATGAGTGGCCCCTTGTAGGGCTCCCGTGCTGACGGGGAGCCTCCAGCCTCTTTGCTCTGACCCCTTTCCCGCCTGCAGATTGGGAAGACGGACTCCACCTTGTTGTTCGAAGAGGCGATTACATCTTCCCGACGCTGCTGCTGTCAGAGCCTTGCACGCAATGGTGTATGTAGGTCAGAGTGATTGCTCCTTCGCCCTAACATCAAATTCACTCCCTCCTGAGCCAACAGTCCTGACTGCCTGTGCCCTGAGCGCTTAGAGAGCTCTTTTCCCTAAAGACGGGCTCCCCACCCTGGCTGCGCCGCCCACAGCCTGAAACAAAAAGGAAGCGAGAGATGCTTTCTGAGCTCTCAGTCTCTGATTCCCCTGCTCAACGTGACAGACAGCACATAAGGGAGCAGCACTCAGAACGGACCTTTTGCGGGAGCGCAGCGAAGCAGAAAGCTGATCATTTTCCATTTGAAAATGTAGTTGCTAACACTGTCTATGCTTTTATGCCTGGCGGTCACTCTAGGAGTAGGGAGGGGAAGAGGTCATATTCCCTGATGGCTGCGCTAAACTTCTCCCAAGAAAAAGGAACAACAGTTCTAAAATTCCAATGAGATCATCTCTCATATTATCAAAATTCAAATAGTGTTATGACCACATCTGCTAGAGTTCTGCATTTTTTAAATGGATATTGTACACACTCATATTTCCTTTTATGGCTACCTATGTTAGAAAATTGCTGAGTTAAAACAGGTTTCTTAACTGCATGACTTCTCAGAGCCTTTAATATGCTAATTTGTATTGTGGATTTCCAAAAGACCTGGTGTTCCCCAGACCACGCATTCTCAGAACCACCTTTTTGCAGAGCATCTCATGAAACTGGAGCTTCACGGGGAAACTTTAGGGAAGATTGGATTTCATCCTGGAAACTATGAGGAGCATGATGGCTGGGGACAAAGGCATGTGTGTTTACGTGTGGAATTCCAGGCAGAGCAATAGTAATTTGAGTTCCTGTTATTCCCTCCCCACTCTGGATTTCCCGGGCTGGGGACATCCCCACCTGCTGCACCCTCTTCTCCAGATTCATCCTGCACCCTTGCAGCTGCTCCTGCTCCACTCAGATCCCCCGTTTACAAACTCTGCTGACATGCAGCAGTCACCCTCTCTGGCCACCCAAGGCCCACCACAGAGCAGCAGTGTATTACAAGAGCTCCATGTCAGCCCAGGAAGGGTGAGATGGATGTCACGGGTGTCCATCTAGAGTTAGAAGAGGACAGCATGCACACTGACCGGCAGTGCCACTGTTTAATGTGAAGCTCCCTGGCCCCAGGTTGGCTGAGCGTATGATACTCAGCCAAGGTACCAGAACTGTTTTGATGGAGAAACCTCCAAATGAATGAATGTGCAGCCCTAGGCGAGTCCTATAATCTACTGAGTTACAGTTATTCAGCTGACAGTAAAGGTAGAATTTCCTTCTCAGGCTTTCTTTAGGAAGGATCACATTGGGTGATGGACGTTGAGGCTCTAGTCTGAGCTTAGACTGGACTCGACATGCTGAGATGTAGGAGGCCCACTGGAGGGCAGGTATCGGGGATGCTTTGCAAGAAGGTTCCAGGGTAGCCTCTTGGCAGCCCCCATGCAAGTCAGGCTTGGATACTGTATTTGTTTGCCCAGGTTGTACCACAAACCGGGTGACTTAAACAACAGAAATTTAGTCTCGCCATTCTGGAAGCTAGATGGCTGACAGCAAGATGTTGGCAGAGTTGGTTTCTTCTGAGGATTGTGAGAGAGACTCTGCCCATCCCTCTCTCTGAGCTTTTGCTGCTTTGAGGGCATCACCCCATCTCTGCCTTCACCTTCATGTGGTGTTCTCCCTGTGCGCATGTCTGTGTCCGAAGTTCCCCTTCTTATAAGGACACCAGTCCTATTGGACTAGGGGCTCACCCTACTCCAGTATGGCCTCATCTTAACTCATCATATCAGCAAAGGCCCTATCCCCACATAAGCCACTGAGGGACTAGGAATTAGGGCTTCAGTAAAAGCATTTTGGAGGGGCACAATTCAACACCATCGGGGGAAATGTGGGATGACCCCGTAAGTTCATACAACACCTGGGAACTGCAGCACTTGGCGTGGTCTGCAGCCTGCACCCTGCCGGTGCTGCCAACAGCCTGCATGTTGTGAACATGTACGTTGATGGTATGTTACCAGTTACTGGTGTGGAAGTCCCATTCACACCAAAGATTGACGAGGCCTGGGGAAACTAGCTTATGTACAAAATGCCTGACATGTGTCTGGTCCTTAGTGTGTGACTGTGCTTTTTCTCCCACCCCATAACTCCCCATGTTCCAGCTGAGCAAGTTTTCTTCTGAATCCTCTGTAGATTTGGGGGGGGGGTAATTAGGTTTGTTTGTTTGTTTATTTATTTATTTTTAGAGGAGGTACTGGGGATTGAACCCAGAATCTTGCACATGCTAAGCATGTGCTCTATCACTTGAACTATATCCTCCTTTACTATACATTTTTTTGCAGCAACCTTCCAGAGCCAGGTCTCCCAGACCCAGCCACTCCTGATTTCAAAGCTCAACCCACATACTTCCTGTGGCTGAACCCCTTTGCTTCCCAAACCCCTGTCAGATCGCTGCCTCCAAAGGTACCTTCTGGGACTCCTAGAGGGACCACTGTGCCTGGCCCCCTCTATCTTTTAGCAGCCTCGGTGCCAGGGGAATTGCGGGGTGAAATATGTCACCTCTGAGAAGTGAGAAAATTCCTGCAGAAGGTGTTTGCCAGAAAGACAGCAAAAGGTGTTGTTTTCACTTAGCAGGTGTTTAAATTTTTATGAGACGCACAGACTTGTGGAGATCACTAACTTTCAGATGGGTGTTTGAGATCTAGAGTCACCACACTTTCCCCGCCAAGTCGCTGGAGGTGGTCTGGTACATGTGTTTGGTTGGACTGGAATGGTACTGGGGTTCTGGTGGAAGAAATAGCATGCGTTTACAGGTCCAGCATGGCCCTGGCTGGGAGCAGGCATCAGAAAAAGTCATTCAGCTCCCAGAAATCAACTCAGCTTTGAAATGTGTATTTATTCTTCTGTAAGCGTTAATGACACTCTTTTTTCAGCTATGTGTCCTTCCCGCTTGAGCTCGACTCCAGACAGCCCAGGGTGAAGGCATGCTAAATAAATACATTTCTCTCAGGCTAGTGGAGTTATACAGGGATCTCTTTTTTTTTCTTCAAACCTAACGCAACAACCATATTCTAGAACTACAAAATTGGTACCAAGCCAGGTCATAAGTTTTCCATGACAGTTCCTTCCCTCCCTTTCTGCTTTCCTCCCATAAGCGTACACTGGGCATCTGCCATGTGCCAGGCACTGTGTTGGGTGAAGGATACAGAGCAAGCACCAAGGTCTGGTGGGGCAGGCAGAGCCCCCAGACTTTCAATCCAGGATTGTATTTCCGTCCCCTGATTATTGACCTTAAGAAGTCAGACTTCCTTGAGACCAGCGATTCTCCACCTTGACTGCCCGTAAGAATCACCAGGGGAGATTTTATCTACCCTGGTCCCAGGCCTCCCCTGAGAGCAGCTGAATCAGACTGCATTTTAACACGGAGCCAGGGCCACCCAAGGGCCCCTTTAGATAATCTGTTCACACATCCTGTCCCTGTCACTCACCTTGGTTAGTTCCCATGACCGACAGGGGTGTTTCTGGACAAGATATGGAAGTCAACCCTCCTGGAAGACATGATCCCACAATCCTAGGGCAGTCATCCTTATTCATTCCCAGGGTAAGTATGCAATTTCACATTTTGACACACGAGACACACCGGTAACATAAAATGACCCCCAGAAACGACTTACAGGGGCCAGGTGCTACTCAGGTGAGGCATGTGTGTCCATCTACATACAGCCTTGATCTTCCACCGTCTGCAGTTGAGGATTTCAACTCCTGGTAACACCAGGCTGGGTAACAGAAGTGATGAAGCAGGCCGAGTTTACGGATGACTGGCGGCAATGGGAGTTTGGCCACGGGAGCGCAGATGCTGGGTACAAAGTGGGTGGGCTCCCACAGACTGTGGCCAAGCAGAAGTTGAGGACCCAGGTCAGCATCTTCGGATGCTTTTGCGGGTTTTTATGAGAAATCTCCAGATTTTCAAATATTAAAAGCCAATCGATTTTTTAATATATTAAAAACAAGCAAGCGGGGTGAGGGGATAGCTCAGTGGTAGAGCGCATGCCTAGCATGCCTGAGGTCCTGGGTTCAATCCCTAGCACATTCAGTAAAAAAAAATGAGTAACCTAATTACCTCCCCTCAAAAATGATGAATAAAAAATAAATACTTTTTTTAAAAGATGGACAAAACAATTAAAAAATAAAATAAATTTTAAAAAAAAAGCAAAAAAACACAGTGGGCAATGCAAGTCAGAAGTCAGACACGTGAGCAGATTCGGTTTCCGGACCAAAAGGACAGCAAGTGCACTGGCCAAGCAGGGCCCTGTCCATGAGCAGGCTGTCCGTGGTGAATCACCGCTGTTAGCTTCTTCTGGCCCCAGGTTTAATCAGTGATGTTAGCGGCAGGAAAGCCCGTTACGTAGTGTCCCTCTGCTGCCTGCTATGAAATGCAGGTATGAGGTTCACGGAGACCCGTGACATGCAGATCTCTCCCACTGACTCGGTGCTGACTTATAATGGCAGCAGGTGAATGTTACAATAGACAGCCAAAGAGGAAGTGATAACAGGTGAAGTGCCTAGAATCCAACTGATGGATTTGCTAATTCTTCTTCCTCATCTCAGCGACTGGCCTTAGATGCTGCCGGGTAACAGAGCAGCCAGGACCTCACCAGAAATTCATTGGTTTACTTAAAAACCACTGTTACACAACCTCTGCTTGAGGCGGACACTGTGACCCAGGAGGGATGGTGGTCCTGGCCCTCAAGGTCCACACTGTCCTAGAGGAGGAAGATAACTGTCCTTTTAAACGCCTCCATCATGAGCTGGCTGTGAGGGAGGCGGGCTAACCCGGTTATGGTAGAGGAAAGCTTCATCTCTCTTTCTTTCTAACTACTTTTTCAGATTGTTTTCATTAAAAGGTTGTATGGGACACTGGAAGAAAATCAATGAATGATGGAGATATTAAAAAATCTGAAATTTTCTCAGCACACGAATAACAGGCAGTGGACACTCGGGAGAGAGGGCAACTTCTCTGCTCTCTCGGTCCAGGCAAGACAGAGGGAGGGAGGGCAGAGGCAGAACTTACAGACCTGGGTCTGTCTGGGTGCTGGTATGGCTTTTTGGGCCCAGATAGGAGTAATGACATCCCTGGGAACGCGCTGTGTCCAAGTCCTGCACTCAGACCTGACAAGCTGACCTAATTCACTGAACATCCTAGGAGGTGGTTACACCATTCCAGTTTGACAAATAAGGAGGGTGAGTTTCCCGGGGCAACGCATTTACTAAGTGATAGAGCCAGGGTTGGGGTGAGAACTTCAGGAGTTTTGTGCATTAAAAATTTAAAAAGGCACTCACAACCTTCCCAATCCAAAATATAAATAACACAAAACGTTGACACAAAACTAATGCAGATGATGGAAGTCAAATAGTTCCTAAGTTTTATAATTCTGAAGTTCTGGGGGCATTTCTCTGAAGGGGACCTTTTCTCCCTTTTGTGTGTCCCCCTCCTTTGCTGGTGCCTAAAGCACCCCTCAGTGTCCTTGCTGGGTCACCCGGCCCTAGGTGAGAAGGCTGGAATCTGGGTGGTGGGCTAGGCACCCATGATCTTATCCACCAGGCTCACTGCCAGGCCACCACGGCAAGCACTCCTTTGAGTGCAGGGTGGCCTAGAATATTTCTGCCTGGCTGCGAGTGACCACAGCAGTCATGTGAGTTTGGCATTGCCTTCCCTCCTGCAGACCCTGCCCAGGCCCCACTCACCATGGGCATTTTCTACTCCAGACACCCAACCTTTGACATCATGATGGCTCAGTAATTCAGGATCACCCAAAGTGGGTGATGCTCTTTCTGAAGAATCATCAGAAGGTCAGTTGTAGCTACGTCACAATGCCTACGTCATTCATTACACTTCATCTCATCACATGGGCATTTTATCACCTCACACCATCACAAGAAGGAGGGTGAGTATAGTACAGTAAGATATTTTGAGAGAGAGAGAGATAGAGACCATATTCACATAACTTTCATTACAGTATATTGTTATAATTGTTCTATTTCATTATGAGTTATTTTTGTCACTCATATTATGCCTAATTTATAGATCAAACTTTACATATACTCTGCATTCAAAGCCTTTATCAAACTTATGATTTGCAAATAATTTCTCAAAGTCTATGGCCTGTCTTTTCATATTCTTAATGATGTCTTTTGAAGCACAGAAGTTTTTAATTTTGATGAAGTCCAATTTATCCATTTTTTTCCATGGGTCATGCTTCTAGTGTCATATCTAAGAATTCCTTGCCCAGTTTAAGTTCATGAAGAATTTCTCCTGATTTCGTCTAAAGGTTGATAGTTTTACCTCTTACATTTAAGTTAATTAGTGATCTATTTTGACTTAAGTTTTAGTGTATATTGTGAAGTGAGCCTATATTCATCATTTTGCATGAAGATATCCAACTTTCCTAGCACCATCTGCTGAAGAGACAACCTTTTCCCCCACTGAATTAACATGGTGTCTGTGTTGAAAATCACTTGATACAAATGTAAGGGCTTATTTCCAGACTCTCAATTTTGTTCCATTGACTTATATTCCTACCCTCCCATCAATTCCACCCCTACAACTCCAGCTTTGATTACTGTAGATTTAGGATAAGTTTTGAAATCACAAAGTCTAGGTCTTCCAACTCTGTTCTTCCTTTTCAAAATTGTTTTGGCTATTCTGGGTCCTTTGCATTTCCAGGACTAGCTTGTCAATTTCTGCAGAAACGTCTGCTGAAATTTTGAAAGGGATTACACTGAATACATGGACCATTTGTGGAGAATTGTCACTATAATAATAGTGATCTCCCAATCCATGAACTTGGAATATCTTTCCATTTATTTAGATATTTCTTATTTTCTTCTCATCAATATTTTTTATAATTTTCAGTGAACAAATCTAGCACTCCTTTTGTTAAATTTGTTCCTAGGCATTTTATTATTTTTGATGCTATTTAAATGGACTTGTTCTCTTAATTTCATTTTTGGATTGTTCATTGCTAGTATATAAAAATACAATTGATTTTTTATATTGATCGTGTATCTGTGACTTGCTAAACTTGCTCATTAGTTCTAATAGAACTTTATTGATTCTGTAGGGTTTTCTACATCCAGGTTCATGTCGTCTGTGTATAAAGACGATTTTTACTTCTTTTCCAATCAGAATGTCTTTAATATCTTTTTGTTGTTGTTGTCTTATTTAATAGACTTAGAAACATCAGTTCAATGTTTCATAGAAGTACTGAGAAGTGGACATTCTTACCTTACTTCTATTTTATGGGGAAAGCTTTCAGTCTTTCATCATTAAATATAATATTAGCTGTAGATTTTGTGTGTGTGTGAATTTCCTTTATTTGGTCCAAGAAGTTTCTCTATTTTTAGTTCGAGTGGGTGTTGAATTTTTTTTCACATGCTTTTTTGATATCTATTAAGATGGTCATATGATTTTTGTCCTTGCTAATTTTGCCCATTCTAAAAAGATGGTGTAGGGCTTTCTCACTCCCTCCTCTTCGGAGATGGCCCACACTCTGTCTATGGAGTGTGTATCTACTTTTACTTTAACCTGAGCACCCTACCCCCTACACCTCATGGCCTTTCTATTGCCTTCTGAAACAGCCTACACTCTATGCAGTATGTATCTCTCTAAATAAATATAACTTTACTCAAAAATAAATAAATAAATAAATACATAAATAAATAAATAAAAAGATGGTGCAGTACATTAATTGATTTTTGTTTGTTAACCTGGCCTTTGATTCCTCAGACAAATTCCACTTGATCATGATGTACAATCTTTTTAGTATATTACTGTATTTGATTTGTCAGTATTTTGAGAATTTTTGCATCTATGTTCACAAGAGACGTCGGTCTGTAGTCTTCTAACGATGTCTTTATTTGACTTTGGTACCAGGATAATACTGGCCTCATAAAATGAATTAGGTAATTCCTCCTCCTTTAGTTCCTGAAGCGTTTGTGAAGGATTGGTGTTATTTCTTCTTTAAATATGTGACAGAATTCACCTGGGCTTTCTTTGTGGGAAGATTTTTAATTATTAATTCAGTTTATTTGCTTGTTATAAGTCTATCCAGACTTTCTATGTCTTTTTGAGCCAGTTTTCATTATATCTTTTTAGGGATTTTTTTCCCCCATCATTGAAGTTGTCTAGTTTATTAGCACAAACTTGTTTACAATATTCCCCCAGTTTGTTGTTTGGTTTTGGTCAATTTTTAGCGCCTGGAAATAATGGGATGTATATATATATATATATATATATATATACATAAATAAATGTTTTATTGTCCTTTTTTGAGGAGAGTGTTTACCAAGCTCCTCACTCCACTATTCCATAAGTCACACCCTTCTCTCCTGGCTCTGATACCATATCCTCATTTCTCAGTGGAGGACTTGGTGTGGGTGACTACGTCAAACATCTGAGTTTCTATTCAAATGTCAGCTCCTCTGAGAGGCCTCTCCTGGTCACTCTCCTCTCAAATGCCTCTTCACCTCCCCCTCCCCCCAGCACTTATGATCACTCAGCCAGCTGTAATTTACCCCAGCACTAATCACTGTCAGAATTTATTCTATTTATTTGGTCATTTTCTAGTTGTTTGAGGTCTGTTTTTTGCTCCATGCCTCCCGCAAGCCTCCCTGCCCAAACATCCGTGCCAGGAGATCAGAGGCTGCCCTCAACTCTACCTCCAGCGGCACAGCACATTGAGGAGCCTGACAGACACCTGCTGATGCGTGCGGGGATGGAGGAATAAAGAAAGGATGGGCTACGGGAGGAGGAAGGCTTCAGACCTGGGCCACTTGATTTCCAGACCCTGGTTTTCTGGTCCTCTGTTCTTCCTTCCTAAATTATAAATATGTTCCCAGGGAATGGGGAAAACTAATGTGCACAGAGCTGTACTGACCAGGAGAGGTATTAGACATTTACTGCACATTTTTAAGCCTCCCTTGCAGTTAGGTTGGGGCCAAGTGACTAGTTCTGGCCAGTAGAACAGAACTGGAAGTGAGCATGTTCTAGCTCGACAGTCATAACTCAGAAAGAAGATAGGTATTTAAAGATGAGGCAGCCGAGTGACCAGAGGTTAAGCAATGTGACTAGACTCACCCAACCAATAAGAAGCGAAGCCAGCCTTCTTTTTAAACCTAGTTTAGTTTGAGACCCTTCTGCATTTTCATTATTCCAAGCAACCTACATGGGAGTAATTATGTCATTAAGTTATTATAAACAATTAACACCATAAATGGTTTATTGTGAGTTAGGCAGAGAGTCAAAAGCACCATTTCTTCTTCCTTTTCCTTCCTTAATGTGAATACACATAATGTTTAGCATCAGCACAGCCCTGGCTAACTATCAAAATGATTTTTACAGTGACTTAATTAAAATTTAGGACAGAAGAGCTAGTTGAGTGCAGAAATGGCTTCATTAGATGATGTTCGTGGTTTACATTTAAGCCTCTGCTTGGGCACTTCAAATGCTTTTGTTCATTCACTCAATCACTTACTCACTCACCCACCAAACATTTTTTCTGGTTTGACTTCCTCAATCAGGGGATGCAGAGATGAGGACACTCAGCCTCTTCCCTGAAGGGCTGAGTCCAGAGGTTGAGCGGAAAGAACAATGGGCTGCTTTTTCCCACAAACACTGGCAGATAAACAGACATCTCCCGCCTCTGCATGAATTCTCAGGGCTGCATTCACAGCCGATGTAGTGGGGTGACTGCAGACTTGGAGATGACATCTTTGATTGACATGATCGTTGCTCTTGGCTAGATGCCTGGATGTCAGGTTTGATGGCCAGCGCTGCCTGGGAGGGCCATTTGGCTGCAGCCTCTGCACTTGGGTTTTTTCCTGCCTCCTGGGGACTGCCTCCGTGTGTGCCTGCGCAGGGAGCCCCACTACACCCGGACTCACTGCATCAGCGCCTACAAAACCAAGGGCCTGACCAACGAACTTCTCCCTTCCCAGGTACACAGCGTCTGTGGCATTTAAAACCACCCATGCCAGCCCCAGACTAACAGGGAAATACGGGAGTTGGGGGATTGGAGTGAGGGCGTGGGAGGTGAAGGTGGCGGATTGATACCTCTTCTTCTTAAAAAGCTTTAGGGCACAGCAACCAGCTGTCAGGTATGGGAACTAGAATAATATTAGTCTAGAATAATCTTTTGGGTCCCTTCCAGCTCTGTTTCAAGGTTCGAATATGCGAGACATGATCTAAGAAAAGGTCACAGTCTCGAATCATTTCCATGGCTGAAGGGCATTCCTAAAGCCCTGCCTTTGGCATTGCCTTCTGTTTTCCTAAGTGCTTTCATATTCATTAAGGGAATGATCTTAAATACTAATAATACAGGAAGATAGGTTATTTTTAGGCACTTTACAGATGAAAAATTTAACAGATTAAAACATTGCCCTCAAAAGGACAGTTCAGAGTCTCTTCTAAGGTCACCAGTTGTTTAGCCACATACTGGGACCAGAACCCAGCCAGGCCATGGGCCCCCAGCCCAGAGCAGGCTCTAGGAGCTCTCATTGCTCCTTAAATCCAGGAAGCTTTTGGAAAGTTTTACCAAGAGGAGGTAGAAGGCGTTGGCCATGTCTCCCCGACATTGTGAGAGACCGGGGAGCCAGGCTTCACAGGATCCGGAGTGGAGAAGCACCTTTGATGGGCCACCTTCTGACTCAGCACGGGGAGCTCCTGTGGTCTGATGCCAGCCCTCAGGTCTGATGGGGAACCAAAGACATCTTAACCCCGATGCCAATGTGGCAAGAGCAGCCTCCCTCAGTGTCAGCCTGGCTCATGCAGTAACAGGAAGAGACATTCTCTCTAGGGCACTTCATACTTAACCCCTTGCTACTGGCTAATGGGCTGTCAGCATCCATAAAAAAAAGCCGTCATTTCTGCCATGTAATCCAGAAATGCATTATACTTTCCTCAGTATTAAGTCACCAAGGCTGGTCAGCTCAGTCCTGGATTTAATGGCTCAGACAGCGAAGTCAGAGCTCCTGGGGCACCCTGGTGACCCTTGGCCAGGCTGAAAATGATGACCCCAAACCACAGTCCTCTGTGTTCTACATGATACAGTTCAGGTCCCAAATATCCCCTTTTCCAGATCTCATTCTAAAGGCACGTGGAGAAAGTACAAAATGAGATTGAGCACAGAATCTCCACTAAGCTCTGACCCCTGCAGGCAGCATCTTTCACTGCCTCTTCTCTGCTCCAGTTCTGGGTCCTCTTGACTCCCTCACATAAAGGGAACATCTTGGGTCAACCAGGCAATAATAAACAACTCTGTGCCTGGGGGATCCATACCCCAGGCACACAGCCCAATCTAAAGCCAGGAAGGCTTCTTGGAGATGTCCAAGCAGCAGGAATGACACAGTAGGTACTCCATGATGACTGGCAGGGATGGGAGGAGTCATGCAGCTGTGTGACATCCTCTTGGTGAAGCCTTGCCCTGCTCCTGCAGGTGTCCATGGACTTTCCTGCTGTCTTTAGGACAGGATGAGTTATCTCATATCACTGCAGCGTCCAGGGTGGGATGACAGGCCAGCCCCAACTAGGACCTGAAATTCTCATACCCGAGGGAGGCAGGGTAATATACGTGGGGTCTTCTGGGCCACCCCCAGGACTGGGCCTCAGGAGTCTCTGGGGTTCTGGGGCTCTGTGCTCAGACCAGATCTGCTCTCTTTTAGGTCCTTCTGGTTTTGCCAGAACCTTCTGAGCCCTGAGAACATCTGTCAGAGTGCGCAGGAGGGTTGGCAGGGCCCTTTCTTGCCACATTCATCTTCAGTCAAGGGCTGTCGTGACTGTAAGTAGTGGGATGCCCTGGGAAGTTGGAGCCATTGTCATGGAGACGCTGGCCCACCACACTCCAAAGAAGGTTCTCCACCTTTCCATCCACAGCTAGACTTCTGGAGAGCTGCTCCACTGGGGTGTGAGGAAAGAGGGGCACTCCAGGCTGTGGCAGCCTCTCCCGGCAGGCCTCTGTGTGTCTGCCCTCACATCTGTGCATCTGGACATGAGAGTGACTGTGTCCACGGGAAAGCGTGTCTGGAGTGCGAGCCCATGGAGGTGGCGCTGATGTTGCTGGTTTGGGCCAGCGTTCAGACACGTAGGGTCAGGTAATCTTTCTGGCCCCTCTGGCAGGGCAGTCTGTAACCATCTGATGTAATATCCATCAGAGAGTAACCAATGCTGCCACTTTAGAAGATGCATGTGACTGAGTGAATTTAACTGGTAACATTTCAAGCAATTTAACAAAAACGAAGATCCGTTAGACACCTACTACATTCCTGTCTCTCTGCTAGGAACTTTAACATCAGATATCTCATTTCATCTCCATTGTCCAGATTAAAGTGCAGGGAGAGAGTTGCCCAAAACCCCACAGCTACTACGTGGCTGATCTGAGGTCTAAGCCTGGATCCGTTTTGCTTCGTACTGACTGTGTGGCCTGGGCCATGTTCCTCTGTAAGCCTGCTTCCTTGTGGACTGAAACAGCCCATGTAATGTGGCTTACAGAGTAACTGGCACCCAGTTGGTGTTAATTTCCAATTTCCTGTCCTCTTTTCATTGTGTGAAATGATAATGGGGACATTAGTGCAAAATGATTTAAAGTTTTCTTTTTAATGGTGGACAACTGCTTTCCTAGGTATTACCAATCTCGGATCCATAGGGAAGAGCCTTCGATCTTGCCTTAGCTCATGGGGAGTTTTGTCAGTTGCAGAGGCTTTGGGTCAAGGATTCCTTCAGGGACCTGCTTTGTGGATCCACTCCTGAGCTGTCCATGGGGAGCGACCTCTGGCTCTGCAGACTCCCAGCTCACTTCCTGCTCCCTCTGGTGATGGTTTATATCCATGTTCGTCTTCTCTTTCAATTCCCATATTTATTGAGGTGTGGGTCCAAAGCAATTTGGGCTGCTGGCCACCATCTCTTCTCCAGAGGAGCTCACAGTCAGTAGGAGAAACAAATGATCAGAATTCAGCATGGCAGGTCCTGGAGGACCAGGCACTGAGAAGGGTGGGAGGAGCCCGCAGGACCCAGAAAGACTTCTGGAAGGACACGGTGATGTCCAAGCTATATCTTCACTAACGCGCATTTTATTAGATGCTCAAAAAATATTTATGGTCACCTTTTCATTCATTCTTAGTCAAAGACAAAAGACATTTGAGACGGCAACAAACAGATGTTCACCTACTGAGGAAATAAGTGTAGCCCTCAAGTGAAATAAAACCTCTCCTTGTAACAGTCTGGATACGACCTTCCATCCCCGCTCTTCCTGGGAGGAGGAGGGGCTGCTAGTGGGAGACAGGAAGTGGGGCCACCCCAGCCTGCCTTCTGTCCCCTGCATCACGCATCATACTAGGCCAGGCAACCTCTCATCCCTCCAGCCCACAGGGTACAGACAACACCCTCCTTCTCCAAGACACTTCTGAGGCTGCACCAACCCACACTGACCCTTCACCCCGGAAACTTGGCAGCACCTCCTGGATGCCCCAGCATTGTGTCTGATGAACCCACACTGTTGACGGCTTCCTGCCTACTGACACATTCACTCCTGTGCTAAATGCTAAGTGGATTTTCTCATCTTGCAACCATTCTCTGAGATTGATATTAGTATTCCCATTTTACAGATGCAGAAAGAGAGGCTCAGATCATCAAAACAAGCATGTGAAACAGCAGACGAATTCCCTGAGTCAACCTATTGACTTAGGAGAGTGAAGTTTCATCTTTAAGTTTAAAAAAAATAAATAAGAGGTGTCTGTTTTCAAATTAAAAGTGCCATTCTAAGAAAGGTAAGCTTTATAAGCACACAGTTTAGTAGCAAAACCACTCCTTTGTGTAGAGCTCCTCAGACTTAAGTGTTAGTGGATCTGCTCTTCCCCCCACCCCTTTAACGGAGATACTGGGGATTGAACCCAGGATGTCGTGCATGCCAAGCACACGCTCTCCTACTGAGCTATACCCCCAGCTCCCTGATCTGCATCTCTGATAACATGATGAGAGTCGAGTCTGCATCCTCTCCCTGCTAACTCACTCGGGATCTCACAAAGACAGGCGGGGAGCAGGCCTGTGCTCCCTCAGACGCCTTCCAGAGTGTGGCTGGAGCATGTGACGGGGTCTGAAGAGACGCCCACCCTGAGGAGCACCTGCTGGGGAGCAGGCCACCTGTGCAGAGGGTCAGGGGCCTTCTTCTGGAAGTGCAGCCTAGCTAGGGTCAAGGGGAGGATGCTGAGGAAGATGAGCTAGGGGAAGTGGTGAGAAAGCAAAGTCTCTCTGTGAGTCTCTCTCTCACTGAAGGGAGTGAAAAGGGGTGACTTTATGAGCTTGAGTCCCACCAACCATGGGCTACTCCAGATTCACCCCTTCCATGTGCCTGTAGTCACAGCACAGGCTGGAGCTGCATGGTTTGGAAGTGGACGCTCACAGGGTCTCAGGAGATGCCTGAGGGGCTGGGTGGGGTGAGGGAGTCAGGGAGGACTGTGCAATGGGCAGAAATTCTCTTCACCCAGCAGTGCCTCTTAAAGTGCTAGGACAGTGGCCAGTGTGGGCCAATTTGAGTGCAATCACAAACGAAGTAACACAGAAATGAGCTGACACATTGTTACGAAGGATGGCAACATGGTGGATGGAAAGGTGCACTGACTGACAAAGGCTGTGAAATGTCTGCATAACTAAAGGGCATCAAGTGCCTGTAACCACATAAGGTATAAAATCGTACAAAGACAGGTAGGCAAACACTCCCAGATGGACGTCCAGTGTCCAGTGGGGCCCGAAGTTCTGCCCCGATCCGTGCAGCTAGGGTGACATCATCACGTGGAGGCTGGGCACTGTCAGGTGTGGGAAGGTCCACTTGCCATTTTCAAGAGGGTCTTTCCTAACTGTTTCCAGCCTCATCTCCTTCCTCTCTCCTAGACAGCATGGCTGTGTGCCCAGCTACTTTCTAAATACAAGGAGCCACTGCAGATCAAGCCAGCATACTCCCGAGTGGTCGTGTGTGATGGATGAACAGGAGACTGATGGCCCAGGCTGACCACTTCCCAGGAGGCTCAGGCTTCAGATCCACCTTAGGTCCACTCTTGGAGGTCAGAGTCTGCAGTCTTAGGTGGACTCAGGGCTCGCAGCTGTCCCTCTGGGCTGGCTAACCAGGCAGCCGGTTTGTTTGAATCCAGGCAAAGATGGACAGCACTGTGTGACAGCTGTATCATTACTCTGACAGTATTATTATTGAGAAGTGAAAAAGAGATACATAAATGGCCCAGAGTAAACACTTTACCATCATTATTTATTAATGTTTCATTGTGGCCATTGAGTAAGCTTGAAGGCTGCTAACAGAGTGCAGATATTACTAGCCACCTGAGTGAGACGGAGGCAGCTCCCTGAAGAGAAGGGGCGTGGCTGAGGATGCAGAGAGGTTGGGTGGAGAGAGATGAATTCCTCAGCTCTGAAGGAGATAACTGATCCCAATTAGAAAAAAAATCTAATCATAGGTACAATTTTAGAGTGGCTGTGAGTAAGCATAGGACACTGCTGACAGGACCGTAAGTGAACGGGGGCTGCTGTATTTCTTGGAGACTCTCTTAGGGCCTTAATGAATGGGAAGGAATCACTCAATTAGCACATTCATTGTCAGAATGCAAATGTGGCTGCTAACCTAGGAGCTTTGCTAAAAGTACAGGAACTGTGTCTTTGTTTAAAAGGTAATTGTATATATATATACCAGTTAGCGTCTACAAATCTCGAACTCCCGATTTATCCCTTCCATATAAAATAGATAAACCAGTTTATACTGTATAGCACAGGGAACTATATTTGGTATCTTGTAGTAGCTTACGGTGAAAAAGAATATGAAAAGGAATATATGTATATTCATGTATGACTGAAGCATTGTGCTATACACCAGAAATTGACACAACATTGTAAACTGACTGTACTCAAAAAAAAAAAAAAAGATTAAAAAAAGGTAATTGTCCCCAGAGCCCTTGCTGTTTATAAACTGCTATTGGGGATGGCGGTGAGGAGGTTCTGAGGAGGTTCTAAGGAGTTTCGGGAAACCCTGGGCCTCAGAGCCCAGCTGCATATTGAAGGGAAAGATTGAGTCGGTCTTAAGACCAAACCTCAGATACCAAAGACCTTAAATGGTAAGAAAAGGAGCAATAGGACTTTTCATGACGCCTTCATGATCCCAGAACCCACCCTTTCCAACAAAGGATTGTGGATTCAACTGTAGTCCTAGGACCTCCCATTGGCTTTGATTAGTAAAGAATATTAATGATGATTTCACAATGAAAAGCTATCACTTGTGGAGTCCTGGGAAAGCATCATCTCTTTTAACCGTCACAGCAGCCCTCGGGTGGGTCCAGTATTATCCTTATGTTTGAAGCAGGAAAACTGAGGTTTAGTAAGATTAGCTCAGCCCTCGCAGCTCACTCATTGGGGTTAGAACCAGGTCTGGCTCACTTTCTCGCCCAGGTGTATTACTCAGGTACACATACTGCTACAGGTAAGACAATGGCTGATTTCCGCCCTTAATTTACCCAGCTTTATTCCTCTTCATGCAGCTCACACATTGGTGCGCCACGAATTTTTGCTTGCTTATAGCTCCCCAGATGCAATGTGTGAGCTCACGTCCAATGCCTTCGCACTTGCTGCTTCCTTTACTTGAAATTAAGAAAAAAAAAAGCCAAAATTTGGAAATAAACAATGAGTATGTGACCCTTTAAGGTCTTGCTGGAGTAGACGCTGCAGCTTGTGGACCAAATCTAGCTAACCACTTGCTTTTGTAAATAAAGTTTTATTGAAACACAGCCACATATTTTGAAACATGGGTGAAGGCAGATTTTGTGCTGTGACAGCAGAACTGAGTGGTTATCATAGACACCTTATGGCCCACGAGGTCTGAAATGTTTACTATCTGGGCCTTTATAAGTATAGTCTGCTGACCCCTGCTCGAGGGGGACTTGGCTGTTTCTATTTTTAGAAATGTTTACTATTGATTAGGACCCCTGTGTTTTTCCTCCTGCTTACTATTGATTAGAACCCAGAAATTTGTATTCTGTAAAGGTTAGAGGTTAACATGTAGAAAACATCAGTTTTCTGATAAGGAAGAGAGGTTGGTAGAAAAGAATCTTAAACGTTATAGTTTCATTGCCCTGCAGGAGTCACCCAGCTTTGCAGCTAATTTATCTGTCTCTTCCCAGCGTTCCTTTTTGTCCCACAGACTATGCAAAATCCCAGTTCTCACAGTCTCTTTTGTGCTGGTCTTGTCATCTTGCTGCTTCCTTCATTGAAAAGTTAAATGAAACTGCTACGTTCTCTCTCTCTCTCTCTCCCTTCTTATTTTAAGAAATGTATTTTGACAAGCTCTTCCATCCACTTCTAATTATGTTTCAATACTTAAATACTTCTCTGAGTTGTCCCTGTCTCTGGACAGTCTTCCCTCATCCCATCCTGGTTACTGGCCCCTCTCTCTGCCCTTTAAGCATCCTCGGTACCATTTCCCCAGCACTAATTCTCTTAGGTTGGGAGTGAAACAGTAGAGTTAAGGTTGGGCCAATAGGACTAAGCTTTCTGTGGAGTCTGAGAGAAGAAACTGCTCAGGTGTTGGCAGAAGAGGGTGGGTGGGGATAGGCGTTGACAGGTCCAGGATTTGTGAAACACCTGATTGGTCTTTTGATAACTTTACTCAATGACTTTTTCCACCTCAAGCAGCTAATCTCTAACTCTGCAGAACTACTGAGAGCCCCAGGCTTCAGTAACCTGGAGGCCAATGCAGAAAGTCATTGATTACCTGGATGAAAGAAGAAACCAAAGTAAGTGCCTCATTCTGTGCCTACCATCCGCAAAAGGCTAACATGAACTTGAAAGTATCCTGGGAAAGCATCTGGGAAGAGAGAACCCAAGAAGTTTCTAGCAAGCAAGGATTAAATGGGTAAATGGAACAGAATCACACACAGCACCCGCTGTCACCACTTTGAGACAGTGCTATATCACCGAGACGCTCATTATTTAATGTGTCCTTAGGTCTTTTAGAAATATAAAACACGTGGAGGGGATCTCACAAGTCACACCCATCCCTACCACGCGTCCCATTTTCTGCATTAGATCTGGTCCCTCCCAACGGGACTTTGAGGAACCCAACAGCCACAGCAAAACTTTGTGCTGAGCGTCGAAATCTGTAGCTGGCTTTAGCTTCCACATAATACTGCATTTGCAAGTTCGTTTCGCATGAGTGAAACTCCCCTAGCTGTTACTACCTTCTAACATGAGTGTAGGTTTCTAACAGGTAGTGTTGTTGGCATCGCTAAAGAAAGGTTTGCTTTTCTGAGATGCGCACCTTTCAGCTCTCCAAAGTTATTAACTTTCTTCCTGTCCACCCCCACCCTAAGCTGCCACCAAGCCAAGAGGCAGAGCCACACTTGCTATTGCAGCCAGCTCACTTTCCCTGGGGATTGCAAGGTGCATGTGTGTAGAAAGAGGTTCATTATCCCTCAGTCGCTGCCTGACTCTTGGCTCTCCTTCCTAGACTTCTGGCAAAGTTTCAGAAACTGTCATCGAACTGACGCTCTCAGTCTTATGGGAGACGTCAGTGAGGTGAGAGGCAGGGACAGTCAGAGAAGGCTTTGGAGAGAGATTCTGAGATGCAGGATGCTTGTCTGTGATGGATGGGGAGACGTGGGACTGCTCACTCCCCCGTACCCTATGTATCTGTAGAGTCTGGGTAGAGAGAGAAATGTGTGCATGGAACCAAGGTGGGAGAGTAGCAAGCAGAGGGGACATGAGTACTTGCTGCTTCAACTCTGGGTCCTGTTGTCTTGCAATTAGTTTCAAACACCTCTCCTTTCAAACGTCTGAGCAACCATTTCAAAGACTTTAGTCTCCAAGATTTCAGATCTGGCCATTCCCGGTCCTCACAGCACAGTCACTACTGCCGCCAGAGATGGGATGCCCACAGGAGTGCCACCCACTATCTCCCTGGTGAATCTATGGAATTACACAACAAGCGACCAACAAATGTTTCTTGAATTAATAAATGGATTATTCCAATTGCAAGAGGCTTTTCATTTGACAGAAGGGAACGTGGGCTTTCTTCTCCACGTTGAATTCCTTCAATGCATGCTAAAAGTAGATTCAGACCCAGTGATAAATTAGAGCGTGTGTTTGTGGAGCAGAGTGAGGAAAACGCAGTCAGCCACAATCACGGCTGACGATCAGTCTCGGCAAAGTCACTGGGAGCCTATTTGTGCCGTGGTGGGGAGGAGGCGGTCTGGGGTAGCCTGGCTGGAGTTCTGGGACACAGGGAATTTCCCTGTGTGTGCGTGTGACTGACACAGTGGAATCTTTTTTTTTTTAAATAGAGGTACTGGGGACCCAGGACCTCATGCATGCTGAGCACGCACTCTACCACTGAGCTGTAACCTCCCCTCGACAGTGGACTCTTTAGAGGAGTTCACTCCAGCATAGGTCATTCAGCAGCAGAGCTGGCCTCTTGTATCAGGCACATTAGGCCAAGATGTGTGGTGTGACTTTGAACCTAATATAAAGGCCATCCTGTCCCCCATCTGCTATTGTGGCTATGGCCGGCCTTCTTGTTAACAGAAGTCTTCCATTTCTCAGAGAAATTTCAAACTCTGATTCTCTGAGAGAAAGAAAACAGCAAAAGTCATGCTGAGATGGAAATGACTAATGGCGCATCTTTTCTTTATTTCTTTTTTTAATTCTTTTTTTTTTTTTATTGAAGTGTAGTCGATTTACAATGTTAGTTTCAGGTATGCAGCAAAGTGATTCAGTTATACACTCTATGTATGTGTGTATGTATACACACACACACACGTAAATACATAAAGACAGAGAGACGTATATTTTCAGGTTCTTTTTCATTACAGTTCATTATAAGAAGTTGAACACAGCACATCCTTTCTTGATGCTTGGCTGGCAGGAGAGGTACGCCAACTGACACAGACACAGGGACAGACGGGGGAGAGTGCAAGGCAATTGTAGATGGTCTTTGCTGATTGACCCTAAGTAGGCGCATGCATATAAAGGTGACCAGAGAAGGGACAAGCCCTTTTCATTTGAAACAGAAGTTTTAAAAGTTAAAATTTTTGCTTTGGGCTCCAGTGCTCCAGAAATGAAATGACAAAGTGCAGTTCTACCTATCTAAGCCTGTGGGATTAGACTGAATGATTTCACTCCCGCCCGCCCGAGAGTTTGAAGCCAAAGGACTACAGCTACATCTCATTTTGGTAACTCTACCATTTCAAGAGGAATTTTCTAAGGGCCAGGGCTTTATAACTTGACCAGAATTGGTTCACTTTGCAAGTATAGGAGGTGGACCCATTACACAACCCCTGTGCCATGGCTCTTCCTTTTTACCCAAGTGACAGTCAATGCTAATTCATCACAGCACCCTCTGTTCTGAGTTAATATTAAGCATCAGAATCCTTCTCAACCCAGCTCTCCACGCTGCCAGAATGAGTTGATCAGACTTGGCTCTTGGGTCAAAAGCCATTTTTTTTTTCCTTCATCAAAAGAAATGAAGAGGTTCCACACAGAAATTCTTCAAAAGTTCCACCTCTATGCTTTTTTTTCCCTGAAGAAGCAATTCTGTATAAGGCATTCTAGTAGAGATGCAATAGATCTATGAGCTTTTGATGAAAACTGCTGTGAAAACAAGCACCTACAACTAACCCCTTTAACAACAATTCCTGAGAGGCAGATCGAAGGAGATGTTACCTGGAGATCATAAAAGTCTATTTGCTATGACTGCTAACTCTCCTTTGCTTTAAGAGGAGAAATGATTCACTGAGGTCTTATCTACACAGAGCTCCAGCCATGCTCAGCGATAAAGAGGGGTAGAAATCTGTGTTTTAGTGATTAATCGGATGTTTGCTTCACCAAAAACCAGAGGAACCATGACGAGATAATAAATCCATTCCAGGTGACTCACCTTTGCTCACTCTCTGGTTTGAGACTCCAGGAAAATGACTGGAGCCCACCAATATGGTGGACTCTGAGGCACCATCTTGTAAATAGCATGAGACCAAACCACACTGGGCTCAAGATTTTGCAAAACCTCCTTGGGATCTTCAACCCCCTCAGATTGCGTGTCACTGAAATGACTTAATCTCTCCTATTCAACAAGGAAAACTTCAATAGCAAAATGGGGTTTGTTTTTGATTTGGTTTTTAGTCTACTAGGAGACTCCAAATAAGACATTCTACTCAATGTTTCCATCAATGGTGTTTTGTAAGAAAAGTAACAAGAAAATGAGTCTGTTCAAAACATGTATGTATGATTCTCAGAAGAAAACAGAATCTGAGCTCCCTTCAAGAAAATGAAACAAAACTTTAGTAAAGCTGTGAAACCCCTCCCAGGAGAGAAAGGTTGTAAAAAATGACGTTAGGTAAGATATTCTTCCCATGTTTACTATGTATTAGAAGAAAAGAAAATATGGTGGCCTAAGGGACTAGTACAGGGAATCTGTGCCACTACCTTAGTCAGGTTAAGTGGGTTGGTAGATGCAGAGACCCAATATTAACCATTATTTCAGATTCTGGATCATCTTCCGAGGGCCATAAGCATTTCATTATCTATTACCCGTCATCCTCACAGCCACATTCAAGGTTGTCATTATCTCAGTTTTGCAGATGAGCACCATAAAATGCTGCAGGATAAAGTGATTGGCTAAGAGTCATTGGGGAAAGTGAGAGAATGACTGTATAAAGATACTCAAAGAAAATTTTCAGCCCCAATTTGAGATAAGTAGGGACTGAAAAGGGCTCAGTTCAGAATTTCTGCATATTTGACTCTTGTTCCTAAACTTACTTAATTCTCTTAATTCAAACCTACAAGCTTATTGAATAACTCCTCCATGCCAAGCACTGGTGCTAGCAGGGGATACTGCCTAGAAGATCTGAATGGGCAGAACTGGGAACGTGGGCAGGCAAAGCACAGCACGGGGCTGTGGATACATAGAGGGGATCGAACGGGAGCAGCCAGCAGACAGGGTCACTGAAAACAACAGGGAGGTGCACCTGCCCCATAAGCTGTTGTAACAGCTCCCTGTAGCCTGTCTTGAAACGAGAATACCCAAAAGAACTTGTTCTGGCTATTATATGCAAGGTAGCTGCATGGACTTGGCTAATAGGAAATTCTAAACTTGAATAAACAATGTGGTATCTTGTCTATGACAGCCAACTCACACATGGAATAAACAACTTTGAGATGGTGAGACTCATCTGAATATTTGCACACCTAGGGAAATTAGAAATGGCACAAGAAGAGAGAGCAGGGTTTGGGGCTCTGCCATTCCCTGCCATCTCTCATATTCTGTGTATTGATTTGGAAGAGGCTTTTTGAACGTCTCCACTTACTTCTTTGGATGAAGACCCAACCTGGGAAGCCATGCGTGGTTTCAGAAGGCTGAGATGATGGGCTGTGATAGCTCAGAGTACCATACTGAACGGCAAACACAGATAATTGAGTTACCTGCAAATTGATCATAGTGAAAGGCTTTGGATTTCTTTAAATGAGGAGCAGCTGTGACTTTAAAGTACCATCCGGCAAACATATTCATTCCCATTTGCAGCCCTGTTCTGAAGAATCTGAAGTGGGTTGAAAGCAGCCTGCATGTCTGTCCCCTCCACCCTCCTTATTGCATCTGGGAAATTCCAAACGGAGATGAGTGGCAGCCACACATGTTGCTGTCTTTAACTACATGCATGGCTTTCTGCTCCACATTCCCAGCCCCACCCCCTTTACTGAGAAAATCAACACAGAAACACTAATGACAAATCAGTGACAGATCCTGCATAAAACAGCCTGTATCTACCCATTGCCTCCTTGCCTCGAATCCTCCAAGACTACTACGTGGGGAGAAAACTGGCAGCTAATCAGACCTACTCCTCATCTGAGTCAAGACAGGAGGTAACAAATTCAAAACGGGCAAGTGAGGATCTGATGCCCTCCAGAACAGAACCTAAGCCATGGTCTACACTGATTTCCCAGTCTCCACATGCCTCAGAAGCAGATGGCATTTGTTGGACACACTCAGATGTGCCCAGACAGCTCAGATGGGTTCATTCCAAATGGTCCTCCCACTTGGACAAGTCGAAACCCCAGTTCTATCTGTGCTTCCCCAGAGCTGTCAGTGTAGAGATATCACAACCCCCTCACCTAGTGCCACAAACACGGCATGCATTTGCTCTTCAAAACCTTTGAGCCTGTGCTGCATGCCGAGGAAAGAATGGTGCTGGGATGTACCCGGTACTCATGGTATGGTGGGGGTGACAGAGACCAACAGACACATCTACTTGGTGTAGTATGTGCAGAATGTTATAGGAACCTAGATGAGAGTCCAGGAACCTAAGTGTGTTATCAGGGAAGATGTCTCAGAGGAGGTGGCTCCTGCCTGGAATCTCAAAATGTAAGTATGAAAGAATGAGCCAGGGAGTGTGGTAATTTGACCTCCAAGGGTCAGGTCCAGCGGATGGTTTACCAAAGGCCCAGAGGCCAGAAAGAGCATGACACTTGTAAAAGAAGTACTGGGTGAGCTAGATTAATCACTGCTCAGGAAATATTCAAGCACTCTCCCCCTGCCTCCATGGAGGAGTCTACTGGTATGTATCTTGACTTTGGGCAGAAAACATGACTTGTTTTGGCCATTGGTATGTTATTAGACATGATGTAAGCAGAGGCTTAAAATACACTTGCGCAGTCAAATTTACTCTTTTGGGCTCCTGACTTTTGCAATAAGAACGTATTTCAGGCCCAACAATGAGATATGCGTAGAGCAGACCTGAACCTTATCTCATCTGAGCTCAACTCAAATCAGCCAAACTCTGGATGATGACAGACAAGTAAGTAGTAAATAAATGCTTATTTTTGTATGCCAACAAGAAGTGGGCTAGCTTGTTATGCAGCATTACTGAAAACATAGCAGACTGATACCCCAGGCAAGGCAAAGAATGGGAATGAGGCCGGAGAAGCAAGAATATGCTAATCATAACCAACTGGAAATGAACACAGCAGAGAAACAAAGGAAGCAAGAAGCAGCCCTGAGACTTGAGGGCAGGGTCTGCCTTCTTTTGGATGGTCATCCATGCCCGACACTTAGCATATGTCTGAGCACATAGCAGTAAAGACAATTGAATGATCAAACCAGTGAGTCTTCGGCCAGGAACAAACAATGCGCTGCACGTACATGAGTGATGATAGACTTCTTGTAGCAAGGGCTCAAAACTATCACAGGCAAAAATTTAGCTAGATAGCTATGCCACAGCCTAGAAACTCAAGTTAACAGAATAATCATATGAACTTATTCAGTGTAACCAGAATTTGCATGAGGATTAAAGAGGAGCAAAACTTCATCTATTCATATTTTATCTAGAACTTCCAGGCTCAAAGAAAATCTCACAATCCACTAAAATAAACAATACTGAATATAATAAAATACCCAGTCACTGAGATCAGAAACATTTATTCAGTAAACTCTTATTAAGAAGTCAGTGTCTGTACTACACATTTGTAGATAGAGTCTGGAAGACACAAGTTGACTTCTTAAGACAGTCTCTCAAAAGCAAAGATTTATGTGAAATCTTATTTCAAGTACATCAGTCCCCAAATTCTTTATTGAGCTAACCTCATAGTAACCAATGCTGTGGTTTTGCCTTAAAAATAGCATTTACAACTTCTAGAATTGAGACTTCTAGAATTGAGAACCAAAAGGTTCTCAGAGTCACTGGAGATATTCATAGGGAATAAAACAAAGAAAACCCCAGTATCATCCTTTTCTAGCAGACTTATAGGGTAATTTCAACTCAGTCTCTTTGATTATGGGGGAGCCTCTGTGGTGAATGGGAGCAGAGAGCCTGAGAAAAGAGAGTCAGGTGTCAGGACCCAGGGGATGGGGTGAGGGAAACATACTCCACAGAAAGACAAGTCAGGGAGGGACTGGGGCAGTGACCACAGCAAGAGCTCCTACCCAGGTGTTCTTTGTACAATGTGACTTCGACACTCCTCCCATTCGGGAGTGCTTCTGACCAGAGTGGAGGCTTTGTCTTGTTGAGTTCCAAAGCTTGGTCATAAAAGACAACCTAGTTTCCACCAGGTTCTCTTGTCACCTTTGGCAGCCCGAGACACCACGTTATCATATGCGTGCCCTGAGGCCACCATGTTGTGAGGAAACCCAGAACACATGGAGAGGCCATGAGTAGATGTTCTGGCCACAGCCCCAGATTAGTTCTAGATGACAGCCAGCATCACCTGCCGGGCATGTGAGAGAAGACAGCTTTGGATGATTCTGAGCCCCGGGTGTCAAGTCCCTCCCAACCTTCGAATCTTCCGACTGAGGGCCTCAGACATCAAGGACAGGGATGAGCCATCTCTGCTGTGCCCCTCCTAAAGTCCACAGAATCCAGAAATGGTTGCTGCTTTACTGCACCGAGTTTGGGGTGCTTTGTTACACAGCAACAGGTAACTGGAACAGGAACAGTGATGGAGACTGCCTCCCAGGTTTCCCCTTCCACCCTCTTCAGTTAACAGCTAGCAAGTCATCCTCCCTACACAGGAAGTGCCTGTATCTCCAAGTCCTCAAGCAGGAACACAAGCATATCCCAGGGTGTCCCTGTGTTCCACTGTACAGTCCCTAGACAGATACTCATCCCTACAGAATAGCTGAGGGTGGTTTCCCCTCAGGGGACACGGGCCAATGTATCTTAAGTGCTCAGGACAGTCTCTACAGCAAAGAATGATTCTGTCCACAGTGTCGATGGTGCCGAGGTGGAGAAGCTCTGTGTTAGACAAGAGAAGCCACTCAGAGCTGTGAAATTTGCTGAGAACGTTCCACATCACAGAGAAATGCTGCCTAGGCCAGGAAGACAGGCTAAGACAAGGCATGATCGAAGACTCTTTTCTTCTCTTTTAGGTGTTAAATAAAAGAAGCGCCATCCCCAGGCCACCCATCCCAGGGTACTCAGTCCCCGCGATGACATTTCTGAGCCTTGCCTTCTGCACCAGCCTCCCTTTAAAGCAGAGCAATTAGACCCCTGCTCTCAGACTCACTCTGGAGATCTGTTTCTTTTGAAAAGCAGAGAAACAAACAAAACCCCCGGAAAAACAAGGATGGCTGCTGTGGGTGGCCAAAAAACTATTACCATAGGAAAAAGCTGTCTGATTTCAAAGCATCACTCTCGTTCGCTGCTTTGACAAAAAGCCAAGGACAAGAGGAGGACTCATCGATTCCCACTGAGAATAGGACACAATGTGCCCAGCCTGGCAAAGGGGGCTGGGGGTTTTTGAGAGGACAGAGGTGTGAAACAGATTGTCTTCCAAGCTACAGGGGTGTTTTCAGGTGGCTAGATGAGAACTTCTCCTTCAGCAAGATTTACGCCCTTGCCCTGTCTACCTTGGGCAGCAAGGATAAAATGTGGCGGAAAGTCCTCTTCACTTTTACAGTGAGGGCCAGGCTCCTGGCTGATTTATGGGCCTGCTCGTGTGGCACCATTGGAAGCTGCGCTGCCTGATACACCCTCCATAAGGCCAGAGGTGGGGGCTGAGGTCGAGTCACACTTAGCAGGGACCATGGCTCTAACCAGACCAACCACCTGCAGAGACTTCTGGAGGAGCCCTGTGCCGTCACGTGAAAATCAAGCCAAAACAACATAGAAAGAAAGGACAAAAGTCTGATAAGACTGTCCACTTTTTTTTTCCAAATGAAAATATCTTTTTTCCCCTCCTTGATTATCAAAGTTGATATTCATAGAAAGAAAAAGAAAACTTCAGATAATACAGAACAATAAATAAAAGAGTCTAGTATGGGAAAGGGGGATGGGTAGAGATAACAACATTTATGGTGGAGAAACCTGACTATCATGACCTAAGCCTGGTGACCAAGGTCAACATCCAGAGCTGCAAGTCAAGTTGACTGCATGTGCCCTTCATGTGATGTGATGGAAACAGTCCTCGACTTCTGTGATCTTCCTCCCCAGAACTCATAGCCCCAGACTAATCATGAGAAAACCCTGAGACAAATCCCAATCAAGGGACATTCTTCAGCATGCCTGATCAGTATAGCTCAAAGCTGTCAAGGGTCATCAAAAACAAGGGCAGGCTGAGATGCAGTCCCGGCCAAGAGGAACCTGAGGAGACAGGAGAACCGAATGGAATGAGATATGCTGGATGGGGTCCTAGGACCAGAAAAGGACAAGAGGGTAACAGTAAGAAAATCTGAATAAAGTGTGGAATCAATATTAGTTCATTAATTGTCACAAATGTACCATATTAATGTGAGATGTTAATGATAAGAGAAAATGAGAATTGGCTGTAGGGGAATTCTCTGTACTATCATTTGAAAATTTTCTGTAAATCTAAAACTACTCTAAAAAACAAAGTTTATTAAAAAACAAAAAGGAAATGAAAATCCTTTATAATTGCACCTTCCAGACAAAACAACTGTTAATACTATGCTTTATAGACTTCTCTTTGCATATACAAATCATTCCATATATATATATAGTTATTACTTTCATTTTAACTTTTTTACAAAAATTGGGGTCATTCTATAAGCTTTTAACCCCATTTATTCACTCTCTGGCGCTCATTTGCAAATCTAGTCCGCGTGGATTATTACAATGTTCCATATGCAGACGGAGGTGAAATATATGTGAGAAGTACGTTAGAGCTCTTTAAATTCAGGTCTGCTTCCCAAGTTAGCTTGGGCCAAGAGGAAATGCATGCTTTAGAAAGACATCTGCTAGGCAAGGACTTGTTTCAATAAGATCATAAAGGGGCACATTTGACCTAAATCTGAGGGAGTCGGGGAAGGACCCTGGTGGTCTTTTATGCACCGCTCATTTCACAATAACCATCTCTGTTAATTCCCATGGAAACTCTGCAAGGTCAACCTGGTTGCCCAGAGGAAGCTAGGGGACCCTTGTACCCTGCCCAAGGCCATACAGTTTGTAAGTGGTGGGGCCAGTGTCTGAACCAAGCCCAACCCCAAAACTTGGGCTCTGCCTCCTGCATAATGCAGTGCTGTGGCTTGGACCAGGTCTAACTTTCAGAGATTAGGAAACTAAGGCCAGATGGGTGTACGGCCAACTATAGTGCAGCTGCCAGCATAATGTCCGTTAAGTAACATATCCTCCAAGTGCTTGTTTTGAATAGTTTGGAGACCTGAGTAGTATAGGGGTTCTACTCTATGTGTGCCTTGGGGAACCACAGGGCACATGCAATTCAGCTAAGGATGAAAACTTCTAAGCCTCTATTTCAAGTCCCCTGTGGCTCTGAGGAGGCACAATGCCAGGATGAATGCAAAGATTTATGGGCCGCGGTCCCAAGGATCTCATTCAGTAGGTTTAGTTTATGACCTGGGAATTGGTATCTTTTTAAAGTTCCCCAGATGATGCTGACGTGCGCCAGATTTGGAAATCACTGAGCCGTATGGTCCCTTCCAGCTTTAAGATTCTGGGAGCAACTGATTAGCAAACTACATGCCTGTAATTACTCTTCATCTCACTGTCATTCCAAAGGGTCTCTTCTGGTCATCTTGGTACCTTGTCCTTGGAGAAGGGGGAAGGAGAGAGGGTGAGCACCATAGTTATCAGTGTTCTTCTTTTCTCTAAACAGAACATTGGTCAGGGCTCTTCTTGGGATTTCAAAAAAGCACCAATAGTCCAAATGGAAAAAAAGCATCCTTGAGATGCTTCAATTCAGACAAGGTACCACATGGTACAGACAAGGTACCAACGTTCCAAGGGTCACATTCAAACCCGGACTGCCCACCTCAAACCCACACTCGACCACTGTCCAAGAAGCAGATGGTGTGGTGCTGCTGGTCACGGCTGCTGACACGTGGCAGCTCTGCTGAGAGAAGCCACTGCATAGTGTGACCCACCCCCCCTCTTCTAATAGAGCAGCATATGTGGGTCTGTATCAGGCGGCCAGAACCCTCATCTCTGCCCCCACCTCGTTAGCTAAGAGCCTGCAATGCCCACCCTACTATCTGTTTGGATAAAGCAGACAAGCACCATGCACACAAGAATAAGAGAGCATCTGGCCAGGCTGAGGATGGGGAGGATGCTGCACCTGGACACTGAGAACCTTCAAGCCTGGAGGAAGAATGGTCCACACTTCCCTCGTCTGTTCTACAAGGTGTGTGTTCTCCCAGGGTCCCGGGCGGGAAAAGCCCCTCAGAAACTAGTGCCAGGCCTGTGCAGTAAAGTGCACCAACACATCCTTCTAGGTCCCCTCAAACAAGAGCTCTCCGATGAGCCTTACAGTTCCTAAGGTGCACTTATCATGAAAGCCGCCTCTTGCTGTGCGCCCCCTAGGGGCCAGGAGTGGAACTGGACTGTTACATGCATTGCCATGGTCCATCCTGGCTAAAACCCTTGTGGAAGAGATGATATTATTTCTGCTTTATATGTGAGTCTCAGAGGGACTAAAATACTTGCTCCATTGGCAGAGCTGGGACATAAACCCAGGTGTGAGCAGGGTTGGCTCCTGGAGGACCTGTGGCATGGCCGTGTTATGGATGGAGTTTTATTCTAAGCTACGGGCTCACATGGCACTAGGTTTGCACTGCAAATAGATTCCTCGGGCTAATGTGTGAAGAGAATGAAGTGGGCACATATGGAAACCCATCACTGAGTCCTGAAGGGAAAGAGACAGCAGTTAGAGAAGTGGGAGGAAAACCAGGATGCTCACTCTTGCTACTCCAAGGCCTGCAGATCTACGACCCTACCTGACAAAGTTATTTCAGTGGAAACAGGAGGACACTGTTTATCAAAGTGCAAACCATGGACCCTGCATCAGAATCACTACAGTCACTACAGGGGCTCTTAAAATTCAGATTCCTGGGCTCCATTTCAGATTTGCTAAATCAGAAGCTCTGGGCTGGGCACAGAGAGCTTAGAAATCCACATAATCGAGAATGTAGGGTTAAGGACTCAGGCCCTGGAGTCAGAGTGCCTGAGTTTTCATTCCACTTCTGTCACTTCAGTGAGTCCAGGAAAGCTACCTGCTGTCTGTAAAACGAGTCTCTTGCTCGTATCCACCTCACATAGAAAAGAACAGTTAACACATATAAGCCCCTTACACTAGTTTGACACCAAGAGTAAGAGCTCAATTAGTGTCCAACAACCTCTGAAAAGGATAATGCAAATGAAACGTCAGCTGGTGGAGGCTCAGGCTCTGTTCCCCCCCAGCAGAGACGCTTTCTTCATGGGCTTGTCCTGGGCTCAAGATCTCAGAGTGAAGAGGATTATATTCTCCATCTCAGGTGCAGGCAGTCCCACCCCTGAATGTACCTCCATCAGCGGTGGCAGCCAACATATTCATTTTCCCCACGCAGATTCAGACACAAGGGCAGCATCTCAGCTATTTTGGGTTGATTGTGTTCCCCTCAAAGATGTTGAAGGGTCCTAACCCCTGGTATCTGTGAATGTGAGTGACCTCATTTGGAAATAGGGTCTTTTCAGATGCTCAAGTTAAAGTGAGGTCATTAGGATGGGCCCTAGTCCAACATGACTGTGTCCTTAATAAAAGGGGAAATTTGGACACAGAGTTAGACATGTACAGAGGGAAGATGATGTGAAGGTACAGGGAGACCACCATCTACAAACCAAGGAACGCCTGAGGCCACCAGAAACCAGGGAAAGACTTAGAACAGATTCTCCTACACAGCCTTCAACAGGAACCCACCTGCCAACCCCTTGATTTCAGGCTCCGCATCTCCAGAACCGAGAGACAGTAAATTTCTGTTGTTTATGTCATTTGGTCTGTGTTTGTTATAGCGGCCCTTGGAAATGAACCCATCTGCCAGCACAGTCTGGGCAGCCCCTGTGCCTTAGAGGTAAATGTAGAGCTGAGTGACAGCTCCCACGGAAACAGCCCCACGTTCCTGAATTTGGATCCTGGATCTGGCCTGCTGAGCCCCAACGGGCAACGGCCCCTTCCGGAGACAGCAACGTTGCTGCTGATTGGGAAGAGGCGGCTGCCCCACGCTGTCCTCAGAGGTTCATCTTCAAGAGGGTGGTGGAGGCTGACAATTGCCAGGATCACTAGCCCCTTCCTCACCCGTGAGGCTGTACAATTTGGTTCATGATGACAGGGTGCACTTAGCAACCCCCTGAGCCCACTGTCCAGAGAATGTTGCCGATCGAAGCCTCTGGCAGCAGGTTCTCTGCTGTGCAGTTCACACAGGGCAGTGGGAACTGTCCTGTAAAGAAAACACAAAGCTCCCCCTGCCCAGGACCTCAGCTTCTAATACACTGGAAGCAGTTGGCTTTTAGCAAAATCTTGGCATGCCTGCACTGGCTCTGACAGGCTGATGAAAGCTGGGGTGGCTGTGCACTTGGCAGAGGGTCCATTCCCAACCCCACCCCATTAGGCAGGGGGCTCTGTGTCTAAGAATCCAAGCCCTGAGTGGTGGGAGAGCTCCGCCATTCTGCGGGGTTTGTCCACAATTCTGGGGATGCCCAGGGGAGGCCTGTGCACAGGTGGAGCCTGGCAAACTAGAAAGAAGGAAGGCCAAGCCCCTAGAGTGATGCTCAAGACCCTTCCTGACTGGTCTCCAGCTGCAGCCCGGTCTCACCTCCCTCCTCCCCTCAAACCCCAGGCTCCAGAGAGGCTGAACAATGGATTATGCCCAGACTCAAATTCTGTCTCCTCCGTGTACCTGCTTTGGGAGCTTGGATATGATACTGAGCCTCAGTTTCTACCTCTGTAAAATGGGGAGACAAATATCTACTCTTTCTGATTCTTACGCCATGTGCCAAACACACAGCCAGCACTCGGGAGCAGCTGTTATTGGCCATCATAAACTCAGGCATAGTGACCTAATCCAACAGCATTCAACCTGCAGATAACTCGGCTGACTGACAACAGAATTCCCAATATCAAAAAGCAGCAAGTGACTCTCTGTGGCTTCCAAAGCCCAACCATGACACTGTGGAAGAGGAAAGAGTAGTTTTCCAGAATCTAGTGTCTAACTTAGACTCTGGTGTGACCTGGAGCTGCAATTCTGAGGGAGGGGGAGGGGTTCTGAGAGCAGTAAAGACACTTATACCCTCCTGAACACATCCAGCCCTCCTGGATGCTCAGGCCCTGCCCCCACCTGCCCACGAGGCAGCGATGTCTGGTAACAATGACGGCACATTCCTGAGGCTCTGGGGGAAAGAAAAGGTTGACTTCCAGGGACAGCTTCCCAGAATGCTGGCTTGGTTTTATGCTTGCCTGCCAGCAGATTCCCACACTTTCCCTCCAACTTCTGTCTGTTGTTGACATTCAGCCCAAAAGCAAGCCTCCTCTCCCCTGCCACCTACTGGTTCCTCTTCCCCTTCAGCAAACGCTTTACCCAACCTGTAAGACTCCTCTTAAATGCTACCTCCTCTGGGAACCTTTCTGGATTCCTCTGGATGATTCAGTGACCGCCTCTCTTGGCCCTTCATTCTGTCACTGAGCAGAACATACCGCATTTGCTTTCAGTGCAGGCCTCCCCATGTGGCTTCGAGGCAGGGCCCTTGTCCTTCCATTCTTGCCTCCACAGCCTAGCCCTGGGCCTGGCACAGAGCAAGTCTTCAGCAAATGCCATCATGCACTCACTGAATGAACGTGGAATAGTAAACGTATGAGTAACACAGAGCAGAGACTTTCAGTGGGGTGGTGACAAAACAAATGAGGCCACCACGCTGTTTTTGCATGTTCATATTTTAGAGCTGCTGCACTCCCTCCATTTATTCAGGTCACAACCACGAGGATGAGTCATTTCTCAGAGGCTGGGGCTGATGACTGCTTTTGCTCATTCTATAAAGCCTTTCTGGAATGGGTGATAAGCAATGACTTCAGATACTGCTTGTTCCCTTTGGGGTAGCCTGGGATGTTTTTCCCAATGCACCTTTGTATGCAAGGTCTCCATCAGGGTGTGACACCCTCCAGGGAGAGGAGCACCTTCATCTGGCAGATGAAGAAACCGAGACCCAAGAAGTTCAGCCTCTAGACTCAAGGGCACGTGGTGAGCCAAGATAAAGCTGACGTGATGCTTTGACCCCCACCTTCTTCTGTTCCACTATCCACAACTCCTGTCTGCCCATCCTTGATCAAAGTGACACATCCAGACATAAAATCCATGTGTAATTTTTGTCTGATCTGCTCATAACAGCCTCAACAGCAGACTGACTTTGGAGTTGCAAGGACTTCTGCGGCCAGTATTTCTGTCTCAACAACTGTGTAGATGATCTGGTCTAGTGAACTCACCAATCATATCTCTGATTATCAGCTCAGGCTTTCCTTATCTTTCCCTCAGTAATGCTCATAATAAAATTTCAATTTAACTCAGCAGAAAAGTATTATTGTATGTCTCCTCTCTGCTCAATACTGTTAGTCACTGTAATGAAACAGAACGAGTGACGGGGAGGGACATAGTGTGATTGGGGTTCAAGGTGGTGGTGGAGAATTCCACTGGGTGAGAAGGCAAGGGACTGGATAGTGGGAGAGAGAAACCCAGGGATGGCACGAGTAAACTGTACTCAGACCATGGGGGTGGGGGCCGTTGGGAGAGCTTACAGGCGATGCTAAGGCCTTTGGGTTTTATTTCCTGGACAGTGCACGGCTGTGAAATCATAGCACCACATAACGTTCGAGCTGGGAGGACTAGGAAGTGATCTGGTCTTCTCATCCATTTTACAGATAGACACATTGAGGCCCAGGGATGGAATGTGACTTGCCAAAAGTCATATGTAGAATAACTGACAAAGAATGTGCAGATTCAGAGCTCTGATTCAAGAGGTCCTCACTGGTGGCAGCATGGAAGTAGATTAACCCATGTAGAGAAGGATGCGTTGGATGCTGCTGTCACATCTTGGCATAGAGCTCATGTATTTACAGAAAGGGAAGCTGAGAGAAGTGGAAAGAGGCCCATAAAGGACGGGCAGGTGGAGAGGAACCAGCTGACATCTGATGAACTCCATATGGAGTCACCCTCAGGGTCAGGCTCTGCACCAGCCACCCTGGATTAACTCCTTTAATTGTCTAAACAGCTCAGTGAGGGAAGGACTATGAACTTCCTTGAGGAGGAGAATTGAGGTTCAGAGAAGTTTGATAACTTGCCTGAGCTTGAACCTGGCTTTCACTAAATGTCACTAAGACAGAAAGATCCCCAAGCTCTTTCTGCTTAACCGAGCCTCCTGAAATTTTACAGGTCCTGCTAAGATCTTGTGCAAACAAACAGGGATGGAACCTCTCCACCCAGCCCACTGCCAACCCCCTGCCTGCCTCTTTTCTTGCTCCTGTCTCATGCCTAGTTCTGGAAGAAGAGCAAGGAGACACTTCCTGTAGACTTTCTCACCAGAAAAGACAATGAAATCCCCCCCAGGAGATGTGCAGACCAGAACACCCAGTGTGTGAAAGGGATGGGGACTGGTAGACATATCAAGCCTCTGACCTTCCTGACTCACCACCTTCCAAGCTGAGAAGACCAAGTCCACAAGCACGACATTTCTCATCCCCTCACTACAGCCCAGTGTGCATCCCGGCCCAATGAACTCCGACTCCTCATGGCTTCCCATCCAAGATTTTGGGGAAAAATCAATTGAATTTCTTCTATCTGCAAAATATAAGCAAGGGTGAAGCTGTTGCTGAGGACATTTCTTGTCTCCTCCTCCTTGAACTTGCCCTTCTGTCTTGGAATGCCCTCCACATCTCCCACCCTCCACCTTGACCTAGCGTTAAGACAGCTTGGGTTATCTGTCACTGACTCTGCCCTAGGCTGTGGGAGGGTCCCCTCGTGCTCCCAGAGCCTCTGTGCATTCCTCTGTCCCTGGACCCACCCATTAACCGTTCTATCTCTGTCTGCCTATTTGTCCCTCCCCAGGATAGGGGTTGGATCACTTCAGATCTGCAGACTCAGGGTCAAGCCCATGATTAGAAAACATGGAATACATTCTTGAAGAATAAACATATGAAGACATGAACAGATAGACGAATCCCAATAAGTACTGTAGTGATCTTGGAAGCTTCCTAGAATGAGGGAAAGCTTGAAGAACAAACACTGGAGAACGTGGGAGGAACTTTAAGGCGAAGAGTGAGGGGGAAAGTCAGCATTAGCCAAGGAAAGATGCAGAAATAAAAACGTCATATGGGGCATGGGAGAGAGACTGCCTTGGCTAACATGTTAGGTTGGCAGATAAAAGTAGTCAGACATAGGGCAGAGTCCCTAGTGACTGAGGACCACAGCTGGCCTGTAGGACACCTCTGTGTGAAATGGAAAATGGTACCTTCTTAGTGAAGATGCCAACCCAGAACCACAGGGCCTGGAGAATGAATGGTCAATATCTTTGTGTTAAAAAACACGAGCCTTTTATTTTGGTGGATGCAGCCCAGCCCTTGAGGGTGTGGCCCGGTGAGCAGGACAAGGGCCAAATTTCAAACTTCTGCCTTAGGTGTCCTTGTGCAATGCCCGACCTACACAACCGTACACAGTGGCCTGACCTTGACAGTCTAGGTAAAAACAAGAAGCACAACTGAAGCCAATTCTTTTCCTAGAACCTGACTTTTTGAGCTACTTGGTCTTTTTGTAGTTCCCAAGCCTCAAAGTTCCTTCTTTTTCCAGAAATCTTCCCCATCCTGTGAGCTTGTGTTTTGACGTGGGGCACCCTGAAAGCAGAGCCTGAGACAAGGACTTGGGCCAAGGAATTTACTTGGGAGATGTCTCAGAAAGGCAGAGTGAGGAGGCAAGGAAAGCAAGACAAGGAAACTTGGAAAGGTGCAGAATTGGGCTAATTATTGCTGTGGGCAAAAACGGGGCTTGATCCATCTGGATACCCTTTGGACTCTGCCCTATGTCTGACTACTTTTATCTGCCAACCTAACATGTTAGCCAAGGCAGTCTCTCTCCCATGCCCCATATGACAAATCATGCAGGATGCACGTCGAGATTGTCCTTCTAAAGTACAAGCCACTGGGAGGTTTACTGACCCCTCCACCCTCCACCTCCCATTGTGGGTGGTTATTACTGGGAACATGACCTTTCCCACACTTCTGGGGAGTGCCTGAGTGTGAGGTGAGGGCCGCAGTGGATGTGCAGATTCTGACAGCATGCACTGAACCATCTATTGTGACTGCACTGAAACCAGATAGACTGAGGGGGCAGGACATAGGGCACAAAAAGTATCTGCCTCAGAGTATCCTTAGGTCAAATCAGAAACTGGGAATCCTCCCTCTACTTGAAGACGTGAGGAAGAGGAGCAGCCCCTCTGCCCTCTCTCTCCCAGGAGAAGCCAAAAATGTCAGGTGCAGACCTGGCTCTCTGCCATTCATTTCCTGCAGCATCCAGCATCATGGGACCCTAAGAAGGGCAGCCTGTAGCCATGAACAATAAAGATGCAAGTACTCACGAGAACTCGGGGCCAGGCAGGGTTCTCAGGACTATTCCTCCCTGAAGAGGGGAAGAAAAAGGCACCAGCTTGCCTCTGGCCCTTGGGTAACATTAAATTACTTACATTTAATATTTTATGGCAGGTGTAATGATATAAGCTTCATTCTTCAGCATCCATTAGAAATGAAGGAACATTTATATTTTAGTGGCACCAGGCCATAGATTCCCCAATGCCTGCTTTTCTGGGGCCATGCCATGAATACAGGAAGCAGATGAGAAGACATCGATCAGAGCTTGAATCTTAACCCCATAAATATGACCTGAAGTGCTTACTCCTATAAAATCAAAGGAAGAGGCCGATTTTTTATGAGGTTGGGCTGAATTTCTTTTCTAATTCAAGGGGTATCACATGTATTTATAAGCCCAAATCACAATCCTTTTAGGAAAGGATTGAAGATTGTTCTGTGAATACCGAGTACTTAGCATAGAACACAGACATGGAAAGGAAGTATGAAGCAGGGGGCTGGCTGGCCATGAGATCCCTGGACCAGCCATTTCTGCCATGTCAAGCAGAAAGTCATAAAGTCAAAAGATATAAAAGATACCTCACACCCACTAGGATGGTCACTATTACAAACCCCCCAGAACCTAGAATATAAGAAGTGCTATGAGAATGTAGAGAAATTGGAACCCTTCTGCACTGTTGGTAGGAATGTAAAATGGTGCAGCTTCTCATAAAAACAGTCTTGTGGGTCCTCAAGAAATTAAAAATAGAATTACCATATGATACAGCAACTCCACTTCTGGGTATGTACCCAAAATAATTGAAAGCAAGGACTCAAAGAGATATTTGTACATTCATGTTCATAGCACTATTCACAGTAGCCAAAAGGTGGAAGTAACCCAAATGTTCATCAGTGGATGAATGGATAAACAAAATTTGGTAGACACATACATTGGAATATTATTCAGACTTAAACAAGAAGGAAATTCTAACATGTGCTACAGTGTGGAGGAAACTTAGGAATGTTATGCTAAGTCAAATAAGCCAGTCACAAAAGGACAAATATTACATTATCTAGAGTACTGAAAATCCTAGAGTCAGAAAGTAGAATAGTGGTTGCCCAGGGCTGGGAGAAGGAGGGAATGAGGAGCTAAATTGTTTAATGGGTACAGAGTTTCAGCTTTGCAAGATGAAAAGAGTTTTAGAGATGGATGGTGTGATGGTTGCACAACAGTGTGAATGTCCTTAATATTACTGAACTGTGCACTTAAAAATGGTTCAGATAGTAAATATTATGTTATGTATAGTTTATCATAGTTAAACATTTTTAAAAAGATAGATATAGGAGAGGAGATAAAGATGGCGGAGTGGGGGGATGTGGAGCTCACCTCCCCTCATGAATATATCAAAATACATTTATGTGTGGAGCGATTCTTGCTAAAAATAAGTCAGAAAGTCTTATCTACAACTAAGACTGTATAGAATGATCTACACAAAGTTGGGTAGTAAGAGAGGATAAATGATCAGATCAGGACCCTGATCCCTAATAGGGGATACAGAGAAGGAAGGGGATATAACAGTCTTGGAGATCTTCCTTGGGGAGTGAAGGGTTTGAACCATATAGTGGGCACCCCAGCCCTGGGATCTAACACTGGGAAGATGAGTCCTCTTAGTTGGTTGAAAAACCAGTGGGCCTTACTGGAGGGCTGTAAGAAACCAAGACTGCTCAGGAAGAGTGTGCACACACACTGGCTTAAGGTGGAGGAAGCAGACTGAAAATAGCCTGGGGTTCTGGACAGTTTCCTGAGACTGCCCCAGTATGCACCCCAGCCTGCATGGGGTACCTACTCCAGCCCCTCTTGCTTTGGTGAAGCTCTACACTAGGGCAAAGGCTGTCATTGCCAAAGAGAGTGCACGCTTGGGGAGACGAAATCAGCTTGGACTTGGCCCTGCATCTGAATGGGGTGAGGCTGGCTGTTGCTGGTGAGTGCTTAGAAGCAGTAAATTGTAAACAAACTGGGGCTCTTACTGGCTTTCTGGGACTGTCCCAGCCAAAACCTCGACCTGCATCCTCCAGTAGGGTGAAGGTGCCATTGTTGGGGGTGGAGGGAGATTGCACAATTAGAGGGAATGGCACTGGCTTAGACCTGACCCTCATGGCTTCAGCACCTTGGATGCTACCCTTGCCTCCAATAGGTTGGCAACAGCCATTAAGCATAGGAGAAGCCCCAGCTCACACCTCATGCTGGCTCTAGCCCCCCCCATCTCCAGCCCTACCTCCCACCAAGGTGGTAGCCGCCAGCACACTCGGAGGAAATATGTGATCTATGCTCATTTCAGATCCAGCTCACCCAACAAAGCTAATGGGCACACAAAGACTGCACTGTGATAATCCCACACAAGGATGCATCTTTGAGATCAGGACAAGTAACTGTTTCACGCAATTTCATAGAGGCAGAGAAAATCAAACAAAATGAGAAGACAGAGCAATTTGTTTCAAATGAAAGAACAAGAAAAAAAAACCTGAAAAAAACAACTAATGGAACAGAGTAAATAATTTACCACATAAAGAATTCAAAGCATTAGTAATAAGAATGCTAACTGAACTTGGTAAAAGAATAGATGAACACAGCAAAAATTTTGACAAGGAGCCAGAAAATGTAAAAAAAAAAATCAGTTATAACAGAAGAATACAATAACTGAAACGAAAACATACTAGAAGGAATTAACAACAGACTAGGTGACACAGGAGAATGCATAAGCAATCCAGGAGATAAAATAATGGAAATCACCCACTCAGAACAGCAGAAAGAAAAGCAAATTTAAAAATAAGGCTAGTTTAAGGGGCCTCTGGGACAATATCAAGCATACTAACATTTGCATTGTAAAGGTCCCGGAAGAAGAGAGAGAAAGGGGTAGAAATGTATTTGATGAAATTATGGCTGAAAACTTCCTGAACCTGATGAAGAAAATAGATTTCCAGGTTCAAGAAGCACAGGGAGTCCTACACAAGATGAACCCAAAGAGACTCACACCTGGAATATAATTAAAATGGGAAAATTATAGAGAGAATTTTAAAGGTGGTAAGAGAAAAACAGAGTCACATACAAAGGACCCCCATAAGGCTATCAGCTGATTCTTCTGAAGAAACTTTATAAGCTAGAAGGGAGTGGAATATATATTTAAAGATTTGAAAGGGAAAAGCTTACAACAATGAAAAGTTAGCATTCAGAATTGAAGGAGACATAAAGAACATCTCAGACAAGCAAAAACCAAAAGAATTCATTAATGTTAAACGACATTAAAAGAAATGTTAAACAGTCTTCTCTCAGTGGAAAAGAAGAGGCTACAACAAGAAGTAAGAATTTATAAGAATGGAAAAATTCTACTAATAAAGGCAAACATATGGGAAAGGCTGTGGGTCAACCTTAAATAGGCAAATACAAAGATTAAAAGACAAAAATTGTAAAATCAACTATAACTACAATAATCAGCTAAGGGACAGACAAAAAGATGTAAAATCTGACATGAAAAACACAAAATGTGGAGGAAGGGAGTAATAAATGTATATCTTACATATATCATTTAGAATGTGTTTGAACTTAAATGACAATCAGTTTAAAACAAGTAGATATAGTTACAAATCACCAGATGTGAACCCCATGGTAACTACAAATCAAAAACCCACAATAGCTACACAAACTAGAGAGAAAGGAACACAAGTATACCACTAAAGGAAATCATCAAACCACTAGGGGGGAAAAAAAAACAAAAAAAAACAAAAAAAAAAAGAAGAAGAAAAGAACAGAGAAGAACTACAAAAACAACCAGAAAACAATTAACAAAGTGGCACTAAGTACATACCTACCAATAATGACTTTAAATGTCAATGGACTAAATGCTCCAACCAAAAGACACAGGGTGGCTGATTGGATTAAAACCCCCAGAAAACCAAGACCAATGTATATGCTGCCTACAAAGGACACATTTCAGATCTAAAGACACACATAGACTGAAAGTGAGAGAATAGAAAAAAAAAATTTCATACAAATGGAAGCAAAAAGAAAGCTGGAGAAGCAATACTCATACCAGATAAAGTAGACTTTAAAACAAAGTCTATAATAAAAGACAAAGAAGGGCATTATATAACAATATAGGGATCAATAAAAGAAGAGGATATAACACTCATTAATACATAGACACCTATTGTATATAAAACAAATATTAACAGACATAAAAGGGGAAATTGACAATAATACAATAATAGTAGGGGACTTTCAACACTCCACTTACATCAGTGGGCAAATGATGCAGACAGAAAATCAATAAGGAAACAGTAGCCTTAAATGATATATTAGACCAGGTGGACTTAATAGATATCTACAGGACATCCCACCCAGGAGCAGCAGAATACACATTTGTTTCAAGTGCACGTGGAATATTCTCCTGGATAGTTCACATGCTAGGACACAAAGTAAGTCTCAACTTAGTTAAGAGAATAGAAACTATATCAAGCATTTTTTTTTTTCTCCTGACCACAACAGTAAGGAAGTAGAAATCAATTACAGGAATAAAAAATGGAAAAACACAAACACATGGAGACTAAACAACATGCTACTAAAAAAAAAAAGTATCAATGGAGAAATCAGAAAATACCTTGAGACAAATTAAAATAAAAACACAACTTGCCAAAATCTATGAGACAAAGCAAAAACTGTTCTAAGAGGGAAGTTATAGTGATACAGGTCTACTTCAAGAAATAAGAAAAATTTCAAATAAACACCTAATCCATCACCTAACAGAATTAGAAAAAAAGAAAAGAAAAAAAAAAAAGCACAAAGTCAGCAAAATGAAGGAAATAATGAAGATCAGAGAGGAAATAAATAAAATAGAGACCAAAAACAATAGAAAAGAGCAATGAAACAAAGATATTTAAAGATAACTGCTGTTCATGGATTAGAAGAATTAATATTGTTAAAATGTCCATACTACCCGAAGCAATCTACATATTTAATGTAATCTCTATCAAGATATCCATGACATATTTCACAGTACTAAGACAAATAATCCTACAATGTATATAGGAACACAAAAGACTTGAATAGCTAAAGCAATCTTGAGAAAAAAGAAGAAAGCTGGAGTTATCATGCTCCCTGAATTCACACTACACCTCAAATTTACAGCCATCCAACCAGTATAGTGCTGATACAAAAACAAGCACATAGATCAATGGAATGGTATAGAGAGCCCAGAAACAATTCATAGACATATGGTCAATTAATCTATGACAAAAGAGGCAAAGATAGACATGGGGAAAAGATAGCCTTTTAAATAAGTGGTGCTGGGAAAATTGGACAGCTACATGTAAAAGGATTAGATTAGAATGTTTCTCACACTGTATCAAAAAAAAAAAAAAGTAAAAATGGATTAAAGACCTAAATGTAAGACTGGAAAACATAAAACTCTTAGAAGAAAACATAGGCAGAACACTCTTTCACATAAGTTGTAGCATTATTTTTAAAATTAGTCTCCTCAGGCAAAAGAAACAAAAGCAAAAATAAACAAATGGGACCTAATTAAACTTAAAAGCTTCTACACAGCAAAGAAAACCATTGACAAAACAAAAAGACAACCTACTTAATGGGAGAAAATATTTGCAAATGATGTGTCCAATTAATCCAAAATATATAAATAGCTCATATAAGTCAATATAATAAAAACAAACAACCCAATTGAAAAATGGGCTGAAAACCCAAACAGACACTCTTCTAAAGAGGACATACAGGTGATCGATAGGCACATGAACAGATGCTCAACACTGCTAATAATCAGAGAAATGAAAATCAAAACCACAGTGGGATATCATCCACACCTGTCAGAATGGCTATCATCAAAAAGACCACAAACAACAAATGTTGGCAAGGCTATAGAGAAATGGAACCCTAGTACACTATTGACAGGAATGGAAACTGGTGCAGCCATTATGGAAAACAGCATGGAGGTTCCTCAGAAAAATAAAAGTAGAACTACAGTATGATCAAGCAATTCCACTCCTGGGTATGTATCTGAAGAAAACAAAAACACTAACTCTTAAAGATATATGCACTCCATTGTTCATAGCAGGATTATTTACAATAGTCAAGATATGGAAGAAACTTAAGTGTCCAGTGGTTACTTAGTGGTTATCAGTGGGGAGAAGAAAGGGTGATGGGAAAATAGGAGTAGGGGGCTAAGAAATCTAAGAGATACAAACTACTATGTATGAAATAAATAAGATACAAGAGTATACTCTACAGCACAGGGGAAATAGCCAATATTTTTATAATAACTTTAAATGCAGTATAATCTTTAAAAATATTCAATCACTATGTTATACATCTGAAACTAATATAATATTGCAAATCAATTCTACTTTACTCAAACAAATAAATAAAAGATATAGATGATAGAAAAAGTTCTTGTAGACAATCTATTTCAACCCACTGATGATACAACTGGGAGAACCTGAGGCCCAAAGAACACAGGTGACTTGATTAAAATCACACATCAAATTGATGGAGGACTCAAGACTAGAATTTAGATCCTGACTCTCAATTCATACCCTTCTAACAATCCCATATGAACTTGCTTCATAATAAAGCACTGTGCAAAGTGTCATTGAGAAGTTTATGGACCACTTACTAGATGCCAAGCACTATTCTGAGGTCTTGAATGCTTACAACAACCCTGTGAGGAAAAAAACTATTATTTCAATTTTACTCGTGAAGAAACTGAGGCAGGGCAAGGTTAGATAAAGCTACCTGGTGACAGAGCTAGAGTTTGAACCTAGACTGTTCAAATCCAGAGTCCACTGTCTTAGCCATTCTACCTCTATACCACTTCTCATTAGAATTCCTCATATCCTGTATTTCAAGGAAGCCTCCCCAACTACAAACAATATAAAGAGCTGTACTGTGAGGAAGTGTCTTAGTTCTCTTCTATCCATCATGCGTGTGCTGAGCTCCCTAGAGTTCCTAGTTTAGGCAAATCTGTGAGAAACAGAAGAGTGAAAATCATTGGAAAATAGCCAACATATATGATTCCCCCCAAATCACAGATGTTTTACAATCCAATGAGAAGGTCACTGAAAAAGGAGTCTGTGTTGGGGAAGCTCAGTGAAACTTCTCAGTAGAGGATGAGTCTGCCCTGAGTTTTAAAGAATGAACAGGACTTGGCTTAAGAGTATGAAGGTATGGTCTATGTTCCTAATATCTGATGTGCAGTCCCATACTGGGAACTATGGGCAAGATAAAAACATAGATGCCATTTATTTACTTTTCAGGATGCCAGGAAATATCTGTTTGCACTGGTTTGGTTGGAAACAGGGTCCATCTCCTGAAACTTTCTAGTTAAGGGCTAGAGAAGACCCCTAATTCCTTTCTGAAGAAGTTAAAATAGTTGCAAGGCCAGTGTAAGTGAAAATTAGCCACAATGAGTGCCCAGAAAAATTGATAAACAATCCTCCTGTGATTCCCATGGGCTTCTGGGACTCCCGCAGAGTACTGAGATTGAAGTTCAATTGGCCTGAGGTGCTGGGACTCCAGGTCTCCCACCCCCATAGCTTAGATTTTAATCACTTTACATTTTATGTTTCTAAGTACAATTTCACTAAACAAAGAAGCCTGTGACTAAATCTATCTAAAAAACTACACTAAGAAATTAACATGCTACACTGAATTCTCAGATCCTACAGTATTCTATGGATTGGTAAGTAAACTAACATTTGTTGAGTGCACGGTACTAATTTCAATTAATCCTCACAAAAACACTAGGGGGTAGGTTTTATAGACATGCCCATTTTATAGATTAGAAATCTGAGGTGAAACAAAGGTGGAGGGACTGCCCAAGACCATGCAGCTGTTTATCAGTAGAGCCAATAAATGAACAGAGAGCTGTCTGACCCCAAAGCCCAGATTCCCTCAAGTACACCAAGAAACTTGTCCAAAGTTTTCCCTGACTCAATCTTGTGAAGTTTAAGGTGAGGCATGAGGGAGGTCTAGCTAGCAGAACTCAGAAGACTTATACCCAAAATTTGAGATCAGCAGCACACAGATTCTATGTGAATTCAAAGAGGCTTTCAGCCCCTCTCCCGAATGAAGTTACCTCATAAATTGCCCCTGTTACCATCTGTTACCATAGTGCATGGTAAAGCATCAGATTTTGACTGGGTACCAGAATGCCTGGTTTCAATTCTAATGATTCTCAGTTTCCCCTGTAAGAATGAGCCCTGGCTCATTCAGGGATGAGACAAGATAAACTCATCCTCTTTGTGATGTGCCTTGTGGTATTGCTTTAATGATACTGACCTGTTTGCCAAGAGCTACATACACAATCACTTTAATGAGGTATTATTTTTTCTATGCAATAGATAATCTTGTTTGACTGCATTTGTAGTTATTCTTCAGGGCAAACACTTTGTATTAATCTTAGCAATGATGGATAAAATATCATGTGTAAAATATTTCGCATCCAGAAAGTCAACCTTTCACTCTTAAAATTGATGTCTAAAGCAAATATGGTTGTAGAGAGCACTTTGGAGAAATGTCACACCAAATTGCACAGGTCGCTGAGAGAGTTTTGTCTGAAGGTGCAGAGGCAAAAGGAAGCTGCAGATTCTAACAAGGATCTAAGCTTTCATTTCTTTGGTCCCTCAAAATTGGCATACGGTCACGGCCTTCAGTACCACGGACAGCACCATGGCATATTCTGCCTGGATAAAGCTGGTAGATGGTCAGAAAGGGTGGCAGCTTTTGGAGAATTCTGTCTCTCAGGCTCTTGACTCCTCCCCAGAATCTGCCATGTATTATTAACATGCAAATTCCCAAATTCCTTAGCTAATCAGAGCCGATTTTCTTCTGAAAATGAAGAAAAGCTGGGATGATGAAATGATACCGTGTATGGGAAATGCTCGACAGAGTCTAGGTTCTCTGTTCCTCAGTCTCATGGAAGATTTAGGTCATTCACAGCCTGAGATGATGGCAACAGCCAATGGAAACATGGTCTCTGGAAGCTTTAGGCACAACACTTGCAATATTGTGAAGATCTTGCCTTTTGGGACCTATTTCCTCCTCTTGTCTTTCCTCTCCAACTTCACATCTAGAAGCTTTCCTTTCTGATGGTCAGCTACTAATCCATGAGATGCTCTGACAGTAACATAAAGCTTTATCTATCCCAGGGTAAAAGCATTGTTTGGGGAGCCTTAAGAAATGAGGGGCTATTCAAGTCTCAAAAGAGTAAAGCAATGACGGTGGCATTTCAGGTACGGTACCAAGCAGCAGGGGAGAATCTGAAGATGATGTGTAGGGGGTGGAATTCTGACATACCTAGTGTTTGTTACAATGCATTAAAATGGTACTTCTTTCCATGGCTAACAGTTCATTGTGGGGTAGGACTGTAAGGAGGAAAAGTACACATTTTGTTTCTTAAAAGCTTTGATCCAGTAATAAGTTATGGGCCAGGCATCTGGGGAAGGAGGGTTCTTCATGAGCAGTTCACCCAGGGTGAACTGTACTGTCCACTTAGATATCAAACTGGTTCTCAGAAATGAGCTCTTTCTGATCCATCTCATCAAACTTCTTGTCTTGGTGACAGCTTCATCTCTTTAATCTCCTTGTAATCAAAATAAATGTCTTAATAAAGATGCATGCCAATCCTCTTTAATGTGTCACAGATATTAACTGTGGTTTCCCAAGTTTTCAGCATTTTCATGACACATTTGCAGCCCCAGAAGCAACTTCTAACCTGCATTTCTGTGGTCACCATCATCACAATATCACTTCGAGTTTATATAACCTGTTCTCAGGGCAAAGAGGTCCTCTCCCTCATCTCTCACTTGTTTCAATAAATCTGTTAAAAATGCATGAGATGCAGAGACTTTCCCACACAGTCTGGGCTGCCTTTTCACATTGATTTGGACAGAATAAAGAGATATAAATATACATGCAGATCCATGCCAAGAAAGCATTCTCTGTGGTCAGGCTAAGCGCCATTATTTTTTAAAATTCTTTCTTTCTCTGTTTAAAGAATAAACAGGTGAATTATAGAAATTTTGAACATTGTAGGGGAAAAAAAAAGAAAATTAATCAATCAGGCTTCCACATTCTAGAAAAATCACTGTCAACATTTTGGTCTGATTCCTTCCAGAGGATTTTTTCCTATACATATTTTTATTTTATATATATGTTTACATTCATTAGTGAGAACAATGTGGTATGTATACATTTTTATTCTACTATACATTACATAGAATTTTTATATGTCATCTAACATCATTAATACTTCAGAATTAGAGGGGTGCATTATTTATTATTAAACCACTCCTCTATTGTTAAATAATTACCTTGTTTCCTTTTCTTTCTATTAGAAATTATACCACAGTTGACAGCTTTCTACGCAAAGGATAAATATTGTAAGCATGAAGTTTTTTGAATAACTGAGAGCTCCATTAACTGTTTTTGATGAGTACCAACACTTTAGTGGAAGCCTAATGTGTGCACAGTTCTTTTCCACATGGTATGGGAGAGATTTGACAGTGTGAAATCATGTCCCTAGCTTTGAGGCTTATTTGAAGATGGATGGCCAAGGCTTTATCTGGCTGCTCCTCAGAGATCGACATATTTTCCTTGTTGGTAGGTTTCCTAGTCTTTAGATATCAGGAGGACATACCCTTATGGGTATGGCCTGTGAACATTGTTGAGTGGGGATGTGATGCTGGAAAATGCTGCAGCCACCTTTGAAGAAAAGCAAAGGACCACTCTTAGGTTGGAAGCCAACACTGGACCTTGGATGTTTGGTGATATCATTGAGTTGATACCCAATTCAACTTGGTGCTGTCCTGACCCCGGAACTTCTTATTACATGAAAAATATATTTGCCTCCTCCTAGATTTTTTCTAATTGAGTTGAACTTCTTATTAAATGCAGCTGAAAGCATCCTTACTGATAAAATAAAATCAACACCTGTCATAATGATGGCGACCATTTCTGAACTTATTTTGCAAACTTCACCTTTAATTGAACAATAATTCTCTTCACTGAACAGATAAAGAGACTGAATATCAGAGAAGCTATGCAACTTGCCCCAAATCACAGAGCTGGGATTTGAATCCATATTCGTGTGAGTCTGGAGCCTTGTTGATGGAGAGCTCAGAGAAGTGAGGACCATCAAGCAGGTTGTTCACGAGGGTGAAGAGGAAGCAGGCAGGTTTTCCTGAGCTTCTGTGCCCTTTGTTGAAATGTGCATGTGTGGAATTCACTGCTTCATAAAATATTTTTGCATCTATTTATTTATTTTATCCTCCCCCAGATATCCTGTGGAAGAGGAGACAGGTCTACTTAGGTTTAAGCGCTCCTGTCCCAAGGCACAATGCTAGCCGGTTTCAGGGGCTGCACAGGCAGCTAAGTTCCCTGACCAGTGAGTGGTCCAGACCCCCCTCCACTAGAGCCCACTGCTGGGGAAGACTGCTCAAGGGAAGAATCCCATCCCCCTTCCTGGTTTTCTCTCTTTAGTACCCACCATTTTTTTTCAAGCACAGTATCTACCCTGTGGCGCTATTAACAAATATAATACATCAGAGAGAGAATTACAAATATTTATGGCTGTAATAACTTCCCACCCAAAAAAGGGGCATGGATCAGATCACTAGAAGAAAATCAACCCAGCATGAGGTGTGCTTTTCATTTCTTCCTTAGATTTGAATTCAGAGAGTGTGCATGGTTTTCTAGGGGACAGAAACTTCGGGCTCAGGGAAATAAGACTTGGCCTGACAGGGGTGCTGATTTGCAAATAGGGGATTTAGTTTTTGATTCACTGATTCCATCAGAACTTTGTAACCCAGACATCCCTTAGAGGTTTTCCGACCGGACACAGAGATTCCAAGAGTGACAGCATTTTGGTGGATGAATGAATTTGAGATACACTTTGCCTGCTCTCTTACACGCTCTGTGTCTTTCAAAACATGCATTTGGGAAAATCTTTTTGTTAGTTTGCTTTTAAGGTTCAACAAGAAGTAATAAGAGGGTTCACCCTCAAAGACTCATTTCACTGCTCTAGAAAATTTCCCTTTCTCCACCCTCAGGCTGGCTTGGGGCTCCTCCTCCACTCTCCTGCAATCCCTGGAGATGATCCCCACTTGGCATCTGCCACTCTGCATCCCAATTGGCTGTCTTCTCGTCCATCTCTCCCACAAGACTCTGAAGTCCTTTAAGCGGAAACTGTACATTGCTTGTGTCTGTGTTGCCAGCCCCCAGCATGGAGCTTGCCACGGGGACAGGTGCTCAACATATTCTTTACTCCATCACTCCTGAAGGACGCACAGGAGCATGACTCAGTCTGGGTTCACATGTCAGTGTTCAGGCTGGAGAGTTGGAGCCAGGCTCTCTCAGCCTGATGGAGGCAACAATGTAAGGCACAGTCCAGGGTAGCCTCACCTCTCCCCAGCACTAAATTTTTGTCCCTTTCTCCTCATCATAAAGTCCTTGTTCGTTCTGGGAACTTACCCCTGACTAAGGGTATTACCCAAGTGGAGGTAGGGTCTACCCAGCTCTCAGGGACACTGCCAGCCTGACTTCATGTGGCCAGGCCTGAGGTGTCCACTTAATGCAGACAGTGTGCCCTGGAACATAGAACACCCGCATCTGAAATCACCAAATCAATTCATCACCCCATCATTTTCCAGCAAGCCCATCACACTCTCTTTCTTTCCTTTGAGAGAAGGTGATAGAGCTGTTAATTTCATTCTTGGACCCATGACTGGGACTCTGTTTCCTGTGTTTCCTCTTAGCTGGTTTCCCCATTCTCTACCTGGAAACTAAAAACGAGGGTGAATTCTGACAAGGTTCCCCCCAATACCAGATCTGTGATGCTCTCCAGGTGGGAGGTTGTCCTGGCAACCCTGTTCTTCTGCCTGTCCTCAGGATCACTTGGCTAGCTTGCACCGTGCGGGGCTCCTACAGGGAACCCAATAATAAGAACTGTCAGAGCAGCTGGGCTGAGGAAAGATGTGATGCATGGTTGCCTGTGGTCAGACCTGGGACGTACATCACGCTCTGAGATGACACTTCAGATGAGAGTGCATTTCATGGCGGGACAAGGACGTTTGTTTAGCGTTCAGAGACGGTTGGGAATGCACTTGCAATAAAGTATAAAAGCCATAAAGTAGCAGCCAAGTGTTTGCAGTGAGAGTGGCCTTTTCTCAGAGGGGAAGTGGCTGAGTTGCCACTTCTCCAAAGCATCAGCGTAGCGCTGTGCCCAGGGCATGTTTCAAAAGAGCAAAGCGATTAGTATTTGAAACAGATAGAAATTCCTAGAAGGGTTTGTGCCTTTGCTTATTACTAAAGTGATCTACAATCATGCTAAGGTGCAAGCTCAGAACTTCCCATGTGTCAGCTCTTTAGTCTTCGTGACAAACCTCAATCGTGGTCCTGTGGTGGATACACTTGTGGACTGCCTTCCCAGCTTCCTTCTCCTCACCCTCCTTCCTAATTAGATCCTGATTTGATGTGTAGCCAGGTTGCCCACAGGGGCAGCCTGGTTACTTAAGCAGCAAATCAGTGCATGGCATTTCTCTGGCCATTGTCCCTCGCCTGGGAGGGGACTCATGACCATGACCAAGACAGACAACCTAAGGACACATGGGGCATGGTTGGGGAACTGACTCTCTCTCTCTTGCTCTCCTATGGGGTGAGAACAGCCCTAGTTGCCACTGGCAGCCACCTTGTGGTATCAGGGAACCACCCATAGCATGATACCCATGCTGAGGACAGCAGAGCCGAGGGACAGGAGACAGGGTCCCTGATACCACCACTGAGCTGCTGGCTCTGTCCCCTCCACCTCCAGGCTTCCTATAGTGTGAAACAAGACATTTCCTTAATTCCTGACTCAAGGTGAGGTAGAATTACTCCTGCACTTGGAAAAGCCCTCATTGATCGAGGACTATTATTATTCTCATTTTGCTGATAAAGAAGCTGAGGCTGTTAACTTTCCTAAGGTCACATAGCTAGTAAACAGTGTGAAATCCAAGAATAATTTGACTCCAAAGTCCAAACTCTTAATGACTGTTACATATGGGCTCTTAGAATAAAATGTGAAAATTTTACAGTGCACCTTTATTGAAAGGAAGAAAAGTATGTTAAGTCAATCTTGTTCCCCCATCCCTCCTGCCTGCCAAGAAATCAGAGCATAAACTGTTTTGCAGGGAGAGTTGCTTTTAAAAACTTTTTTAAAGTTCACATCTTCCACTTTACTCTTTTTCCCATTTCCTCCTCAGCTAGGTACAGAGCAGGCACTCAGTATGTGTTTGTTAAATGACATACCTCAGCTACCCCAAGTAGGGAATGGTGGCTCCGAGGGGGGCCTTGGTCCATGGATTCTCTTTTGCATCAACAGTAATTCCCTGCAACTCCAGCATGTGGAGACATTCATGCCAGTGTGAAGAACATGTTCAGCTTTCAGCAGTAGCAACGTTGTCACAATTAATCCTTAATATGTAGGTCACAGCCCGAGGCCTGAGGGGGCCCTTGATAATCTCCTAGGAATGGGCATCCCGGAGGGGCTGTTCAGTAACTGCTCTGCCCTGCTGGGTACCATTCGTCGGTTTCTGCAGAAACCCAGCACCCTGACACCATCCTTTTTGGAAAACATGGATTTCTGATCCACCTCCTCTGCCTCTGCTGAAACTGACCCCACCCTCCGCTCTCCCCCAACACGTTTGGGTGTCATCTCGCCACTTAGCCTCGAAGCCCTCTCCTTGCCCCTTCTGTCAAATGGCTTTGGCAGGTCACTGGCCCACATGTCTGCTTCTGTCCAAGGCACCTGGGATTTGCCTGAGAAGCACCATTCCCAGGAGACTTCCTGAGAGATGACACAGCACATGTGTTAAGGGCCTGGCCTCGGGAGCCAGTCCACAAGGCTCTATCACTCACAAAGTGAGTGACCTTGGAGAGGTCACTTCATTTCCCTGTGGCTCGCTGTCCTCATGTAACACAGGAGTTGTAACAGCCCCTGCCCCCTGTAGCTAATATGCACTGCCCACGGTCACGATGTAATGAGCTGCCCGGCTCTGGAGGGTGTTACCGGCGTGCACAGCCTGCATAGAAGCACCAAGTGGTCCTGACTCGCATGTGGCAAGCAGTTAATATATGTTTCATATTATTTATCAGTATTACTTTTATTAATGAAACTCCCTGGGATCCTCCCTGCCACCCACATCATCCCAGTGGCCCTGGCTGCCATGCCCCTGCAGAAGCGGACAGAGTGGGCGCGAGTCCCTCAGTGTTGTGTCTGGCATGGATTGTTCTGTCACCGCGTGGGTGCCGTCTCCAGAAGCCCTGATCACAAGAGGAACAAAACTGCCAGGCTTCCTAGGGAGCTAACAAGCCTGGCACTAAGTGTGAGGGAGGACACAGCTGCATCTTTAATAAAAATTTCAGCATTTCTCATTTTTCTAACAACTGAACATTGAGTCGGGTATCCTTAACAAGCCCTCAGAGTACCCGGGGGACGAGTTAGTTTCCAAGGCGTCACATACACTGTCTCACTGGAGCCTTGGTGTCCCTGAGAGAAAATCAAGGCAGAGAGATTTCCTATTTCGCATGTGAGGAAAAGACAAACCCTGAAGCAGTCGTGACTCCTGACATAGCAGGTCACTGGCAGGTCTGATACTGGAATTAGGAGCCTGAGGCCACAGGGCTGTGGGCTCCTCCACGTGGACTGGGGCAGGCTGGCTGGGAGGCTTCCAGCAGATGTCTCTGGCCTGTGAAGCCTCAACCCTCAGTTCCAGTTGCATCAGATACTGACTGGTATATATAAGATAGATAAACAAGTTCATATTGTATAGCACAGTATTCGATATCTTGTAGTAGCTTATGGTGAAAAAGAATATGAAAACGAATATATGTATGTATATGTATGACTGAAGCATTGTGCTGTACACCAGAAATTGACACAACATTGTAAACTGACTATACTTCAATTAAAAAAAAAAAGATTAAAAAAAAAAAGGAAAGAAAAGAAAAAAAAAAAGAAAACCATGAAGCTGCGGCATCCCTTCACTGAGGTGACTTATTAGACGCACCCTCCCAGAAGACTCCTTAAACTTTACCACCTGCTCTTGCCAAGGATGATGCAAAGAGCAACCATCCTGTTGATAATTGAGCCATCTGGTCCACTCAACACTTCTTTGGGATAATCCATGGAGATTGTTTTGTTTGTTTATTTCGTAAAGACTCGGCTTCATTACAAAGAAGCATTGTTCACAGAGGAGCTGCTAATGGGGGAAATCACCCAAACTCTCACGTGGAAACACCTCTGATAATTCACTTTATCATGACTGTGACTAACAGGAAGAACTTATTTTCTTGGTTTCCTCGAGTTATCTCTAAAGGGAGACAATTTTCCCCTCAGCATGCTGGCAGCCTCCTCTGCATTATTCTGTGGCGGTCTTTATTTGCATTCACAGTGAGTTCAAAACTTGGAGTAGTTTGATGAGATTAGTATGAGGTGTCTCTTCAAAAGTTGAGTGGTATAACAATTTAGCGATGCCTCCACTATGTGAAATGAAATATTAACTTCCCAAATGCAGTGACAGATGGGAACATCATTCCCCTCCCAGGCAGTGACAGCTTCGGATCATACATCCTTGCCACCCCTGGGAAATGCGTGAGCCCCTCTGTCAATCAGTTCCCCAACCGGCATTCACTGAGCCCCTGCTTGTGGCCCATGCAGCTCTGGGAGACCTGAGACATAGTCCCCAGCGTTAGGGAGCTGACACTTTAGCAGAACTAACCAATGATGAAAATGGTGAGCGATGGAGAGGTAAAATGGGAGGCACAGACACCAGGAGATGTTGAAAAAAGAAGACAGTGTGGGTTGAAGGAGAGGGTCCCTGGGAAAGACATTAAGTCACTCCAAGAGCATAGGCATCATTGAAACAGACACACAGACATAGTAAACAAACTTAAGGTTACCGAGGGGAAAGGGAGTGGGAAGGGATAAGGGATAAATTGGCAGTTCAAGATTTGCAGATACTAACTATTATATATAAGATAGATAAAAAACAAATCTCTTGCATGTAGCACAGGGAACTATCTATCTTCAGTATCTTGTAGTAACCTATGATGAAAAAGGACATATAGTACATATATGTATGACTGAAATATGCTGTACACCAGAAATTGACACACTGTAACTGACTATACTTCAATTAAAAAAAAATGCTACTTGCATCATACCTGGGGCCTGACACAGGCTGTTGAACTTGATCACAGCTCTGTAAGTCTGAGGCTCACCCAACCTCAAACAGCTGTCACTACTGCAGCTGGCATGGCCTTGGTTCCCCTTCAGGACCTAAGATTTGGGGTCATGAATCAGGCCGGGTGAGAACCCATTCCCCACTGCTGCTCTTGGAAAGGGCTTCTCTCCTCAACAGCACTGCTCATATTGACTTGTAATCGTATGTTAATTTGTCTGTCCCCAGACAGGGCTGTGAGGCTCATGGCTGGGTTTCATGTATCACCACACCCTTGGCACCTCAGCACAGAGCCTGACACACAGCTGGAACTCAGCAAGTGTTCAGGAATGGGGTAAGTGAGTCAAAAGATGTCCAAATCCTCTAGAGCTGGGGTAGCCTGCACGCCCCTTTGCAAGCCTATCCTGTCTCTTTCTCCCTCTGCCAAGCCCCCCTCCTCCCTAGCCCATTGCCTTTATGAGATAGAAAGCATCCTGGAGACAGTGATTAGACACTCTCCACTTTGGATCCTGTCTGACCTCCACCCCAGACCCTGTACCATGCTGAGGCCACGGTGCAGCCTCCGAAAACTGACTTGGGTTTTGACTTTGCTGAAAGACAGCAGCTCTGACTTGAGACTTCAGCTCAGATGGATGCAGCAGCTGGGTCCCCCGGAAGGCAAGTTGCGAGGAGGAGCCCCCCCCCCATTCAGAAACCCCCTCTCTGGATCCTCCCCAGGATGCTGGAATCTTTTAATTGCCCTTTACTAACTGAACACCAGTTTGACAGCTAAAGGACAAGTTTGATAACTTAACGAGGACTAAAGCAAGGGAACTATGGACGGTCTGACATTTGGCACACTCAAAAGGCAAAAAAGCAGTGACGGCTAACCGTAGCCACGTGAACAAATAAACGTTTTCATTGCCTACTAATTAAAATGGCAAATACAATCAAATCCAATTAATGCAGATTGGTCTGTGGGGCTTTAAATCAGAGGAGCCCGGCTGATTGTTCTGGAGTCACCCATCAGGCCTGACGTGACTTCTCCCAGGCACATCCTCTTGGCAGGCACCTTTCCCAGTTACCGGATTCATGATCGGCTGGGAAATCACAGGGGTGATTCAGAGCTGGACTTTTGCAGGGGCCTGTTTCAAGGGTTTCACTCACGTAGTTCAGGGAAGGCTTTCCCGGCTTCTGAACCTGGCTGGTGCCTGTGGTGGTTCTGGGGTCCGAGGCAGGATCAGGGTGATAGTGAAGCCTGACCCCTTCCCCATGGTCTCCCTGCCTTCCCTTGTCAACAGTGCCTTTTCCCGGCCACATCCTGCCCTCAGCAGGAGGAGCGTGCAACTTTCGGGCCACCTTACTCTTCCCTTGGCCTGGGCTGGAAAGTGCGGTAACTCTCTCGTCTGACTGAGGTGCACAGAAACTTAGTTCAATGACAGGTCCCTGAAGGATATTTTGCCTTGTGCAAGAGGGTGGCCGTGAGTGAGCAGAGACCCTGCCCTGAGGAGAACAGGTGTGTTTACTTTGGGGAGACAGACATTGTCAGAGGAAGTTACTCCAGTGTCCCTAGGGGCCAGGTCTGGCACGAAAGCAAGACGTGGGCCTAGTGTAAGAAAAATAGGGAGGGGGGTACTATGGCAGACGGGAGAGCAAAAGCTCTGCCTAAGTGGGTGGCCACTACTAACTCAAAATCATGGCTTCCTGTCGGGGATATGTGCCCCAGTTCCTAGACGTGCTGGGTTTACTCAACAGTTAGAAATCCAGCCAGAAAGAGAAAGAAAAATATCATATGATATCACTTCCATGTGGAAAATAAAACAAAGACACAAATGAACTCATTTACAAAACAGAAACAGACAGAGAACACAAAATTACAGTTACTAGGGAAGAAAGGAGGTGGAAAGGGATAAATTGGGAGCCCGAGATTTGCAGATACATAATACTATATATAAAATAGATAAATGGCAAGGACCTACTGTATAGCACAGGGAACTATATTCAATACCTTGTAGCAACCTATAATGACTAAGGAATGTATGTATGTATATGTATGACTGAAACATTATACTGTACACTAGAAATTGATGCAACATGTAAACTGACTCTACTTCAATAAAAAAAAATAGAAAAAAAGGAGTTTCTTCAAAAAGGGTCTTCATATGATTTAAAAAAAAAAGGTTAGAAAACCAGATCTTTAGGCAAGAATCTCTGAGTTTTTTTGTTTGTTTAGTTTTTCTAAATTAGCTTATTAAACAACACCTACAACACTGGAACATGGAAGCTTGGGCTCCTGCAGGGTAGCTCGGCGGCAGAGAGGAGAGCATCCCCTCCCCGCCACGGGCAGTCCTGGGAGAGCTCAGAGAACAGCCACGTGGGTTAGGTCTCCGCAACAAGCAGCTCTTCTCCAGATTAAGGAGGCGAGCACAGGGAGGCGGCATAAGAAAGAACACCTGCAAAGGGTACATGGTTCCAAGGGATAACCTACTCCCTGCCCCACCCCAGGGGTCTTGCCTGTGAACAGCCACCCCAGGAGCAATGCCAAGGCAGCAGCTAAGGGAACCTCTGAGCCAGGAAGCTGCTGGCTTTTCTTGAATGGTGAACAAGTTCAGGGCTTTGAATTAAACTCATAGGTTTCCTTTTTTTGCCCAGCCTCTCCTAAAAGCTTGGCTTTGAGGATAGCTATTTAATTCTTCTGCAGAATGCACCTCATGGCACGGTGGCAGGTATTCCATGAGACCATACACAGGAAATGACCAGGAACTGTCATGTGTGCCCTACAGGCGACGGCATTGATTGCTGTCAAAACTGCCAGTGGTCCAAAGCATTCCCTTTCCTTGAACCAGGCTGTACTGTACACTGTAGTCCCTTGGCCCTGTGGCCATGCAAGGACTGGATGGAGGTGGCTCAAAGGACCAAGGGGGTGACCTCAGAAGGTGGGTCCTGTTTCTGCTCCCATTTTGAGCTGCTCTCCATATTCCCAAACTGGCAGAGGTCAACTTCCAAAAGGCCTGAGGGCCAGCGGCAGAGAAAAGCGGCAGTGAATCTCCTGTGATTTGGAGATGGGGGCATTGTACTTTGTGTCCCCAAACCATTATGATGTCTAGACTTTCAACCAATGACACACTTCACGTTGTGCGTCTAGGAGTCTCTGAGTAGCTGGTACCAATGCACTTGAAAACTATAAAAGCCTCCCTGTCAATCTCTGAGTCATCTCACTCCTGGAATCATCCTGCCCCTTTGCTACAACTTTATAACCCATTTGTGCTTCTTCTAAAGCACTGACCGCAGCTGCTGCCTCCTCCAGGCGTTCTCAGTTCGCCTCTGCTCTCAGCCTCTCTCAGCGGTAATTTGTCATATAATTCAAAATGACACTGTGCTCCACTGAACTGTCATCTCTTCTGTGGAGTTTTAGTGAGGTCCCTCCCCTGGCAGAGAGGATCTGGCCTCCCCATAGGGCCCAGGGGCTGCACTGGAGAATGGGGAAGGAGCATGGACTTCTGAGTTAGAAATCCCAGCATACACCGCTCCCCTACCATGCTACCCTGAGCCTCGGTTTCCTTAGCTGTAAAAAGAATGAACAGTCCCTCATTTGCAGGGCTATTGTGAAGATTAAGCAAAGAGAAATGCATAATGCATGCCGTCTGACATATAAAGGGAGTCAGTGACAAGCCGTAAAATGATTTGTTGCTCTTGTTTTTCTGCCTTTTCTGCTGGAGGACAAGTTTCCAGATAGTGGTAACTGTGACTGATTCATCCATCTTTATAACCCCAGCGCCTACCCCATTATTAGATACACTCAATGTAATTGCCTGCACTCTTTCCCCCAGAGGACTTGCATTGCTTCTTTCAAATGTTTTCTTTATGTTAAAAAAAATTAACACATGTACCAATAACAATACCAATAACATAAAATAGAAGTTGCCTGTGATTAGGGTGGAGACCTTTGGGGAGAAGAGAACAAATAATCCAACTGCTGCAAATGTCAACCCTTAAGAGATTTTGCTCTCAATTTTTAAAACAAATGCAAATTCCCAGCTCTCTTTCTTCCATGGACCTGTTGTCAGACTCTAAGACCAAAGCAAACCAAATGGAGTTCCTCTGAAAACCCCTCCCCCATTTTTCCCTTGACCCCAATTAATTACAATTTCATTCACTGGGGACTGCAACTTACTGGCTTATCCTGCCTCTTGACAATGCTCACAACGTGAGAGGAGGAGAGCCCCAGAAGGTGTTCAGCTTTCATAGTTCTCATTATTTGAAAATAGAGCCTGGGATTGTCTTGCATGCCTCCAATATAGAGCGATGGCTTCAAACAAGCTTACGGTTCAAACCTAAAGAAAGAGTTGTAGACCGAAGGTGATAACCAGGGCTGTCAAAACAGTTTGCCTATTTCCCTGGGGGAAAATGACTTGAAAGGAAAATGAAGAGGAGGAAAGTCAAACTCCTCACATGCAGCAGGGATACAGCAGGTCAGGGGTCCAGCACGGAGAAGAGAGTGGCTGAGCGACAGCTCCCCTCCAGGCCAGCTGGAAGGAGGAAGGTCACAGTGCCTAGAACACACCGCCCGTCAGAAGGGAGGAAACTGTATATTTCTGTGTAAATGGGATCCCGATTTGTAAAGTAATGCCCACCAAGTGATCTGAAACCATCTCCTTGTTAGCAAAACTAGCACAGAGCAAACAGCTAGCAGAGGATCTCAGATTCCCATCCTAATGAAACTTTTGGCCTTCTAATTAAAAATAAATGTCTACCTTGCTTCCAAGCATTCGGGGAAGACAGGCACAGACTGCAGGGGAGAAAGCAAAGCACCGTGGGTCCGGGTGAACCGCAGAAAGCAGAACCAGGCTTAATTGGATTACCTCTAATTAGGTGCCTCTAATGAGAACTGGAGAACATTAAGGAAGCATGTGCAGAGAAGTAACTGGAATAATCTTCATAATTGGAAATACGACTTTAGATAAGGCTTTTCATTCCCTGGGTGGTTTGTTAGGACAAACTTCTCTTCCCATCCACCCAGAGCCCAGGATCTGGGCCCTGTGTCTGGGCAGAAATCCTGGCCCATGCTCACTAGCTGTGGGTCTTGGGCAAGTTCCTTAACTCCCTGTGTCTCTCTTTCCTCATCAGCTGGATGCAAATGATTAAAATAGCGCTTACCTCATAGGGTTCTCACGGGGCTGGTACGAGTTATTACATATAAAACCCTTAGGATCCTGTCTAGAATGTAGTAAGGATTCAAAAACCTTGACTGTTGTTATAATGCACATTTCACTCACCCTCTATTTATTCAAACAGCCAGACCAGCGAGGGCCTGTGTACCAGCCCGAGAGTTCGCTGACGGCTTTAGAGTGAACGGCCAGATGTGGGTTTCATAAATGTATCTCTGGCTGCAGCACTGCTTTTAATGGGATGGGACCAGGCGGGAGACAAAGAGAAAAGCTGGGAGACCTGTCTAGCAGTTCAGGGGACAGATGTTCAGGCCTGAGCTCCCGCAGCTCTAGCAGTCAGGGGAGGAAGGCCAAGTTAGAAGGAGGAGGAAGTGGTGCAGGAGGAGGAGGGGGAAAGAGAACGTGGAAGGTTAGAACCCCCAGACCAGACCTTCCCTGGGGGTGGGAGAGGGAGGTCAGGGCAGAGGGGGCCCGCAGGACGACCGTGCCACAAACAGCAACAGTCAGAAGCTTCAGTCCTGCTCAAACTCCCAGGCTTCTGTCCTGGAAGAATTGGGTACGTCTGTTTGCATGTGCGTGGTGGGAGGGGAAGCGAGCAGAACCCAGGCCTGAGAAAATGGCAGGACAGGGCCAAGTGTCAAAGCACTATGCAGACATTCAGAATGCTGAGGCCCCAGAGTAAGGGGAGGGAGAAAAGGGCCTAAGGAAGGACTTCGTCACCAGGGGATAATTTCTGGTAGGGCACGTGGGTGATTCCTGTGGCTGCCTGGCTCCTGCAGCTGTGACCAGAAACCCTTGACTGATCATGGGGGGACCCTAGTCTGCCCGACAGGTCTGCTGGAATCCCCAGGCCTTGCATCCGTCCTCTGGCCTGCCTACCTTGCCACCAGCTAGGCCCTGCTCAGGAGAGGACCAGCCCTCCACAGTATTGTGACATCTCTGGTAAGACTAGTCCTCAGAGCTCTGCCCCACCCGACTCCACCCACCAAGGTCCTCTGGGCCACCCCACCTCCTTGCCCTCTTCAGACACCCAGTATCCAGGGTCTTCTGCTGTCTGAAACAGCCCCAAAGCCAGTTCACAAGTGCAGACGGCAGTCCTGCTCAGGGCCTGCCAGGCTTGTGTAACCTGGTGCTGCCTCTCACCAGCCCCACTTGGGACCACCCTCCTGTGGAAGAAGCAGGCGGACCAGACATCCTCCTGGTACCTATATGTCCTGAGCATCTTGCCATCCTGGGCCCTTCACAGATGTGTCCATTGCCGCCCTGCCCCCACCTCCTACTCAGGTTTCAGTTTGGGCCTAAATGGGCCTTTCTCAGAGAAGCCTACCCTTGGACCCTCGGTTATAGGCTCCCAGTACCTGGTACTTGGCAAGATTACAACTCAAATCATCAGTTGCTACTATATATAAAATAGATAAACAGCAAGGTCCTACTGTATAGCACAGGGGACTATATCCAATACCTTGTAATAGCTTATAATGAAAAAGAATATGAAAAGGAACATACACATGTATAACGAAATCACTGTGCTGTACACCAGAAACTAACACGACATTGCAAACACACTATACTTCAGTAAAAACAAACAAACAAATAATAAGTTGCTTAAGCATGGGCTTGGTGTCTGACTCTTTTACCCGACTCTAAGTTCAAGGAGAGCAGGGACCAGGCTGTATCCCTGGTGCTTAAAATAGAGCCAAGCACATAGCATGTGCTCAATTCATATTTGTTGAATAGACATGAATGAATAACCAATGTAACCATGGCTCAAAGATCACACAGCCAGTCAAAGGTAAATCAGGATGCAAACCATCTAATCTGCTTATGCTTGGGGCCAATCTAGTTAGGAACTTCTTTTCTGTGGAGAATTTACCCTTAGATCTGCATGGGGGTGGTACTTAGGGAACCAGAGTGACGGGAGAGGGAGACTGGGGATCTGACATGAATGCTGATTTTCTGAGAAGACTAGGTGGCTCAACATAAAACCGGAGTGAGGATCGTGCTTCTGAAATGTTAAACGCTGTTTAATAATTTGGTGCCGTGTGATGAGGAGTTTCTGTCAACACGGAACATGCGGCACTCCAGCTGGTGGAGAAATGAGCAGGGCGGTTTTGAAAAATTCGCCAGGTCCCTTGGGAAAGGCCAACTCATCCGATGTTAACACCTCACACAATGATGTGGGATCGCGTTCGTTCACTGCAAAAATGTGCTTGCTGGAATTCACTAGGTAGGCTCTCCCAGAGGAGATGCAGGCTCCCCCAACACCACCACATTTAATTATCAGAATGCAGCGTGCGTTCCTGGAGGGATAGCGGAGGATTTATACCCATCGGGCTCATTTATGGCGAAGCTATGACGTGCTGGCCCTGTGCAGGCATCCTTCACCCACTTTTCCTTTCTTAGTGTCGGGCAGCGCTCTCTGAATGGGTGATCCTGACCGATGTGGTGGTAAGTGACTTGCCTGGGCCCCTGAGGCCCTCTGTCTCGAAGCCCGTGCTCCTTCTCCAGTTCTGTCTGATCTGGTTCCTGACTTGATATTGGTGCTGTCAGTGTTCCAGAACTGAGGGGTCTGTAGCCTTCCACTGATGCCAAGAGCTGACTCCATGTGAATGGCCACCCCCGGCATATTTTTCCAAAAGGCCCAAGATGGAGTTGACAGGCTCAAAGTTCAGCAAATGTGGGGGGGTGTCTATCATGGGGGTCCTTTGGTCCACTCCTCACCTTTAAGAACAGCCTCCTGTTGAGGCTTGGTGTTTGGTCTGCATAGTTCTACCTGCAGACGGTGTTAAAGGAATCCAACAGACTTCAAAGCAAGCCTTCACCATATGACTCTAACTGTTCAACGTAAACGTTTAAATGCACCATGGTGTTTCTAATTGGCTTGGCATTGCTCTATTTTTCAATATACCAGAAGCTTCAAAAAGTAGAAATGGCTGAGACCCCTCTGCTCCCATGAACAAAATGCACAAACTAGGGTCTGGCCATTTTAGGGAAGTTGATCTCAGTGAGACAGAGGGGATGCTGGGAAGGATGAAGAAACAAGACACAGTGAACTGATTTTAAAAAACAAGCATTCAGTCAACAAACATTTAACAGGCACTCACCCCGTGCCTGGCCCGGAATCAGGCGTGGTCCCATGGATGTGACTCAGCACGACTGAGCACTCACTGTATACCCCACACCATATGCCAGATCCTGAGGGGACTATTTAAAGACAATTTTTCTCTTTGTACAGCATGGGGGAAGTAAGGCATGGACGTGGGGTTGTCAGAGGCACAGTCTATGCCCTGCCAAAGGGTCAGGGAAACACAGGGGGCAGGTGTCCCCAAGAGGAAGAGCAAGTAAGGCAGGAGGAGGGGCAGTACTGCATCCTGCGGGCTGGGTCACGATTGGCTCGTTGGAGAGGACTGGGGAGGTGTCCCCAGGCTGAAGGATTCTGAGTGATTTAGTGTTGCTGGTGTAGAAATAACAGAAATGAAAAAGTAAATTAACAACAACAAAAAATAAAAAATAAAAATGGATCCCAGAACACCAGAAATCTGATGGGGGTGAAACAAAGTGCCCTGAGTAAGTAGAAAACCACTTCAGCGACTGAGACATAAATTTGCTGGAAAATAGGACTGGGAGTCTGGAACAGGCAGAGTGACCCGAGAAAACCCAGCCCCTGAAGCAGAGCAAGAGTAGCGCACAGATGGGGAGGGGGCCACAAATGTGCAGGGCAGGCATTGTTCTCCACACACTCGTCTCCTCTCACCCTCCAGTCCTGCAAAGCACATTCTGCTGTTTGTGTCCATTTGACAGAGGTGGAAATGGAGACTCATAGTTTCAGCAATTTGCCGGAGACCACTGAGATGTGGAATCAGGAGCCGTGGTGATGAGCCGTGGGCAGTAAACCCTGTGGCTCTCTTCCCTGAAGGTGCTGCTGTCCTCTTAGAGGTGTGAGGCTGTGGAGAAGAACTCTATCTTCTAATGGGGGAGGTCATGGTGAGTGTTTGTAAAAAGAGAAACAATTAGAACAGGAGCAATTCTCCACAGTGTGTGGGTCATTGATTCAGACAATTGCTGAGCGCCGGCTGTGGGTCCAGGGGTGTCCCGGGTGCTCTGTGTTCATCACTACCACGATGGGAGTCCCATGAAACCAAGGCGGTGCACAGAACGCGTGCTGTGAGAGTGTTCAGCAAGGGCAATGGCGGGGAGACTGGGTCTTGAAAGATGACTAGGATCTGGATTTGCATAGGAAGGAGGAGAACTTGCTGTGGTGGGGAAGGGGCAGCACCAGCAGCTGCCGGCGGTGGGTACGACTGCTGTCGATGTCATCCATTCTTAGTCAAAGCAGAGAGATGGACACTTCAAAACACCATTCCCTCACTGATTGTGGAAGTAACATATGCTCACTGCAAAAATCTTTGGAAGTACAGAGAAGAATAAAGAAAAATCTAAAAGGTCATCCATCAGTTTTTGGTGTCTATCCTGCCAGGCTTTGTAAAAAACAAAAACCAAAAAAAATAATCCATGATCAGACTGTACATACAATCCCCTGGCTTGCTTTTTTTAACTTAACAAAATATTGGAAGTATTTCATTCTCCTAAAATATTTTCCAAGAATCTGGGTTTCCATGGCTGCACAGGCTTGATTTGGGGCCTCCAGTATTCTTCTTTGGCCCTGCGAGCATGTCGCTCTGCACTGGCTGATGAGGACGTGGCACCTGGAACGGCGGGGCTGGTTCACCAAAGCCTCCTCTGGCTCCTCCTGGGGCACTTCCCAAGGGCCCGCTCACTGTTGCACCATGACCCTGCTCCTGACCGTGATCCCCGTCCCTTCTCATCCTAGGGTATCTGGCCCACCCAGGGGTGATATAAAGCGAACTAGAGGAAGAGTCTACTTTCCTTTCCAAGAGCCCCGAAATGCCTTCACCCCACCACACTTGCAAACACAGTGAGCAAAGGATTTTAGAAGATATTCTCTAAGGAAGATAGAGTTTAAAGGGACCTGGTTCAGGTTTCTGGAAGTATTAAGAGATGTGATTTCTAATTGAATTCCTATTAGATATGAGTGTATCAGGCTATTACTATACAAATAAAGCCCCTCTGACCCTGTCTTGTGCAGTGACAGGTTGAACCCATTTACAAGGTCCTCAGCACAGAGCAGAGGCTTCCTGGTGATCAGTACCGGAAGTGGGAAGGAAGGGGGCATCTCACCATGTGTGTGTGTGTTTGTGTGTGTGCATGCATGTATGTGTGTGTGCCTGACAGCTCACCTGATTCTGTCTTCCAGGGAGAAGTGGAGAGCTATTATTCATAGCTTACTACCTACATGACATGCAGGGTATTAGGCACTTGATACAGATAATTTTTCTTTGGATTTATAACAATAGGCACAGAAAGAACATTGTCAGCTTTTCTTACGGAAGGAGGCAGAGAAGTTGAGCCTCTTGTCCACCTACATAGATGACACACCTACGAAGTCGTAGGGTTGGGGTGGGGACTCAGGTCTGCCTGTATGCAAAGGTGGCTTTCTTTCCATAACACACTCCTCCCCCTGCGCTGGCTCAAGAAGGTTAGAGGCCTCCTCCGTCTCCATCCATCCCAGCCCCAGAGAGCCAGAAGCTGCATCCAAACTTCTAACAGGGGCTCAGGTCAGAGCCCCACCATCAGCAAAGGACTCCATTTGAAACTGGACCCAGCATTTTGGAAGATGATCCAGGATGAAGAAAGAAACATGAAGGGCTTTGAGGTTAGCCACGGTTAGCAGAAGATTCAAAGCAATGAAGTTTCATGCAGTTACAGTCTGGAGTCATTTAATCTTCCCACTGTCAAGTTCTGCGGTAATCCCCTCACTCACACATATCCTTTTCTGAGTATTACATATGTCGGCCTTTTAATCCATACAATTCCCCTAATGAGTAGGGTTTCAGATCACCATTTCAAAGATAAAGAAAAGGAGCCTCAGAGAAAGAAGTAACTCACTTAAAATCGAAGAGAAAAAGAGGCATGTACTGCTGTGGACTTCATTTTCCCCAAGATTCTGGGTTCTTACAGTGCCAAGGCCACAAGTCCTCCCTGGGAAGGTGACCCCATGTAAGACCAGAGCAGGGTTCTTGGCTGTGGCTGGTCTTCTCACCTGTGCAGCCAGAGGGGTTGACACCTCCTAGGACACAGGAGTGGTGCTGCCTCCTTTGAAACATCTTGGGTCCTGAAGCCAGGTTGCAATGGCCAAGGGCCAGGCTGGGAGCCTGAGCGGCCTCTTCAGGCTCATGTTTGCTCTGACAGCGTCTGCAGACATCTCCAGAGACCTACTTTGTCTGCCCCAATTGACTTTCAACTGAAATTTTAAAATTTGGAAGTAAATGTGTTTTGTAGAAAGCTCTGTGGTGAGAGGATGTTATTATAATTACACTTAGAAAAAATCCTGGAAGATTATTTAGAGATTATCCCTCTTTCATAAGTGAAAAATTGTCCAAAGGTGCTAAATGACTTGTCAAAAATGGCAAGGCTGGGTGACAGCAGAGCTAAGACCAGAGCTTTCTTTTGGATTCAAGTCAGTGAAATAATTGAGCGTCTACCATGTACTCAGTGTCTTACCAGGCACATGGGAGAAGAAGATGCCAGACTCTGCATATGAGGGAGCACAGCTGATCTCTGGTTCCCCAAGCCTAATGGTGTACTTAGCACCAAAAATGCACTTAAGAAATATCTGCTGAACCTAAATGTCCATCAACAGATGGCTGGATAAAGAAGATGTGGTGTACGCACGCGCGCACACACACACACACACACACACACACACACAAATGGAATATTACTCAGCCATAAAAGGAATGAAATAATGCCAGTTGCAGCAACATGGATGGACCTAGAGACTATCATATTAAGTGAAGTAAGTCACAAAGACAAATACATGATATCACTTATACATGGAATCCAAAAAAATGATACAAATCTTTTTACAAACCAAAAACAGACTCACAGACATAGAAAACAAACTATGGTTACCAAAGGGGAGGGATAAATTAGGAGTTTGGGATTAACAGATACACATTATGATATATAAAATAGATAAGCAGCAAGGACCTACTACATAGCACAAAGAACTATATTCAATTTCTTGTAATAACATATAATGGAAAAGATTCTGAAAAAAATTTATGTATGTATATGTATAACTGAATCACTTTGCTGTACAACTGAAACTAACACTGTAAATCAACTACACTTCAATAAAAAGCAAAATTAAAAAGAAGAAAAATCTTTTTTAGAGAAAAAAAAGAAATATCTGCTGAATGAATAGCTGAACTCAGATGTTCACACTCTTGTTTCCTTTTGTGAACATTTAGATCCTAAACTGCCTCCCTGAGGCCTTAATCTGTCCAAGAATGCCTCTGATTTTCCTGTCATCGTTGCCCCTGTGCTCACTTGCATCCCCAGCAAGGTGGCATACTCTTCAAGGGCGGAGACCCTCACCTTGCTCTTGCCTCCCCTGCTGTGTGCATTGCAGGGCTGGCCACAGCTCGGGGACTCAGCAATGGCTGAGGAATCACAGTCCTGCACCATCTGTGGGACTGACAGCCTCACTAAGGCAGGCACTCACTTGGCTCACACCAGAATGCTAGCATCCTCATTTGAAACCTAGCCCACCTGGCTCCACACTGTGCCCACACCATCCCCCACACAAGCCCCCATTTCCACCCCCTTCCACCACCACCCGGCCTCCCATAAGGGAACACTCCCTAGTCTGCTCTACACACCTGCCTGGCCCCCCAGCTGGATGGGGGGGCACAGTGGGGGCACACGTTCTACCTCTGATCACCCCAACATCTAGATCAGGGTTTTCACGTGGCAGGTGCTCAGTAAGCTTGTGTTAAACACAGAAAACATTGTGGCCACATGTCTCTGGCTTGTTTTCAGGGAAGGTTTGCTGGCCTTTGAGGGTAAACACTTTGAAGACCATATTTTTCAAAGAGCTCCTATGCGAACCCAGAATTAATAAGCATCTAAATTACAAATCTCACCATGTAGAACAAATTGGATTTCTTTTCATTAATAGCAAGGAAGCAGAAAACAAGCCCAATCCCAAGGGAGCCAAAGGAATACTGTTATTCACTGTTTTCTCTGGCATCCTTTTTTCCACCTCCGAACCCATCTTTATTCAATTATGTAGCTTATAAATATGGCCCCTGGATGTCAGCACAGCTAACAAGTGGTCTCCAGCGTCAGGGGCCTTCTGACAGCTCACCCAGCCTTGCAATAACAGAGTCATGGCTCTCAGTATGGGATTCTTTCTTTCCTTTTTTTCCCCTCTCTCTCTTTTGGAGGGGGGGAAAAAAAGCCAACAACAAAACTAGCAAAAGCCACCCAAGCCTCAAATGATCACAATGTTCCAAACATTAAGATGTGGGCCTAGTGGCTTTTTAATCAAATAAATGTAAATTTTGTTCTGTATAACAGCATCGAAACTCTGTTACGGATGAAAAACAAAGGCCAGTCCACACATAGGACTGCCTTGTTACAAATATATTTGCTTTAAGAACAGGCCTCTTTTGCGCTCTGAGCAGGCCAATAGCAAAGGCTCTTCTCCAAACAATTACTGTTAAGAGTTGGAGGAAATTCCACCTCTGTGCTAGGGTGGCTCCTGGGCATTTCCCATTTGCCCTACTGGGCAGGGGGCGAAGGTCACCTCCAGGAAAAGCACTTGGTCCCCTGCCTGCACAGCGAAAGCCCAGTGCCTAGCAAGCTAGCCCATCATACATCCTTGAGCTTCTTGTCTCCAAAACAGAAATTCTCAAAGTACTATCCAGGGATGCCTGGGGTTCCCTGTGACCCTTTAGAGGAAGAACCCATGAACTCAAAACTGCTGTCTTTTTTTTTTTTCCTCTTTTTTTAGAGTTGAAGTATAGTTGATTTACAATGCTGTGTTAGTTTCAGGTGTACAGCATGGGGATTCATTTATACATATATATGTATATGTATATACACACACAAATTATAGATTACTACAAGATACTGGATTAGTTTCCTGTGCTGTACAGTGGGCCCTTGTTGTGTATCTATTTTATATACTTTTTACATACAGCAGTCAAAACTAGTTTCATGATTTCATAAAGATATTTTTATCTTTTTCACTTTTATTAACTCAGGAGTATGCAGTGGAATTTTACAAAAGCCACAGAAGGTATAAAATCATAACACATCGAATGAAAAAGCAGCGATGAGAATGTTGCTGTCTTCTATTAAGCTGGATCTTAAAGAGATTCGCCATAATGTAAGGCAGTGTCACTCTTCCCGCAGGATTCACTTTGTTTTAGACAATGTAGTTGTTGTTAGAAAAGATCTTATTATTAAAAAAAAAAAGAAAAGATGTTATTTATGTTAACACATAATAGGTTGATTATTGTTGAATTAATAAATAATTCTAAAATATGTGAGTTAAGTGTTTTTTAATTTTTTTCTAATACACAAAACATGTGTAGAGTTTATTTACATCATACCTTCATAACTTTTCAACTATCTTTCATTTTTTTGCCTTTTTTCCAACATATTCCCCATCCCGTTTTTTTTTTAAAGCAATACTGCATTATTCATTTTAAAACTTTTTGTTTTCCTCTTTTCTATCTTGGGAACTACTACTTATTCTTAAAAGTCCAGTTCAGATATAAGTCAGTGCCTTAAAGTAGCGCCTATCTGTAAATGCAGTAGACCTATTACAGAACCTGCATGAGTAAGTTCTTGGGGTCCTTGATAATTTTAAAGAGTATAAAGAGGTCCCAGGGTCAAAGAGCACGAGGGCCCCTGTCCATGAATCCCCCTCTGCTCTGCATGGGCCTGCTCAGCTCCTACTCATCCTGCAGACCCATTTCCAACACAGCTGCTCTGGAAAAGCCACTTCAGAGCCCCCACGCCGCAGGCGAGCCGCGGCTGGCCTCTACAATCACACCGATTACCTAATACTGCATTCATAGATTTCCTGGTCTGTACTTCCCAATGCCCTCTCTGCAAGGCAGAACTGGGGGATTTTCATTCCTGTGTTCTTGGTACTCAGAAAAAAATTTAGTAAATGCTAAAGGAAGGAAGAAAGGGAGGCAGGAGAGAGAGCCCTTGTAGGGATCTGGGTCTGAATCAACACCAAAGATCCAGTAAGGCCCATAAAACTCTCAACCGCAATATTTCACCGAGAGCCTAATCTTGGCGCAGCCCTGTGTCAAGGTCTATGTTTCTATATATGATGCATAAAGATACCTTGATGTATTTACTAAACTGTTGATTTGGGGGCCCTCTCCCCAGAGAGAATCAGCAAATCCTACAGAGCTGGGGAGGGATGGAGGGGTGGCGGGAGGGGGCTGTTTTCTGGGCAGTAGCTCCCAGTGAGGAAGCCAAAACTGTAGTTTTCTGAGCAACAAGAGGAAACACTTGCAAGTTGTTCGCAATTTGGAAGTCCTATCAAAAGGCAAGGCTGTACACAATACCGTCATCCCATGTAGCATGCTTCCAACCACGAACAGAATCATTATCATCACAGAAGAGGAGACAGAAAACTTTCCCTGACAACTCCAGCATGCAAGTTTGCATAATTCCTACCAAGTTCTAGAATCGCACATGTCGTGTAGACCAAATTAGAGGGAAATTGCCAGTGTGAAGGAACATGGCAACGGTCGACAGAGACAGACTTCTCTGCAAGCCACATTCCAGTCCTCATACAAGCAGCGTCCTTCATGACACAGCGAGGTGGGATGTAGGGCGGCGTGGGGCCCAGACAAAGCTCTAAGGCTGACACAAAGGCACAGTGAGAGAAGACAAGGAAGGGGATCTAGACAGGGCCTGTTTGCACACACCTCCCTATACCTGGCTCAGGGTCTCATCACTTCTCTGATGAGCAAGAATAGTAGGTAATACAAGTCCAACATGACAGGTGGACTTAAAGGTGAATGCTTTCTGTGAATTAGTATGCAGTTACCTACATACATGCCTGCTATGATTACAATAGTGGTTTAGTAAACAGAGTAGAATTTACTGTATAATGTAGTTTCATTATAAACTAATCCTTCAAACAAATGTTTTGATTAAGGACTCCTGTAGGTTTGGTTAAGGAAGAGGGGGTGCCTATGTCATCACTCAAGTCAGGATTTGGGGAGCAGGTGGCTGTCCAGGGACACAGCCCCTTCCAATGATGTGGCTGCCAAGATAGGGCCTGTTCCCACTCGATGAAGCCATGTACTACAGTTATTGGAAAATTTGTCCTGGAGTAATTTAGGAGGGCTTCCTGCAGGAGGAAGCATTTGACACTGGCTATTAGGGACCTGCAGTGTTAGACTGAGTGGAGGGGAAAAAGTGGGTACCTCAGCCTCTGGAGAGTCTGGGCAGTCGTGAGGTGCTGAGGCCAAGGAGGAGGGGGAAGGTTGGAGGCCAACCTTGAACTGGGTGTTTACCATGTGTCCATGGCGGGGCACTTCAGAGTCTCTTTATTATAAAGGGACTGCAGATATTTCTGTCCAGCTCATGGCCAGGTCTCACATCCCCAGCCCAACTTGTGTTTAGGCTGGAAGTGCCTCCCTCACCTCTTCAAATCTCTTTGTCCCCCCAGCCTGGCTCTGATGCCCTGCCTCTCCCCATGCTGACCAGCTGGGTGTTTGCCCTCCTGCCCCTTCACTCCAACTGCAGCTCTTTGGGTCACACCTTATAGTCTGGATCACCCCATGGCCACCCCGCTGTTGTCCCAACAGACAATGGACGTTGTCAGGAAGTACATTGCCCTTGGCCAGTCCAATAAAGGTTTCCTGAATGAATGAATCAAGAGCTGAATGGGTCTCCTTGTGTGATCCTGGACGAGCGATTTTCCCTCCCTGGGCTTTGTCCTCCCCATCCAGGGAAACTGGAGGTTGACTGTGGCCTCCCCAGTGGGAGGTAGGCAGGTGTCCAGCCAGAGCTTCTTGATTTCTGAGTGCTTCCTGCTCCTTCAGCACAGTCTGACCCTGGCACAAAGCCTCCTCACCCCACCAGATACAGCACAAGCAGCTTCTCCCTGCTGACCTCTCTGCAGCCCCTCCATGTCCTCAGCATTTCTTACTCCAGTGCACTACAGCTATGCGTTTCTAAGCTTGTCTCTTTCTTTAGATGACAAGATCCTTGAGCGTTCATAGGCCAATGTAAATTACAGGTATTTTTATCATTACTGTTATTGTTAGCTTTCATTTACTGGGCACCATATTCCAGGCATTGTGCTAAAGACATTTACATAGATGATTTCCTTAACTATTTACAACAATCCAGTTAGCTAATATATGTATTTTACAGGTGAACCACTCTGTGCCCATTTTAAAGATGAGAAAACTGAGGCTCTGAGATGTTAAGTGGATCCCAAGGTCACATGGCATGGATGAGGCAGGGCCAGGAACTGTGTGCAGACCTGTCTAAATAAAAGCCAGAACTTTAATGACTATTCTTTACATTATCCCACCCTCGAGCATGAGGCTAGCACAGAATATATGCTTAGTAAATTGTTGGTAATGGATGAATGAATGAATGACCATTAGATGGAGCCATCATTATTCAACTTGAGAGCCCGACATACTATCCTCTACGCTCAGGGAAAGATGATTCACATAGAGTCACATCGCTTCTCTGGGCCTCAGTTTCGCCATCTAGTGACTAGTCATAACACTATATGTTGGGGGTGGCCCCTCAGGCCAAGCTCAGCACTGCGCCCACTTTTGTGCAGCGTGCAAGCTAAGAATGGTTTCTATATTTTTAAATGAAAAATGTGAAAATGACTGTAAGCTTTCAAGAAAATGGTTGCTCAGTTTTGCTCTTTGCCTTGCAAAGCCTAAAAATATTTACTATCAAGCCCTTTACTGAGAAAAGTTTGCAAAGCCCTTCTCCTCTGTAGTAATTGCTTCATACTTCATTGTGAGAATCAAATGAATGCTGTTGGAGGAAACCTTCTGAAAAGGAAGTTGCAGAAGCAAAGGCACTCATATGAATAATGACTATTAATAACGACTGACTAAGTTACAGTATCAATGCTGGAGGTGGCCACCTTTCGCAAGTCCTTTGCGCCTGTTTAAAAACCATGGGCGTAAGAGTCCATCTCCCTCAGCTCTCTGAGTGTCCGTGTGATTTCTGTGCAAGACTGATCCTTAAAGTCAATTCAGGGATCACTTCAAAGACTGAGGCTGACTGACTAAATTCCAAACTGGCCAAAATAGTTGGCAAACAATCAAATCAGAGGAGCCCAAATGTTTCCTAGTTAGTCAATATATTAGTAAGAAGTTAATTACTCTAAATAATGCCCAGAGAACTCCGCATAGAGGAACAGTTGGGGGGTGGGGGAGGTGTCTAAATTTCACCTGAAGGAATTGGAACTCTCCTGAGTTCCAGCCCTTGTCTGTCCATCCATCTGTCTGTCTGCCCAGCAGACTGGCAGCTCCTGCTGGCTACATCCCATCTTGATTCTGCGTCTCTCCTTAACCTCTGGTTCTAAATTTGAACATTAACTCAAATGACCCCTTTTTTCTCTACCTAACAGGGCAGTTATGAGGAACTAATGAAAAAATGGATGTGACAGTGTATCCTTTGCCATGATCAGAAATAATACAACACAGCCCTCCCAAGAGAGATGGTCAGAGCCAGAAACCATAAAGACAATATTGGTAGATCTGACTTTATTGATTCAACATTCAACTAATACATATTTATGTGTCAGGTACACATAAAAATTCACAAACTTCTACAGGGAAAACAAACGTAAATGTCAAATAAATTTTTTAAATGTTTGCATTGTATATGACAGACAAAGGGTTGGTATCATTAATTTATAAAGAGCTCTTACAAACCAGTTAGAAAATGATGGGCATCCCAATTAAATTATGGAAGAGTGTGAATTAGACAATCCATAAAAAAATAAGACAAGCGAGCCGTAAACATCTGAAAACATCAGCCTTCCTAGTAACCAAAGCAATGCAAATTGAAATGGCAACAGGGTGTCATAGTCCATTCCAGCAATGAGGCAAGAAAAAAGTGCCCGATGTGGGCGGAGGCACGAGGGGATGGTGAGAATGTAAATTAGCTCAAACTTCCCAGAGGGCAACTTACCGGGATGTATCAACGTCTTCAATCTACATGCCCTGCCTCTACCAACTTTCCCACAGGATGGTTTTTAGGGAAATGACACTGCGGTTCTAAAGATTCTAAAGATCACCTTCAAGAATAAACAAGTGAAGACAGCCAGGGGACTTCAGAATAGGTCTTTCCAGATCCGAAGACAGTTAAAGGTAGAAAGCTGTGGGATGGAGGCACAAGAATAGATAAATGGATCAGGAGAGGAGCACGGAGAATTCATAAACAATCCGGTAGAAAAGCTGCCCTGGAAATCAGGGTGGGAGAGAAGCAGAGATGACTATTCAACAGAGAACGGTTGGAGCAGTTGTGTAACTCTTCAGGGGTAAAAAAAAAGCTAAATCGTTACATTATTTTTTTAAACCAAAATAAATTTCAGGTAGATCAAAGATTTATATGTAAATAATACAAGTACCTAAATATTGAACAAAAATGTGGGTAAATCCTTTTATAATTTTTTACAAGCTTTTCTGTAAAGGAGAAACTATGATAAAATTAAAAGATAAATTTAAAAGCTAGGGGGGATATTTTAACTTATGTGATGGATAAAAGGCTAACATCCCTAATATACAAACCGATTCCAAAGCCATAAGGAAGAGTTTAATACCTTCCCCCCAAAATGGACAGAGAGCACAAATAGGCAATTTACAGGGAAAATATAAATAGTCAATAAACACATGAAAATGTGATCATAGGCACATTCTTGCTTATGATAAATTAAATATAAAGGAAGACAAGGTATTTTTTCCTAGAAAATTGGCAAAACAATATATATAAAGCTAAGTATTGATAGAAAATTTTAAAGAGAAGGGAGGAAAGGAGAGAGAAGATGAATGCTCACTGGTGGCAGGGTTTGATACACTCATACTTCGTGGATGGGGATGAAAACTGGTCCCCAGCCTCATGGAGTCCCTGCTTCCCCATTGGTTAAAAGTGAAAATGACAATAGCTACCCGCAAGCGCTATTCCTAGTTGAAATATATGGCACTGAAAGTACTCTGTGATTTTATAAAGCACAGGGCATACCTTATTGGGCACAGCTCACTCAGCCACCCTGTGAATGATAGATCTTTAGTCTCATCCTGATGATGAAATTGAGCCTGAGAGAGGTTAAGTAACTTGCTTAATGTCACTTGACTAAGAAAGACTGAAAAATGGATTTACATTCGAGTCTTTGGACTCTGCATCCTGCCTGATTCTCTTCTCTGCACAGCACCTGTTCTAACAGGCAGTCAGGAATGCTGGGGCAAGAAGAGGTCAAGGCTGAAGCATGTGGGCAGAAGTGTCTATTGGTTCATTCCTCAACAAAGGTTTGTGAAGGAGTTGGTGCATGGCCAGCTCAGGCCACAGTTGTGCTCAGTAATGTTCTTGCACACAGTGGGGCTCTGTTTTAGTGGGGCAGATAGAAAAGAAACAAATATCAACGGCATAGCTAACTGGGTGAATCAGACGAGGCTTCATTGAGGAGGAGATGTTTGGGCTAAGATGCTCACAATGGTGTGGAAGCAGAGGAAAGCCGTGAGTCCCAGGGACGGAGCAGCAAGTGTAAAGACCCAGTCTGTTGGAGGAACGGAGAGAGGCCACAGGGTGTGTTTCCCAAGCAAGGGCAAGAGCAGTGGGAGAAGGGGGACAATGTGGCCGTGGATGTGGATGGGCAGGGAAGACTTAGCGATGATTGTGAGTCTCAGTGGTTGGGAGCTCCTGCTGCAGATGGAGAGGACTGGGGAACGACCATCTGAGGTAGGAGGAGGGGACAGGGCTCTGCTTTTGACATTGGATTCAAGGTGCTGGTGAGACGGGGGAGCAGAGATGACAAGTAACCAGGGGAACATGCAGGCCTGGGGGTCACGAGAGGTCTGGCTTGGAGAGGGTGGACAGGTAAAAACAGTGCATAAAAGACTCTCCAGTATTTGGCTATCTAGTGGAAGAAGGGGAGGCCACAAAGGGACTGAGGAGGAACTTTCCAGTGACAGCATGGAATCCCAGAGTCCAAGGAAGTGTCTCAAAAAGGAGAGGGCAGTGATTATTGATTGATGTGAGGTCCAGCGGGGAGCAGACAGGGGAGAATGCATCTGATTGAACTTCATGCCTAGTGCTAGTGACCTTGACAAAAGCAATTTCAGCTGCACGTTAGGGAGGGAGGACATGTGGGAGGGAGTGAGGAGTAATAAGGTGAGGAGGTGGGGCATGAATGCAGGCAACTTGTTGGAGATTAATAACTGCTAACAAACAGTGCAAACCCATCCTGGGGCAGGCCCTTTCAGATTCACTGATTCAATTTTTCAACAACCTTCTAGGATGATTATTCATCATAGCCCCCTTTTATAGATGAGGAAACTGGGGTGTAGAGAGTTGAACAGAGATGGCTGGAAAGGGTGGAAGAGATCTTTGGATGCAGCTGAAGGTAAAGATAGGGATTTAATGTTTTGCTTTTCCCTTAATATCAGGTAGTTGAGACTGTGTGCTGATGGGAGTGGTCCCTTAGCAAGGGGCATGAAAAAAATACCTCTGCAGGACTGGCCCTGAGAGGAACGAGGTCTCACCTCCACTGAAGGCTGGGAAGGTGAGGGAGCTGTCTCCTGATGGCTTCTATTTTCACGATGACATGTGGAGCAGGGTCAACAGCTAGAGGAGTAAAGACTAAAGGTGGTTTGAGGACGGAGGAGAAAGTGTGGATCGAGCAGACTTGCATTATGCATGCTACTCTCCAAAGTGGAGGGTGAGCCTGGACCCTGCCAGGATCTCAGTAGGGCAAGAGCCTTCCCTGCACCATTGGTTGGCTGCACTATGGTTGGATGTGTTTGGGTCTGTTTCCTGCCATGGACCAGGAACTTCTGAGAAGGAGACATAGGGATGCCCCTTTCTTCCCTCCTCCTCCTCCTCTTCATTTGCAACAATCTCCACCTGTCCTTCAACCTCACCTCAAATGCCAGCCCTCCAAAAGCACAGAACTGGTTTTCTGCGGTCCAAGTCAAAGAACTCCTCTGGCTGGATGCTCTGCCGCACCTTGCAGACATGTCCTGCTGTAGTAGTGTGCTCAGCTATGGGAAGCTCTGTGAAGGCAGGACTCTATTCTCTTGGTCACCTCAAAAGCTCCCTCCATTACCGGGCCCCCAGGTCCCGACCTGGGGCCGACTGCAGTGCCTGAACTGTGGGGAATGGCTCGGTAAATGACTGCAAGATGAACTCAATCCCATTCCAAACCAGACTCAAAAAAATTCCTGAAGTGGGAGTTCTGAGACAATTCCAGAATCCGTCATTATCTTAAACATGCAAAAGGATCATGAAAGCTTCTTCCGATGCCTACTGGCAAAATTAGAGCACTGGAGGGACTTTTGATCTTTACTTCTCCACCTTTTACATAAAGTCTGGTTTTAAAAGCCTTAAGAACGTCTGTTCAGCATCTAGTAGTCTGGGCAAAGAGGCTTCAGAGACTATTTTACATGCCTCACAAGCCCTGTTTCTAAGCCAAAAAGACAATTTCGCCTGACTCAGTATGAAAATTTGTCATCATTTAGCATATAGGAGATCCTGATAAAATCCTATGTTTTCGGTCCTTAAATCTTGTCTGATGTGTAAGAAACTGACACATGAGACTGTTGATGGGATTATGTTTTTAGTTCATGAGCATGTTGGCAGGGATGTGAATCTAGAAAGGTACGCTGTCCTCATACAGGTGTGTCTTTTAGTGCATGCACGTGCTCATTTGTACATTCATTCATTCTTCATTCAAAAAATGTCACCTAGGATAAGCCAGTCTTGTCTGTTAAAGAAGGAAGGGAGTAAAGGTTTGATCAGGTGTTTGATCTTGACTCTGAAGGCAGTGAGGAGTTATGAGAGGGTTTGAAATAGGATAGAGGACTGGTCAGCATTGTGCCACAGCTGGGATTATGCTATGAAATTAGGCTATGATCTCTGTATGTGCTATTCCTTCAGCTTAAGTTTTTGACCAGTTGCAAACAGATATTAACTAGGTACCTGAAGAAAGACCTCAGTTTCTAAAAGTACAACTCAGTGATTGCCAATAAACTTTGAAATCAGATTCTGAACCAGGCTTTTTGGGTTTGGATCCCAGCATCTCTCTTTCCTAGCTGTGTGACCCTCAACAAGTAACTAAACTGTCCTGTGTCTCAGTTTCCCCATCTATATAATGGGCATGATACCACAACTCATCTCACAGAGTTCTGAAGAATACAGGATTGAAAGCAGGTAAAGCCTTTGGAACCATGCCCAGCACACAGTAAACACTTGGTTCGGCTATCTTGGGGCCACTGTGTGTTGGGTCATGTGGGCACAAAGGGAATTACTATGGTCCTCCTCCTGAAGGAGCAACCAGTGGGGATCCCAGAGAACTTGAGCAGTGTGATCAAGGCACTAGTGCAATAGTGGCAGCATGGCCCAGGTGAGGAGGAGCAGGTGAGGGGGAGGAGAGGTGTCTGGGGAGGCTCCAGGGATGGGGGAGTTTATGAAGGATGTATACAAAGAACCCAGCTATTCAGGGGGCTGTGGAGAATGCCCTGGCCTGCTCAGAAGTGACTGCATTTTCCCCACTAATAGATTAATTCATTAGTGTCCAAGCCTAGTTCACGGTCATTTTCATATAAATCCCTTGGACGGAGTTAATAGGACCTTCCAGGGCATTGATGATGGCATTGCAAGCGATAATTAGTCAATGCTGTTGGTGGGGAGCAGGAGCTGCTAACTGGAGCCTAGTGAGAAGAAGGGAAATCAAAACAATCGATCAGCATTTCCTCAATCCAATACACGAACCTCAGAAATGAGGTTCTGGACTGGGGAGGCTGAATTCCACGAAAAACCTCAGGGAATCCGAATACCCTGATCCATTGCGCTTTTTCTCAGCCAGCACTGAAGACTCTTCCAAAACATTCTGGAAATGGTGTTCAGTGATTGCAATAGAATCTTGTTCCAAAGAGCTGGGTCTCTGAGAGGACCCTAGGGAGTTGGTGTGATCATCATTTCTTACCGCTGGGGGTCTTGGGTGAGAAGGGGAAAGGCCAGGAGAATGAGTTGGCTGTGCATTGATTTTGACATATGTCCGGAAGTAGAGACCTCCCTCCATCTCTTCCTTTCTCTCGCCCTCCTTCCTTCTGCCTTTCTTTCCACTCTTCTTTCTTTCCTCAAATTTTCACTTCTGTTTTTGTTTACATGATTTGTGTTCATGATTAAACATTCAAAGATGACAGTAGGTATATAGACGACACGTAAGTTGCCCACATCCATTAATGACCTTCCTGTTTCCTGTTCTGCTGACCGCTTTTCACATGAAGGTTATGCCTTGTCTACTGAGAAGAGGAAATGATTAGTAACCAGCGGTTGGGTTAAAAATTTGGGCTAAAGTCACCTTGGTAATCATAAGGAAGGATACCCCCTTCCCCTGCCGATCCATACCTATTCTGAAAGATGAGATGCCAAGTCTTTGAAGGTTTTGGAAGTGCTGTTTGGCTCAATGGTTCATTCCTATCCTCCTGAGCACTGGGGATGCTCTCACAATGGGAATCCAGACATTCCTTTGTATCCACTTTTCTCCCTGTGCATCTTGCACTGTACTCAACCCCTAATCTCATCCCCTGGAATCAACAAGCCTTTGTCTCGGGCTTGGCTTTCTGGGGCCGGGATGGGAGGTGAGGGTGGCAGGCCAGGACAGGGAGCTGCCTGGATGGAGATCATCCTGATTCCAGCTGTCCGCTGGGCCCCAGCTCTGTCCATCCCTCTGTACCCAATGTCCGGCCGAGATGGCTAAGCTTGTGCTGGGCTGCCGGCAGCCCAGCAAACACAGACTATTGACCAAGGAAAGTCTTCACACTGAGAAATGTGACCTGAAGTTTGCTGGAGAACAGACACTCTGGAATGAACCATTTTGGACAGAGGTTTGCATTGACTTTGAGAGGATTTGTGCTGCTGGAGCACCTCTTTCCACAGAACGTGGGCACACCTGGGAGGAGCAGCTCTTGAGCTGGGAAATTCACAGTGACAACAGACACCCCTGATTTGAGAACTTGATCCCCACAACCCTCGGCAGTGCGTGAATAATACGATTTTCTTGGGAAAAAAATCACTCAGATTGTTTTTGTCTCCATCTATATTATACAGGTGGAACAGCCCTACAATTGCTGTTACCTTAAAGACTGGTTAAAGGTGATGGTGTCTTGATGTGTTTTCAATTCAGTTCAATTTGACAAGCATTTAGTGAATAATTAGTGTATGCCTAATATATGCTTTTTAGCTCAACAATAAATTAGAAGCCCAATCTATTCTTTCATTCAAAAAAATCTGATAGCATTTAGATTTTATTAGACATAATTCTTCATTTTGACAAAAACCTGACTGGTTTTCATATATCATTACTGCATCTTTGGTAGAGGCTTGATTTCAACAATAAATATCTTACTGCTTTCTCTTAAAAAAAAAAAAGATATGTTCTTTTGGTTGACAATTTTATTTGATCAATAATTGCATCAATTCCTGCCAAAAGAACATACAAGTTGCCCAAGGTGAAACTTACCAGCTTCCAATTTTTAATTAGCCTGTATTTCCTTTACAGTTGGAGCTTCTAACAGAGAATTAGAGCAAAGAAACCCACGGAAGAAAGGCAAGTCATGCAGAAAATGCCAATATTAATTTCCTAAACAAGTCATAACTTAAATGTTACCTACCCAGCTCCCAGCCCTCAGCTTTAAAGAAAGGAGCAATCAAAAGAAACTGATTGGGCAGGGAACATTATCAATTAATGAGAGAAGTTAAAAGGGAAAAAGAATGTGTTACATAAATTGGAAAAACAAATTTCAACAGAGGCTTGCTATTTTCAATCTGAGGAGAAATGACTTTTCTGTTTCGACTCACGCAACTTTGTCTGTGACTGAGTGACCCAGAGCAAAGCAGAGACCCTGCTGTGGCTGGGAGCTGGGAGGGGGCCCCAGGGCCAGGCGGAGGAGGCCCGCGTGCAGGTCTGGCTCTGCCATCTGGGAGATTCGTGCCCATCTCCCACTCTCTCTTGAAGTCCTTATTCCTCCTTCAAAAATTGAGGGTAATGCCATCAGCCCACTGAGCCCACAGGCTCACGGAAGAGACCAGATAAGATCTGGGGCAGAAAGTGAGGCAGGAATCACCTGTCAGGAAAAATAGAAACTCTGTGTGGATGTGGGTGTGGGTGCACGCATGTGTGTGTGCACATGCGGTGCACATCGGTGACTGTACGGGTGTACAGTATCCATGTATGGGTGAATGTAACCTAATAAAGTACATAGACTGTGGCTCTCAGAAAGATGGAGGAATGCATGAAAATGATAAACAGCAACTTCCTGCTGTGAAATCTGGAAGAGCTGGTCAGAGAGGAGCACACAGGGCTTCACCGGAACTGGTGATGTTTTATTTCTTAAGCTGGATGGTAGGAAAACAGTGCTTTTCTGTATTAGTCTTTGGAACTATGTTTTATAAAATAAATCTATTTCTCTATCTCTCTATCCACCTACCTATCAATCATATCTATCTATCTAAAGAACAAAGGGATAAACCTCCACTTGCGTTAGGAAAATAGATGTAACACAGGGACTTAGGGATGGTACCTAATCCCCAGCTCTGCTGAGCATTTCTGTATGTCATTTCTGGGGGAGATGACAGCTCAGTTTTAGGGGAGGAAATCATTTTGAAGAGTGATCATCACTTTCCCCCTGGACACAGCAACTCAGAAGACTCTTTTGCAAAGGAACCCCGCCTCAGCTTGGTGAGGATGGGTTCCAAATGATAAGAGTCGAGATGCCTGAAATGTTAAAGTAATATACAGCTGAACACCAGGACAGTGAGAGAAGTGTGACTCCCTTTTAACTCAGACCTAGTTGCAAAATTCAGTTCCTCTGGCCACCCGCTCTGGGAACTTCAGCAAATCACCACACCACCCTGTAAGTTGGTTTCCTCGGTGTGCACAGGATAGTAATAACCCTCCAAGCAGATGGAGACCACACATGGAGAAGGAGACAGGGGAGAAGAAGGAATTTTGGACAAAAAAAAAAAAAAAAAAAAAAGAAAAAGAAAAAAAGGTCACAGGCAAGGTTCTTTGGTCCATAGAGTGTTTTAAAAAATTGAATTAGTTATCCATATTTTATACTTGGAAGATTTCACAAGCAGCCCCAGTTTCCAGCTTCTTGAAGAATCAAAAGTTCTTTGTCACCCATGCTGAAGGAAGCTACAGTTCTGTGGGCCCCACACGCTCCTCGGCTCACCCCAGCCCCCGCGGGCCCACTGCAACCACTGCGCCACCTGTCTGCACCTGCGCACTTGGAGAGAGGCTCTCTGTGATGCTTGGGGGAATGTGTATGAGGGGCTTGCTCAGCAATGCACCCCCACCATCCTTTGCCAACTGGGATATACAGTTTCCGGCTGGTGTGCTGATTACTGCCTATGCAATCCCACTGTTGAGCAGATTTCTCTGGGGTTGGGATGGCCAGTTGCCTGCTTCCTGTAGGAAGCATCCCTGTCCCCACGCCCCTGTTCTCTCTGGACCAGTTAGCTAATCCGATGCAGCGGCTTGTGCGTAGAGGGCTGGTGGATGAGGGGGAGGACAGTGCCTCTAAGGCTGGAGTGTCATTGGTTTTGTGTTCCCCTTCCTGCTTGTGGATTCCAGGCTCAGCTCTGGCTGCCTCTGAGATAGCTTCTTTTCTAATCTTGATCAGAAGACTCCCTCTGAGATGCTCCATTCCTCACTCCCAATCTCAAAACGTGCACTTCGAATCAGCTGTGGATTGCAGAATTGTACTATCAAGCTTTTAAAATCAAAGACCCTTTTCCCATAAAATCTTGAGGAGTGGACTGTGAATGGGGGCCTGGGAGCATTTCTCAGAGTAAACTGATTGGGTAACTGAAAATGTTCCCCTTCCTCTTCTCCTAATGTTTCTGATTAGGAGAGACAGGCAAACGAGCGGTGACTGCAGAACCCCAAGCCCTGCGCCACCTGCAGTGGGCAGCTCCCAAGATACTCTTTCTCTACACCAGTTACCCTGAGACGGATGTGATCAGGGTGAGCTTAATGTGTTTGTTTTATGTTTTCATTTCTGAAACCTCCTCAGAGCCCACAAGCTCACTGAGGGCAGGAACAGCATCCCGCTGGTCCCTCCCACAGTGCCTGCCACATTCTTGGCATGGAATCAATATTTATTAAAAAGAAAAAAATTTGTGCCTATATAGTCCAGTATTCAAGGCAGCCATATGTATTTATTTAAGAATTCACTGAAAAGCACTTACAAGTTTCCTACTCTATAGGAAGTGCTCTTTGCATGGGATTTTAAATATTTAAATACACCCCCACCTTGTGAGGCTGTATCTACCACACACCTGGACTCACACTCACACTTCGACCTTGAGCCTTGGAAGGGACCTTAGGGAAACTCTAAACCACGGCCACCATGCTCTCCGTGGCGTCCAGGACAGACACTGCTAGTCAATTACGTCAGTCATGTCACCCTTTCTTACTGAGTCCAGATCCTACCTCCATATCCTTCTCAGTACACCCTCCTGGAAGACTCTACCAATAATTTTAATTAACGGGCTTTTCAATGAATGAAAGTTATTTACCATCCCAAATCAAGTTCAGTGAACCAAAGCCCTCGTTTTACCAAGACTGGGGCAATCCCAGACAGGTTAGGTCACGAACACCAATTCTCCAAGCTCCCCCGACGCAGCCCTGGCTCTCCCCGCACCAGTGCACCTCACCTGCATCCCCCAGGTGTGTCACTGCAGGTGAAGTCAGTATAAAGTGGCCTGCCCACAGCCCACATTCCATCACGGCCCACTGGGAGATGCTCCAGTTCTATGCTCGAAATGACTGAGCAGAAATGCAAGTCTCTCCTGAGCTGTCTCAGCGTCCGTCCAAGGAGAGTTCATCCATAATGTACAGCAAAGCATTCTGAACATTCTCTTTCTCACAGGCTGTTTCCCAATTACTTTCCTCACCCTCCTAACTCAAAAATCCTCCAGCACCGGCCTTCCCCACCTCTGGCCAGCTCCTCTGCTGGTGCCTTCCGGGGGATATCACCTACTCTCTGCCATCAGCCATTGTACGCCCTTTTCAATACAAATAAATCCAGACCCTCAATTTTCTCACTTACCTATTACTGTGGTTCTGCTCCAAAAAGCTCAGGACCTGATGTGACTGAGTCAGCATCCCACTAACAGGGCAGGGGATGGGTAGAGAACGTGGATATCAAACTGGGAATATTTCTTTCTGTTTGCACACATGTTATTACATACAGTTCAGGAATCTCAGGATATCGCCTCCTTTGGACATTCCTTCTTCCTTGCTAATACTTCCCTTTCTTTGAGAGAGGACATGAGTACTTTAGTTTGATGTCCTCACGACTCCCTGAGCTCACTTCACTGGTTCAACCCCAGGCGGGGCTGCAGGCACAGAGGTGAACAGAGTAGGGACCTGGCTCTGGGAGCAGACAGACTGCCTGGGGTCTGCAAGAATGTGCAGCAAGCCCCAGGATGGGTTAACTCTTGGGGGATGGCCTGCTGTGCTCCGGCAAGGCCTGCTCTCCTCTGGGGACAAGTCAGGAGGGCACTGCTGGGTGTGGATCTCCAGGGGAAGGAGGCCTGATCATCACAACAAAGGTATTTGAAGGAGCAACAGGTAGGACTATTTGCCCATTGTTTCCCCTCCTTTGTTCCTTTGGCAGCAACTTTACTGATCATGTGCTGTCTACCTGGCATCTGCTAGGTGCTAGGGACACAGGGATATATAACCTTGAGAGGCTCAACTCCACTGCAGTTAAGCAGATGCCACCTGCTCTCCTGAATTTGCCCATATCGGGCCTGAGCAGTGATCAGGGAGGCAAGTCAGTGACTTGGCAGAGCAAATCAGGGGTTTCCTGAGAGCACGGCCATCTGCCCATACCCATCATGACAGCTCTGTCCTCTTCTGTGCATCTCCTGGCCCATCTCCTGGGAGTACATGCTGGATGGTCTCTTCTCAAAGAACCAGCGCCATTGGCAGCTCCAGCCCATGGACACGAGCCTGGTCACCCAGCAGTGACCTGACCACCGTCCCCATGCCCTGAGCTCTGACACTGAGTCCACAGCAGCTGGCAGGAGCCCTGTCTGCAGCCCTCCTCCCTGTCCTCCCCAAGTCAGGGGTCCCCTATAGACATCTGAATAGGGGAGCCCTGCAGGGAACGAGCTCAGGGCACGTAAAATACCATCAGGATGAGCCTCACAGACACAACGTCGTGGGAAAGGAGCCAGCCCCAAGTGTACCTACTGTGTGATTCTATTTCTATTAAGGCTGGCAACAGGCAAACTGACCCATGTGATAAAAATCAGAAGAGTCATTACCCTGGGGATGGGAGGCAAAAGGGGTCTTTCTGGGATGCTGGAAATGTTTCAGACCTTTATCTCTATAGTAGATACATACTTATGCAGATGTGTAAAACATAATCCTTTACACCATACACAAAAATAAACTCAAAATGGATCAAAGACTTAAACATAAGACAAGATACAATAAACCTCCTAGAAGAAAATATAGGCAAAACATTATCTGACATACATCTCAAAAATATTCTCCTAGAACAGTCTACCCAAGAAATAGAAATAAAAGCAAGAGTAAACAAATGGGACCTAATGAAACTTACAAGCGTCTGCACAACAAAGGAAACCTTAAGTAAAACAAAAAGAGAACCTATGGAATGGGAGAAAATTTTTGCAAATGCAACTGACAAAGGCTTGATCTCCAGAATATATAAGCAGCTCATACGACTTAATAAGAAAAAAAACAAACAACCCAATCCAAAAATGGGCAGAAGACCTAAACAAGAAATTCTCCAAGGAAGACATACAAATGATCAATAGGCACATGAAAAAATGCTCAATATCACTAATTATCAGAGAAATGCAAATCAAAACTACAATGAGGTATCACCTCACATCAGTCAGAATGGCCATCATTCAAAAATCCACAAATGACAAATGCTGGAGAGGCTATGGAGAAAAGGGAACCCTCCTACACTGCTGATAGGAATGCAGTTTGGTGCAGCCACTGTGGAAAACAGTATGGAGATTCCTCAAAAGACTAGGAATAGACTTACCGTATGACCCAGGAATCCCACTCCTGGGCATATATCCAGAAGGAACCCTACTTCAAAAAGACACCTGCACCCCAATGTTCATAGCAGCACTATTTACAATAGCCAAGACATGGAAACAGCCTAAATGTCCATCAACAGATGACTGGATAAAGAAGCTGTGGTATATTTATACAATGGAATACTACTCAGCCATAAAAACCAACAACATAATGCCATTTGCAGCAACATGGATGCTCCTGGAGAATGCCATTCTAAGTGAAGTAAGCCAGAAAGAGAAAGAAAAATACCATATGAGATCGCTCATATGTGGAATCTAAAAAAAACAAAAAAAAAAACCAAACAAACAAAGCATAAATATAAAACAGAAATAGACTCACAGACATAGAATACAAACTTGTGGTTGCCAAGGGGGTATGGGGTGGGAAGAGATAGACTGGGATTTCAAAATTGTAGAATAGATAAACAAGATTATACTGTATAGCACAGGGAAATATATACAAGATCTTATGGTAGCTCACAGAGAAAAAAATGTGACAATGAATATATATATGTTCATGTATAACTGAAAAATTGTGCTCTACATTGGAATTTGATACAACATTGTAAAATGATTATAAATCAATAAAAAATGTTTAAAAAAAACCCAAAAAACAAAGCATAATCCTCTGTGTCTGTAAGATGAGTGAACTTTCTATCAATTATACCTCAATTGAAAAAAAACGCCTTTCAGGGTGTTAGCAGAGAGGTCACTGTAAATATTCGCAGATAAGCATCATGGAGTCAGTGGAGCTCCTGGCACTGCTCTGTGCCATGCTCCATATGGGGTCCCAGACAGCGATAAGGAGGCTCAGGGCCGATCCTTGCAAAGCTCGCGACTGGCCGGGAGTCAGCCGTGTGCCACTGGGAGAGGAGGCAGCCACAGGCCAGTCCTGCAGGGCGAGCAGCTATCAGCCCTGAAGGAGGAGAGTCAGGGTTTCGGAGGTGAGGGGTGGCCTGAGAGTAGGCGAGGGGAGGTGAGGGGTTTGCATGGAGGCCAGAGCTCTGAGAGGGAGGGAGGCAGGAAGGACAGAGCCCAGACCTAATAGTAACACCTGTGAGCACCTGAGTCGGCTCCACTTTTCTAACCCATTCTTCAGGCCAAGACTATCCAGGGATCTGGAGAATGACTTACTATAATCCAATTCAAGTCCATCTTGAATACCAATTAGTGCAGAAGCTCAGGGAAGGGCCATCTCAAACTACCCAGAGCACGCTCTCCACCTTATTTCAGCCTCCGCCTTATGTCAGCAGGCCACAGACAGGTCAGCAGGGGCCAGATTTCCAGTGGGGCTGGCCTCAGACCTGATGTCTCCCAGCACTGGCAGGGACAGCCTTGGCTGCTTGTTTAAGATGCAAGTCAATCCTTCCTCTGAAAGCACCGTTGTCACAGCCAACAAAGAATTATGACTTGTCTACAAGTATTGTTTATTTCCTCTTTCAATAAAGCCTCATGGAACACAGATATTCCTTCATTTCCATTTCTATTAATTGCAGTGTCTTTGAGGTGAATAATAAGGCTGGGCAATCAATAGTAATGATGGAACCACTGAACACAAACAATATCTCCTCCACAGTCTCTCCTCCAGCATCTATCTCTTTTATTAAGTAGCAAAGGGTATTATTATTTTTTTTAAAGTACACCGGTAGGGGAAACAAATCTACAAATGATTATTTAAAAAAATTAACCAGTGGTATAATTCAATTATGCAGCATGCAATGCAGGAAAGTTCTCTTAATTACAATGGAATTGAACAGAACATTCCTCAGCCTTAACCTTGTTATTTTTCAAGGTGAGCTATTACTAACTCAATTCAAGGATGGCTTTCAATAGTGTTTCTCTGCAGCAGCCAGCCATCTGCAGAACTAACTATTCAGAAGGAATGTGTCTCAGATTGGATGCAGCTGGTGATGGATGGAGGATAAACAGATGACTGGATACCGGGTGAAAGGCAAGGGCGTGGGCTCTGTGGCTGGACCCACCTCACCACTGGAACAGAGCCAGTGACCTTGGGGGAAGCAGCTTAGCTCCTCAGACCTGCCACTGGCCTTGTCACTCCTCCCTTGCAGAGTGCCATACCTGAGATCGCAGGCACCTGCACTGACCTTACTGATGCTTCCACACATATTCCCCTGGCCCACATCTGAGTTCACCTGCAGCTCCATGGACAGTTCAGTGTATGTTGACAGCTTCTTACCCCAAGGGCCAGCATCTCCCTGCTTCTCTGCCTGAGGGCTTTCTCTGGTGCCACGATAGCTTGCTCAGTGGCTTAAGAGGGGAAGCCCAGAAGTGCAGATCCCCAGAGACAACGCTCAACCGATGAGGGACTTGTGATGATAAATACTCCAGTCTCTCCATCCTCAGGTGCACGTTCTCATGATACCAGAGACCACCCTGATCTGCTAAGGGCTGAGGGGATTCCCAGGGTGCTGGACTTCCGGTGCTAACACAGGGGCAGGCTGGCAGCCTGGATGCTTGGTTTTCCTAATTATCTCTGAGGGCCCCCAGGGGTAGAGCCCAGCTGGCCACAGCAGGAGCCCATGCTCGATGCTCCATTCACTAGCTTTCCTCCCTTCTGTCCCATGTTCCCCTCTCTTGTACTTGAGTTTCCTGGGGTCACCCCCGCAATAAATCACCTACATCCTTGTCTCAGGGGAAACCCAGACTGAGGTCACACTCAGCTGCAAAGTGGTTCTCTTCCCTCCACTCTTGCTCTTTCATTCACTCCAGACCCTTTCTTGTAACTAGGCTGAGTGTGGGCTTGTTGAGTGAGCTGGGAGGATGTGGTAATAAAACCGTGGAGGACAGGCTGCCTGCTGGAAGTTGAGAGTCCCAGGGCCTTCTTGCTGGGCATGCTGAGGGGACCCACATCCCACCACATCCTCAGGGACCTGTGAATGGTTCCAGTGCTGTCAGCTGGCCCGTTCTCCAGGCACGAGGGCCAGCTTCCACCTTGGACATCCCCACTGTTCCTATGCCCGTGGAGCTACGCTGGGTGGGGAAGAGAAAGGTGCATCCTTGCTCTCTGAGTGGAATAGGAAAGACAGGTCCCTGGTTTATATCCAGGTTCTTGGCCCAGCGGCCGAGCCTCCCTTGTCTCTGGTCTCTAGTTCCCTAGCACCGGCCGCAGCCCCTGAATGTTGGCTTATGGGTCCCCCTGCTTATGTCCTCCCTTGGCCTCACTAACTCCTTCCCTTCAAAACTAAGTGTAAGCCCATATCATCCAGGAAGCTCCCCTCAAATGGTCACAGCCCACACCGACCTCAATCTCCCCACAATTATCTGCACCACTTTCTATGTACCCACTGTGGTTTGTGTGCTGCTCTGCTGTGTCCCCTGCTAGAGGTGCATGCCAAAAGGGGGCAGGATCCGAGCAGGAGGCAGTGGACTGCACGGGGCACAACGGAGAGCTCAGAACCTGCTGTGAGGGGACGGATCACTCAGGACATGAGTCAGGTGGTCTCCTGAGAAAGAGACCCTAAAATGCAGGTTCTTGTGTAAGTGATTCATTCAGACATCCTCCCAAGGGAGACCTGTAAGGATGTGGGGTTGGCCAGACAGGGGAGGGAGGAAGTCAGGGAAGGATGAGATTTTAGACAGAGTCCCACTGGGGTGGCTTCCCTTGGATCCTGCTGCAGGGCTCTGGAGGGTAAAATACAGCTCAGAACTGTCCTGACCTGAGGCAAGAGGGCTGGACTTTCATATGTCGTTGGACAGTCACTGGTTCAGGTTGCCCTGGGGCGAGGTGTATGGATTCCTCAGGCACTTCCATCTCCCTACTGACAGCAGAGAGCTTCTGGGAGCTGACCACTGAGAGCCAAAGCCAAGGAAGGTCCCTGCTGCCCACTCTGGCTACTTGGGCACACGAGCCTCCACGCTCTACACGAGTGGCTGCCTCACAGAGGGAAGTATCTGGAACGTCCCCAGTTCCCAGCCTAAATTCTTTTTTAAATTGAAGTATGGTCAGTTACAATGCATCAATTTCTGGTGTACAGCACAATGTCCCCGTCATGCATATACATACATATATTCTTTTTCATATTCTTTTTCATTAAGGGTTATTAAGGTATGGAATATAGTTCCCTGTGCTATGTAGAAGAAATTTATTTTTTAAATCTATTTTTATATATAGTGGCTAACATTTGCAAATCTCAAACCAGCCTAAATTCTGACCCACCTGCCCTAGCTCATCCTGCCCTCCGCTTTGCCATCCCTGCCTGTCCTTTGCCCTCCGACCCCTGATAGTTTTGGCTCCTCAAATCTGATAAGACTGCAGTCTCGCAGGCCCAGACCTCTGACTTGCCTCCTTGAAGGTGAGCACACTCCTCCCTGAGTGAGCAACTTCTGGTGGCTCTGGGAACTGTCCACGCTGCATCCCATCCCAGGACCTGGGTGCAGAGGTGCCTGACGGACACACCCTGGCTCAACTCTCGCAACATCCTGGCTATCCAGGCATTTCAGAACAGGTGAATCTACCTCTGTCCGCCTTTCTGTCCTATTGCTGTGTGGAGATGCTGGCCCATGCTTGGCAGTTTTACAGAGTCATTCCTAATACGGCCAATTGACACGAATGATTACTATCGAAATTGGTTGAATGGACAGAGCTGGGGTGGTGCCAGGCTGACGCTGGGAGCTGACTCAGCCTCCCTCACAGGCAGTAGGAGCTGTGTCTAGGTTACTCTGGGTCAGAGTTCTCATTGCTCAGGAGAAGCAGAGCCAAAGCCCTTTGTCCCCGTGATGTTCCATATCTAGGAGGACAGCCTCGTGTTAACCTGCTCGGCTTCTCCTTGGTGCACATACGGTTTGTGCTCTGACTTGTCCATGAGGGGCCTGCGGGAGGGGCCCAGAGGCTCCTGAGCTGTGTGTGTTCAGCTCCACGTCAACCAGCAAGTGCTGCACGACAAGGGTCCCCAAGATGAGGTGTGTGGGCCGCTCTTACCAGCTCCGACCCTGCAGACAGAGGGGGCTGCACTACAGCCTCCGCTCGGCACATGTCCCCGGAGTGTCCCTGGTCTCACTTCCGTGAGTTCAACCATCAGATATCCCCTGAGGCTTGGTGGGCTGCCCCAGTCCTGACTCCTTTTGGAATTAATCCAGACCCCTGCGCTGATGGGAGAGAGTGGGGCGGCTACATCGTATTTACAAAACACCTTCCTATAATGAAATAGTCAGATTTCAATGTGTGGTCAGAGCCAATGCTCTGACGCCACCGCCAGGAGTCAGGAGAGTGGGAGAGTTATCCCGAGGGATGGCTTCCATGCTTTCCAAGGAGGGCCTGGCTGGGGTGCGGACAGGAACCCCACAGTGACGGTCTGTTAGGAACTGACTTGACACCAGGCCTGGGGCCCCAGCATGGCAGCTCATTTAATTCTCATGACAGCATGCACAGATTTTTTCCCTCTGCTCCTTAATATTGTTATCCCTACTTGTTTATAAAATAAATTTATAAAAATATCATCTGTATTTCTATGTGATATCATAAAAATATGAATTTGGGAGTCATCCCAAGACCCCATATACCTGCAAGGCTTCTGTTCCCTCAGCCATAACATTGCTGTGAAAGTTAATTGAATTAACATGAGTCTAGGACCTTCCAGCATCATGGGTGATCGAGATTTTTAAGGAAATGAGAGAAGTGAGTATATTTTCCAACCAGCAGGAGTTCAAAGATGGGGAGTTTGATTTCAAAAGTACAGTCAATGAACTTATTTACAAAACAGAAACAGACTCACAGACACAGAAAGCAAACTTATGGTTACCAGAGGGGGAAGAGGTGGGGAGGGATAAATTAGGCATTCAAGATTTGCAGGTACTAACTACTGTGTATAAAATAGATAAACAAGGTCCTACTGTATAGCACAGGGAAGTATATTCAATATCCTCTAATAACCTATAATGAAGCAGAATATGAAAAGAAATATATATTTATAACTGAATCACTATGCTGTACGCTGGAAACTAACACAACATTGTAAATCGACTATACTTCAGTTAAAAATTTAAAAACAAACAAAGGTACATTCATTGTTTAGGAAGTATGCCCTCAAAATGTGAGCTCATTCCCTCGTCTTGGGGATGCCTTGTCCTCACAGAATATGTCATGCATGACAGTGGACTGAGAGATGCAAGGAAGACGTGGGAGTGGGGGGGTGAACCCCAAAGAACTGGGTCCGTGTGTATAAGAGGTTTTCCCTCAGGTTCCCCAAACTGAACCAAGACCGAAAGGAACATTGCCCATCACAACCTTTCTAAAACATTCTATGATTTTCCCATCTAGTCATCAGCACCATGACATGCAAAAAACTGAATATTGCACTTGAAATAGTTATTCCGATTATAATGATCGTATTGATTGGCCATCGTGTTCTGGGACAGCACACCCCTTCCCCTACAGGATCTGATTCCTTTGTATGCTCACCCCAAGAGGTCTTAATTGCTGAGATTATTCATGCCCTATGCATATTGATTCAATTGTCACTGTTTCAGATCAGAGGGGAGGATACTGAGGCCAGCAACATTAGGTAACTCCCCCAAGGTCACTCAGCTAGACTTGGAGGAGCTGGGATGTGACTCTGGATTTAACTTGTTCTAAAACCTCTTAAGTTTTCTTTTCCCACATCACTCCACAGGCTTCTTTGGATCTAGGTGTGAGCAAAACAAAAGCAGGGTAGCACTGTGCTAGCAGCATAAGGGGCCAGGAAAGGAGGTTGGAAAATGAAGAGTCTCTTTCTGTTTGTACTTTTAGTCCAGAAGCTAAGTGTTCACCGGTTTGAGTAAACACATCTCACCTCAGCTGGGAACCCACCCACACTCATGTGTTGGCATTACACCGGCACGCTGAGTTTGAATTTCACAAGCTTTCCTTCTTTTGAAACTGGTCAGGCCTAGGGAGCAGCTTCATATATGACTAAACAAGCAGATCTTTTGATGAAATAAGTGGTCAACCTGGAGGGGAGGCGAGCAGGCAGAAGCACCCCCAGCGACCTGCCACTTGCCCCTTCCTGCTCGGACATCAGCTGGCATCCGGGCTTCTGTCCTCTTGAGTGTCCAGGGCCCCGGTGAGCAGAGGTCACCTCCGAGAGATTCGGGGATAAATGATTACAGAAGGCAATGGCGCTCTAAATCCATATGACTGGGGGCAATGGTGCACCGCGCCATCAGCTGTTTGGTGAGCCAGTGCAAAGTGATTATACTGCTCCCCGGGAAGGAAATCACCCAGAGATGCTGGGAAAGAATTATCTGGCATGGGGATGTTACAGAGCCATTTCTCTTAAATTATGACTTTGGTGCAAGACTATCTGATGGTGCTAAACTGTCTCCGTGCTGGGATGAGAGGTCAAAGGCAGACGTCTTACTGGGTCTATTGGAGAGGCATGACACTGGGGAAGGAGTTATAAGCTCTCCCTTGGGACCACTCTGGACTGCAGTTTCCAGAACTGTGCTATTGATGGCCAGGTGATCATGCAAGTGCTTTTCAAGTAAAGTGAAGCTCCAACCATTCTGAAGGCCATAATGAGATCATCTGGAAATGCTGAGTGTTTTCGTGGTACCTGCCACCTCTGGACCAGGGTTTTCAATCATAGATCCACAGACCCATGAGATGGACAAGGTGAATCCCTGCACCACTCCAGCATCCCTGCCCCTCCTACACTCACACAACCTGGCCTCACAGTGGAGGGTCATGTTCTTTACCACCCAATGTGTGAGTCATTTGGGTGGAGGACACTGGGGTTGATACAGAATTGACAGAGGGTCACATGTGTACTTCCATTCTTCGATTTGGAATTCTGTCCTCACAACCAGACCACAGATGCATCCCAGGCAAGGATCTTGTCTCATTTTGCCACAAGGATGGATGACAGAGAAAATGGTGGCTGCCATTTTCTGTTTAGCCTCCTCCTTCCTGTGGACACCCCCAGGCAGAGTGGAGCCAGGTGCCTCTGGGTGCGAGTTCAGCTCTGGCATGAACTCTTACCCTTGACTGCTCTGAGTCTCCATCTCCTCCATCTCCTCACCTGTGTCAGGTGGCTCCAGTACTGCAGGTCAGTGACTGAGGCAATGAATGAACAGACTCTAGTAGAGGCCACAAAGTTTGTCCTTTCAGCAAATGAGGGCCATTAAATCCTCACTTGCTAGACATCTAAGCAGTTCTAGAATTTTCTCTTTTCCAGTTTTCTTAGCACGTTTATCTGTGAAGATGAGCTTAATAACTTGCACCGCATACATTGGCTTATCAAGTTGGGCTCATCCCAGGGGCATAAGGATGGTTCAACATACACAAATCAGTCAACGTGATACACCACATCAAGAGAAAGGACAAAAACCACATGATCATCTCAATAGATGCAGAAAAAGCATTTGATAAAATTCAACACCCATTTATGATAAAAACTCTAACCAAAGTGGGTATAGAGGGAACATATCTCAACATAGTAAAAGCTATTCATGACAAATCTACAGCCAGCATAATACTCAATGGTGAAAAGCCAAAAGCCTTCCCACTAAAATCTGGAACAAGACAAGGATGCTCACTCTCACCACTTCCATTCAGTACTGGAAGTCCTAGCCATAGCAATTAGACAAGAAAAAGAAATAAAAGAAATCCAAATTGGAAGAGAAGAGGTAAAACTGTCATTATATGTGGATGACATGATGCTATATATAGAATACCCTAAAGGCTCCACACAAAAACTCCTGGAGCTAATAAAAGAATTCGGCAAGGTAGCAGGACACAAGATTGACATACAGAAATCAGTGGCATTTCTTTACAGAAATCAGTGGCATTTCTTTACACCAACAATGAAATATCAGAAAAGGAAAGTAAAGAAACAATCACTTTTAAAATTGCATCCAAAAATAAAATACTTAGGAATAAATCTTACAAAGGAAGTGAAAGACTTACATGCAGAGTACTACAAAACATTGATTAAGAAAATTAAAGATGACTTAAAGAAATGGAAAGATATGTTCTTGGATTGGAAGAATTAATATTGTTAGAATGGTCATACTACCCAAACAATCTACAGATTTAATGTGATCTGTATCAAATTATCCAGGATGTTTTTCACGGAACTAGAACAAATAATCCTAAAATTTATATGGAGTCATGAAAGACTCAGAATTGCCAAGGCTTTGAGGTTTAAATGTGCCCCTGTCTGCAAAGATAGGGGCCCAGTAAGGAGCATTTACTTGAGAAACCATCCAGCATTTCCTCCCCTTTGTTCTCCATCTTTCTATCTTCACCAATTTGAACTCATCAAGTCATCACAAAACCCCTCTGAGATACGTACATTTATTATTGCCATTTTACAAATGAAGAAACGGAGACTCAGAGAGGTTAAGTAACTTTCATGGGATCACACAGCTAGTGAGTGATAGGGCTGGGATATGAGTGCAGGAGTAAGCCCCCCTCTCTTAACACTACCCCAAGTTCCCATGCGGCCAGAAGCTCACTAGGGACACAGGTCAGGAGATGCATGTCATCTGGTCCTAATTTCCTACCACACTTGGTCTGATATTCTATCGGTTAAAGAATTGCACTTATGCACACAGAATTTAACTCAACAATAACGAAAACTTTCCCTTCCAGCAGGGTCCACTATTTAATTACCTCCATTTCTGTGAACGTGCTGCAGGCTTGGGCCACTCTGCCCCGCAAGAGTGTCGATCATTAGATTCCCGTTAATTAATACGGAGTTTAATCTTCTTTGATTACAAACATTGATTGTTGCTGATCTTTCAGCCATCCCTGCCAGCGGGTATGTACTGAGTTCCAAAATATTCAGGCACCATCATGCCAGGAGAAAGGTGAAATAAAACATTACGCTGGGTTTATGGTCAATTTAATTAATGCAAATGCTGAGCTCGGTTCATTTCGCCCAATAATGCTTTCCAATCAAGCTATTGGGAACCAACATTTCTTGACTGTTTATTTTCTATGTCCTTTAAACAAAATTCTTTCTGCAAAAACTACACAAATTATGGCCTAAAGGACACTGGTAAGTTGTATCCAGTTCTATGACTCCATGGAAAACTTGCCCCTTGACTAAAATCTTGAAAACAAAGATAAGGATCTCTTGGCAAAGAGAGTAAATCTGTGAACCCGCAGGGCTGATGGTAGAAGGTGGGTGTGAGTGTGAGGGAGAGACAGAGAGAGTTGAGGGGGAGGGAAAGAGAGAGAGAAAAACAGAGAAGCAAGAAGAGAAGAGGTTGGCGAATGTAAGGTTGACTTACTAGCAGATTTGTAAAGATTTCCCTGGTCAATTAATCAATAGGCAGATCGCTACTGAATAACAATATTTAACATCTGTGTAGAGCCTTCTACGGCCCAGGGCGCCAGCACACACATTAACACACAAACAACAATCAAGGTAGGTACATATTATGGTTTCCATCCTGCACATATAGACAATGAGACTCTGAGAGGTCACATGGGCTGCTTAAGGTTACACAGCATCAAAGTCAGGACATGGGCTGTGTGCTTCTAGCCCACTGCCACCAGGGTGCTGTGTACAGTTGTGCAGGCTGCACACTGCACAAGAGTACTTGGGTTCCCAGGCTAAGTCAACAGTATAGCTGGGGACAGACTCAGTCAGAAGACTGGACTCCTCACAATTTTCATGACACCTCCGTTTGCCAAGCCACATGCCTGTGGGTGGCATCTGTCCAGAAGAGATGTCATTCTCTAAAGTGCCCCAAAGTGCCTCAAAGAGTAGCCAGTCCAATCTGCCCATGCCCATCAGGTCTATCTCAGTGCCCGTAACACTGAAATGTGCACATGTTTCTCTACATGCACTCCCTGAGCTTCCTGAGGGGGAGAACAGAACTTCGCTCATCTCTGTGCCTCCAGCGCCCAGCACGGGATTTGTAAACACAGACGAAAGACTGGTCAAAGGACCTAGGGAATAAATGCACGAATGCATGTCCAGTGCCCCTTTCACTGCACATTCACTGCACAGCCCTCTGCTAGGTGATCCCCACTTCCTCTGCAGACTCAGAGCCCCCGGTCCCTCCCTGTTGGGTCTAAGGTCATTGTGCTCTTACTAAACAGTAAGCTCTGTGAGGGCAGCTTCAGGGCATACTGCCGATAAGCCTTTTCCGTACAAAGCTCAAACCTTGGCATTACATATTATTTCCCTCCCCTTTCCTCTGCCTCCAATTCATTCCTCATTCGTATGTAATCTGTTTCTTAAAGACAAATGATATGCAGATGTGACAGGAACTAATGGATGTCAATATGGGTTTAATTTCATTTCACAGACTCAATCAGCGTCCAAGAAGAGCTATGCCTTCCAGGAATCCAGTCTTCTGAGATGCTCTCTCGAGGCCTTTATCCACATAATTCTGTCCCAATGCTGAGGCTTGGGAGCCACATCAGAATTCTTATTCTTTCAAAGCTCAGTGCAGTATGAAGCTGAGGTACCAAAAAGATGGCAAAGCTGTTCCTTAGGCCAATCAAACCAGAAATCACTGAGGTTTTCCCCTGTGCTTTCAAAAGCTTGCTAGTCTACAAGCCCGGGGTATGGCCGACCACCCAGATTCCTGCCTGAAGGAAGCAGCACAGGGGTCTTAAGCGGCTTGCACCTCGGGAATGTAGGTACCATCCCATCTGGCAAAGGATGTGTCCACCCACCGTCAACTTCCTTTGGTAATTGCCCTTGCTTGACTTTTTCTGTTTCAGCGAGATGTAGCTTTTCTGCCTGACCATCATTGTCTCTTTAATACCTACAGGCTTTCATCTTGCTCTGAAACCCAGAAATGTACAGCAGCCCTGGGGATTGGAACCTGTGGATAGAGATGGTGAGGCCAGGGCAGAGGCATTCTTCATCAGAGAACACTTACAGAGCAGCATGGGCCTGGGTCTGCTCCAAATCTCATTTATGTAGAATTGCTGCTTAGATAGCATTCCTCCTTCTTAAGAAAGGATCTGAGGTTTCTAGAGAGTAACACATGCTCAGAAGAGCCTTGGTGAGCTGACAAGGGGACCCAAGTGTTGTAACATCAGGAAAGTACACAATCCTCCGACTACACACTCAGCTTAATGGGCCTAGGAGGTACCTGGTCCATCCTCCACCCTGCCAAGATTTCCAGGTATAGTTGGTTTCCAAATGTTGCAGCTCTAATCCAGGAATGAAAAACAAGGGTCTCACAATTCCTGATTCTCTCCACTTGCATGCATGGTAGACACTGCTAATTGATCATGATGCTGTTCCCTACTGAGCCCATGTCAGCCTTGGAATTCTCTCCAACCAATGCTCCAGACAATAAGTAACAATCAGAGTTGGCACATGAAAAGCCACAGCTCTCTTCATGGTCTCCACAGAGCTAAAGACAAATCAGTGTAACACCCACAGCCAAGCAGAACAACCATGGACCTACGAACTGGGTCTACTTACACTCAGTGTGAAGGACGATCACTTGTTAGACTAACCAACAGCCTATGCGGTGACCCTTAGCCCAATACTAAATTGTCAGAGCTTTAATTGCCTGCCACAAACCAGACAGATGAAACGAAAACATAGCAGTGGAAATCCGGACACATTTTCATGTATTCAGCCTCCACTCAAGGCAGAACAATGTACATAAAAGAAATGATGAGTTTGAGCAATCAGTATGTAAACAGGGTACCAACAGATACATCTCTGAATTGCTCTCCAGGAGCTGAGAACAGGGAATGTTCCTTAGGCATTATGCACACATGTGGGCAAAGCCAAGCATTTCTTACACTTATAAGAAGACCAAAACTACTTTCTTATAAATGAACTCAATACCTTTCCAAGTTTGCTGTGGTTGTTTTGGATCTCACTGTTAGGTTTCGATGTCCAATGTTGTCTTTCTCCCTCCCTCCCTCCCTTCCTTCCCCCCTCCTTTCCTCCCTTCCTTCCTTCCCCTCTCCTTCCCTCCTTCCCCTCTCCTTCCCTCCTCTCTTCCGCCCATTTACACTTCTATTGGTTCCATTCACCTATAAGATTAAGAATTTAGGGGCATCTGCTCAGGAAGCCCCACTTTCTCTTCGGTCCCTCTGGAGACGGGGAAAATTTAAGGAGAAAAGGCTTGGGGGTGGGGGGGGCGGGGCAGCAAGCCAATACTAGGGACAGAGAGAGGGATCAGACAGTAGGATGATGGATAAAGGCACCCTCAGCAATCCAGCACCCCTGGGTCTGGCATTAGGCTCTTGAAGGGTGTCTGGTGTGGTCCTGGAAGGTTTCTTTGGAATGCCCATGAATCTCAGTGGGTCTGTTGTAGCCGGCTGAGCAGGGGCAATACAATATTGATGTCTGTGCCAGCCATGCCCACCTAGCCAGGGGCCCAGGAACCCCAGAGCCTAGTTTTCCCAGCGCAGCAGTGCTTTCTGAATTGATTGCTGTGGACCACAGGAGGGAAACTCAGATGGGCATAGATGCCCGTCTAATTTTCCTGAGCCTCTAACCCTGACGATCTCTTTGATGTGTAACATTCTTGCTGACTTACAAACTTCCCTCCTCAGAGCTCTGTGTGGGAGTGGGAAGCATGAAGAAAATCTAGTCCTTACCTACAAAACCCAAAACACTGATGGTTTTTTTTTCTTCCAGAGAAAACTGGCTTTTATTTTGTATCTGCAGCAGGAGACTCACTTTTAAAAGTGAGTGCCGATGGAAAGTACATTCAAACTGCACTTAATCACTCTCAACGGGGACAGGCTAGCCCAAGCAATTGCCTTTTTTTGGGGGGGACAAAAGCTTGTTTTCTTGACGGTTGGTTTCCAGGGCCTCGGGTGGCCCACACACAGCTTACAACTTTGACCCCCTGGAGACGGTGTGGTGCCCCTGCTTCTCTGAGCCCTGTCGGCTCTGCTGAGAAGCTGTTAGTTCACATTTTCTTTTTCATACTACTGTCTGAGCCTTCGGAGGGGACACTGGCCTAGGGCTCCTCCTCTGGGCTGCCTCAGCCCTTGTGAGCATCAGCAGCAGAGAGCATCTCCAGCCTGGAGCTGTCTCTGCTTCCAGATCTGTCCCCCAGCAAGGAAGGCTAGTGCAGAATCATGGTTGAGGGCCTGAGAGTCTTCAGCTCCACCCTTTGGACCTGATTCCTGGCTGTGCAAGTTGTCTAACTTCAGGTACTTCTTCTAAAAAGTGACATTAATAACAGTACCTCCTCATAGAGTCACTGTGGGGATGAAATGGACTACAAATGTGCTCGACGATGCCCAGCATACACCCAGCACTCTCTAAGTGTTGGGGGTGGAGAGGCAGGAATCAAAGATATGACCTCCTCGGGGGCAGGGCTTTCAGCCACCTCTGTGATCTCAGTATCAAGTCTTGTAATAGAAAAGAACAAATCTGACTCCATATTAGATCTGTTCCTTTGACTTTAACCCTGTGCTCTGTTTCCTGGGCTTAGTCTTGTTGATTCTTCACATTTTGTAAAAGAACGTTGCCTAGAGCCTTAAGTATACAGGACAGCATATTCTCAAGGCTCTGACCTTTAAGGGTCTTAACACTTTCCATTCATATAAAGATAAGTTGCAGAATAGAAAATAATGTTTGTTTTGTTGGGGGTTTATAGGGACACCATGATCTGACCCACATGGACAGCTGCAAGAACAAAGGATTCCAAGAACAAATAATTTCTACACCAAGAAGTTTGCAACAACCAAGCACACCCCCTCCCCTTTTTAGTATAAAAGGAGCCTGAATTCTGACTTGGGGAAGATGGTTCTCCAGGACACTAATCTGCCATCTTTTCTATCCACCGGCTTTCAGAATAAAGTTGCTATTCCTTGCCCCAACACCTTGTCTCCTGATTTACTGGCCTGTCGTGCGGCGAGCAGGACAAGTTTGGATTTGGTAACAGTCTGACACAGAGAAGGCTCTCAATAAGCGTGTGTGGAAGCATGCCCGTACGCTCAGGTCTGTCCCACTGGCCGCTTTCCCTGTGAACAGCCATTGTTGAACGAGAATCACCAGTTCTTCCGTTGCCTGCAAAATCTCTGACAAGTTCTTACTTTCTTCTCTTTCTGTCTGATGATCCTGGGGTGCTTCCCTAACAGGCTAGAGAGGATCTCTTGCTGGCAGGTCAATGGAAGGCAGTGCAAGGAAATCATTCTCGAAGGGGATCGTCATCAACCGTAGTTGATTCTCACTATTTGCAGGAGTTATAGTCACCACAAATACTGAATTGGTAAATACTGAATCATTGTCCTCAGGGGAAACCCAGGGTTAGGTTCCTGAGATTCTCTGGTTATAACATTTCATCCACTGATAAATATGTAAACTTGTTTTAGATATGTTTTGGCCAGACACCTTATTTAATATATTGACATTGTTAATCATTGATTAATATTGACCTCATGGCCAACAGCACTAGACCTTGTACCTCAAAGAAGTTCATCCAACAAAAGTGTTTTGTCTATAAGGCACATCACAGCTGCCTTGTGTTTAAGAGCACTAGACAGCATTTCAACACCATGCTTGGAGGCCATTTTAAATAGCAGAACCACCAACAAAAAGCACACACACACACAAAACCCCAAAAAAACTCCACAGCACTAAATCGACCATGAAAAGGAAACATGTTTACAGGATGAGCTGAAACAAGAAGGCAGAGCATTGCCTTGTTCTGCCTGAGCTGGAAACGAGTGCATTGGGCAACTCAAATTTTTGTCACTTTGCACACACTACAAATGACCATGAAAGCACTTTGAGTATTGATGTTGGGATTGCAAATACTTTTTAGCAAGTAGGTGAACTCACAAATATGGAATCTGTGTGAATGATGAGGATAGACTATATATGATCATAAAATATGGAAGGAAAATGCTCAGTTTGGCATTTGTAACAAATGCCTGTAAACTGTGGCTTCAAGTGTTCTCAGGCTGTCAAGTTCAGCTTTAAATTTTCTTCTAGTGATGTTTCTCTTTCTTAGAATCATCAGTGAATAGATAATATGAATGTTTCATTGTTCTAATAAGGGATGGAAAGAGGTGTCTTTCTTCATCTCAAAGGCCAGCCCCACCACTCACATGCTGAGTCTGGTCACCATTTGCCTCCATCCCAGCCATCAGCCCCTCGTGCTGCCACGTTATATGTTTTTCATACTTTGCTGGATCATTTCCAATGGCAAATAAACATGCACAGAAACAGAGTATATATATAAACACAATTATCCCACAAAATTTTGACTATAATCTCCATTTTATAAATCAAGAAACCGAACCTCAGAGAGGTTAAGAAACTTACTGAGGTCACAAAGCTAATCAGGCAGAACAAGGCAACTCTCAACGCTACAGTTTTTATATAACATGATGTTAATTAGCTTGGGTGTAGGGTTGACCTTGAGAAAACACTCAATATCAATGAAAACCAGCAGCGCAAGCTCTAAAGACGTTCTGATGGCTAAGATGAGCCCTAAAAGATACATGGAATTAATACACAATTACCAAAGGGATTGACCCAAATGTGAGTCAATAGTATGGTATAGACACCACATTTGTGAGGTTATTCATTTACTGCCAAGGACACGTCTGCATGTTGCTTAGTGCTTCCCTACATAAACAGTCATGGTGTTACATGCATATCATGACTTTCATCAATGAGAAAGCCGATACTGTGAGCAGGTTTTGAAAATAAAGATAATTACACAGAAGACCCTTCTTAAGCACTCCTTGTCATCAGACAGCTTCTAGTAATCACATGGCAAATGTCAGAATAATGGAAATTTCCAGCATTCTGTTAAAACCCAAAGAGGTCTTGCACCCCACAGAAAACTCAAAGCTCAAAGATATTAAGATGGAAGTTTCCACAAAAGACATTAACAGAATTTTTTAAAAAAATGATGAATAGAGAGGAAGTAATGGAATTTAACTGTAAGTAGAAAAATTCATCCTCACTTCAGGTTTGAAAAGAACACATACCACAGCAGCGAATGGGAAATGACAAACTTCCCATCAGAAACATGACTTTTCATTCTCATTGTGGTGCATTTACAGCTTTTCCAAGGATTTGACTAAAGAGGGACAGACGAGGAAAAAAGGAAAAGACAAATGAATTGGAAATGACCTCATCTATTATCTATGGAGAAAATAATGCCTTCCCAAAGCTGGGCCATGGATTAGCTGTCAAATAAAAAACCTGTATATAAATACTTGACCTTAGCACACAGCATTAAAGTAATTTCAGCTACATACATCCATGGGGAAGTCCCTGCTTAGGTGGAATAAGCAAGTGGGTAGAAGACAGAGGTCTCCCACTGGCCTTTCTTTTCCTGATCTCAAGCTCTGTTTAAATAACTTTACCAAAGGGAGCCTGACACAATAAAAGGAGGCTGGAAACTATGAACAGAGAATGTGTAAAAGAAGAAATTAAAAATGTGGTTAAGCATTGGGGAAAGTGCTCCATCCATACTTAAAGAATAACAAATTAAAACAAAGATGAGATCATTTTGTGACCAACAAAGGGAAAAATATATAATAATATCCAGTGCTGGCAGAATCTGTGAAAGGGAGAGCACCTGAACACTGTGAGTGCGAACGAGAAATGACAAATCTGGAAAGAATACACGTGGAGAGTCTTAGAAATGTATGTGTCCTTTGATCCAGCAATTTGTCTACTGGGACTTCATCTGAAGGAAAGAATCTGAAATGGAGGGTGATATTTCGGCACAAAAGTGATGACTGTAATACTCTTAAAAATATTTATGTTTATATCTGCAAAGATTTGGAAACCATTTACGTGCTCAACAGCAGGAGGGTTGTTAATTAAATTGTGACACGTCTATATGTCAGAACAGTTTGCAGCCATTTAAGAACACATTTTCAAGACATTTTTAATGGCTTGGGAATATTTAATATTATATGGGAAAATCATTTTGTACATAGAATGTGATCTCATAGCAAACACACACACACACACACACACACACACACACACACACACACACACACACTGCCACACACAAAGCACTGGAAAGAAATAGGCTGTAACACCAACAGTGCTGGCCAGCCCATGCCAGCGAGACAACCAGCGATTTTAATTTTCTTCTTCATAAACAACTGAGCAATAACAGATTTAAAATACAAGAAGATATTCTCATGACACTTATGATCTATAGTAAATCCTTCCCATCATTTCTCCAAGTAACATAAGGCCTTTCTCATTACACAGGCAGACCATGTTACTGTTGATTATGTCTCGTCCACTGGATCATGGTTTTGTACTTATCACCTCAACACCTTCCCCCATTAAATCATTTTCATCCCCTAAGTGATCCCCCAAGACTCTTCCTGCAGTGTGCACTGAGGCCTATGTTCTGGAGCATATGCTGAACTCTTATAGAGCCTTTCCTTAGTTTGATGCATCTTTAGTTTCAAAGTTTGAAACTGATCCTCTACAGCCTTTGTCAGCGATTTGAATTAGGGAACATTGAATTCAGTTTCATGAATACATTCATTTATTTCAAAAATATTTACTAAGCACCCACTCCATGCCTTTCTACATCACACATATTGCTCTCAAAAGCTCCCTGTGCATTAAGCTCATCACCCCAGCCACACCCGGGAGTGTGAAGTCCAACTTCCTGTACAGAGCATGGAGTTAGGCATAGAGCAAAAACATGCCTGGTGTGTGCTTGCTTGGAGAGACATCCACTTTCTACATCAGAATGCAAATTAAAAGCTAACAAACAGTGCATTACAAATGTCATGCAATGGCTCTGATATTTTAGTTAATGCTATTTATTTGGCTGGTTTTCTGTTGGACTGGATGGAATAGAAGCCTTAAACAATCAAAAACTTTTAACAGAGCGCAGCCAAATTCTAAAAAGAAGCACTGCTAAGTCCTTAGAAACACTTCTTTCCTAGAATGTCAGATCCAACACATGTTCTTCTAGGATGTAAAACAGGGAAGACAGAGAATGGACAGTCCAACCTAAAACTCTTACTGAGGGATGCCAAGGCAAATAACCACTTCTGTGCTCCTACTTGGGCCCCAGCAGAGTGATGGCACTTTCTCATTTCATGTCATTTCATCTGCACAAATAACCCAGTGATACTGATGTGATGATACTCTTTTGACTGAGCTCAGAGAGGTGAAGTGTCAGACTTCCATTCACATGTTGGAACAGGTTTCAACCATTCCAGTACATATTTCCCTTTAGGAACCAGTTTGATCGTGAATTAAAAACAGCATCCTGAAGCAAGATGGAGGAGTAGAAGGACACTTGTAGCTCACCCTCTCCCACAAATTCACCAAAACTCACATCTACGGACCTACTCAGCCAACCAGAGCACCTGCTGAACTCCAACAGAACATCGCCCTTGTCAAAAGACAAAGACGCCAAAAATCTGGTAGGAGAAAAGGAAAAAAGAAGGAAGAAAAAGCAAAACAGTGCAGGACCAATTCCGTGGGGAGGGAGCGGCAAAGGAAGACTGGTGCTCGTTCGCTGGGTCTCCCCTCTCCAACAGAGAGGCCAGCGGGACGGTGGGAGAGACTCCGAGGCTCAGATCTGCCCTGAGCACCCCTTGACTGACAGAACTGAGTTAAATGGGCACAAAGGGTCCCTGTGACACCCAGCCCAAGACGCGAGCCAGCAGCTGCGGATGGGACAGGCCGCCCGAGCCAGGTGGAGGATGGGGGTGGCTGCATTGAGGCAGCCCTGGGGGACTGCAGGGTGCTGCGCACTGTGGCTGGAAGGAGATACGGAGCAGAACAACCTCAGTCCCCCATAAACTGCGAAAAAAGCAAAGCAACACAGCTGGTGTGCCCTGGGGGGAGGGGCGCCATAGCCTTTGTCTCCTCAGACCTGCACCGCCATTACTGGTGCTTCTTGCGAGAAGAGATGCGGGGTGCAGCCACAGCCACCATCTCCTCCTGTGCAGCACCCGGGCAAGGGCAGGGCTGGGGCTGAGCCCTGAATCCGCGCCCAGGGGCTCAGCAACCTCCTGGGCAGGACTGAGACTTGTTTACAGCCCAAGGCAGACAAGATCTTTCTGCCCTGGCACCTCAGAGAACTCGCACTGCCAAGACAAACAAGAAGCTGAGATTTGGCACAGAGCAGGGTGGGGCCGTTCCATGGTCTTCCATGTACCCGCCTTTGGAGTGCTGACCCAAGGTGGAGTGGGCAGCTGCATAGAGCAGTGGAGCAACCGGCGCCTGGAGAGGGCAGGTAGCCACTCGCCTTCCTGGCAGGAATGCAGCACCTGACCATGGTGTTGGGATGGGGCGTGACCTGCTAGCCAACAGCCACTGGGAGCAGCACAGACGAGGGTGCCAACAGAGGGCCTCAGGAAACAGCAAGCTGAGTTGGCGAAATAGGGCGAAGGCACAAAGACCTCTCAATAAAATCATTAAGAGCACACCACCTCCAGGAGAACTAGATAACTGATACTCCTTAAGCCACAGTGCCAGAGAGATATGAGCAATATGAAGAAGCAGAAGAACCACTCCCAATTGAAAGATCAAGAGAAATCCCCTGAAAGCATGATCAAGGAAATAGAAATTGATGGCCTACTAGATCAAGATTTCAAAAAAGGAGTGATCAAAGTACTGAAGGAACTAAAAGAAATAGTGTTTAGAGATATAAAATATGTCAAAAATGAAATAGAAGCTATAAAGAAGAAACAAGTAGAATTAGTAAACTCATTTGCTGAGATGAGAGCTGACCTAAAGGCTGTACAAAGCAGGCTAGCTAATGCAGAGGAACGAATAAGTGACCTAGAAGACAGGACAACAGAAAGCACCCAATCAAAACAGCTGAGAGAAAAACAAATAAAAAACAATGAAAACAATATAAGGGGCCTATGGGATAATATAAAGCATGCCAATCTACGCATAACAGGGGGTCCAGAAGGGGAAGAAAGAACAAAGGGGATTGAAAAGGTATTTGAAGAAATCATGACTGAAGACTTCCCAAACCCAAAGAAGGAATCAGATATCCAAGTACAGGAGGCTCAGAGGGTCCCGAACAGGAAGAACCCAAACAGACTCACACCAAGACATATCATAATCAAGATGGCCAGAGTCAAGGATAAAGAAATGATCCTAAAGGCAGCAAGAGAAAAACAAAGAGTGAGTTACAAGGGAACTCCCATAAGGCTTTCAGCTGATTTCTCTACACAAACACTACAGGCCAGAAGGGAGTGGCAAGATATATTTAAAGTCCTGAATGAAAAAAAGATGCAGCCTAGGATACTTTATCCAGCAAGGCTATCCTTTAGAATAGAAGGAGAGGTAAAGAACTTCACAGACAAGCAAAAACTAAGAGTTTAGCAACACTAAACCCATGCTAAAAGAAATATTGACAGGCCTACTCTAAATAGAAAAGAAGCAAGATGCTACAAAAATGAGAAACTCACAACTGGAAAGGAGATAACTGCCATGAATTACAAAAAGAATAAACACAAAATTGTAAAAGAAGACATCTAAATCATTAAGAGTGGGAGAGGGAAACAAGGAAAGCCACTGTGGAAAACAGTATGGATATTCCTCAAAAGACTAGGAATAGACTTACCATATGACCCAGGAATCCCACTCTTGGGCATATATCCAGAAGGAACCCTACTTCAAAGACACCTGCACCCCAATGTTCATAGCAGTGCTATTTACAATAGCCAAGACATGGAAACAGCCTAAATATCCATCAACAGATGACTGAATAAAGAAGATGTGGTATATTTATACGGTGGAATACTATTCAGCCACAAAAACTGACAACAGCCACAAAAAACGACAACATAATGCCATTTGCAGCAACATGGATGTCATTCTAAGTGAAATAAGCCAGAAAGAGAGAGAAAACTACCATATGAGATCACTCATATGAGGAATCTAAAAAAAAAAAAAAAATACAGAACAGAAACAGACTCATAGACACAGAATACAAACTTGTGGTTGCCAAGGGGGCGGGGGGTGGGAAGGGACAGACTGGGATTTTAAAATGCAGAATAGATAAACAAGATTATACTGTATAGCACAGGGAAATATATGCAAGATCTTGTGGTAGCTCATAGCGAAAAAAAATGTGACAATGAATATATATATGTTCATGTATAACTGAAACATTGTGCTCTACACTAGAATTTGACACAACATTGTAAAATGACTATTACTCAATAAAAAAATGTAATTAAAAAAAACAGCATCCTTATGGCTGCTTTTTGGAGCAGCATGGGGCAAAATGAAGTTTAAGGTCCACCTTCCTTGAAAAAGGGGTAGATACCTGCATTTTTGAAATGAGAGGTCCCAGTGCCTAGGATAGGACTGGGCAAGGAGGCTCTTGTGGATATATTTGGGGAAAGGTCTCTCTTGTCTTCAGCCGTTATACCAAGGGTTAACTTTGACCTAGAAAAAGACTTGTCATCTCATAAGACATCACATCAGCAAAATGTGGAGAAAGGGAATATTTGAGTTGGCAGAGATCTGACTCATATGCACTGAAATCAGGTTTCCAGATTCAGACTTTAAGAATCTTAAAGGTTTCCAAATGTCCAAATGTCCTGGGTTCTCTGGCTCCAGTAATTTCTGTTCTTCAAGTTTGTGCTGTAGTTGAAAAAAGAGGAGTCAAATCCCTGGTTATGTGTCAAGTTTCTGAGAACCAATAAGCACATGGCCAGTGAGAGCTGAACATTTCTATGTCCCAGTTTTCTCACGATAAACTGGGGATAATGGTCTCTGCCTCATTCACAAGGATGACATGAGGACCACATGGGATCTATCTGAAGGCTCTTCATAAACTTAGAGACATGAAAAATACTCTATGTTCTTAAGCTATTTTAAATCACAGTCTTTGCAATTTTATGAATGACAAGGATCTGCTTCCCATAAAAATGTACAAATGCACACATACAAAAATTGTAACCACAATTACTTCAGACAGTTCACGGAATTCCTGCAGCCACGATGAGTCCTAGATTGAGAACCTTTCTTGTAAATTAGTTATGGGAAACTCTCATAAAATTCCTCCTCGTGGGGCCCAAGAGCTCATCACCCCTTTATACAATAATTTTTCCTTCTTGCAGGAAGCCAAGAAGATTATTCCCACCTCTTAAACAAGGTTTCCAAGGATCTGCATCTCTTCTCAAAGTTGTCACATATTTGTCACAAGTGGTGAGAACACAGGAAGTCTACAAATACCTTGTGAAGAGTCCCTCCTTACTCATTTTAGGATTTCTAGAAAAGAGTGGAGAGAGATGTGCCCAAACTGAGTAAGGGACCCACAATTTCTTCCCCAAGGATAGTTCCAAAGGAGGTGGAACAAGGCTCCCTGACTGCTGTGAAAAGTTACCCAGCTGCCCCCAGCAAAGGCCTACCCATGCCTCTGAGCAGAACTGACAGCCTACTGCCAACACCAAGCATGGGGGCTCTGATCCCAGAAGTGTCGATCACTCAGTCAAGGATTCCCACATCTGTCAGGGAGACGACATGGCAACAGTTGTGTCTAGATGATGCCTTACCCATGAGAAAATAATGAAGACTGAAACCCTGGGTAGGTCCTTGTCTTCCAGGATCCTGAACTTTCTACCTCCTTGTAATGAAAAGAATTCAGCTGAGGTCTGTCCTGGAGAAAGGAGCCATCCCGTGTTCTGGCTGATCTGACAACAGCCTCTCCACTTCCTGGTCCTGGCCGTGTTCTTTCTTAGTCCGTACACCCTTCCCTGGGAGGAAAGGCTGGAATGCTGCGCTATCAGAGGCCCCTGCTCACACTCTCCCTGCCCACGCTGCGCTCTTTTGAAATTTTTAAGTGAGTTATAAAAGAGCAATTATACACATCTGATTATGTAACATCATAAACAAATGTAGCTGCTGCCAACACTAATTAGGAACATCAACTTCTCAGGCGCCACGTACATGGCGCCCTTGAGCTCAGAGAGGCTGACAACAGGCTTCCTGGGTGTGGGGACAGCTCCTGTACCCATGGAGGTAACCCCTGTGCTGCGCCCTCTCAGCCACTGACGAACCTGGCAGCGGCCACAGCCGAGTTCAAGTGCTGAACTTGACTAGCCCCCATCTTACTCCCACGTTTTGCCCATGATCAAGACTTGCCGACTCTGTCTTTGCAACTGTAACTTTGTCATCTCCCATCTGTCTTTTGCTCTTTATCCCTCTGCCTTGACCTTGGGTAGGGCTCCCACTGACCCTTGCCTGGTGGACCTGGACTGTACAGGGAGTAGGAAGGATCTCAGCGATCAAACTCGCATGTGTGTGAAAAGTCTGAGGCAGGAATGCACATCTGGCCAACAGTGAGATAGTTTAGACTGGGGCTGGGGGGAGAGCCAGGGATTGATGTTAACCTGGCACGGTGGCCTGGTCTCCCTGGCTCCCCCAGAGACACATGGCCAGCAGATCCAGCCATCACTGGCTTTCATACAATGGGCTGGGTCAAGGCTGAAGAGATGCCTGCTGGCTTCCTCAGCTGCCTACATATCCCTTCAAGTCTCTGAGCCCCCATTGCTACTCCCTTGAACAGCACAAGTCATCAGCTCAACAAGACACATCTGGGCAACACACTGTCCTAACTTGCTTACACCTTCTAGAATTGTGTTCCTCCTTCTCACAATCCTCTGCAGGCATGCTTCTCAAACTTGCACGTAATCCAGATGACCCAGAGAGCTTAATAAGCAGATTCTGACTCAGTAGGTCTGGGTGGGGCTGAGGCACCGCATTTCCAACAAGCCCCCAGGTGAAGCCAGTGTTGCTGGTCTGTGGACCACACTTTGACTAGTGAGGGTCTCTGAGCACTGGTTTGGGATCTCCGGCAAGAGTGGACCCCTCACATCTTTACTCAGGATGGGTTTCAAGCCTTGGGTTCCATTCTAGAAGTTGCTCCGTCTTTTCCCCCACAGTCCACTACGCCTTCCTCTTAGTCTCCTTGTCTCTGATCCACTCTCATCCATCCCTGCTCCTCTCGATTCTGTTTCCAAGGTTTTCTTTACATATAAAAGCCATGTCTCATTCCCTTGCTTAAGATTCTTCCATACCTCTCCACTGTGTTTAGAAACCATTTTCTTAGTGTGGCATCTGGGGCTCATTATAACCTAGGCTGGGGGCCCCCACTGTGCTCTACACTGAAACCTCCTCTTTCCAGCCTCCCCATCTCCACCAAAGCAACTCTTACTCCTTCCCAGCACATCTCCACTGCCTCAGAGTGCTACGTCTGTTCCTTCGTGTTGTCTGCTTACTTCTTTGTTTCCCTCACTTGACAGAGCTCCATGAATGCGGGAGCTGGGTGTCCTTTCCATCAGGTACACAGGGTACTGTTGACAGCACAGATCACGGGGCTTGGCTCAAAGAAGGTGCTCAGTAACTCTTTGAGGAGGGAGGGAGGAAAGAAGGAAGGAAGGGAGGGAGGGAGGGAGCAGCTGTCCTTGGTGCCTTTCCCCTTGCCGCCTAGTCAGCAGGTGTCAGTCACCAGGCTAGAGTAAAGACGTTATCTCCAAATTTCATGAAACATTTTTAGCTTTTCCTGCCAAAACTTTAAAGAAAGCAAATTAGGTCTTCAGACTCCTAGTCGCAAAATAGTCATTTAATAACTAGGCAAATGACCAAAGCACTGAAGCAGGTCCTGAATAAATAATAGAGGCCAATGCAAATTTTAATGGAAGAATAATACTTAGGATTATTCTTTCTAAAAAATTTTTTATAAATGTCAAACTCAATGGCCTTGCCCCAGAGGAGATGCCAAATTTTAGAACTGAGATCGAGGAAGTTATCTTCTGGTAATGTCACTCATTTATTCCTTCCTTCCCTCCTTCTCTAGACAGCGCCTGAGTGCCTACCAAGCTGGACTCAGAGAAAGCCAGCCAGAAAAGAAGTGGCACTGGCACTCACAGAGGGGACCACACACCCACACATCCCCGCACGTGTGCAGCCCTCAGGAGTCACAGCCAACAGATTCCTGGCACAAATGCCACAGTGTGGACACCGTCTGCCACCCCGAGAACCAGTCAGTGGGGAAAAGGCTCTTCTCGGAATTCGGCTGCTTTAAGAAATCTTTTATAATTCCATATTGTCAGCTCTGGATTTATTAAAGGTCACCAAAAAAGTAACATTCTTTTCCACTGAAAAACCAGGCTTTGAATTAAGGTCTGCCTAAAACCACATTTCACATTAATGAAGACTATATTATGAAAATAGATTTGAATTTTAGTGTTTTACCCTCAAGTTTGGGGGGAAAAAAGTGATTAAAGAGAAGGCTTTCCTTTCTTTTCTCCCACTGTGTGGGTTTTCACACCCATTCGGCCTAATTATCCCTGGCTGGGGGCCCATCCCGCGGCAGCTGAGTGCAGCCTGGCTCTCCCCGTGCGGAGGGAGGAGAGTCTGGCTGCAGCCCCAGGGGCGGAGGCACTTGCGGGGACGGCGGCTCTGGTGCCCCTCCAGGGATGCCCAGAACAAGCAGCACTACATCAAATGATTATGTAAATTTGACTTCTAAAATGTAATTAAAATAGATTTTCCTCATTTTTTCCCTATGAAAACTTCATGAAGCATGAGACATAGCCGCCCAAGAAGGCACAGCCAAACAGTTGTGAGTCCCAGCTGGAACCGTCTGACATGGAAATACTCAAACCACTGACCCCCTCCCTGCCTCTGCCACCATCAGAGTTTGGAGCGCTCTCTGGAGGGCCCTGGAGAAGTGCAGGCTCCTGGAAAGCAGAACCAGATCTGGCTCACTCAGTGTTCCCAGATCCTGGTACAGGGCTGGGCACTGCATGGGCTGAGTGAACGTATGGTGGGGGAACGCATGATCACTCAGACACGTTTGTTGCCCACACTGAGTGTCTGGTTGCCAGATCATGTCTCTCTTCCCTGTATGTTGTCTGTTAGTCTTGTGTTTTTTTTATATCAAATTTTTAATTTAATTTGTTATTTTTAATTTTTTATTGAAGTGTAGTTAATTTACCATGTTAGTGTCAGGTGTCCAGCAAAGTGGTTCAGTTTGCACGTGCGTACTATATGTTTTTTCTTTTCAGATTCTTTTCCATTAGATGTTATTACAAGAAATTGAATATAGCTCCCTGCGCTATACAGTAGGTCCTTCCGTTAGACTTGTTTTGATATATCCCACCAAGAGCACAGACTATTCCCACGTTTCTAAAAAAAAAAAAAAAAAAATGAAGCAGGCTCTTTGCTAAGCCAACTGCGTTGATCTCTGAAAATCGATCGCTGTTCGCTTGATCCAGAAAATCCCACAAAATCATGAAAATCAAGAGGTTCAAATGTTTGTGGCCACTCTACAAACACCCATGTAATTGCCCAGGCCATTAGGTTGCATATCCGATAAGCCACTAAGTATCTGAAAGATGCCATTCTGCCTCTGAATGGTGGAGCTGGTGGATGCATCCAAGTGAAACAGTGGGGCTGGACACAGAGTCAGTGGCCCAAAGGAGTGCTGTTTTTTGCTGCACATGCTTAAAAATGCAGAGTAATGATAAACTTAAGGGTTTGGATAAAGATTCTCTGGCCATTGAGCACATCCAGGTGAACAAAGCCACTGTGTTTATCGAACTAGTGGTCGGATTAGCTCTACATGAGCTCCACCTGTCACATTAAGATGATCTTAACTAAAGAAGAACAGAGTTCCTAAACCCCAAAAGGAAGTTGCATACAAGAAAAAGATCCCCCAGAAGAAACTGCAGAAACAAAAACTTGTAGCCCAGAAATAAATTCAGCATAAAATAAATGCAAATAAAAGTTTAAAAAAGATTAAGCAGGTACCTTTTGAAAGGGGTTGTTACTATTTCTTAAATTGACATGATTCCTGGCCAGCGTCAGAGGTCACACTGCTATCTTTCTGGATTCCTCCTGCCGGCTGCAGGCCATAAGCAAGGATGAGTGGCCGGGTTGGTACTGATGCTGCTGCCAGACTGTTAGCCTGCTGCATGAGGCTCTCTGGTGACTGCCCTAACCTTCTGCCTTTCCAAGCCCCTCCCTGATATCTCTAACCTCCTGCACTCCCAAGCTCTCTTAGCTGGGACCCATGAGTTAAGGCAGTTTCCAAGAATGCTGAGTGAAATGAGGATATCTAGGCTTTACTACATAATAGAGGAAAGAAAATAGGCTTTCATGTCAGACCACCTGCGGCACAGAGTAACTCTTCCCTTAAGAACCCCCAAAGCCTTAATTTTCTCATCTATAAAATGGAGCTAATAATGCCCTAATGTTTGAAAGACAATTAAATTGGATAAAATCTGCAAAGTGCCAACACTGTATCTGGAATATTATAGGTGCCCAACATTGAAGTCATTTGCTGTTACCTCCCTAGCCCAGGTCATGTTAGTGAGTTAGATCAGAATCCACAACCCTTGACTCCCCCAGACCATTTCCTCCTGAGAGTTCCAGCCCTCGGAGTAATTTGGTGCCAGATAAGCCCCCTGTAGCACGGTTGCTCAACCCTCAGCCTTGCTAGACTTTGCAGACAACTGGCTGGGCACGTGGACTGAATGTTCTTGTGTGAGCTGTAGGGCAACTGCTCTGGCTAAAACATCTGTCTGCGTCAATTTATCTTCCTCTAAGCTCAGATTTTCAGCCTGGCTTGTTTGTACAGAGAAATAACTTTGGAGGCAGGACAGTCTCTCTTATGGTTCTGTCTGTTGAAGTAACATCTTAACAGAAGTAGGGCTTGACTTGCACCAAGCCGGCGGGCATCTCAGCTCCTCTGTGGCTCCAGGAGTTGTAGGCACGTGCTTAGGAGAAGCAGGGAGAGAGGGAGGGACTGTTGCTGGTAGCAAGGAATCAAAGACCCCACAGAAAAACTCCTCCTCCAGGCCCCCTCTCTCTTTCCACAGATACGTGGTGGCTAATTTTGTATGTCACCTTGACCAGCCACGGGGTTTCCAGATTAAACATTATTTCTGGGTGTGTCTGCGAGGATGCTTTCAGATGAGATGGGCATTTGAACTGGTGGACTTAGTACAGTAGATTGCCTTCCCCAGCGTGGGTGGGCCTCACCCAACCCTTTAGGATCCGAATAGACCAAAAGGCAGAGGAAGAATGAAGTCATCCCTCTTTTTTCCTGCCTCACTGCTGAGCTGGGACGTCTCACCTCATCCTCTCCGACCCTTGGACCGGGATTTATGCCGCTAGCGCCTCTGGCCCTCAGACTTTCAGACTTGGACCGAATGAAACCACCAGCTTTCCTGGGTCTTCAGCTCACAGGCAGCAGATGCTAGGACTTCTCAGCCTCCACCTCTGCAAGAACCAATTCACACGCACACACGCGCATGCACACACACACACACACACAGGTTCTCTTTCTCTGGAGAACCCTGACTAATACAGACACTGGGCTAAAAAGGTGGGAATGCCTAAAGTGTCAGTGCTAAGAAGTCCCCTAGAAAGCATCTGATCCACATCCCTTCTCAAAGTCGGGCCCCCGGAGGCCCAAGGTAGGAAGGTGATTTGTCCTGGGTTAACAGTCGCTTGGTGGGCATGGGAGGACCGAGATGGAAACCTGACTTCCAAATCTGCGGAGCGTAGTTCCTTCTATCTCCTGTGCGTAGACAAACATTTTAGAATAAAATATGAATTCCTTCATATTTTTGAAGACTATATTCCTATTCCTCAGTTGGAGGAATTCTAGAGGGATGCCTTTTGGTCACATGCATATCCTGCCCCAGGGTGAACAGGTGGGATGGCTGTAGTTGGACCTCAGTCCCTAGAGATGTGTGATTACCGAGCACCTGCGTGCCCCCCGTGCTTCAGCCCCTGCCTCATATCCTAGCACTTCAGCCACGCCTCTTCTGATGCTGACAGGTGCCTTCCCAGGTGCTACCGCTCCAAGTTCTCAGAGTGAGTCTCCCACATGCCCGAGAGCAAGGCCACTGAACACGTCGCGGTCCAGTGGAGGCCGGCTGCCCGCAGCATTTGAGGAAGATCCTTATTCTCCTCCACCTCTGCCCAAACAAGCCACCTCCCCCTCCTTCTCCTCCTCCCCTGGGCTTGGGGCTGCTGCCACTCTGCGGACCCAGCCACGGATGCCTGCAGGAATCAGGATAAGGTGCCTTATTCCTGATGGGTGGCACCCCCTGTGGGGGCCCTTGGGCAGTACAGCTTGTGTCCCCACTTCAAAATGGCCCCTTCGGCATCCCCTACACCCTGTTCTCATGGGGGATGTCAAATCAAATGCTTTGTGCTGGCCAGAGAATGGACATCATCGCCTCTCATCTCCTCCCAGACACCCACAGACAGGTCTCTGAAGTTCACTTCTCACCTGCCCATTAATTTGTGCCTTCAGATGCCTGGGAGGTAGAGGCTCTGAAATGTGCTGACGTCTGGAATCCCCTACTGCGCATACATCCTGTTTGATTAGAAATGTGATTTCAATCCTGGCAGCATGTTAGGATCACCTAAGAGAGATTTTTAAGGAGTCCCGATGCCCGGCCCAATATGGGATTAACTAGATCAGAGTCTCTGAGGGTGTGGCCTAGGAATCAGCATATCTGCGAAACTCTGGAAGGCAGGAGAATTGGTCCCGTAGGGTACTAACTGGGCTGGGGCATGGGGGAGCCTGGGGAGTGCTGGGGCTGCTCTATGTCTTCACCTCCTGCCACATAATGGGGACAAAGTGCTGTCTAGGGGGGAGCTGAGGGGCGGAGGTGTCTCCCAGTCCATGTACCCCACAGCCCTCCACACACCGAAATGCCTGCACGTCCCACTCAAATGATACCCGTTCAAAAAAACAAGCAAGCACACCAAAAACCATCAGGAGGGGAGGACTGCAGCAAAGGGAATCAATCCCATCATTTTGTTTTACTTTAGGGATTCTGGTGTTCCGGATTCTCATGCTTTTTTTTTAAATGAGAGAATGTGTCTAACACGTGGGTTTGAAGTTGATATTTTTTGAGGCTTAGGAAAAAAAGTGACAACACAAATGTAGTTCCATGCACTGTAAGGATGCAGGGCTTTCCAAAGGTCACCTCTTGTCTGTAGGGTGACAAGGAGGGACATGAGCCATTGAGTTTGCCTGGAACTAGTTTCCCAGGGTGCAGGACTTTTACTGCTAAAACTCAGAAAGTCTTAAGAAAACCTAACAAGTTGATCACCTTACTAAGAGTTCGGTCCTAACTGCTGAGTGGCTGGGTTCTCAACATGGCCACGAAGGAGATGGTGGGGTTAAGAGTGGACTCTCGTGGAACAGAAATCACAGACAGCCAAGTCATGGCTCCAAGGTGTAGGTCAAGGACCTTTCATGACCTTTAGCTCACTTTTCTGAAAACCAACCAGAATCTCAGTTGCATTTATCCCTGATTAGAAGAGGAATCTTCATAAGCCCACCATGGTGGATGTGTTCCCCACCTTATGCTTTCTGCTATCAGTGCATGACTATGGTCCCCAGGTATTTGGCACCAAGTATCTTGATGGTTTTTTCATCCATCAGTATGAATAGTCCTCACAATAACTGAAAAATAGCATTATTATTCCCATTTTAATAACCCCAGGATTGGATCCCATCTGGATCCTACCTGAATTTACAGCCCATGCCATTTTTACTTTGTTTGCTGCCTCTCAGAGACAAGTATATATCCCCCAGGACCTAAGCAGCTCCCCTGGACAGCTGCTAAGGAGCCCAACACCGCCTCCTAGAATTCCTCCAGATTTGCCAGCCTATCTGCCCAGAGGTGCACCTGTCATTCTCCACCTAGCTCCTCCTTGGACTGATTTATCAGTTTGAGAGTCCCCATTTTTATTGAGATTTCAATAAAACAATAATAATAATAATAATAATAATAATAATAATAATAATAATAATAATAATAATAATAATAATAATATCATCATTATCATCACAAAAATACCACCAACAGCAGTGCTAAGTGCACTTACTGTGTGCTCGGCATCTTGCAATGCATTTTACAACATGTTTCATGAAATCCTCCTTCTCTGAGGTGGGTATCATGCCCAGTGTTCAGCTGAGGAAACCCAGGCTTAGAGAGATGAAATACACCATCAAGGTGTGCACAGCTACCTGGTGGTATGGCTGGGTTTCAATTAACATGAGTCTGATTCCTTCTCCTGGCTCAGACAGGTAGGGATGGGCAGGTAGGGCATCTGGAATGATGCTTTGAACACATGGCAGCAAAAGTTCCCCCAGGAGCAACTGCCCACTCAGAACCACAATTATTTACCAGGAAGATCCTCTGATTGAAGGGGCAGGAGGTGCATTCAATTAACATTTCATGCAGAGTCAAAATTCATGACTCTCCTGGGGAAAATAATAAAATGTCACCTTAATCATAATTAAAAATGATACTCAGCTTCCGTCTGATATGCATCTAAATCTATTTCAGTGTTATTAGTGTGGAAACAGATTCTCCATCAGTGTCATTCCTGGCTCATAAATAAACTAAAGTTAAAGCAAAATAAATTTTAAGTTGGAAATATCAACGTAAACGCATTTTTACAAGTTGTCTTATTTACAGTCACAGATTCACAGTTTATTGATTGCAAACTTAAAAAAAATAGCTACACATATCTGTACTGCATAATAAGAAGACTTTAAGTAAATAAGAATATGGCAGATACACATGCCCTCAGGAGGTGCCATCAGCTGTGCATTGGAGCAGGACCCTCGCTCTACAGCAACCTCCCTCAGTTCCAGGAGAACGGCAATTAAGTGGGAGTTCACAAAGGGTGAGGCCACTGTTCAAAGCCATCAATGATCCCTGAAGTCAGGAAGTGTGGCACTTCCTGAATCAGAGGGAGACCATGTCCCTGCAGAGCTGCACAGCCTCTGGAGAAGGATCGAAATATATATTCTAACCAAGGACATCTTCAACTCCAACTGCTGTCAGTCGTTACATTTCCCTTTTTGGAAGTTACTTGTCTCTGGTGCATGGCATTGTGTTTCCCCCAAGGTTTGGAAGCCCTCGACCAGTCCGGTATACTGGACCCTCTCCCTGCACTGCCCTCCCCTCTCCTTGTCAACCTGGTGACCTCACTGTTATCCTTCCAAAACCCATCACATTGGTAAAGAATTCAACATTCCTCTTCCTTTGTGACCTTCAACCCTCCTATATCCATTGTTCGTTCCACGTATCCACAGATGGGCTACTTCTTTATTTAAATACCTGTCTCTCCTTCAAGCCTTTGAGCTTCTAGAGGAGGTAGCTGAGTTTCCTGCATGTCTGTATTCACCCCGCCTAGCACAGTGCCTGGCACAGAAGTGATTACCTATATGTTTTACTGCTTTCGATTAGAACTAAATTGATAGACACAGAAAACGAATTTATGGTTACTAAAGGGAAAAGGGGGGAGGGATAAATTAGGAGTTTGGGATTATCAGATACAGACTACTATAAACAGAATAGATAAACAACAAGGTCCTACTGTACAGCACAGGGAACTATATTCAGTAGCCTGTAATAACCTATAATGAAAAAGAATATGAAAAGGGATATATACATATATATGAATCACTATTCTGTACACCAGAAACTAACACAACATTGTAAGTCAACTATACTTCAATTAAAAAAAAAGAACTAAATTGATGGGATATATTTTACCCTGGAACTTACATGTATTTGACTGTCTCACAGGCATACTTAAATCCAGTAATTTATTCATTCAACAGACATTCTCTAAATACTCACTATGTCCTCAGCCTTGAGGACTAAAAGCCAAGTACAAAACATTTTGCCAGCCTTTAACGTGTGGTTGTCAGGTTAGGAGACAAATGACACGCATAGTAGGACGACTAGATCGGAGCTTCCCAAAGTGTGTTCTGAAAACCCAAGATGCTCTGTGAGGAAGGGGATCCATGGTGAAGTCAGTGTGGGAATTCTCACAGCCCTGCTTCCTGGGGCACCGCGCCGGATGTCAGCACAGCCCAGGTCTCAAAAGTCCTGCAGCAAGACACACCATTGCATTTTTAAAACCCTGACATTTCAGAATTTATTGGGCCACAGAACTATTTAAAATACAAGAGAAAATAAACATTCTGTAGGAGCAAGGAGAACAAATCACAATTTATATCAAATCAAAACTACCATGAGGTATCACCTCACACTGGTCAGAATGCCCATCATCAAAAAGTCTACAAGAAATAAATGCTGGAGAGGGTGCAGAGAAAAGAGAATTTCCCTACACTGTTGGTGGTAACGTAAATTTGTGGAGTCTCTATGGAGGACAGTATGGAGGTACCTGAAAAACTAAAAATAGAGTTACCGCATGATCCAGCAACACCAATCCTGGATCCAGAAAAGACAAAAACTCTAATTTGAAAAGATACATGGACCCCCAATGTTCACACCAGCACTATTTACAACAGCCAAGACATGGCAGCAACCTAAGTGTCCATTGACAGATGACTGGATAAAGAAGATGTGACATATATAATGGAATATTACTCAGCCATAAAAAGAATGAAATAATGCCAACTGCAGCAACATGAATGGATCTAGAGATTATCATACTAAGTGAAGTAGGTCAGACAGAGAAAGACAAATATATGCTATCACTTATAGGTGGAGCCTAAAAAAATGATACAAATGAGTTTACTTACAAATCAGAGACAGACTCACAGACACAGAAAACAAACATGGTTACCCAAGGATAAAGGGGCAGGGTGATAAACTAGGAATTTCGGATTAACAGATACATACTACTACGTATAAAATAGATAAACAACAGGGACCTACTGTATAGCACAGAGAACCAAATTCAATACCTTGTAATAAGCTATAATAGAAAAGAATCTGAAAAAGAATAGATGTATGTATAACTGAGTCACTTTTCTGTGCACCTGAAATATTATAAATCTACTACACCTCATTAAAAAGTTACAAAAATGCCTAATGAAATACAAACGCAAATAAAAAAGAAAATCTGTTTGGGAAGGAGGAGTTGAATAGAACCAGCTTCTCCTTCAGATAAGTGAGGCCTTGGTCCTGGGGGAAGGCCTTCCTTTATTTTCTTGCTGCAGTTAAATTTGCATCAATAAAATTGCATTAAGCAGCTACGTGTGCCAGGCACGTGCTTAGGGGCCAGGGCTACAGAGACAGCCAGACACTGGACCGAGTGTGAAGCCTGTGCCTGGTGCTGTGAGTATGTGTATGCGTGTGTGAGAAAGTCTGTGTGACTGTGTGTATGTTTATGTGAGTGTGTATGTGTGTGACGCCTAAGGCAGGGACCCTGCCCACAAAGCATAGCCCACTAGTTAGATGTAGAATAAAGGAAAGAAAGGAGAGATGGCCCTTCCTGGCAGTGTGGGGTGGGGTCGCCTACGATAAAGAGTCCTGTACGGCTGTGATGTGAGCACAAAACCCAGCCCCTGTCGGGCAGCCCCACTCTGCAGCCATTTCATCCCCTGCCACATCCGTCAGGCATGTGCTCCCACAGGGCCACCCCCAGGTGTCGGCAGTGCTGGGAAGTCAGGTGTGTGGCTATATAATTCCTCCCTGAGGACTCTGCTGCTCTGGGCCACAGCCGAGTTCAGACGCTCATGCTTCTCCCTGACGGGCAACACAGACCACTTGCCTCTCCCCTCTTGGGAGTCCCAGCATTTTGACAGACAGATCTGGCACCTTATAGGAGAGAGAGGCTGCAGGGTGGGTAGGAGAGACGTGGGCCTAGGCCTGGGCTGCACCAAGGAGGGCCCAGGTGTGCTCTGAGTTTTAGCAGGGCTGGGTGTGGTCCCAGCTCCGAAACATGCTGGCAAAGGAGACTTGCTCTGAATCTGCTTTCTCGCCTGTCAGGCAAGGAGATCAGCTTTAAGCATGTGCCTCTCAAACACTGACGTGCTTATGAATCACTTGGATGTTATCTTAAGATGTAGACTGACTCAGTACATCTGGGGACCTGAGATTCTGCACATCCATAAACTCCCGGGTGATGCTGTTGCTGCTGGTCTGTGGACCACTCATTGAGAAGCAAGACTTTAAGCTCCCTTTCCTCTCCCAGAGTCTACAGTCCTAGTTCTAAGCACTCTCTGTAAAGGCTAAGACCATGGAACCCATGGAGGCCTTGCACGTATACAGTGGAGATCATTACCTGTGTGTCTCAGCCACACACAGCCCAAATGGGGGACTTTTAATCTGTACTGACAAGCAAATGGGGAACAAACAGGTTATCCACACAGGATGCACTACTTTGCAGTCAGCACACATATGTACATGTGCCACATGTCCTCTGTCTTCTCCACCCTGTGTTCACCAAAACCTCCCTCCATCCTTTAATTGCAGACAGATGAGAGCATCCTTACCCAGGATGCTTGAGGACATCTTCACGACCTGCTTGTGGGAAGCACTGCACTAGTTGATTGTTCACCCATTGATGGTCTTCCTTCTAAAGTCTGGGTCAAAATATGGAGTACCACCATGCGCCTCTGGAGACTGAGCAATCCCACCCTGAGTTTGGAAGGGAAGACAAGGCACACTGCTGTTCCGGTCCAGCCTTGGGGACTTTGTTGCATCTGCCGCCCATGTCGCTAGCCCTGTGCTGCTCTCTAACATGATGGAGATGGGCTGGGGCCCGACAAGTCCTCTGCCTCCAGAGCGTGGTTTAGAAAATGGAACTGAAGCAGTCAGCAAGCATGTGCTTCTGAGGATCAAGGAAGGAAGAAAGCACAATGAGCTGCAGAGGCTTGGCAAGGGTTCTAGATGAATCAGAGCTAAACAATGAGTCAGGGAGAAGAGAAAGAAGGGGATGTTGATAAAAAACAAAAACACAAAAAATACAGATAACCCTGGCAGTGTATGTGTACTCCTGCGTGAGTCCAGGATGGGGAGACATGGGTCAGTTCCGACGCTTCATGCAGGAGGGGTGGTCGTGATGCAGTCTTCCTCCGGGAGGGAATCGCCTGGGGAACAAGCACTTCTCCTCCACAGGCTGCTGGGCAGTGAAGACTCCGTCAGGCCCCAGCGCCTCTGTGAATGCCAGTCATGGCAGCCTGGGGAGTGGGAGTCGTGTCCTCTCATAAAGCCCAGAGCCCCGTGAGCTCTCGCGGCTTGTAAGTTTCCCTGTGGGATGGTGATGGCTGAGTGTCAAAACCCCTCCAGGTCCATAAAAACCCTGTAGTTTCCAGCCAAGTGGGAAGACACCGTGGAGGAGAATGAGTCTCTGTCTCATGTAGAGAAAAGTTCACTTCCCTGGTTTCTGGGAGGCCAGAGTACAGAGAATGGACATTTGGAATACGGCATGCCAGGCTTCCAAAATGTAAACTAGATTTAAGAAATACTGAGAGTAGTACTTCTCAGAAACTCAGAATTTGGCCCACGGTGGACTCATGGTCACCTTTTCCAAGATTGTATTTCAAATATTCCTAATATTTCTGCTCATGTGTCCATAGACAGGTTTTCCTGGAAACTATTAAAGATGCATCTTAAAATGACAACATTTTTCTCAAGGAAACTTTCACCGATTCCTGGAACAGGCCAAGTTCCCCCATTTTTATGTATTCATAATATACTATACAGGTCCTCTCTTCTGTAGCACATAAGGGAGCTGTGTTAAGTGTCACACTGCTTGCTGAAGGCCTGTCCTCCTTTCTGATAGCAGGACTCCATCTGTCTTGTTCACTGATATATCCCCAGATCCCAGCACAGTTCCTGACCACAATAAGCACCCAATCAAAATCTGCTAAGCAAGTGAACGACAGACTGAATGCATGCACAGTCTAATGACTTGTGCCAGAAGAGTCTAGGACAGTAGGATTAGGGCAAGATGCCTAAGAACAGTTATAGGACGTTAATATCAAGATAGGAACTATGTGCAGGATCAGCTCCCTCCTCAGTCCATCCCTAAATGTTTATTCTAAGGAACAGATCTGAATGAGTGGCCTGGACTACAGGCCAGAGTCAGTGGATGCATGGATCCATTCTCCTCTCCTGCATCCATGGCAGATACTAGAATTTAAGTCCTCACAGAACACTTACTTGCTGAACATGGACAAGGTCTGAGAATATTTCACAGTAGAGCATTCCCAGTGGTCACTCCCCATTGCTTGGAGATGGCAGGAGATATAAAACCTATTTACTACCCTAACCGTAGGCGACAGGGATGGACAGGCACAATTTGACAAAATGGATATAAGTCACACCATGAGAGAGTACTCTTAATATTCCCTTTTAAAAAAACTATCTTGCTAAAAATATGGAGAGGCAGAACACTTAGAATGATAACTTACAAATCATAATTTCTACAGCTGGTGTCATGCATTATCATTTCTCATGTTCTGTTACATTGTCAGCAGTTACAATTCCTCATCTCCTAGGATGTCAGTACATTAGAACCTCACGAGGGGGGATGAATACCACTTCCCCTACTCTGAGCCTCCTAGATGATGGTCAACAAGTCATGCAGGAAGAGGAAGCTTCTTTGATGGAGAGGGTGAGCATAGAGGTAGGGAACCTAGTAATGCCACATACAACTTTGGCTTCCTCTTTTACCCCAGCTTCAGAACTCCCCTTACCCCACGGTCAGTCTTTGTTGCTTCAGTCACTAAGCTGGCTCTCTAGCTCTCTATTCGGCTGCTTTGCTAAGAGCCAAGTTAAGGATCATTGACCATGAGCAAAGGCCCCACCTCTTGGCCTGCCGGACGTGTGTCAGCACACTGGCAGTATAAGTGAGACTCATGTGTGTATTATTTGACATCTGTATAAATGTTATCTGCCCTCTCAACAAACTTGTCACGTTCGTATTACTGCACTGTCATTTTTAGCTGAGGAAATGAAGCTCAGGGAGGGCATGTAACTTAGGCAAGTTCTCATAAATATTATAGCTCAGTGGGGCTCAAGTCTTATCTTTTTGTTTCTAAATCTTGTCCTTTTCCCACAATGTCACACAGTCTCCCGTGCTTATTTTCTTTGTTCATGATAATTTGCTCTGTAGGTGCTACCATAAAAAGAGCAGGACATCCTGGTACGATTAAGGTGGAGCTCTATAGTCAGGCTGAGGCCAGGGATTGGAGAAATGTGAAGTCCAGAGGTAAGTGCACAGACGGAATATCTGTGCCTGGAAAAGGTAAAGATGTATCCTATTCTGTGGAGTGAGATTCTACAAGATAGGAAGTATTTTTCTTTTATAAATGTTTATATGTGTGTGTGTGTGTGTGTATACACATATATAATACATATATAATTTCATCTCTTCTAAGAATATTTTTCCATATTTCACCATCATTGAAACCAGGACTATAATGAATTGTAATTACATTGATATCATTGATTATAATCAGTGAATCAAAGGCATCTCTCAGTTTCTGGCCAGGCTGGAGCCATGATGTAGTTGTCATTGCCAGTGTGGACACATCAAAATTTGCAGAATGGCTTTTAGCACTTGGAGAAAGTCCTGGACACAGTAATGGAGCACTTTTTAAAAATGCTGCATTAGCAATGGTCTAACAGCACACAGGATAATATTGCATGGAAAACCTGGGGACTGGACAACCCTGAATCACAGGTGATTAGAAAATTCAGCCTGTAAATATGAAGATAATTTGAAGACACTTCAACCATTCAGTTCTATCTATGCTATGTTATCACCTTGTAATATGCGTGGGAGTGATGACAGTCTTCTGCTTGTCTTAAAAAAGTATGTTATTAAGTATAAAATAAGACTTTTTTTCCTAAGTGTTAAGAAAACACGTGTCATAATTTAGCTGGCAGTGCTTTTCCTTTCTTAGTGGTACAAATGATGGTGCATCTTACATTTGATGGCATCTTGGCATCAATAAACACAGCCCAATAAATACAGCTCACGTACGTGTTGTGTGTGTATTCATATGTGCATGCGTCTATTCTGCAACCTTAAAAGAAAATTGAGTTGTAGGTCTGAACTGAATTAAAATCGTGACATTATCTCATTTTGGTTTTCATGCCACCAGCCATCCTGCCTCATCCTTACAGCCAGTATTTGGGGAGACTGGTGGCAAAAACAAATTATTAAGGCCTTCCTGCAACCCTGATGTGGCAAAGATTGCTCAGATAGATGATGAGGGGCAGAGTACATTTAAGAAATGTACAGACATGTTTTTCCATGTGTCATGTGATTTCTCCCCCCAAATGAACGCTTTCAGTTCAGTTGGGTGATCTGACTTCCCTTTGCGATCCACATACATTGTACTTTACAGCATGAATGCTAAGTTAAAACTCTGGAATTCAAGTCCCTTCTTGCCTTAGTCATTCTATTATTTCAATGCATCACAAATTTCTTTGTAGCTAAACCCAAGGCTCTCAGGCATTCTTGAAATAACCCTTTTAAAGCTGACATTTTTTAATCACTCCTAACTCAGATGAAAATGGTTTTGACATGGTGTTCTGAGAAGGCACAGCACTTAATAGCAAACACTTCTCATGTATTGAGCAGGATTAGTCAGCCTAATTCTAAAAAAGATGTCATAATGAGTATGCTGCAATAGCTGTTTTAAAACTTGGGCCAAAATTTTTTTTCCTTTTAATGTCTTGGAACAAAAAGGGAAAGTTCCACTTCTGAAAATGAAGAGAAATCTCTTATTACCAATTACAAAATATGATGCGAGAAAAATGGATGAGGTTCAGACTGCTTATTTCTTTTTCCTAGTAAAAGTAAAATATATCAAAAGTAGTTGCTTCTGGACTGTATGGATTTTTTGTTTACACTCTGTGCAGAAAATATGCTTAAAATAGACCACAGAGAAATCTACCTAGCTGAAAACCATGCATAATTCAGCATAGAGAGTGAACTATAATCCCTTTACTCTGATTGGGTAAATGGTTTGTGCTCTGAAAACAGGAATTTTTCCAGATAGCAGGGAAAAGTCAGATTATATTTCTCTTCAGTACAAGAACCTGTCACAAATGGAGGCTCTGGCAATCTATCCTGTTGCCGCAAAGGGTCAAGAGAAATGTCTTCAGTCCTCAGATCTGAGACAGGATGCAAACACAGCGTTGGGACTGATGCTTGGAGAAGCACCCATGCTTAGCTCTAACCACATGCACAAGAATGGGCCTGTTCCTTTGAATGCTGGATGGATTTGTGTAAAAACACACGTTGATTTCCTTCTTCTGTAATTGGGAAATCCCAAATTATCATTTGTAAGGATTTTGACTTGATTGACAGATAGACATTTAAGACAGTAGAACTTAGAATTCAAGAACACAACTTCAAGTTTCTGGCTCCTCCAATTGTTAACCATGAGAGCTTGGGCAAATTCCTCAACCTCTTGGTGTCTCAGTTTCACCATCTATGAAACAAGGATAAAAATAATATCTAATAGGACTTCCACTCCCCACCAGGATGGAAAAATAGGAACCTACTGCTTTTAAAAACCAGGACGCTGGGAGAATGTAGAAAATAATGGCTTTCAGATATTGTACAACAGGAGGCACAGCCCAGTGATCTCCGAGAGAAGAAAAATATGAGAAAACTACCAAGGCTGGGGAAAGAACTGCTGAAACAAGGCAGGCAGAACAATCCCTGGAGCTCACACAGTGCTAGGAATAGTCTGTGTTCCCACCACTCAGTGAGGAAAAACCTTGTAACGCATGAGGCACGGAAGAACGCCTCAGGAGTGAGGACAAATTACCCCTAGACTGACAGCTGATCTGATCCCACCTAATGATGCTTAAAAGCAAGGTTTAAAAAGCTAAGACTGATTCCAAGTAATTTAACTGCATTCCAGAATGAAGTCCCAAAATACTTAAAGGTATAAAAAAAAATCCCACAACTCGACACCATAAAATTCACAAGGTCCAGTATCCAATAACATTTGCCAGGCATCCAAAATCAGAAAAATACATAAGGATTATAACTAGTTGATAAAAACAGACTCAGAAGTGGCGCAGATGATAAAACTAGTAGTCAAGGATGTTAAAACAACTGTTACAAATATATTTCATATGTTTAACAAGTGAAAGAAAAGAAAGCATTGGCAGATAAGGAAAATTAGATGGATAGATAGATAGATAGACAGAGGTATACTATTACAGCTATTTTCCTACCTATAATAGATCTTCTAGAGATAAATTAAAAATACTACCTGAGATTTAAAACATACTGAATGGGATTAACATTAGATTAAGCTCTGTAGGAGCAAGAGTAGTAAAATTGAAGACACAAGAACAGGAACTATCCAAAATGAAAAAAAGAGAGAAAAAAGATTGAAAATGAACAGAGCATCAGTGTGCTATGGGGCAATATAAAGCAGCCTAATATACACATATAATTTTAATCCTAGAAAAATAGAAGAGGAGATATGAAAAATGTTTGATGAAATAACGGTTGTAAACTTAACAAATTTGATGAAAAGCATAAACCCACAAAAAGCTCAATGAACCTCAAACAGAAGAAATGAAGAAAACACATAAGGCACATCTTGCTGAAACCAGTATGAAAAAGTAAAACATTTTAATTAGTCAGAAAAAAAAAGATAAATTATACATAGAAACAAAGATAACTTTGACAGCAGACTTCTCATCAGAAACAATAGTAATAAGAAGATGGTTGAGCATCAACTTTAAAGTAAAGTTTTAAAAAAAAAGGAGTTAGTTCAAGGCTGTGTTAAGGTTTACAAGAGGCAATGTTTTTATCTTTAAATCTTTAGACTAGCCAAAATAGGTACTATTTAAATATTTGGTAAATTAAAACAAAATAGAACAGTTGTACGCTTCCTTTCCCAAAAGACCCCAGAATTTTAGGTATGTGGAGAGACCCTTAGAAATCATCAAATCCAAATCAATGATTTATAGAATTGATCCCTGAGGCGCACAGTGAGGATGACCTTTGGTCAAGGGCACACGATGAGCTGCAGGCAGAGGCATCACCGGACCCCAGCAACTCATGGGTCCTCTTGACATCACCTGCCACAGTCATGATCGATGAGCAACTCCTGGATATTTTCCAGCTTCATTCCCACTATTGCTCTTCACTGCCACCTCCTCTTCATATCTGTGGCTTTTCTCTAGAAATTGTTTTTCTCAGAATTTGTTTTTCCCAAGCATTTTTTTTTCATTCCCTTCCTTCCAGTAAATAAAGTGTATTCACCTTCTTTAATCATTTCACTCAAAGCAGGGTGTAAGCCTTGGAGAAGGCAAGGACCACACTCACTTACAGTTTGGGAAGTCATTGTTCTACTCACTAGAAGGGGGCTTTGGACCCCCAAAGATGTTCTAATTCTTCCCTTTGGGGCCCCTGCCTCTCCCAGCTCCACTGGCAAAACAGCGCTGGAGCCTGTTGGCACAGAAAAGATAGACACAATGGTTCTTTACCACAGCACAGTGGAAAGGTAAGACCAGCCCTCTGTCAGTCACAGCAAACTACAAGATTAATTAAAGCCACTCAGACCAACAGGTGGGTCCCCAGAACTGCATGACACTGGACAGATCTTAGGCCCTGATTTATCACTTACCAATGTGTTCAGTGAACATGCATTTAAATGTCTCTTCGAACAGACTGGTCCATTTCTGCTCCCAGAAGCACTTGGGTGGTCCTCTATCACTACCTTTCTTCTTGGGGTTGGTGCGGGAGGTTGTAACATGCTAATCTGGAAAGTCTTCAGGAAAAGGAAAGGGCAGAAAGAGCTGATGTGGGGCTGTCAGGACCCCCATCTGGCCCTCAGAGGCCAGTCACTGGGAGCAGCACTGCTGTCTGGGGCATTAATCAGCCCATGTGCCCAGTTATGTGCAAAGAGCCATGTGTTAACAGCATGGAGGAAAAAATGAATATATTTTGAACCTACTATGTGCAAGAAGCATTTATTAAATTATGGTTAATCCTCACAACAACCTTGAAAGGTAAATATTATTCTTATCTTGTAGTTGACAAAATTGAGGGTTGAAGAGGTTGAAGAAGTCTTACAGATAAATGAAGGCTGAGGAGACGAGTCTCCTTTACAGTGCCATTGTCTGTCCTGCAGCCTCATGAGCTCTGGGAAAGGGGACAGCACTGTGGGTGGGGACCACAGTCATAGGTGGCTTCCTGCAGGAAGTGGCACAGTGGCTGGTCTTTGAGAAACAGGCTGAGAAGAGGCATGAGAGAATGTGAGCTTAGGGGAACATCATGTTAAAGCAAAAGTGCAAGAATGATCAGGGCAATGTGCAGGGCATACCTGCTCCGGTTCACATCATTGAGCAGAAAGATGAGGACACAAGGTGGATGACAACAGAATGGATGAAGGGTGCCAGCCTTGAATGTCTCATATGGGTGCTGAGATATACAGAAGCTATCATGGAATAAGAAAGTTTTAGGAATCTGGATGTTCCTAGATAGGTAGGCTACCTTTGGAGAAGGAACCCCCAAATCCAGATCTCCTTGGAATTTCTTGCTACAGGGAACACAACTGAACAAGATCATAACAGCTAACATTTATTAAGCATTTTGAATAAACCAAACACTGTGATAAGAGCTTTCCATGTCCCATCTACTCCCCACTATAACCTTGGTAGTTGGATGTTGCTTTCATGGAGCACATTTCACAGAGGAGGAAACTGAAGCCCAGAGGGTTGAGTACCTTACCTGCTCCAGGTCACACTATTGAGCAGTGAGCCAGCTGTCAGCATGGGCAGTGAGATTCCCGAACCTGTGCTCCGTGTCCTCACAGCTCAAAGTGTGGGCTGCAGAGCAGTGCATGGGCCTCACCTGGGAGCAGTAACACTTGTTATTTGAAGATCTTTTCCTTAATGAATATGAAAGTACTTAGAAAAACATAAAGCATTATCACAGGGAAGGTATTAGGAATGCCTTTCAGCCATGGAAATTGGATTTAAGACCATGACCCTTTCTTGGGTTATGCCTTGCTTATTTGATTCTCAGCACAGACCTGAATGGGCCCAGATGCTCTAAAGCAGACATAAGCTCTAAAGCAGACATCAGCAAACCTTTTTTATTTTTTTTTTTGTTAAAGGACAAGGGAGTAAATATTTTAGGCTTTGCAGGCCATATGGTCTCTGTCATGACTACTCAACTGTGCCACTGTGGCATGAAAGCAGTCATAAACAGCACTCCACAAACGAGGGTGGCTGAGTTCCAATAAAACTTTATTTACAAAAACAGATGGTGAGCAAAATTTGGCCTCAGGCTATAGTTTGTCATCCCTATTTTAGAGCACCGAATATTACCCTCTGAAAGAAGGGAGAGGAAGGTGAGGAAATATGTTTTAAGGTGAAGGAACTTTCTACTAACCACCTGGATGCAAGACATCTCCATGAGGGCAAGAAATCTTTGGATTCTGGGTGTCTGGGAGGAACATCACAACCACTAGCAGGGTGGAGAAGATATCAGACTGTTTATGGCAGGAGACTTTTTGCCCCTTTATATCAAACCTTGGTTGGATGAGCTCTATAGAGTGGAAGGAAATGTCAGTTAGCATCCATCAATTCTTTTTTATTCATTTATCTATACAGCATGACTATTATAAGCCACATAGTATAAATAAACACAGGATAAATTGTGCACTGTCCCTGTTCTCACAGAGTTCATAGCCCAATGGCGGAGGAAGATGTAAACAGGCAGCCCACTCATGTGGTCCAAGCTAGCATGGAGATAGCCACAGAGCACTGCATGAGCTTGGAGGAGTGCACGTTACCCAGACCAAGAGAAGGGGATCAGAGAAGCTTTCTGGAAGAAGGTAAGCCTCTGTTGATACTTGAAGGCTTGCAGGATGTAGAGTCAACTAAGTGAAGGAAGAGGGGCAGAGTGAACAATTTGCAAAGGCTAGAGGCAGGAGGAAGCACAGGAGCAGTCTGAGTGTGGAACCAGACAATGAGTCTGAAAAGGGAATGGGGGTCATGGGTGAGAGAGACTCTGGGGCCAGATTATCAAAGACCTGTGCACCATCTGAAGGAGGTGGGCTCCATTCTTAGGGCCATGAGGTCCATTGAAGCCTTTTATATCTTAAAGAAGTAATGCCTGGATTTCTGTTTTGAGAATCTAGAGAAATTTTACTAAGGTTTCACAACAGAGAATGGATGGACTGGCGGAGAGTGCTGGGGATAGGGTGCAATACAGAGGAGAGGTTAATCAGGAAGCTTGGGCAGTGACAGGGGTCAGAGAGGAGGGGCTAGTATTAGAAGGAAGAACTATACAAGCGGAGCAGATAAAGCTTAGTAAGTGTTGAACTGTCAGTGGCAACAGAGAGTGAAAGACACTCAAGTTTCTTCGGAGCAACTAGGTGGATGTTGGTATCACTTACTACAACATTCAGTACAGTAGGAAGGTCAGGTTTGGAGGAGAGGTAGTGATATCTGCTTTTGACTCTGAGTGTCTGTGGAACTGACCAGTGAAGATGTTCAGTAGGTACATATATGGGATTGGAACTTAGGGGAAAGAAATGAGCAGAAGGTAGGTATTTGAACATCAGCCTGCAGAGATTGTGATCAAAGGCATGGCAGAGAGGAGATCACACAAAGAGAGTGCATTGAATGAGAGCAGAAGACCTAGGAGGGATCCCAAGGGAGGAATGATTAGAGTCAGGAGACCATGAGGGAGAAGGGAAAGGACACCCATGATGAGGGCAAGAGGACCAGGAGCGAGTGGCATAACATTCTTGTCAAGGATGGTACGTGGATTATCTCCGCTATTGCTTCCAACGCCCGTATGGCTGGGTCTGATCATTTTTATTTTACAGATAAGAGAACTGGGAATCCAAGGGGGAAAGTAACTTGACTAAGTTTGCAGTAAGATTTGAAGGTGGGATTGAAACAAGTTTGTCTTTTAATTTGAAGCTTATGTACTTCTATACCACCAAGTTACACTACAGCTTTCAATAATAAAACAAATGACATTTATTTGTATGTACTTTGCTTTAGACACTGTTATAAACATTTAAAGTATTTTCACTCATTTACCTCTCATGATAATCCAATGATACCCAGCACCAACCATCCAGGACCATTATTATCCTCATTTTTCAAATAAGAAAACTGAACCACAAATTTGCCCAAGGTCACACAGCTAGAGAATGGCAGATCTGGAATTTGAACATAGGAAGTCTGACTCTCAAGTCTGTGCTCCTAACCACTACACTACACAACTTGAATCAATCTGAAACCTTTCATTCAGCAAAGGCTAACGGAGTGACTGTATCATCCCAGGCCCTGTGTTTGATGTTGCGGTTCAAAAATGTGCTCAAACATTACAATTCCTACCCAGATGGATCTTACAGTCTGGTACCTCCTAGAATTGATTCTCAGTTTTATCTAAAATAGACTAACAATGAAGAGACAATAGAATTGAGTGACAGAATGTGGAGGAAACTTGAGTTGGGGACCAGTTGAGAGAAATTCAGGCTTTTATTGAATACCTCAGTGTGCAGTACCTTTCTAGATCTGAGATGAGCTATAATGGGTAAACTAGTTTAAGGGCACAGTCACTTAGGGATATTTCAGACTTGTTTTGACCTAAATTTGTCTTCCTTTGTGTTTTCCTGTAGAACGTATTTTTGTGATGATTAATTCACTGCTCATGAGATGGTCTGAACTTTTTTTTTTAATCATGATGCTTTTTTCAATCCCTCTTTTGTGACAGGAATAGATTTAGGCATTTAGAGTTTAGGAGGTTGGGATTTTTGAAATCATGGAGTGCTGGATGATAGAGAGTGTGGACTAAGAATGATGCTGGCTGTATCAGTAAACAAAGGATGCTGCAGCCATCAAGCCATCAGCCACTGCAGCCACCTCCCAAATGGTGCACCCTGAGGGGACTAAGGATAGGATAGAATAGGATACTGGTCCTAGATGGCTAACATGTATATCAAAGGAATGATTTCAATGAGTCCAGATTTTTGCATCTTCCCATACACAGAAAAGTCCTTACAAAAAAAAGTGTTAAATTTCTTAACTTGAGATACTTTGTTTTCCTTAATTAACAGTAATCTTTTGATGTTCTGACTACCTGGTGTTTGCTGCAAAAACTCATATATCCTGGCTCCTCCCTTACCTCTTCTGAACAGTCCCTCAGAGCTATCTGAGAGGCTATCTCCTGGGCTTGAAGTCCTCAGAAAGTCTGCCAAATAAAAGATAATTCTAAACTTTTAGGTTATGCATTACTTTTTTCAGTCAACAGGATGTTAACAACTCTGAAGACAGGAGGGGAGTGTTTACTTCAAGTGGGAAGGACTCTTGGGTGACATCACCCAAGATAGTGGGAGCCTCCCAAAAGAAGCCAAGAACTTTATTGCTTCTTAATAATGGTCCCTTCTATCTCTTGATTGTATCTCCCTTCCTAATACTCACCATAGGATTTGATTTTTAGGGAGATGAGAAAGGTCTGAATTAGGAGGGGTCTACTATAGATGTTTCATTGTGGAGAAACAGAAGTTGACTTACAAAAATTAACAAGCAATTCTCCAAGGAAGAAATACAAATGATCAATAGGCACATGAAAAAATGCTCAATATCACTAATTATCAGAGAAATGCAAATCAAAACTACAATGAGGTATCACCTCACACCAGTCAGAATGGCCATCATTCAAAAATCCACAAATGACAAATGCTGGAGAGGCTGTGGAGAAAAGGGAACCCTCCTACACTGCTGGTGGGAATGCAGTTTGGTGCAGCCACTGTGGAAAACAGTATGGAGATTCCTCAAAAGACTAGGAATAGACTTACCGTATGACCCAGGAATCCCACTCCTGGGCATAAATCCAGAAGGAACCCTACTTCAAAATGACACCTGCACCCCAATGTTCATAGCAGCACTACTTACAATAGCCAAGACATGGAAACAGCCTAAATGTCCATCAACAGATGACTGGATAAAGAAGCTGTGGTATACAACAAACAAAATAGAAATACAGAATATCATATGAGAATATTATGAAAAACTATATGGAACCAAACTGGATAACCTAGAGGAGATGGACAAGTTTCTGGAAACATACTGTCCACCAAAACTGAATCAAGAAGAATCTGAACACTTGAACAATCTGATCACTAGAAAGGAAATAGAAATAGCAATTAAAAACCTCCCTACAAATAAAAGTCCAGGACCGGACAGCTTCACTGGGGAGTTCTACCAAACATACAAAGAAAAACTCATACCAGTCCTTCTCCAACTCTTCCAGACAATTGAAAAGGAAGGAATACTCCCAAACTCATTCTATGAAGCCACCATCACCCTGATACCAAAACCAGGCAAAGACACTACAAAAAAAGAGAATTATAGGGCAATATCACTGATGAACATAGACGCCAAAATCCTCACCAAAATTTTAGCAAATAGAATCCAACAACACATAAAAAAGATTATACATCATGACCAAGTGGGGTTCATCCCAGGGACACAAGGCTGGTTCAACATACGCAAATCAATCAATGTAATACATCACATCAACAAGAGAAAGGACAAAAACCACATGATCATCTCAATCGATGCAGAAAAAGCATTTGATAAAATTCAACACCCATTTATGATAAAAACTCTCGCCAAAGTGGGTATAGAGGGAACATATCTCAACATAATAAAAGCTATATATGACAAACCTACAGCCAGCATAGTACTCAACGGTGAAAAACTCAAAAGCTTCCCACTAAAATCTGGGACAAGACAAGGATGCCCACTATCACCACTCCTATTCAACATAGTCCTGGAAATCCTAGCCACAGCAGTCAGGCAAGAGAAAGAAATAAAAGGGATCCAAATTGGAAAAGAAGAGGTAAAAGTGTCATTATATGCTGATGACATGTTACTATATATAGAAAACCCCAAAAGGTCCACACAAAAGCTACTAGAGCTGATCGAAGAATTCAGCAAGGTAGCAGGTTACAAAATTAACGTTCAAAAATCAGTTGCATTTCTTTACACTAACGATAAATCAACAGAAGAAGAAAGTAAAGAAACAATCCCCTTTAAAATAGCACCCAAAGTAATAAAATATCTGGGAATAAATCTAACCAAGGAGGTGAAAGAATTATACACAGAAAACTATAAACCATTGATGAAGGAAATTAAAGAAGACTTTAAAAAATGGAAAGATATTCCATGCTCTTGGATTGGAAGAATCAATATTGTTAAAATGGTCACACTGCCCAAGGCAATCTACAGATTTAATGCAATCCCTATCCAATTACCCAGGACATATTTCACAGAACTAGAACAAATCATAATAAAATTTATATGGAACCATCAAAGACCTAGAATTGCCAAAGCATTACTGAAGAGAAAGAAAGAGGCTGGAGGAATAACTCTCCCAGACTTCAGACAATACTATAGAGCTACAGTCATCAAGACAGCATGGTATTGGTACCAAAACAGACATATAGACCAATGGAACAGAATAGAGAGCCCAGAAATGAACCCAAAAACTTTTGGTCAACTCATCTTCGACAAAGGATGCAAGAATATACAATGGAATAAAGACAGTCTCTTCAGCAAATGGTGTTGGGAAAACTGGACAGCAGCATGTAAAACAATGAAGCTAGAACACTCCCTTACACCATATACAAAAATCAACTCAAAATGGATTAAAGACTTAAACATAAGACAAGATACAATAAACCTCCTAGAGGAAAACATAGGCAAAACATTATCTGACATACATTTAAAAAATTTTCTCCTAGAAGAAATAAAAGCAAGAATAAACATATGGGACCTAATGAAACTTACAAGCTTCTGCACAGCAAAGGAAACCAGAAGTAAAACAAGAAGAAAACCTACGGAATGGGAGAAAATTTTTGCAAGTGAAACCGACAAAGGCTTGATCTCCAGAATATATAAGCAGCTCATACGACTCAATAAGAAAAAAATAAACAACCCAATCCAAAAATGGGCAGAAGACCTAAACAAGCAATTCTCCAAGGAAGACATACAAATGATCAAAAAGCACATGAAAAAATGCTCAATATCACTAATTATCAGAGAAATGCAAATCAAAACTACAATGAGGTATCACCTCACACCAGTCAGAATGGCCATCATTCAAAAATCCACAAATGACAAATGCTGGAGAGGCTGTGGAGAAAGGGGAACACTCCTACACTGCTGGTGGGAATGCAGTTTGGTGCAGCCACTATGGAAAACAGTGTGGAGATTCCTCAAAAGACTAGGAATAGACTTACCATATGACCCAGAAATCCCACTCCTGGGCTTGTATCCAGAAGGAAATCTACTTCAGGATGACACCTGCACCCCAATGTTCATAGCAGCACTATTTACAATAGCCAAAACATGGAAACAGCCTAAATGTCCATCAACAGGTGACTGGATAAAGAAGAGATGGTATATTTATACAATGGAATACTACTCAGCCATAAAAACCGACAACATAATGCCATTTGCAGCAACATGGATGTTCCTGGAGAATGTCATTCTAAGTGAAGTAAGCCAGAAAGAGAAAGAAAAATACCATATGAGATCGCTCATATGTGGAATCTAAAACAAACAAACAAACAAACAAAACATAAATACAAAACAGAAACAGACTCATAGACATAGAATACAAACTTGTGGCTGCCAAGGGGCCGGGGGTGGGAAGGGACAGACTGGGATTTCAAAATGTAGAACAGATAAACAAGATTATACTGTATAGCACAGGGAAATATATACAAGATGTTGTGGTAGCTCACAGAGAAAAAAAATGTGACAATGAATATATATATATATTCATGTATAACTGAAAAATTGTGCTCTACATTGGAATTTGACACAACATTGTAAAATGATTATAAATCAATAAAAATGTTAAAAAAATTGACAAAAATTGAATCTTTCCCTTCTTTATTAAAAACCAAGTTTGACCTATCTCATTGCCTTTAGGAATTACCAAACTGACCTGCCAATGAAGTCTCCTGAGAAACTATAAGGCTCCTTGTCCACATCACCTGAAACTCCAGGGAGACTACAATATCCTGAGGGTGGTTTGGGAGGGATTCCCTTACCGATATGCAAGGGCAGTTTCTGAAATGGCTGTATTTACTGTTTGCGGCATGCTTCCGGGACTAGACCAGCTCTATTCATTGAGGGTATTATAGGTAGGTCTAAAATACCCACAGGTTTGACATATTCATTTGCACTTGGGCTACCTGCTTGTTGGATGACCCTATACCACTATGTGTAACTTTCCCAGGAAATACATTTACTTCATGTCACTGCTGTCAGGATATATTGCTCCATACATCAGAAATCAATGCCAAAAGTAACTCCTGCCCCTGTTCACTGAGGCCTGATATTTCATCAGTGCCCCATCCATCCATCCATCCATCCATCTATCCATCCCAGTCATCAAGAACACTGGATGCGTGTTTACTTTACTGAGCCTTACCCTGTGGGTAAGGAGATGAATCAGACACATAATTCAAGCTGCTCACAGACTATTAGAGAAGACAGATGGGAAAGCAATAATTTCAATATAGCATGATAGATTCTATAAAAGTTGTATATCAAAAAAAATTGACTGAGCTCCCATCTCACGTCCTATTCAGAGTGACAATCATGAGAGAGAGCACAAGTATGAGAGAACTAGCCAGCAGAAGTCTATGTCTATGTCCCCCTAAGGCAGAAAGAAATTCTTCATTGTTAGAGCTTTACTTTTTAGTGAGCAAGAGCTTAATCTGCTTTTGTAAGAGAAGATCTTAATAAGGAAAAGGCTGGAAAGCTGGGTCTACAGGATCCCTAGAGGAATCTGTGGCGACGGCAATAGTGGGTATGTATTTCAAGGGGACTAGAGAGAGCATGGCCACTTCCCCACTTCCTCCTTCATTTCCTTGTTTACCTACTTCTTCACCTGCCTGAATCATCTTCAGCTCTCTTGAATAACCATATGAGGAGCACAAGTATGCTTTTGCTTTATTAAAGAAAGACAACTCAGGATGTTAGAGAACAAGATGGTGAAATGGGAACCCTCCTTTACCATGAAGACACTGATCCAGCAACAGTACATGAATGAATTCCCTTTGTGAGAAAACCAGAAGCCGGTTAGAAGGATCCTGCAGCCCAAGTGAGTGCAAAACCAGCTATTATAACTCCAAGATGTTTTATGTATGCCCCATGGTAACCACAAAGAAAATACCTACAGAGGATACACAAAAGAAAATGAGAAAGGAATCAAAGCATGTCCCTACAAAAAATCAACAAAACACAAAGGAAGATTGCAAAAGAAAAACAGAGGGACAAAGTTGTTATAAGACAGACAGAAAAACAATGAAGAAAATAGCAAGTCCTTCCCTATTAGTAATTACTTTAAATGTAAATGATTTAAACTCCCTAATATAAAGCCATAGAATGGCTGAATGGTTTAAAAACAAAACAAAACAAATAAGATCCCATTATATGCTGTTTACAAGAGATTCACTTTAGATTTAAGGACCCATAGAGGCTGAAAATGAAAGGATGGAAAAAGATATTCCACATAAATGTCAATCAAAAGAGAGCAAGGATGGCCATACTTCCATCAGACAAAATAGACTTTACATCAAAACTGTCACAAGAGATAAAGAAGGACATTATATAATGATAAAAGGGCAATTCATAGAGAGGATATAACAATTATAAATATATATGAACCCAAAAACAGAGCACTCAAATATATGAAGCAAACATTGACAGAATTGAAGGAAGAAATAGACAGTAAGACAATAATAGTAGGAGACTTCAATACCCTCCTTTAGATAATGAATAGAACATCCAGACAGAAGATCAATAAAGAAACAGCAGACTCGAACAACATTATAGACCAAGGGGGGCCTAACACACATATAAAGAACACTCCATCCAACAGAAGCAGATTACATATTCTCAAATGCACACAAAACATTCTCCAGGATATATTGTTTTATATCATAAAAAGTCTTAACAAATTTAAGAAGACTGAAGTCATACCAAGTATCTTTTCTGACCACAATGTAATAAAACTAGAAATCAATAGTAGAAGACTGAATAATTCACAAATATGTGGAAAGTAAACAACACACTCTTAAACAACCAGTGGGCCAAAGAAGAGAAAAGGAAGATTAGAAAATATCTTGAGACAAGCGAAAATAAAAACACAGCACACAAAAACATACAAGATGCAGCAAAAGCCGTCCTAACAGGGAAGGTTGTAATAGTAAACACATAACATTAAAAAAAGAAGAAAGGTCTCAAATAAACAACAGAAATTTACATTTCAAGGGACTAGAAAAAGAAGACTAAGCCCAAAGCTAGAAGACAGAAGGAAATATTAGAGATCAGTACAGAAATAAATGAAATAAAAAATAGAAAGGCAATAGAAAAAAAATCAATGAAACTGAGAGTTGGCTTTTTGAAAAGATCAACAAAACTGACAAACCTTTAGCTAGACTAAGAAGAAAAAAGACTCAAACAAAATTTGAAAGAGGAGATATTTCAACGGATGCCACAGAAATAAAACAAACAATAAGAGACTGCTATAAATAAGTATGCATCCAAAATGGGATAGCCTAGAAGAAATAGATAAATTTATAGAAACATACAACCTACCAAGACTGAATTATGAAGACCTAGATAACATAAACAGACCTGTGTAGTAAGGAGATTGAACCAGTAATCAAAAACCTCCCAATAAACAAAATCACAAGATGGCTTCACTCGAGAATTCTCCCAAACGTTTAAAGAAGAATTTATGCCAATCCTTCTCAAACGTTTCCAAAAACTGAAAAAGACGGAACACTTCCAAACTCATTTTTTGAGGCTAGCATTATCCTGATATGAAAGTCAGACAAAGACACTACAAGAAATGAAAACTACAGGCCAATATCTCTGATGAATATAAATGCAAAAATCCTCAACAATATACTGGCAAATTGAATTCAGCAACACATTAAAAAGATCATACACGAAACCCAAAAGAGATTTATCCTGGGATGCAGGGATGTTTCAACACATTAAAGTCAATAGATGAGATATACCACTTTAACAGAATGAAGTATAAAAAAAATCACATGAATCGTCTCAATAGATGCAGGAAAAGCATTTGAAAAAATTCAACATCTTTTCATGGTAAAACACTCAACAAACTAGGAATAGAAGGAAATTACTCAACATAATAAAGGTCATATATGAAAATACCACAACTAACATCATAATCAAAGGCAAAAAACCTGACAGCTTCTTCTCTAAGATCAGGAGCAAGGCAAGGATGCCCACTCTCACCACTTCTATTCAGTGCAGTATTGGAAGTCCTAGCCAGGGCAATTAGGTAAGAAAAGTGAATAAAAGGCATCCAAATCTGATAGGCAGAAGTAGAATCGTCCCTATTTGCAAACAGCATGGTCTTATGTATAGAAAGCCCTAATTATTCCACAAAAGACTGTTAGAATTAATAAACAAATTCAGTAAATTTGCAGGATACAAATCAATATGCAAATATCATTTGTGTTTCTATACACTAACAATAAACTATCTGAAAAGAAAATTGAGTAAACAATCCCATTTACGATAGCACCAAAAAGAATAAAATGCTGAGGAGTTAATTGAGGAAGTGAAAGATTGGAACACTAAAAACAACAAAACACTGATGAGAGAAAGTAAGGAAGACACAAACAAATGGAAAGACATCCGGTATTCATGGATTGGAAGACTTACTATTAAAATGTCTATACTATTTAGGCAATCTGTGGATTCAATACAGTCTCTATTAAAATTTCAATTTTTTTTTTGCAAAAATAGAAAAAAGTCCTAAAATTCATATGGAACCATAAAAGACCCTGAATAGTCAAAATAATCTTGAGAAAGAAGAAAAAGCTGGAAGCTTCACACTTCCTGACTTCAAAGCATTATGATGCTACAGCAATCAAAATTGAATTGTACTATCATAAAGACAGATATATATATAGGGAGAGAGACAGAGCCGATAAATAGGGAGTGAAACAGAAGAAAGAGCCCAGAAATAACTTATGCATATGTAATCAAAGGATCTTTGACAAGGGTGCCAAGACTAGAAAATAGGGAAAGAATAGTCTCTTCAACAAATGGTGCTGGAAAAACTGGATATCCACATGCACTCACAAATAATTGGACCCTTACCTTACACAATAAACAAAATCAACTCAAAATGTATTAAAAACTTAAACATAAGACCAGAAATTATAAAACTCCTAGAAGAAAATGTAGGGGAATAGCTTCACAACACGGCTCTTCACAATGATTTCTCACATACAACACCAAAAGCACAGGCAACAAAAGAAAAGTTAGACAAGTAGGACTACCCTAAATTAAAAAGCTTTTGTGTGGCAAAGGAAACAATCAGCAGAGTGAAAGGTAACCTATGGAAACTGGGTCATGTGGCCGCTAAAATGTGGAGAGGTGACATCTCAGACCCTTCAATAGCTCCAGCCTGTGAGTGGCTGAGTTCGAACAGAGATACCGAGTGGACCAGTGGACCATTGCTGGACTTTATTACTTTGATTATGAAGCAAGAGCATGCCCATTGTTGGCAGGCAGTTGGAACTCAATTTTGACCAATTGTCTTTATACATTTACAAATACACATTATCATGATTTGCTCCTATATGCATCTTTAGCTCCTGGGTACCCTGGGTAGCTGGCTCCTGCCTGGGGCTATCCAGATTCCTGCACTCCTGGAACTCATGCCAAGGTTCATGGCTCTGCTCTGCAGAATTCATCCTGCACAGCTCCACGGTGGGGCTGAGGCCTCCTTCTCTGGCTATTGGGAGGACCAAGGAGAAGCCTCTATGATCTGAACCCCCAGTGTCTTGCCTCAGGGACCTCCTTCCTTCCTCCTTTACATACAGAATGGGCGCGTGTTCTTCTCTCTATGCAGGGAGCCGCATGGTCTGCTTTGATGTTGAGCACTGTGTACTTGAATCTTGTCCTCTACCTGTTCTCCATTAGCCCATTGCTCTCATTTCCAATGTTTTTTCAACATATCATGATGAAAATTTTTGAACATGGAAAAAAGTTGAAAGAACTGTACAGTGGATATCCACAGTCATTTGTACAATACCCAACTGTACCCTGAATCCACCTTCATCACATATCTACACATCTATCTCATCATCAATCCATCTTATTTTCTAATGTACTCTTTTTACTTATTTTTGCCTTTTTTCAAAATTGAAGTATAGTCAGTTTAAAACATTGTGTCAATTCCTGGCATACAGCATAATGTTTGAGTCATACATATACATGTATATATTCCAATGTGCTTTTTAAATTAAGCTTTCTATTTTGAGATAATTATAGATTCACATGCAGTTGTAAGAAATCATGTGTACTCTCTACTGAGTTTTTCCCAATAATAGCATCTTGCAAAACTATAGTATAATATCACAACCAGGATACTGACAACGATTCTACAGGCAAGATATAGAACCTTTCCAGCACCACAAGGATCCCTCATGTGACCCTTTTATAGCCATAACTGCCGTCTTCCTTTCCTCACCTCCTCCTTAATCCCTGGCAACCACTAAGGTGCTCTCCATTTCAATAATTTTGCAATTCAAAAATGTTATATAAATGGAATCATGCAGTTGTAGCCTTCTGGGATTGGCTTTTTCACTCAGCATCATGCTCTGGAGACTCAGTAAAGTATCTACAGTTCATTCCCAATGTGTTTCCAAAGACATTTTCACACCCAGGGGAAGTTCTTCATGAGCTTGTGTCAATATCAGTCAATAAAATCCCTTGCAATGTTGTGGAAGGAAACATATTCTTTAGAGTCTTTCCTTTTTGAAAACAACCACCTTATGGAGGTTTTGACACTTTGCGATATTGGCCACAAAGGTTTTGAAAAGTTTCCATTGTGATTTTTGTGTGTGAGAACTTGAAAAGGGAATAAAAATGTCAGTGGCCATATTCATCTTGCATAAAATATTTGAACTTCATGCTGCTCTAAAAGAATAAATTGTCTCTGTAATAAGACATGGGTAATTAAACAAGCAAGAGAAGCAATTGGTGTAGCTGGAGTTGAACAGAAGCAGTCCAACTGAAGTAATGTAATCACACCCTAGGAACCCGGGGAGGGGGTATGCCTGGGAGAGGTGACTAGTTTATGCTTCTTTATATAATGTATAGGGGAAGTGTAATTTAATTTGCAAACAGCAATCTTTAGAAATCAATTAGGAGTTTATTCCAAAGAGAGCAAACACCAGTCAGTGATTTGTAGACTTCTCTACAAGAGGAGGGACGTTTAGCATTTAGTTCTCAAGTCTTGCCCTCCACCTCTTGCCAGGACTGACTCCTGGTGGGGTGGGGGAAGGATGTGGTGAGGCCACAAGGAGAGGAGTCCCTCTTTGCAAGTAGCCCTTGTTCGGGCTCCTTGGTGGAAGAACATACCCTGGTACTTCTCACTATAGTGTGGACTTGCTTTTTCAGTCGTCTTGAGTCAGCATTTTCCTTCATGTCTCACTCAGAACATAGAAAACAGGCAGTCAGCCTAATAGGAATTAGCAGGTAAAGATTTCACAGTCATGTGAGTTTGGGGAATGCTGGTTTAATCAAAGTTAAGCAGGCATCTTTACCTCAGGACTGCTCAGACCCTCTGATATGAGACTGCACAGGAGATCTACAGATTATTATAAGCAAGAGTATACAGTTATAATGACCGATTATAAGATTATAATCAGGTTTTTTTTTTTAACTTATGTGACCAAAGGGCTTAGTTTTCTCGTGAAGCTTCACCCAGACAAAAGTGCTCTGGGTCCCACTCTGAGCAGGGCTGACCTGCTTGGCTCTGACTGTGGGGCCTGTTGCATATGAACACAAAAAGATACTCTCCACGCTGGGGGAAGGGGGCTTCCCATTGTGTTCTCCAGTGTATCTCCACTCCCTAGGACACTGCCTGGCTCTTAAGACAGTGCTCATGGAATGCTGGTTGAATGACTAAAAATAATAACCGTTATCGCTTAAAGTCCAGGAATTATGGTAAACTTTTTTCACGTATTATCTCTTTTAACTCTCAGAACAGAAAGAGAAGTATCATATGATATCATTTATATGTGAAATGTAAAAAATGATATAAATGAACTTATTTACCAAACAGAAACAGACTCAGCATAGAAAACAAACTTATGGTTACCAAAGGGGAAAAGGGGGGAAGGGATAAACTAGGAGTTTGGGATTGGCAGACACAGACTACTATATATAAAAGAGATAAACAGCAAGGTCCTACTGTATAGCACAGGGAACCATATTCAATATCTTGTAATAAACTATGATGGAAAAGAATCTAAAAAAGATATGTATGTAACTGAGTCCATTTGCTGCACACTGGAAACAAACACAACATTGTAAACCGACTATACTTCAATCTAAAAAAAAAAAAAAAAGCAACCCTGATATGGAGAACTAGGTCTCAATTACTCCCTTCTATAGATGAGAAAACTGAGGGTTATGATGGTTCAATAATCTGCCCAAGTTCACACAGATAGGAAGGGGCAGGCAGGCGTTGAATCCAGGTTATATGACCCCACAGCCCACACTGGTAACTGTTCCTCTGCATTGCTTCTAGGAAGGAACAGATACATAAAGAAATGAATATACAAAACCCATCCAGGTATCACTCACAGGAAGGGAGCTAGCCCAAGTGGCCCCGCCAAAACACCCCACTCTTCTGAGCTAACTCCTCCGTGGCAGTGGCCTTCCAGAGTCCTCAGGGACAACACACATTTCCAGAACCTTTCTGGCTGCAGAGACTGGCACACATGCCGGTGAGAACTGCATCATCATCAAGAACCAAAGTCACTGGAAATTCTTGGTTTGACCTTCATTTAGTTACATGTGGTTCTCTTCAAAAGAGTCCACACTGAAGAAAAGGGAACCCTCCTACACTTTAGGTGAGACTATAGTTTGGTGGAGCCATTATGGAAAACAGTATAGAGATTCCTTAAAAACCTGAAAACAGACTTACCCTATGATCCAACAGTCCCACTTCTGGGTATATATCTGGAGAGAACTCTAATTCAAAAAGATACAGGCACCCCCATGTTCATAGCAGCACTATTTACAATAGCCAAGACGTGGAAACAACTTAAATGTCCATCAACAGATGACTGGATAAAGAAACTGTGGTATATTTATACAATGGAATACTACTCAGCCATAAAAAATAAAATAATGCCATTTGCATCAACATGGATGGATCTAGATATCATCATACTAAGTGAAGTTAGACAAAGACAAATATACATATACATGGAATTTTTAAAAAAAGATACAAATGAACTTATTTACAAAACAGAGACAGAATCACAGACATAGAAAACAAACATGGTTATGGGGAGGAGAAAGGTGGGGAGGGAGAAATTAGGAGTTCAGGATTTGCAGATATACACTACTATATAAAAATAGATAAACAGCAAGGTCCTACCGTATAGCACAAGGAACTATATTCAAGACATTGTAAAGGTCTATAATGAAAAAGCATATGAAAAGGAATATGTGTATATATATATATATGTGTGTAACTGAATCACTATGCTGTACACCAGAAATTAACACAATATTGTAAATCGACTATACTTCAGTTAAAAAAAAAGAGTTCACACTGAACACTGAGGCATTTGGAATCAAAGAGTCATGGGAACACAGGTTACAGGGTCGGGGATGAAGGCCTTGGAAGCAATTAAATAATCACTAAGGCTTCCAAACAGGATTAGGAGTATTTATTTTAGCACAGTAGATGGACCCAGGAGAGAAGATGGCTCAACCTCTCGACGATCCCAGGATGTCTACGGGGCACTTCCTTGCAGCCCCATGGCAGACAGGGCATAATGAGCTCACCCAGGAAGGTGGGCGCTGATGAGGTAAAAAGCCAAGCACCAAGAGGCATTCTGCGGAGGATTCCTCTTTGGAGATGGGAAGTGCCTCTCTCAGAGAGTGCTGAGTTAGTGCCCCAGTACTCAAGGGTCCCTTCAGCTGTCCAAAGGCCAGCCCAGGTGGTGGTGGGGGGGCTCACTTTTGCTTCATCCTGTTGATGGCTTCTCCATGCATCTTATGTTGACTCCAGGTAAGAAGTCAGCTCTGACCCAGGGAGAGATGGCCATTTGGGTGAGTAAGACTTTTCTTGGTCAACCTGACTGCAACTCAGCAGTGGACAGTGGTTAAGAAGAAAGATTTTCAAGCCAGACTCCCTGAGCTTGATTCTTAACCCTGCTACTTCTTAAGTGTGTCTGCTTTGAGTAAGTTATTTCCTTTCTCTGGGTCTCGGTGTTCCCATCTCTACAACTGGGATAAAAACAGCCGCATCTCTTAAGATTAATCTCGGCAAGGATGAATACAAAAGCGATGTGAGGCAGTTACATGTAAGATCTGGTATGTGAGTGTTGGCCACAGCCATTGTCATTCCAGGTCTACATTTCCTATCCAAAATCTCTGAAGCCAAATGAGAAACAAAATTCAGATTTTTCTGGTGTTTAGGAAGGTAACATGATGTACCCAATTTATATTATGTTGCACTTCCTGTGGGATTGAGGGCAGTATCTTACCAATGAAACATGTTAACATTTCTGTAGCTAAATATAGAAACATTTACATTAAGTGAGATAAATAAATATTATAAATACCTTTATATCATTTTAGTAGGATTTTTCCATCCAATGAGTTTTGGCATCAAACTTATGAAATGACTTCCAGTTTTCAAAGCTCTTTTGGGTTTCGGATAAAGATGGGTTGACTTGTCTCCCCGGTACTACTGCAATGGCTTGCCAGTCTAAACCAGTCATGGCCCCTGCTTAACAGTTGGTCCCCTGGACAGAGTGCTTCCTCTGAGTCATGTGGGCAGCCTGATGCAGTCATGGACCAACACGGGGGATGTAGTGAAAAGTGGTTCAAGAAATATCTTCTCAAGGCTCTGAAGTCCAGAGACGTGCTGGCAGCTGAGCAAGGCTGGGTGGGCTTCACATCCGTCCACTCACTTAGTAAACATTTACTGTGGACCTATGGTGTGCCAGGCCCCCTATGGCCAGAAGTCCACAGAGTCACAATGATCTAGAGTTGACAAGTGATGGCACACTTGGAGCCAGGCCAAGTGTTGTGCTGTGCACTTGACCTGTTCAGCAGACCGGATTCCTCCTTCCCTCCCTCCTGAGGCCTATGGAGGCTGCCCTGACTCTTTACCCAGGCCCAGGATTCCAGCTCTTAAAGTCTGAGAAATAACCCCTATAGGTTTCCTCATGCTCCATGAAAGAATATTTATCCTCAGCCCATAAAAGCATCAAGCAGGGTTACCTGCCAGCCCTAACGTTAGCTAGACTGGGACGCAGCTGCTCACTTGTCAGCATCTGCTCCCCCAAACTACGTGAAAATGCCACCAAGATGTCATTCTTTGCAGTAGAAGACTGAATGGACCAAGACCTGCCTATCCAGGACCACTTATTAAGCCTGCCCAGGGAGGCCTGGAGTCCTTGGGCCGTCATTGTGTTAAACAGAGGCCCAGAAGGTGGGCTTCTCCCCTGGGACCTCCTGTGGATATGGGGATCAGTGCCCACCCAGCATTGTGTCCTCCCCTCCTGAGCACAATCCTGTCATTCAAGACGTGCTCTGAGTTCTAGCTGCTGAGGAAGGAGCAGAAGAGGGGAGAGCCCACGGGAGACACTAAAGGCTGTGCTTGCAATCACAGTGACCTCCAGAATGGCCCTATTTTGGAGCCCCGAACTGTCCTGCTGTTTACTCTTAACTTCTGAAACTGATGCTACTTTGCTGTATCACACATAAGGGAACTGGGAAGTGGAGAGGGAAAGCAATGACCATGGTGGCCTAGGCTGTGATCCGGATCTACGAGAGACCCAGGCTTTAGACAAGAGACACAAGCCGGCATCCTTACACTCTGAGCCCCACGCTACTGGAGGCAGTGCACGCTGCTAAGATCAGAGGCACAAAAGGTCCTGTAATAGTGAAATACTTCCTGAGCCACCAACCTGGCTAAAGCCTTTTCTCATGAAAAGCACGAGCCAAACTGCACAACATTGTAAATCAACCATACTTCAATTAAAAAAAAAAAGAATGACCCAACCTGAAGACACAGCACTATCCACTGAAGAAACAAGCAGGGGAGAGGGTGCCCCGCTCCAGAATGTCCTGTCCAGGCCCTGTGAATGGTCTGGCCTTGCAGTGAAGATGGACACAACAAAATTTTAAAACGAATAAAAATAATAAAGTTGTGAGCTGTCTACCTTTTACTCCAAACTCTAACCTTGAATACACAATGGTCTGATTATATTTTTGCTTTTTTAAGAAGAAGACTCACTAGTCAGGTAAACATAGGCACACAGTCTTCTGTGTGTCTTGCTGGCCTTCTGGTTTTCACATCATCCTTGGTGTGTTCAGTGCGGTGAGGCAGCCTCTCGGTGTTGCACCGACTTCAGGGCACTGATAAATCCGAGTTTGGGGAGCTGCAGGGCAGGGGTCCCAGACCTGGCTGCTCTGTGAGTCTTGTAGACCCTGGATCCTAAGTCTCACCAAGGTGCCAGCCAACCTTCAGCACAGTTCAACATCAACCTCCTGCGGGGTGTAGGTGTCACTGGAATTCCCACGGTCTGCTAGTATTGGAATGAGACCCTCAGGGGCTCCAAATCTAGCCTCCTGGCATTCCATGTCTCAAGCATTTGCCCACATTCTGATGGGTTGTTTAGTTCTTAGCTGTAGACATACTCTGAGGAGTGTCTAGAGTGATACTTGAGAATTGAAGTCATAGGCAAATACTTAAGGATGGTAATCGTGAGCTTAAATTTACTATGCTTCTGAGTATCTATCATGTTTCAAGCCCATAAGAGCCCTCAAATGATATTATTAATTCATTCTTTCAGTAATAGAAAACACTTTTCAGCAACTGGTAAAGGCCCAACATTGTAGAGGTACAAAGAACGAGGCTGGGCCTGTGGTTTCTGCTTTCTCTTTTAACTGAAGAATAGTTGATTTACAATGTTGTGTTAATGTCTGGTGTACAGCATAGTGATTCAGATATGTATATATATTCCTTTTCATTGTAGGTCATTACAAAATATTGATTATAGTTCCCTGTGCTATACAGTAAGACCTTGTTATTTATCTATTTTATATATAATAGTTAGTTATCTACAAATGCCAAACTCCCAATTTATCCCTTCCCATCCTCTTTCTCCCCTAGTAACCAAGTCTATCTCTGTTTTGTAAATAAGTTCATTTGTGTCATTTTTTTAAAATATTCTGCATATAGGTGATAATAATGTGGTATTTTTCTCTCTCTTTTTGGCTCACTTCATTTAGTATAACAATCTCCTGGTCTATTCATGTTGCTGCAAATGACATTATGTTATTCTTTTTTATGGTTGAGTAGTATTCCACCATAAAAATATACCACAATTTTTTTATCCAGTCTTCTGTTGACAGACATTTAGGCTGTTTCCATGTCTTGGCTATTGTAAATAGTGCTGCTATGAACATTGGGGTGTGAGTGCTTTTTAGAACTATAGTTTCCTCTGGATATACACCCAGGAGTAGGATTGCTGGATCATAGGGTGAGCCTATTTCCAGTTTTTTAAGGAATCATCATACTGTTTTCCATAATAGCTGCACCAAACTACATTCTCACCAGCAGTGTAGGAGGGTTCCTTTTTCCCGACATCCTCTCCAGCATTTATGGTTTGTGGAGTTTTTAATGATGGCCATTCTGACTGGTGTGAAGTGACCCACGGTTTCTGCTTTGATGGGTTGTAACTTTGAAGTCAGACCCAGTATCGCATTAGGCTCATGTGTGTCCAGAGCCTGGCTAACTCCTCAACTGCCCCCTACTCTCCATCTGCTCTCAGTCTGGTCCCCTTACAGACCCTAACCAGCCAGTGCCTCTGTTTACTTTCTGCCCTTCCTGGCCCCAAGGGCCAAATCTATTAATGCCGATAATAATACTGAATTCACCGGCTGGTTTTGAGGAGCCAAGGATACAGTGGAGGTGAACGTGCTGGGCATGCAGTCCTGGGCACCCAGAGGCATCTGTAAATATCATTCTCTTCCCCTTCCCTGGATGGAAACTGCCTCATCTCCATCACAAATCAGCACAAAATGATACTTGTTCTTGTTCTGTTCTTCCTCTTCTCTGAGTTCATGCATCAACTTTTGCTTTTGGATTTTCAATTAGCTGGAAAGCCTTATGGAAGCAGGCACCAGTGCTGCTCATGTGTCTTTGTGATGTATTTCTACTGAAGACATTTCTACAGAGCTGAATGGAAATGGCTCTTGGCAAATTTGCCTCTGAATCTTCTTCATGAGTGATGGAGTTAATGGTAATAGACAAGGGAGGGGTGCCTGCTATTTTTCCTGGGCAAGGAGGCTTGGTTCCAAAGCTAAAGACATCTAGACCAATTTAAAGCTCGAATTGGAAACTGTAAACTAATAACCATGGAGCTCAGGTGGGAAGACCACAGGCCAGATTCCACAAGTGGTCCTGATAATGTCCACAGTTCTGTTCTCCCAGGAAACCTGCGCTCCCTGCTCCCACCAGTGGTATAGGCTAGTGACCAACTACATCGTGACACTGAGGTACAGTATGATGAGCATGGTGAGATGGCGCCTGGAAGGTGGGTCCACCAGGGGGCGCTGTGGGCAGGCAAGCCTGCAGGCCTCTAAAGACTCCTGCGATAGGAGTAAGGACTCCTACGACAAGGTCTGTGCCTGTGCGGTGCTTAAAGCTGAACTGATGCAGTTGACTTTTTTCATCTGGATGTTATTTTCCTGGAGGCGGGGAAACCCTGAGAGGCAGGACACCACAGCGTCCAGAGCCCGACTGCCTGGTTCTAACACTAACAGATGTTGACAACATATCTGAGGGCTCTTGTCTTCCATTCTCCTATCTACAGAATGAGGGCAATAAAAGTGCACGCTTCCCCGGGTTGGAGTGATGCAGGATGAGTAAATATGGCCAAAGCTCTCGAACAGTGTGGAGCACAGAGTAAGTGGGAGGAGTGATAGTGACGATGCCATCTTTCGGAGACATTCCTATATCCCACTGCCTGACATGGCACGTCTCCAGGGAGGTGTTGAGGTCAGCCAGGAAGCTTGGGAGAAGCCAGGCTTCCAAGCAGGTGCCTTCTTGCTGGCTGACTTCACCAAATAGATGTGTGGGAGCCCGGCTGCCCTGGTGACAGAGCTGGGTCTACTGGCCAGTCTGGAAGCCTGGGCGCTGCTTTGCCATCAAGGCATCACAGAGCTCCTTTCAGCAGTATTACCAGTCTCCAGGACACCAAGCTAGGACTTGCTCTGAATGAGGAGTGTGCAGCTCCATAAAACATGAGAAAACACATCAAGAAAGAGAATCCTAGAAACCAGATCGTTCTGAGATAAAAAGCCACCTTGTTTTCTTAAGGAGCTCTGAACTCTCTGAATTAAGGAACTGTGGTTTGAAAGGTTACCTGTGGGAATCCTGGAGCTTTTAAAGCTCTGAGCTTTAATTAAAACTCACTCATGTGCAACTAATGTGTGAGCGCAGAGGTCCCCTGCGTGTTCGCTGGGAAGGCCGGCCAGAGAAGGGCTTTGATGAGACGAGATGCTCCCAAGTCCTTGGCACGCATGGGAGGCCTGTGTGCCCCTGTCCATTCCCACTCTTTAGGAAAGGCTGTGCACAGCACTCTTCAAGGATGAATGCACCTGGGCACCTGAGCATCCATCATTCCTGCCGTTCATGTATGGTGGTTGCTGTGCTGGCACCCAGATGGGTCAGCGCATGGTTGGAGTTGACACTCTAATAATATTTATTTTTATTTTGATTTTTAAAATTAAAAAAAAAAAGATCCATGCACCATCTACCATAATCTTGTGTGTGACCCAAACTCTGCCAATTGGGGTATCTTGCTTTATTCCTCTCTTTTCACTCCATCACCTCTGCTCATGTTGTTCACTGAGATGGTTCAAATGATTATACCATTTAATCCTGCCTCACACGACCGTGCTTGTGAAGGCTGTTTCTATGTCCCTGTCCCCCTGGGGACTCCACATACTCCGTTATTAGAAACAAACTCAAGTCATCATTTTCCTCAGTGGATCCACCCCAAACACTATCTTTGCTCCAGGATTCAGGGGGCTTGGGGTATTTTGTAAAGTGGCCACCTGCCTTGAAACCTTTGGGGAGAAAGCTCCTAGGGGCTAAATTTGACCTACCCAGGGTTTTAAAAATTGTGAACTGGTTGCTGGTTTTTAAAATTCAGGAATGTTTTATGCATCAACTCAGACTCCTCTCAAAAATCAGGAGAGCTAGCAATCTGGGTCAACAATCCAACCAGGCAACAACTGCTGGGCCCTGCTTTCAGTCAGAGCAGGCCCTCTCCAGCTCACCCCGAACCCAGTGCCCTGCTAGCTTATACTCTGTCTCCTCACTCGTGTTCACATCCTGTTTGGTCCTGGGGTGGGTCTCTCCAACTCAAAAAGTAAGCACCAAATAAGTGAGCAAAGGTTTCTGAGTGCCTGGATTGCACTGAGAGCATCACCCCAGATCCCTAACGGCTTTGCAGCTAAGAGGATGCGTGAGGTTGCATCTGTGCTTACATAGCATGGATGAATACAGGCCAAACAGTAGCGAGTGCAATGAATCTGGAGAGTTTTGCTTCCAAATACTGGAATCTCTCAGCTGATAGGGGTGGCCATTTTTCCGACAAGAGCTGGGAAATTTCTGCTGATAGGAGCTTCAGTACATAGACGTGTTTTCCAAAATAATAACTGTTATGTTTCTTATCAACATTTATTTAATTTTGCTTTTTCAAAATTTTTATAAATTTTTTAATTAAAGTATAGTCAGTTTACAATGTTGCATCAATTTCTGGGGTACAGCACAATGCTTCAGTCATACATGAACATACATGTATTCGTTTTCATATTCTTTTTCACCATAAGTTACTACAAGATATTGAATATGGTTTCCTGTGCTATATAGTATGAACTTGTTTATCTATTTTGTACATATTAGACAATATCTATTTAGTTTTGCTTTTATTTCCTGATTTCCAGCTCCCTTGATGAGCTCTTGAAAAATGACCACAGGTCCTCTTCCTGGTCATCCCTCTGCTGGGGCAGATAGAAAGTGGATTAGTTCACATGTGCTGAGTCATTTATTAAGACTTTGGGGAAGATCTGCTTCCAGGGCCACACGAGTTGCTATGTGCTTTGGAGCTGAAGTAGAATATGGTTTGGTTTCATCCTTCCTTTCTGCTTTAGAGAACTTTTAAAATTTGAAAGCATAATTTCCAAGCTTCCTCTGCACTTGACATTTCTTAGTTTCATTTTCTAATCCAACAGTGAACTTGCTTTCTAAGACAAATACAGTTTTTTTTTTTCCTCTACAAGCAACTGACTGGGAGAAAGCAAAGGTGAGGGAAGGATATCAGAAGAAATATGTCATGTGCCACCTACAAGTCCAAGGGCCACAACCCTCTCTCAAGACATCAACCATTTCTATTCCTTCCAGATCTTGAAAAGGTGCAGAAAATATCATAATCACATTGCAGAGCAAGGTTTATTTTTCTTTTTTGTATTTTCCTATTTTTTAAAAATTTTTGCATGTACAAAGTAATTAACAAAACTGTTTTTTAATGGTGATGATTGAATGATGGTCAGTCTTTCTTGGATCTCAGTAAACCATGGAAAAGGTACCACTGTGGACCTGAATGAGGATGGAGTCTTAACTAAAAAAGTCAGTTCTCAGGGCAAGTTGTAAATCTTCTCCATGGACAGCCATCCTTGGGCAAAGTGGCTTAGTTTGCCTGGTCAAATTATTTTTGACAGAAGAAAGCATCCCCAGCCTTGGTGCAGAATTGAGTTTAGAAGAGTGAAATCACAACCTGTCCTTTTTAAAGGAACCTTTTCTCTGAGGACATAGAAACCAAACTGGCAGATGTAACAGACCCTCAGCTCCAGCTAGAGCCAGCTCCTGGGGAATTGTGAAGTCAGCCAACTCTGACTTACACATCCCCTCCTTCCTTTGTAACCTGGTAATTAAGAAATTGCCCCCTGGAGTCAAACTGTTGGGATGCAAATCATGGCTTGACCATTTACTAGCAGTGTGACCTTGGGCAAATTACTTAACTTCTCTGGACCATGATTTCCTGACAGCACCTCCTGCATGGGTTTTTGTAAAGATTAAATGAGTTGGCACATGTAAATAAAGCCTTTATAATGAAGCCTGGCACATGGTAAACTCTTAAATGTGTCAAATTATCTGTCGATGTCCTTACTTACACTCCACCGTCAGTTGGTTACTCAGATTTTCTGACCTGGTGTTGGATTCATTGTCTGGGCATATCCCTCCCACTTCACTCCCATTACCATCAAAATTTAATATCTGCATGGAACGTTGAAGTTTATAAGATGCTCTTACAGCCTAAACCTCACATACGCTTCATCTCAACCTGGGGTATCATCCTCGTTCTGCCTGGCTGTCTTGGACAACTTAGCATCACTTTCTTTTCTCTATGTTTTGTCCTTTATCACAGTCCTGGGAACTGGATTTCCTAGAATTCTAACAAGCGGTTGACAGATTTCTATCTTTGTGAGAGTATCAGTAGAGAAAGGCACACCTGGGAGAGTTTGAAGGTGGAGGAGAAGCAGAGCCCTATTGCTCCTGAAGCCATAGGGCAGCCACGCAGGCTCTCCAGCAGAGAGCAGATGGATGGAGTGATGCCAGAAGCACTGGGCATCCTCCGCTGGCACTGTGATTCCTGACTTCCTGAATGCTAGTGATGGCTTTCCCCCTCCTTCACCCTGCAGCTTCTCTAAAGACCTTATATCCTCTAATCCCCTCTATGAAATCCCTTCCTTTTGGAAATTGAGTGTTTCCCATTTTCCTGACCAAACCCAGACTGATGTACCTGCTTTACATTAGATAACACATATTAAGTATGTTCTACATACCCAGCACTGCTTTAAGCTTTTCATACAAATTACCTATTAAATCATACAACAATGCAAGTTGAAAAGCAGTGCTATTTTCCTGATTTTTCAAATATAAAAAAGTGGGGCACAGAGAGGTCACACTGCTTCTGCATGATTATTACTAAGCTCTCCTGACTCTTAGCGTACAGCATGTTTACTCTGTGCCTGGCATTGTTCTGAACGCCTACCTGAACAGTGGGTCTCAGATTTCCCAAGGTAACAACACAGGTAGTTAAAAGCCAAGCAGGGATCTGTATGCCTTCCCACATCCAGTGTTTCTTTCTCTCAAACCTCTGATACCTCTTGCATGGAGACAACTTTATCAAGGTGATAAGGGCCGATAAACCATTATGGTTAAAGGCTAAGTTCTGCAGCTAAGAACGAGTGGCCTGCCTCCTGTTCTACATGGTCCTTAGATTTTTGTCATGGAAATGGTTTTATTCAAAAAAAATGTGCCTGTAATGGCGGGTCTGGAGGCCCAGGGAGAGTTTGTTATTGTCATACAAGGAAGAAGTCGGGGGAAATGAGAGAAGGAGAGAGGGAGTGAAGAGAAGAGGAAGTGAATGTGTAAGAGGGGTGAAGAGTAAGGGGAGGACGAGGCCAGAGGAGGAAGAGGGAGGAAGAAGGAAGGCAAAGTGATGGGCAGCTTTTCTGAACATCATGCCTACCAGCCACACAGAAGAGCCAGGGCAGAGAAGAGCATCTTCCTACTCCCTATTACTACCAGGGGATCCAAGTCCCCGTCCCTGCAAGGGCTAAGTGCAGTCACTAAAATATTCATCCCTCTGCCCTAGATTTACATCATAATGTGCAACCCATAAGTGTTAGTTATTTTGGTTGCTTGATAAAACTTTGATACATTCTGATTAACACACATATAATAAGTAGTCTAATTTATTACATTGTATAAAGACTTACAAAATATATGGCGTCTGTGCTTTTTCAAAGTGTAAGAAAACAGATAAGGCTTCAGACAGTCAATGAAAGATGGCTTTCATTAAGTTATGCAGTTATTGAATTTCTCTCCCTGTGCTGTACTCTCCCTGGTCTCAAAGCTGTCTGCCACATGAGCAATCACTTGGGGTGGGAATTCTTCCTCAATCTCTGGATGTGATCCTTGAAAATACGACTTGAATAATTGGGAAATTCTTTATTGAAGGCCTGCAAGCAATGAGGATAGGTGAGATAGAGGTCAGAGGAGCTGGTAAATGTTGTGCCGAGGCTATATGGAGAGGATGCCAACTTTGCCTCCCTGGGGCAGCTTGAAGCTAAAGAATATTAATCACCTACCCTGTGCTGGGCACTTTGAAAACCCTTTGGTTGGCATGTTAATCCTTCCTTTTTTTTTTTTTAAATAATAGATGAGAAGGTTAAGGCTTGGACAACATTATCTAAGACAGACTTAGAATGGTTGTTTTTGGGGATGCCTTAAAGTCATTGTTCTACATTTTAGATTAGAACCATAAACCAAGCTGCCAGGCCAATTGAACTCTCCAGATCATTGAATTTTGAATGGATTGGCTTAAGGATGGGAATTAAACCTAGACCTTCAACCTCCTCTGGGGTCTGTGAGTTCCCTCTGTTCTCATATTCTTCTAGTAAATCCTCTTCTGTTTCAGTTAGCAGGATCTGTTTCTGTTGCTTGCAACCAAAGCATTCTGGCTGATACAGAACAGGACTGGGTTTAAGCCCTGATCTTCGTGAAGCCAACAATAACTCTTGAAGTGAAGGGAATGAGACTCTCCCCTCCTGCTCATCCCACTAGGGACCCTATATTCACATCACGAGGTCAGACCTTGGACTAGGTGGACAAGAGTAGACGAGGCATTCTCCTGGACCAAACAGAGAACAGCTATGCCCCAGGACAGTGCACCTGTCCCGTATTCAGGGCAGCTCTGGGTCTGCCTGCCTAAGCCCAAGGGGCCAGGTGCTCCTCACCTTACCCTGATAAAAATCAGCAGGCATCCCTAATCCCTAGTTTCCTTATAATTGGCTTCCTGCACAGCTCACACCAAGCAAAATGGTCTGGGGGAGAGATTATGCTCTCTGTCCCCTTGGTGCACTGGTCTTTTTTTTCTAAGGGCACTCAGCATCCTCTTGTTGCCCTCTGTGCCTGCCCAGATCTGCATTCCAGGAGAACAGGTCTCACGCAAGGTCATCCCAGTGCCCATTCCCAGTCTGATCCAAATCTACTCCTGCCTCCTCTTTCCTTGGGGCCAGAAGCTAAGCAGATACTAGACATTAACAGAAGTATGGTGGTAAGATAAAGGGAGAGGACTATCCCATGGAGCCCAGGGATGGTCAGGCTTTATCTAGTGTGCTGCATGCCCTCCTAAGAGTGACACTTTGAGAGAGGATTTTCCAAACTGGGTGCATTAGGAGGCTGCCTGATGTTCATAGGGTCTAGAAACCAAATGCAAAGACTCTGACAAAAGATTAAGAAGAATTGTTAATGGGAGACACGCCAGTTCCCATCACACATTCAGAGGGCAAGTGTGGGGAGGAGGAGAAGGTATACTTTGTGGTTGAGTTTCCCGTGGACAAAAGTAGGAAAGAAGGGTGGGAATTAAAAGGGGGAAGATTTTGGTTCACTGTGGGAACAAATGCTCTAATTAGGGTTGCCTTCCCTGGTACTAAGCAATCTGTTCCTTTAAGTATCTGAGCAAGGGAGAGAGAGGTCAGCACACGGATACTGTTGGAAGGACTCCAGGCTCCAGAGGAGAAGACACGATCATGTGGTCCCTAAAGTCCCTCTCTCTTGAACATTCCAGGATTATAGTGTACTTAACTGTTGATGGACAATGGGGGAGTAACTAAATAAACTGTTCTATCCACATTCAGAAATCTTGACAAACTCTAAAAAGAATGAATCAGAGCTAAGTGTGCTAACACAGGACCAAATTTACAACCTATTGTAAATTTGAAAAAGCAAGCTGCAAAGAGGTATTTCCATATAACATAGTACATTTTGGAGGGTATGTGGGTACATGAATACAAACATGCAAACACACACACGCAGAGGTCAGGAAAAATAACACAAAATATAGGGGAGGAGCCTGGGACTGGAACTGGTTGTAAGAGAGTTTAGCCTCATTCACCATGTTTCTCTTCTTTCTTCTTTTTATTTGTTTAAACAAGGAGACTATATTAATGTGCTGCTTCTGGTATTAAAAATGAAAGGAAAAGTGCTGATGGTTATGAGGCTATTTCTCCCTGGTAGGGAATCTGAAGTTTAATGTTGACTGATGGTTGATTCATTCATTCATCAATAGCCTTTGAGTGCCCCCTGCGCACCCTCACTGTAAGGAGACGGGGTGGTGGAAAGACAGACAGAGTTCTCCCCCTTAAAGTGGGGGTAGAGGAACCAACCGGGGACTGCAATAGAGCAGAGTGTGAGGAGCACACAGTCCAGGCAGGAAGCATCAGGAGAAGCTTCCCAGAGCCCGAGGGCTGAGGCCAGGGGCGGGGGATCTTAGAGTCGGGCATGAGAATTCTCGGCACAAGCCGTGCAGAAGGGTGGCCTATTTGAGAACATGAAACAAGTGTGTTATAGCTGCTGGGGTGGTGGGGGGTGGGAGGGACAGAGATAGATGAAGCTAAAGATAGAGGCAGAAGGCAGATCCTAGAAGGACTTAGGGGTCATGTTCCAGAGTTTAGACTTTAGCCTAAATCCGTAGGGAGTCATTGAAAAATTATAAGCAGATGAGAGGTTAACTTCAGGCTAGTTAAAGGAAGTTTCTGGGCTGGGTGGCTCTGGGTGGTCTTCAGAACACCGCACATAAGCTTTCTACTTCCATATACCACAGTTCTGATTTCAAAGAGGCACAACCGAATCAACTTGTAATTATCCGTATGCAGATGAATTGCTTTGTGGATTACCTGTGGCAAATGAAAAATGTTAACCCGTAACTAATGTTCCATTCTTGCACAGGACACTGTTGGCTGCCTTCCCATCCTCAGTCACCAACTCCCCTAGGCCTGCAAACTCATTTTAATGCTGGATGGAGCCAAACCAAATCCAGAAGGAAAATCTCTGTGGAAAATGATGAAAATAATGCATAAGAAAGCCAAATGTAAATGGCAGCTCATTCAGGGAACCACACACAGCAGGGACCCATTCGTTCCTGACAACTCCAATGTCCACAGCTGAGTCCCAGCAGCCATAGGAAGGGGGCTGGGGAAGGGGAAGGGAAGGGACTTGGCCATTGGTGGGACTACACCTGAGTCCTGTCTCCTCACTGGATCCCTGATGTTTGGCAGGTCACTTCATCCCTGGGCATCAGTCTCTTCATCTGGTATCTAACATGGATGACACAGGGAAAGGCTATGCAGGTTTAGGGTCAGGCATGGTGAGACTGGAAATCAAGCACAGTCAAAACTGCACTTGAAAAATAGAACAACGGACCCTTAAGTCCTCTTTGAATTGTGAACACCAGACACTTGGAAGCCTCAACGTTTCCATTTATTTTATTTTTTCTTTTTCATTCCCCATATTTTCCTGATTCACTGAAGGTGAAGGTCTGGCTTAAAAGGCTGAGGGAGAGATGGGAGCAGGGTGAGGGGCAGGGGATGCAGAGGTGAGATCCATGGAGGCTTCTCCCGCACTCTCCACACCAGCTCGGCCCCACTGTACCACTGTAGCTACCACAACTGCCTAAATGCTTTTTGTTGTGGGGGTTAAATAGATAGATATGAATTACCCAGTGTCTATCATGTGGTTTGGGGCCTCCCCTTCTGTCTACTGGTCATGGGTAATTGACAACAGATTGCTCAGCCCTGGAACCAATCACTCTAGAATGGATCGTACATAATAGAGCTGAAAGTTTCTTTAAAATAATCTTAACTAAATTGCTGAATTTATGGAGGAGGAAACTGAGGCCGGGGAGGGGAATGAGCTACCAGAGCCGCACTGCTAGTGTGTGGCAGGGCTGGGACGGGGTCCCCACCCTCCTGACAGTCCTCATCTCCTTCCGTCCACAACAGGTAGCGTCCACAGGAGCCTGGCTCTGTCTGTGCAGGGAATGAAGCAAAGCCCTCCAGTCCTAAGCTCACAAAAACTTTTCTTAAAAATCATGCTCTCCTAAACGTGGCGAGCAGAGTCTTTGTTTACTACTGATCAAACACTCGGGTGTAGGAGATGGGGTATTATGAATTCAGAGACTTGGGACTTCCTCGGAAGCTGAGGAGAGGCTGCATTATCCTTGGTTTTGTGGAGGAAAAATACTGTAAACCATATCAGTAAACAAAGAATGCTGAAACCAAGTCATCAGCGGCTGCCACACCCTCCACCCCCCAAGGCAAAGAAGACAAGCCTGCAGCCCGGTGCCTGCAGCCCGGCCTCTGCAGCCACTCACAATGGTGCACTCTGAGAGGACTCAGAATAAGAAAGGACAGGATACTGGCCCTAGAGAGCCAGGTGCTTGTCAAAGGAATGAATTCAATGAGCCTGAATGTTTCCTCCCTTCCATACATAGAAAAGCACTAAATTCTTTAAATTGAGATGTCTGGTTTTCTTCAGTTAACAAGTAATCTTTTAATGTTCTAACTACCTGGTCTTTGTTGTAAAACTCCTATATGTCTTGGTCCCTCCCCTACCTCCCCTACCTCTTCGGAGCAGTCTGAGAGCAATCTGGGAGGCTGTCATCCAGGGCTGAGTCCTCAGAATGGTCCAGTAAATAAAACATAACTCAACTTTTAGGTTGTGCATTTATTTCAGTTGACAGCTTCTTAAGTATTTGTGATAAACCCTCCCTGTCCCCAAATTCTACCCCAATTATTATAAATAGGTCCGTTCTGCAGATTTCTATAAAAACCCTCCTCCCTCCTCCCTCAAGCCCAAGCATGGGCAGGACCCACCAAGATCTACCCAGGATAAACCATCTGGGCAAGTGCCCTCCCCTCTCGGGAATGGTGCAAAGGTTGGTCAGGACACAGGTGGCTTCCCTGTGATGAGGAGGTATTCAACAAAAGAGAAGCAGCTTGATGTTTTCTTGAGCCTCCATGGCCTCAGCTCAGGCTGGTGCCTGACTTCCCTGAGGATTACAAGAGCAAAACTGAAAATTTCTCTCAGACTTCAAGAGTCTGTATTCCAGGAGGGAATCTTCTTTCCTGCTGGGTGTGTGTCATGTTGGATGACTGGCCCACTGATACCAAACACCCGCCTGGAAGTGTGTGATCCTGCCAGATGTTTCTTTGCATCCAGCTGTAAAGCAACTTGAACACTGCATCTCTGGTTTGAGAGCCGCATCCTTGCAAACATATTCTGATCATTCACGGGATGTGGGAATCGCTGGATTTAGGAAGCGTAAGGTCGGGGCTTTAGTGTCAGGCAAACAGGGTAAGTCCTGGCCCTCCACTGACACAACCTGCAAGTTCCTTGTGCCCCAATTCCTCCTTTGTGAAACGGAAACAACCGCAGCAGCCTCCCAGAGTCATCACACAGGTGTGGTGATGCAGGTAAGCCTCCTCATAAATGAAGGTGACACGGGGGTGTGCAGTGAGGAGCAGATTTTCTCAGAGGAGACAGCGAAGGTTCTATCTTGTTCACCACTGTATCCCCAGCCCTTAGCCCAGGGCAGGTGCTTGATACACGTGAATAAAGAGAGAATGAATGAGAACCTGAATGGCCTCTGATTTGCAGCCTTGTAGGTACTTAGCAAAGGCCTTGACTACACTTGTAGCAAGAACTTGATTAATTAAGGCTCCAACTTACACTTAACAAGTCAGAACCACTTCAGAGATGAACCACTGCAAAGCCGTCTTCCACCAGCACCTGAACTAAGAGTTCACTCCCTCTCATCCTACTGGCCTCTTTGTGCCACCTGTCCTTTCCAGCTTCTAGCCCACAGCGGGGAGTGGGGTGCAGGGGCCCTGTTACCTTCTCAGCCACTAAATACCAGGCGTTCTCCTCACTCCCTCCCCTAGAGAGCTGCAGGTTCAGATAGCAATGTAGATGCCACTGCACGAGGATCCACATTCTGGAAGGGTCCGTGGTGAGCAGCAGCTGATGCAGCCTCCCTTGGTGCCTCGCGGCAGTACGTACAAAGGCACAGCAAGGACCACCACTCACACGAGCACCAAAATCTGGCTCTGGTAGTTAACCTACTGCCAGAATTGAGGGGAAAATGCTATCTCCCATCAACAAAATGAAAATGAAAAAAATCCACTCATGGCCACCAAAGCTTCTGAGGCTGAAAGGAAGCAAACCTGTTGACCTGAGAGACAATTCATCCCTTTACATACTCTGCGATCCAGAAGTCAGTACTGACCCAAATACTGAGCCATCTTTTTCCTCCTAAACAGGTCCTGGTTTGATCAGGCAAAATGCTGACCTCCAAGCAACATCCCCAACTCTCCATCCCCACTCCTGCTGACAACAACCAAGATACACACATCATGGCTTTTATTCTATAGATAGTCCCTAAATTTCAAAAATCTGAGAGCAAATGGATGTGGAGGACATGAAATGGCAGTGACATGTTTTTCCTAAATACATGGTTTTCATAAGAAGTTGCTGTAATGGTGACCAAGATATGAAGAAACTCAGAGGCTTTTCAAATGGAGAATTGTCATTTTCTATCCATTGTATCCTTTCAGAGTGTAAAATCACCAGAAGGTGATAGTGGGCATTATTAATAACAATAGATAAGATTAACTGAATCCTTTCGTGCCAGGCATGGTTACAAGCTCTCCATGACTATTGATTCATTGTATTCTCCCAGTTACCTGCTGAAAAGTACAGAGAAGTTACACAGCTCACTTAAAGTCACAAGGCCTTTAGATGCAGAACTAGGTTAAAAGACAACAAATAACGTGAAAACCCAACAGAATTCATTAAAACGAGATGAGTGAAATAAAAAAGGATCACAACAGAACTCAAAAATGCAGCATCAGAATGAAAATTTGCATTGGTAGCACACAAAAGCAAAATGAACACAGGAAAACTGAGTCAGTGATGAAAAAGTAAAATAAGATGTCTAAGAAGGCAGGTAAATGCGAAAGTAACAAATGACAATATCAGAACACGTAATACACACAGAGGGCAGAGATTCTAATCACCATCTGTATTTGTGGGGAACAGGATCAGTAAACAAAGCTATTGTAAATATCTCTTATTTCTCTTGGTAAAATTTTAAAAAAGGAAAAAAAAGCTAAAATCAAACAATTAAAAAAGATTAATCATAATTGTAAGATTAAAAGATCTTATCATATTCCATAAAAAGAAAGTCAATGGGAAAAAACCTTTTTCCTAGATATACCTAGCTAAATTAACTAATTAACTAATAATTGTATTAAGGATGAATACAATTATTAAGACAATTAGTAAAATAATTTTACTCATAAAAAATTAAGTTAGAATCTCACCTCCAATCCCACATCAAAACAACTTTCAAATACAGGTATTCCTGCTTCTCAAAAGTTTACTTTATGTTTCTTTGTTTTTTCCAAAGACCTACATTAGTACCTGTTTTCACTAACTGAAAGAAATCCGAAGAGGATTTTCCCTTTAAAAAAAAAAAAAAAAGATGAAAAGCAAAAATAGCGTTGGGTGCTTGCTTTGCAGCAAGCCATTAAGCACCCCAACCAGAATGGTGCTGCCAGGCTCCTCCCCAGAAACTACACCCAGCATCTCAACATCAGGACTCCATGGCTTTGAACTGTGTCTGTGAGCATGTGTGCTTTGTCCTGATTTATTCTGTGCATCCGCTAGCAAGATGTGGCCTCAGGTAATTGCTCTTTGCTTTATGCCATTTCAGCTTATGAAAGGCTTCATAGGAACGCTCTACTTTTGGATTGGGGGGACACCTGTAGAGTTAATTTAAAATGAGCCACGTATAACCTTAAGGAAAAAAAACTTCATTAGTATTATTTGCATTTTTGGATGAAGAACCTTTTTCTTTTTGCTTAGAGCATAAAGTAATGGGAAAAAATCACAAAAGAAAACATCAATGGATTTGACTAATACAGTTTAAAATTTATACCCAAAACAACCTAATCAAAATTTGAAAGCACAAGAGAGTAATATTTCTTACCAAAAAATGTAGTAATGGATTACTATTAAAAAGAGGAAACTAGAGATAGATATTTTGCATTTTAATTGGGAAGCAATAATCACTTCAATTACAAATATATGTGAGTATAAAACGTACAAAACAAAAAACATATACCCATAAACATTTTGAAAATGTTCACATTTCCCAGTAATTGACAAAATGCAAAATAAAAGGTGGCTGCAGTTTTGATTATTAAGTGAGCAAAACAAAGGATAGAGCAGTTGGTTTTTAACTGCTGGTAAGTCAGTTCCTTTCTGGAAGCCATTTCTGCACTGGGTACCAAGAATGCTAACAGTGTATACATTGGACCCGTCAATTCAACTCCTAGGAATGTACCTCTCTCACCAATAAAACAAGTACGTGAGGGAATATACAGGAAGACTTCACCAACCCCAAGATGCTCCACGACCCTGTTCTAGATTATTTTAAAAATTGCCATCAACATCAGTCCTCATGGGTGTTTTGACTTTCTGAATTTGTGGAGCACGTTCCCAAATGTCATCTTATTTAATTTTTGAAACAACTCCCTGAGGAAGGCATTATTATCATTATCCCCGCTTGAAGACACTGGAAGACAAAAATGGACAGGTCAATGTAGCCTGATTTAAGGGTCACAGAAAGTTATCTCTTTTGGCTGAAATCATGCCACCAAGACACGAAAACATGACAGAATGGGAAGGGTGGATCATCTAGACCAACTCCTTTCTCTTACAAGTTAAAGAGTTGGCATTTAGAGAGGGGAAGATTCTTACTGAGGTTCACGTGGTAACTGAGGAACACTCTCTTGCACTAACTCATTGTAAAGCACAAACATTCCAGGGAAGGAAGACCTGCTCTCAAACTCTTCTCTTTGCTGTTTGTTAGCTTATTAGCTAAAACACAGGCACCTGAGATGTTGGAAGTGGGACATGTGATGTGTCAGTTGTGATGGAGAAATAGGAAGTTAGGGAAAATCTGAAAAAAGTCCCACACTCACCAGGTAGGGCTCTGGTCACACAGTGATCCTGGGGATAGGTTCAGAAGTAGGAACAGGAGAAAGAGAGAACCAATCCCAGCTGCCTACTGTACTGCTCAGGCCAGGATAGGCTCTGCTATCTCCTGGCACAAGGAATTCCTGGTTCAGGCAGCTGTGTTAAGGACCACATCTACCTTTTCAGGCCAACCAGGCGCCTAGGAGCCCTGAGATTTCTCAGGAAGGACCCCGGACAGCGCTCCACTGGCATTCTATAGAGAAAAACCAATCAGACCTTCCTTGAACAGAGATCCTAACCAGGAATGTACAGGAGAGTCCACGAGGAGCTTCCCTGGGAGATTCTAACCCTGGTTTCAGCCTCTCTCCTCGGCTGCTCTGAATCCACTTGGTAGTACGTTTATCAGATACTTCACTATTTAAAAGGAGAAGCACAGACGAGTTGGTTTGGGGAGCTTTTTCAGGTCTGCAAAATAAGAATTGGGTTTGACTTTTATGTGTCAGGTGTCTTCATATTTGACAAGAGCAGATGGATATTAACGAAGCCAGAACCCACCTGGAGCCTTTCAAGATCATTTCCTGCTGGCTGGGGCTGCGATTCCTCCATCAGCTCCTTTAGGGCTACTTTGCCAAATCCCTGCCCTGCCACTCATTCTCAGCTTCCGCCTTGGCCTCTGCTCCCAGAATGGGGGAGGCCAGCCCCAGCTGCAGAGTGTACCTTTCCCTCCAGACCTCTGCTTCCAGCTGAGCCCAGGTGTTCACTCTAGAGAAGGGGACGATGTCCTGTGGGTCCCCTCCCTGCCTCTCTCAACTCCCTGACTCCACTACCAGATAACCTGCCCTCCCTCCTCCCTCCCATCCCCCTGTAGTAAACAGACTAATTTGGAATTGTTTACAGCTATGGATCTCAGCAGCAGTATTTCCACAGGCAATTTGTTACTAATAAAAGCAAACGTTCTGAAGTTTGTGAATGATTTCCTCTTTACTTTTTTTAAATAGGAGCAGATTCAAGGTTATATTGGTAATAAAATCTCTTATTCTTGTGCATTGTCTTCAGGGATGGAAGACGGAGCTTCTAGTCCCCAGGGGCACAGTGCATGCTCCACCCACCCTGTGCGGTGCCCTGGGGCTGATCCGTGGGCACTGCTGATTTGGAGCTTTGTGAGGCTTGGCTGTTTGCACTGCTCAGGGAGTAAGAGCTCCTTAGGGCAGGGACCTTGCCTTATTGTCCTCTGGGCTCCAGCCCCACACACAGTGCCTGCATACTGTAGGTGCTCAGTCATGGTGGAGTGGCAGAAGGCGGTGTTTTGACTGATGAGCTTGTTGACTAACTGAGATCTGCATCGTGAACATGTGTAGAATGTGGCTGTGTGGGGTCAGGTCTGAGCAGCAACGATACCCAATCCTCAGTCTCCTCATCCCGGCTCTGTGGATTTCCTCACCTTGTCAGCTTTCCAACCTCAATTTAATGTCTCTGATAGACTCACCTTTTGTGACCCAGGAGGTGCTTAGAATTGTCTTTCTCAGAACCCCATTTCATGATTCGGCTAATCTGGTCAGAGAACATTTATGGGATGTTCAGGTGCTCGGTAAGCATGTCCTGCCCTCTGGCCTACACTGAGCGCTCCTCATGGGTGGGCATGTCTTCTGCCTCTGCATATATTCCCCCCTTCCAGCATCGAGGACTACCTGTGAGCTCCATCAGCAATTTGAACTGAGTTGAAACACACAGGGGCATGATGATAAAGAAATTTTAAAAATTTGGCTGTCAGAGGGACCTGGGTTCAGATCACAACAAATCCCTTCAGATGCTGTGTGATCTTTGGCAATTTACATAACCTCTCTGACTCTCACTTTTCTCAACTTTAAGATGCGCACAATAGAGCATCCATTACAATGACAAGTCGTGCCCTTGTTAAGGTCAGGAAGAACCACATCTTAGAGAAACTGCCCACCTTTTTTTTCACTTGAATCCTGATTCCTCCACTCCCCACCATGTTTTGAGTCCCTAAGAGTCATTAGCAGGTCAGTAGTGCCACGAGGCCACCAATGCATTGTCATTAGGGACTGCCAGTCCTTTCCAATGGCCTCACAGAACCAGAACAGGGACAGGCAAGCCTAACCAGCCACCAGCAGCACTGCAGCCTGGCTGCCTGGGGGCAGTGACCAGGGCGACAGGCCCCCTGGCCACCGCAGGGACCTCAAGGTGGCTCATGTTGCCCTTCAGATGTTGGGGAGGGGGCTCTCAGCACATCCGGCTCCCCCAGGAAGAGACATTTGCACATACCTGGAGTGACAGATATGCTAAGCATCACACTTACCCTTAGTTCCAGATCCTTTGCCCCCACCCCCAAGTTCTGCCCAGGCGCCTCGTTAACGGCAACCAGCCAGCCAAGGAATGTGCCTTTCCCCAAATTAACACACAACCACACAAACACACGTGCAAGTAATTCTAAGAGCTAGTTTACCAAGAAGTCATGATGTGCCAGACACTGTTTTCCATGTACTCATTCATTAATACTTCCCTCAAGTCTGAGACATAGGTATCGTGAGGATGAGGAAAGGGAGGCACAGAGAGATCAGGAACCTGTGCAAGGGCCAGATGATGGCCCACCAGTCCAGCCTCTCTAAGCCATCGTGTCTTCCGCAACGGTCCCACACACCAACAGCCACCATGCGTAGACCCCTGACACATTCCAGAAGCTATTTTAGATGTTACGATTTCTATACTCTGAAAGGGGAAATTGAAATTTTGAAAAGTTAAGTGACTTACCCAAGATCACACAGGCAGAAAGTGACTATAAGGCCAAGCCTTGCTAACATGCACTGCATCCCAAAAGACACTTTCCTTTGGAAAATGGGGAGCAGAAGGAAAGGGAGCTCCACGGAGAGTAACTGAAAAGGAAGCCTCCTTATAGGGTGATCCTCGCTGGGTCCGAGACCTGGAAGAGACAACTTTCTCTCCTGTCTTTGTTCCGTCCTCCAGCACCTGTCAGTTAGGTCGAACCTGGGAGTTTATTTCCTTCCCACATTAAGTTCAGGTTCCACGTTAAGTAAAATCCTTGTAGCCTTGACCTGTTGCTCCTCCTCCTCCTCTTCCTCCTCTGCCTTTGAGCCTAATGCTATTATTACCATCCCTGGAACCTCTCCAAGACAAGCACTGCCAAGAGAAGCCATTGTCTTGTCAGGAAAGTCCATTAAGGCTGTCAGGCTCCCTAACAAATCAATCAGGCACCAAGAGGTCTTTCAAAATGGTATCATTTGCTATTCAGGCAGAAACAGATAACCATCCCGGGTGAGCGGCAGAGGCACGGGCCTTGGGCCAAGTGGCACCGTGGCCTCAAGAAAAGAGCTGACATTCTCCACCAACAAATAGCGTGGGGTGTGCTTCCTTCTCCCATATTAAACAAAACAAAACAGCCCTTTTCTTGACTCCTCCTTTCCCATCAGCTAGTATCCCATTGGTAATTGTCTGTGTCTCGTTCTCAACTCTCTGGGATGTGAGCTTTACTAGGGCACAGAACTCTTTCTGGTTTGCTGATTTGTATCCTAAGCTTTTAGAACAGAGCTTAGCACATAGTAGGTGCTATTTTTGCATTAATAATTAGTCTTTCCCACCACCAAACTTTATTGCATAATCACAGTTAACCCTGGTAGCTGTCAAGACGTGCCACTTAGATCTCCCACGCCATCCAGTCCCATCAAAAACCTTCCTGGCTCCCCGCTGAGTACAAACTCCCAGGCCGGCAGTGAATGTGCCCCACATTTTTGTCCCCTTGCTCTGTCCTCGCTGTGACTCCCACCTCCTCCGTACACGAGGCCTGTGTGCCGGGAAAAGGGACTGACCACATCTTTCTCCCACTGGGTCGCTGCTCCTGGTTTCCCTTCTTTTGAATGAAGCCTCTGGGACCCAACTGTCTCTCACTGGCCATTTCAAGAATCCCTTCCCACACCAATACTGCACTGGGGCCACACTGGTCTTGAAAGGCCACAGTGGACTTGACAGTGCCTCTCATGTCAGCTAACTCACTGAGTAAATGTTTAGAGATATTCACTTCAGGCAACAAGAAGAGGACTTTAAAGCCATTTATCTACTTTTCACTTAACAGATGTTTTTGCTCTGTTCAAGGAGCGGGGACCTAGAAGCAAGTAGGTTACCCTCCCCAACTTCAGGGCGGTGCCAGTTGGGAGACGAGAGAGCTGCATGAACAAACAGTTCCAAGGTCATGCTATCAAGGTCCTGTCAAGGGAAGCATTGGGTGATATGTCAGTAGGATGGGGGGAGGGGCTGGGAAGGCTGAGAGAGGAGGGGGCTGAGCCAAGGTCTAAAGATAGGGGAGGGGTTGGAGAGAAGGGGTAGCCTCCTAGAGCAGAGACCAGTGAGGGACAGACTCAGTAATGTTTGTTCAATTCAAGTCAATCTTTTATTTGGAGGTACTGGGGATTGAACCCAGGACCGCATGCATGCTAAGCAAAGGCTTTACCACTGAGCTGTATCCTCCCCTTCAAGTCAATCTTTGTGAAAACTTCTGTCTTTGATGCTCTTGCAAACATTTCATGATATACACACAATGCTTTCATTAACTAAAGAAAAACTCAGATGCCTTAGAACTAGACATGCTTTTTGAAACTAATAGCAGGATCTTGGATTTCAAAACAGCCTTTTTAAAATTTCCAGATGATTTCATATCCGTGATACATTTGAGTTTTTGTTTCTCACATCTGTCTTGTAGATATAAAGAACATGGCATTAGCACTCCCATTTCACAGATTTGGAAATAAACTTGGGAATGTTGTATGGCTTGCTAACATACACAAGCTGTTTTAAACACCGATCCCTTCTCTCCCCCTCCTAAGACTTTCTGCTCCATTGGGAGGTCATTTCCCAGAGTCTAAGGATGAAGTAGTTTAGGGGCTCCTTGCAGCCCTTAAAACCTATTGAAATTTGCCAAGCATTTTTCAGGGCATTAAGTTCTGTATCTTTCATTATATATCACAGGGACTGAGATTTTAAAATGTGTACAAAACCACTGCATCATACGACAACTAAGGCCACTTAGGAAAAACAGACATCTTGGCTTTCATGATGTCCTTGACCAAGGACAAACTTGGAACTGGTTTATACAGCTCCTACCTAGAACAAAGTTTCTGGGGGAAGCAGCATGAGGCTATGTGTATAGTACAGACTCCTCTGAGCTGAACTGCCTTCATGCCTGCACTAAAGGTCTCCTAGGAAGTACCTGGAAATAGCCACCAGCTGCTCTGATTCTAGCATAGCTAATGCCCTCCAGCCAGAATTTGAACTCTATTTGTGCACAGTGTTTGGGTTCAGTGCCTCTAAATTTAAAAGACCTTAGCAATGTCTAACACCCACCGTCTGATTTGGGTTAAATATCATTAAAGTCTAATGAAGTGATTGCTAGAGGGGAGCTCTACTGAGGCCACCTGACGGCCAGATGCACGCACTAGTCTGTTCATCCCAGTGGGTCTTTGGAGGACAACCTCAGGGAACATCAGATTCACCTGCGGTGCTTATTAGCTGTCTAGCTGTCCAGAGCTAGACCCACTGAGCCCATCTCTGGGAAGGCCAGCTGCAGGCAAGTGTGGGGACGCTGGGATGGAAGGAGACTGGGAGGAAGGATGTTCAGTGTGTCCCAATCATCCCAGGTGACAATAACCACCTGGGCAGGGGCCTGAGAGGCTCCAAGTTTGACAAGCACCCAGCCAGTAGGAAGCACTGATTTATTTGGTAGTTTCCGAATCTGGCCCTACATCAGAATTGCCTAGAAAGTCTCAAAACAATTCTGATCCCCAGATCCACTTCAGAACAACTGAGTTGAATTCTTTAGGGATGAAACCCGTGACTGTGATTTTTAGATTCGTGGGTGATTCTGATGTTCGGGCAAAGAAGAGGATGATCAGAGAAGTGTTGCTCTGACAGAGTAACTCTGGACATCCACAAAGACCACATGACTTGTATGTGGTGGATTGATTTCTCACCTCTGGGCCTGTCGCCCTTGTGGGGATTTGAGAGAAAGCGGGGTAGTCAGCACTCAGACGGAAGATGAGTAGATGATACATCCCTGCACACGTGGGTTCCGATCAGGCCTTGGAGAACCAGACCTGGGCACCAGAATCAGACCTATGAGGGTGCAGACTGTACCTGGCAAGTCATCTGAAGGCCCTGTTTATTCATCTCTAAAGTGGAGATAATATTAATTTCAGCCTAATGAGATTGTTCAGAGCAGGGATGGGCACATTACACCCAAGGGCTAAATTCAGCCATCCAGTTTTTATTTTTTTTCATAGTCTGCAGACTAAGAATGGCTCTTATATCTTTAAATAGTTACATTTTAAATTATTATGTTAAGATGTTACCTCTTGACTTGCAAAGCCTAAATTATTTACTATCGGGCCTTATTGTAAGAAAGTTTGCTGACCCCAGGTTTAGAGGGTTAAAAGAAATAATCTATGTGAAGTGCCTAGCATATATTACACGTTATTAACTTTCCAAGAGCTTTTGGGATCTGAGATCATCCTTTTCCAGCAGCCAGAACGAAAGCAGGGACAGCAGTCCTACAGCCACAAGAAGCTGAATTCTGCCAACAACCAGGGGTCCTGGAGGAAGATCCCCAGCTCCAGGTGAGAATGCAGCCCTGTTGACACCTTGGCTTCTGCTGGGTGAGACCCTGAGCAGAGGACCCAGCCACACTGTGCCCAGTCTCCTGATTCTCCAAAACTGCTATTATAAAACAGATTTTGTTTTAAGCCACTGAATGTGTGGCACTTTGTTAAGCAGCACGAGAAAACTCAGACAAGCCTTCAGACACCAAAAAGCTGACCATTCTTTCCAGGAAAAGGCACCCCGACTTTCCCCTCATGCTCTATAAGTCACCCACCTACTTTTTTGGGTTATTCTTTTTTTTCAATTAAAAAATTTTTTTTTTATTGAAGTGTAGTTGATTTACAATGTTAGTTCCAGGTGTACAGCGAAGTAATTCAGTTACACTTTGTTAGACATATACATACATATATATTTTTTCTTTTCAGATTCTTTTCCATTATATGTTATTATAAGACATTGAATACAATTCTCTATGCTATGCAGTAGGTCCTTGTTGTTTATCTATTTTATATATGGTAACATGGGTCTGTTCCCTGCATCATCTTTCAGATTCCCTGCAATCCATGGAGGCCTATGTGACTATCCCTTGCCCTCAGGGAGTTTGTAGTCCTTGGAACACAGGCCCTTGGGAGTGCCACTCGGCTGTGCATGAATCTGTCCACTCCTGGGGCTCGGGGCAAGGGATGTTGACATGAACAAGCCAAAGCTCCTGACTTCAATGTGTGGCTAGTTCAAGTAGAGCAGGGTATGGGAATGCCTTCAAGGCAGCATACAGGGAGCATGAGAGAGAACGGTTCTGGGTCTGTTATGCTTAGCAGTGTCCACTGAGGCCTTTGTGTGCCTGACACTCTGCTCTGCTCTGATGATGCGAAGTAATTCAGCTCGCAAGCAGCTCACCCAGTCCTGGGACTCTGGTCCAGCCTCACAGCATCTACATCTTCAGCAGTGCCATTTACCTTCAACCCAGCTCTAACATGCCTCCCATCAAGAGATTGCCAGGTCCTTTAAGGCAGGAACTGAATCATGCCCATGCCTACATTCCACCCCATGACTCACAGAGAGGTGAGAATTTAATTTACCAATTTAATTTACTAATTCTCAAGGCCCTCTTCTCGAAAATGTAAGCAAATTCCTAAGCAAATTTCCACCTGTTTTCCTTCCACTGACCTTCACAAAAGCATGGGCATTGAATCTTCAATACACTGAAGGTCTGTTCTCCACAATTATAAAACAGTGACATTAAATCCTCATAAAATAAACACAAGTGAAGTGGATGAAAGGTTTAATCCTTTGCCAAAGGTGTGGGTTAATCCATGTGCATGTAGGTGTGTGTGTGTGGTGTGTGATATGTTGGCAAAAGCAGCCATTTTTGGCCTTTGAGTAATTTTTTTCCTTTGACCTCCACTGGCTGGCTGAGCCAGTCGAGGAGAACGGAGTCACAGTAAGGCTTCTGTACTCTGCCCATGCCGAGAGCTCAGCTGCTCCTGTGGCTGCCAGGATCTGTGTGCCCTTAATACAAATAATCATTAGTAGCACAAAAATCTTAGTCCCACTTTAGCTGATCTGCCTTCCCCAAAGGCACCAATACACCATGAAATATGTACCTGGCCAGCTCATGGAGACACAATCATTGGCTGGTCCAGGATGGGCAACTTCATTACGGTAAGAAGTCAAAATTAAACAGGACCATCAGCTAAGCCCCAGATACAAGGTGAAGACATTTCCACGCTACATAGTGTGTTGACACTATTCAACAACTCTCCCTTTTTTTGCCCGAAGTCTCAGTACATTTTATAGACATTTTCGAGACCACTTCAAGGGCCACAAATGAAATTCTAAAGCTTCTCAGGATCAGCAGGGTGTGAAAGCTGGAAAATACCTCAGCAATAATCCAGTCTCACTGCCTATCTTCTTGATTTACACATGAGAAAACTGAGGCTTAAAGACAGAAAGTCATTTTTCTAAAGTTACATTCTGAACTAGATGCAAAATAGAAACTAAAACTGAAGACTTCAGCCTCCCAGACCAGAGTTTCTCATTCTCGACACTACTGATGTTTGGGGTCAGGTAATTGTTCGATGTGGGGAGCTGTCATGTGTACCATAGGATGTTTAGCAGTATCCATGGTCTCTACCCACTAGATGCCATAGAAACCCCCCACCCTACTAAGGAAAATCAAAAAAAGTCTCCGAACATTGTTGACTGTCTTCTAGGGGGCAAAAATCACCCCTTTTAAGAACCAGTGACCTGAATGAATAATGCCAGTCTATGTGAATTCTGGCTCTAAGAAGTACCTGGTTGTGTGATCTCAGCAAGTCCCTTAACCTTTCTGAGCCTGAGTCTCCTTATCTTTAAAGTAAAAATAGTGCCAGCTTTATAAGCTCACGTGATTGGTGAATATAAATGAAGTTACGTATGGAAGTCCATCGTAAAGTACCAGGCACACAGTAGGCGGGCAGTGGCTATTATTTTTAAATCATTTTTCTGAGATGTGATAGTTTGATGCCAGTCTATTTCCAGCAAACTCTTTCTCCTCGCTGCAATTTGCTGGAAATGCCACTGAACAATCATTTCATAGTGGGGACGGCTACCTTGGCAGCAGTGAGCTGAGCCGGTGGCCTTCTCACATTTGGAGGAAAGAGGAGGGGTGCCTGAAAGTCAGACAGGGCTGTCCTGGTTGTGCAGGAAGACAAACTATGTGCTGTTTGTTTGTTTTTGTCATGTCTTTAAGCCTCCTTATCTCCAGCTGCAGGATTCGGCAAAATAAAATTCAATTAGTTATTTATCATCCTTTTCCTAGCTGAGTAAGTCAACCCCTTTATTGCTGAAACTCATAAAAAATGTGGAATTGCAAAGACCTCTGAAGATTTCAAGGTTTTGAGATGGAAAGGCCTTAGCATAAGAGGGGAGAAGTAATTTTTTTCATAACAAAATAACCATGCTGCTGTTGTGATCACAGATAATGTTCAGATATGAACATAAACAGAAAGTTCAGTGCTGGGGTTTACAAACTTTGGCTTCACCACGAAATCTGCATGTGCAGAAACAATACCGTACAATACTTGAGAGTGGGACAGCTTTTGCTGTTCAGGCTGCCTCTCCCTGCTTCCATCCCATCACAGGTGTTTATGCTGGTTGGGATTTCAGGGGACTTGAAGACACATAAGCGTCTTCAGAGTCAGGACTGATCATCTCATATCCACCCTGATAACCACAGGGTCAAAGGAATGTGTGCTGGTGACTTCTTGGGTTCACCCCTGTCTCCTTTCTACCCTGGAGAATGGCAGTGGTTCCCATTCCACTCCAGCCCCTGCTTTGACCAAGCAAGTGTGTGCTGAGATAGCTGCCCTTGACCTTCACTCCCATCTCCAGGATCTGTCCATCCACACAATGACATCTCATGCCCCAACCCTACATCCAGATGTCAGCCACCCAATTTCCTTGGCTTTTGTTAGTGTGACTCTGATTTTTTTTTCCCCAAACCATCATGAGGTTTGGGAGAGCTCTGCTGTCTCTGATCATGGCCAGCTTCCAGGTCAGGGTTCCAGGTCAGGGGACTCTGATGTAGCTAGGAGGCACCTGTTCTCTTTCATCTGTCATGGGAGCCAGTGGCGCTGCCCTGAGGTATTCCTCTTAGATGATGTGAAAGATGACTTTGGATTCCTTAGGAAGTCCACTAGGACTAACCATCAGAAAGACAGCCCAACTAAGGAGCTTCGCAAAGAGTCACATCTATTCCTGAAAATCTATTCTCCATCATGATACCCACCATAGAAGGGTGTGTTTTGTTTGTTCATGTAAGCTCCGCACTGAGAAGTCCTTATCTGTCTCATTCCTGTAATTCACACATAATAGACACTCAAAAATTTTTTTGTAAATGAATAAACGAACAAATGTGGGATAGGGCAAACATCCTCTTAGGCAGTGTGCAGACCTCCAAGTGTACTAAACCCACAGTCCTTCATCCCTCATTGCCTGGGTAGCTTAAACCAGAGGTCATAAGCTGGTGGCCTGGGGCAAAATTCAGCCACCAGTGTTGTTACATCCATAGATTGTCCACACACGTGCTTTATAGATGAAACTGAATTATTCACGTTTTAAAAAAAAAAATTGGAAATTTCACACAAAGTTCTGGATTTCTGGCTCCTTTTGGAAAATGGCAAGACCTAAGTAGACTTGGGTTTACATTTATAAATGAAAAAAATTAGACTTTTACCTATTCTTCCCACTAAACACAACTATAAACCCTGGAGAAGATGTAAGACAAACATAGGAAGACTCTGATAGTTGGACAGAAGAAGGCAAGCCAGTTAGGGAGTTCAGGACCTGAGAAACAGCACAGTGGTTAAGTTCCCTGGGTTTTCTTTCTGTCTCATATGTTTCTAAACTCAGAGCCAAAGAATGCTGCAACTCAGAAATGCCAACAGACACAGCAAAGAAACAGCAAAACCCCAAACAAAAGGACCAGAAAAAGAGCTGCCTAGCAAAACAGATACCTTTCAGATAATTGCTACGCTACTCAGATAAACATTACCTAAAAAGCTGTGACCTCACACAGCGCCACAGAAGCCTGAGTAGGGATCCTAGACCTCCATTCTCATGAGGCTGTAATGAGGTATCTCAACATCCTGGCTGAAGTGCTATCACAGAAGATCAAGTAGGAGTAGAGATTTCATCCCCAACAGCCAGTAACGAGGACCATCCTACCATGTCAGTGAAGACTATGTGGGGAGCCTGGGTGGCCACCTCCAGGCGGCAGTAATGAGGAGCCCTCCCCATCCCCACTGGGGCGGTGTCAGGAGAGGCTTAGGAGAAAGTCAGGACTTTCACCACTGCCCGGCTATAATAAGGCCATCTGCACTGCAGTATCACTGGAGACCACGTGGGAAACTGGAATCCTCACTCCAATCCAGCAGTAATGAGAAAGCCCCCCTCAGGTATCAATGAATGCCAAGTAGAGAACCTCGGCCTCCAGCTGGCAGTAAGGAAGTGGTGCCCCGCCTTTCCTTGCTGGAACAGTGTTAGAAAGGACCAATTAAAACAGATGGTTTAAATAAGATCTAGAGTCTCAGAGACTAATATAAAATTTGTCAGGTTTCAATAGAAAAATCACTCATTATACCAAAAACTAAGATCTCAAACTAAATGAAAAACAGAGCATCAGTAGATGGCACTGCTATTATAAAAGGGATAAGAGAATTACCTGACAAAGATTTTAAAGCAGTCATGATAAAAACACTTGAATGGTCAACTATGAACATGTATGAATCAAAATAAAATAGAGAGCCTAGGCAAGGAATTAGGAAACTTCAGTAAAGAAACAGAAGTTATAAAGAACCAAATGGAAATTTCAGAAGGGAAAAACACAATGACTTAAACTAAAAGCTTAGTGAATGAACTTGTCAGCACAATGGAGGAAACAATCAGTGCACTAGAAGAGAGAAAAACTGAAATACCCAATCTGAGCAACAGAGGGAAAATTAACTAAAAAGAGAGAGAGAGCAAGAGAGAGAGTGCCAAGGCGCTTCAGAGACCTGTGGGACTATAACAAAAGATCTAACATTCATGTCATTGGAGTCCTAGACAAGAAGAAAAAGAGAGCAGTGCTGAAATAATATTCAAAAAGCAATTTCATTCTAAGTGAGGTAGGCCAGACAGAGAAAGAAAAATACCATATGATATTGCTTATATGTGGAATCTAAACAAAAAAAGGACACAAATGAACTTATCTACAAAACGGAAACAGCCTCACAGACATAGAGAACAAACTTATGGTTACTTACCAGGGGTTTAAGGGGGTTGGAAGGGATAAATTTGGAATTCAAAAATTGCACCTCTTGGGGAGTGATGGAAATGTTAGCTATCTTGATTGTCATGGTGGTTTCATGGGTGTATACATCTATCAAAATTCATCAAATTGTACATCTGAAATATGTGTAGTTTACTGCACAGGAACCATACCACAATAAAGATGTTTTTAAAAATGGCTGAAAACTCCCCCTTTTGACAAGAGACACAAATCTATAGATTTAAGAAGTTGAGTGAATGTCAAACAGGATAAACTCAAAGAAGTTCAAGCCAAGGTGACATAATTAAACTGAAAATATGAGACAGAAAAAAAATACTGAAAACAACCAGTAAAACACTTTACCTACAGGGGGAAAGCAGTTAGAATTATGGCATTTTTAACCAGAAACCAAGGCAGTCAAAAGAAAGAAGCATAATATTTTTCAAGTGCTTAAAGAAAATAATTTTCAACCGATAACTCTATACCCAGGAAAAATATGCTTCATGAATGAAGGGAAAATCAAGGCACTGAAAGATGAAGGAAAACTGAGAAAATTGGTCTTAGAAGACCTATTCTGAAAGAATAGCTAAAGGAAGTTTTTGAAACAGAAAAGAAACTGTAAAAGAAGAAAATTTGGAACATGAGGGAAATAGAAAGAACATGATAAACAAAAATACAGGTAAATATGGGTCCTTTCTTCCCCTCCTGATTTTGCTAAATTACATTTGACAATTGAAGTAAAAATCATAATGCTGTCTGATGTCTAGATGCATGTAGAAAAAATGTTTCAGACAATTGTAAACAGGGGAGCATAAAGGGACATAAATGGAGATAAGGAAGGTTTCAACATGTTATTTGAGCTGACAAAATAATGACACCAGTAGACTGGTAAGTTATGTGTATATAACATCCAGAGCAACCACTGAAAATTTATACAAAAAGATACACTCAAAAACACTATTGATAAATCAAAATGAATTCTGAAACATATTCAAGTAACTAACTGGAAGGCAGGACAAAGACAACAGAAATACAAAAAAAAAAAAATGAGGGAACACAGAAAACAAATAAAATGGCAGACTTAAACCCTAATAATATCAATAATTACATTAAATGTAAATGGTTTGAATATACCAATTAAAAGACAGGTTGGCAGAGTAAATTAAAAACAAGACCCAACATGTCTATGAGAAACTTACTTCAAATATAATGAAAAAATGAAGACTGAAAGTAAAATCACAGAAAAAGCTATAGCATGCAAACACTAATCAAAAGGAAGCAGAGTGGCTATATTAATATCAGATAAAGTAAACTTAAGAGCAACAAAAATTACTGGAGGCAGAGAGTGACACTATATAATGATTAAACGGTCAAACCACCAAGAAGACATAGCAATTATAAATGTATATGCACTAGACAACAGAGCTGCAAGATAATGTGAAGCAAAAACTGATAAATCTGAAAGAAAAAAATAGAGAAGTTCATAATTATAGTTGAAGTTTTCAACAGCCCTATCTCCACAATTGAAAGAACTGGACAGAAAATCAGATAGGATATAGAAAAAAATCAACAACACTGTCAAACAACAGAATCCAATTGACATTTTTAGAACACTTCACTCAACAATAGCAGAATGTATGTTCCTTTCAGTTGCCCAGAGAACATATACAGAGATAGATCCTGAGCCACAAAAAAGCCTCAAAAAATGGAAAAGAATTGAAATCATGCAAAATTTGCTTTCCAACCACAAAGGAACCAAAATAGAAACTAACAATGGAAAGATAACAGAAAAATCTCCAATCATTTGGAAACTTAGCAACGTACTTCTAAACAATTCATGGCTCAAAGAGGAGGTATCAATGGAAGTATTAGTTATACATTGAACTAATATACTAAACTAAATACTATGCATCAAAATTTGTAGGGCATAGGTAAAGCCGTGCTGAGAGGAAAATAGATAACATTTAATGCATTCATTAGAAAGGGGAAGACACCTCAAATCAATCATCTCTGCTCTTACTTCAAAAGCCGAGCTAAAGAATAGAAAAACAAACCTAAACAAGTCGGTGAAGGAAATAATAAAGACAGAAACAAAAATCAATAAAATTAAAAAAATAGAAAAACAACAGAGAAAAATCAGTGAAATAAGGAGTCGGTTCTTCAAAAAGGTCAATAAAATTGGCAAAACTCTAGCAAGTCTGACAGGGAAAACAGAGTAAAGACATAAATTTTCAGCATCAAGAAGGAAATAGTATCATTACAGGTCCTTGCAGATAAGAGTCGGTTTTAGCCTCTACACTGTGCAACGCAGGCAGCATGAGATTTCTCTGAACACCAGCATCCCCCATCCCTACCCTCACACTGCTTAGCAGTAGGTTGTAAGCCACTTGGTCCTTTCAACTCAAATCAGCACATATTTACTGAGAACCTCTAAGCTAGATTGTGCGCCAGGACATAAGGATGAACAAGCCCACTCTGGCACAAGGATCAGACAATAAAAGAGATTGCATTGAAAGTGCAGCAGAATCTGGGCTAAGCCCAGGAGCAAATATGTCCAAAGCAATAAGAGAAGATAATAGGTCAATTTAAACATGTGATGTAATATCATTCTGTCATTCATTCTTTCCACAGAATTTAACTCAATACCTACTCAGTGTTAGGTGCCAGGGACACAGAATGGATTCAGACACAATCAATCAAGACCAGTAAAAAGGCAGGCTCATGAACACACAATCACAGCCCATTGTGGCAAGTGCCGTGGCACAGGAGATAATGGCATGAGTTGGGGGCCATGAGGATGCCACTCAGAAGATAAGAGTCTATTTCACATGATGTAGGAGTCCTGGCAGGGGCTGGAGGGTGGAGGTATAAACCCAATATGGGGCATGTGGAATAATATGGCCCCTCTCACCATTCCCTTGCTATCTTGCTATCTGGCTATCTGGCTGCATACACTGAACTGCATTTGGCTCAGGACCTTAATTTTTTTTTAAACATTTTTTTTTATTGAGTTATAGTCATTTTACATTTTTGTGTCAAATTCCAGTGTAGAGCACAATTTTTCAGTTATACATGAACATACATATATTCATTGTCAGGACCTTAATTTTTAAATTAAGTTCAGACATTTAGAGTCATGTCTGATGGAGTGGATGTGGGCATCTCATGGGGTGAGCGGGGAGGCCCAGCAGAAACCAGACAGCAGGCAGGAATACGTGAGCTTGTGAGAGGAAAGAAAAACATTACAAATGAGAAAGAACTCAGATGGCAGAGGGCAGAATCAGCAGCAGGGGCTTGAATGGAAGGTTGGGTACCACAGCATGGCTCTGGCCTGCTTGTGAACCCATCCCACATACCTAAACCTTGGGAGCACCCATCCATTTCCAGGAAGGGAGGAGTTTGTGGTAAATTGGAAAAAAACTGTAAACACTAGGACTCCAAGCAATGTTTCTGTGGAAATCCCAGAGCAAGAGTGGGCCAGAAGAGGAGAAAGACCATTTCCTCCTGGGCTAGGAGAGAGGTGATGAAGGGAGATGAGGAAGCCTGGATCAGTGCCCTACCCTATGGGCTGTCAGCATCATGGTGGACCTGAGGACAGCATTGGAGTAACAAGCATCCATGGGTGGGCAGTGATGGAGCGCCCACTGGTAGAGACTGAGATGGACTATACCCCATCTGGTACGGCCAGCCCACCACATGTGACGCTGGGACCAGCACCTGGCAGCCCAGAGCAGGAGCTACAGGCAATGGGGAACAGAGCCAAAAGGGATGGCCCAAGGATCACCAAGGTGGAGGGACAGCAGAGGGACAGGCTGCAGTGAGTGTTATATCTGCCATTTTACCTCTTTAGGACTCAAAGAGAGACACAAAAAAGGAAAGGTCCAAGGGGTGCTCCTGGGCGTTGGATTTGGGTTTTCACCTTGTAACCCCACAGCAAAATGGGCCAGGAAGGGGCTTTGTGGATATGCCAAACTTTCCAAATTATTTTTTTCTCTGACCTTGAAAATTTGAAATTTTGAAAGAATGTGCAGAAAGAATTCCTGCCACACTTTTCTACTAAACAAACAAACAAACAAACAAAAACTAAGTACCATATTTTAATGAAGTCCACAGTCACCCCAGCCGACCATTGCCAGAGTTATCATTTGCCATGGCACTCAGCTGGAACTTAGACAAATAATAATAATTTTTAAAGTTTGTAGATCATATTGAACTTGGCTTAATAGGCCCTCTCTCCAAACCTCTGAAAGGATGGCTCATAAAAAACTAATTAGTTTATACAGACTGTCAAGGTTCATGGGGGGACAGCTGGCCTTTGATGCCTCATCTGTGATTACAGGCAGCTACAAGATAATAAAATGGAGCTCTGAACTCACGCCAAGGTATTCAGTGATCTCACGCTGGACACTGTGCCAACTAGAAGAACTAAACTATAAATGACTGTTTGTACTCCTGTTCTTTGGTTTGGAATCTCAAAACAAGCTAGACATTGAGGACTTGCATTCATAGGCCCCAAATTCCTATTAAAGTAAAACTGCTGACCTTACAAATTCGTGTTCATAATTAATATTTGTGATGGGGCCCGATTGCAGGCCTATTCAATATGGCTACTGTCATAAGCCTCAGACACAGCTTCTAGAGAGGGGATCTGAATCAATATTAACTTTTCTAAGCTTGGCTATTATACAGTCCAATTACTGACAGTTGGAGCTGGTTTTCGGTTATCACTGATTTACCGTGATGATCACTGGTTATGACTTTTTAAGAGGATTTCTTCAGGGTTTTCAACTTCCCAGTTCATTCATCTCTATGCTGTCCCCTTATGTGAACCTCCCTGGGCTCTGTTCGCTCCCATTGATCTCCATAGAGAAAAACCACATTGACAGGTGGGTTTTAGTTGGCTTCTTTGGTTACCAGGGACAGAGATATACTATGTCATCTCAGGACAGAGAGTAGAGACACAAGTGCAGCAGGACACCAGGACACCAGGACACCAGGACTGCTTGAGAACTGAGCCCACAGTTCACATCAGGGGCCAGTTAGACCCTATCCCCTCTGGGCCCATCTGTCTCTTTCTGGGACCAGCTGCCTCCTCTCAGTCAGCTGACCAAGCATTCATACTGTGATCTGCTTGTGTCATAGAAGCTTTATCTGCAACTTCCATCCTCTGACATGGCCCCTCAGTACTCAGACTGGAAGCCAGCCGGCCTACATGTTTTTTTTCTAACCAAGTAGCAAGTCACAAGCTGTAACTAGCTGGCTTATTGGCCACCTGGAGTCAGGTGCCCACCCCTCGTCCAACCATAGTCAAGCAAGGAGGCTGGGTCACATGGCCTGGAATTTGGCCACCAGGGACAGTGATATGAAAGTACCATAAACATGTTAGCATCAAACTTGTCAATAAAGTCGTAGATTGGGAGTCTTCTATGCCCTGGGATGTCTTTGAGCTTAGAGCTTAATGGGTGCCTGTGCCTTCTGAATCATTTCTTCAGCCTTCAGAAACAAAGGCTTTGTTTTTGTTTTTTTGTGTGTGTTTCCTGATTTATTATATAAAGAGCCCCTGACTTTGGAGTTAGGTTTGGCCCATTGTCTTTGGGTGAAGCTGGACAGAGTTGGGGACACCAACGTGGAGATAAATGAAGCTAAGAGTATCCCAGGGACTGAGGCCAGGACTTTGACCTCAGGGGCACTGTGCCCACTCCAGCTGAGTCATGGGATGGAGCAGAACTGAATGATGGCAAAAAAGAACAGTGGTTAACGGAGCAGCAGAGTACAGTTGACTGGGGAGCCCTCCTACAAAACAAAATCACCCTCAAAATGGGGGAACTTGGCAGTATTTTTCTGGCAGGAATATCAGGATTGCTACAGGCAAGTCCAGTGACTGCTGTGTGCCTCCCATTTCCCCCCTTTTTGAATGAGAGTTTATTGAGGTTTCTGTCTCCCTGGAGGGTGTGTGGGTGAAGAAAACTTATCTTTCTGGTTTACAGGTCTCTGGATCATGAGGAGCTGCATCCAGGCCTGATGAAGATCACAAAATCTTGGTCTTCGATGCCATGACTGGATACCACTTTTGGGAGTCCTAGGATGAGGTGAGTATTTTGCATGAGGAAGGGATGTGAATAATTGTGGCCCAAGAGCAGTGACAGAATGACAGCACTGATGACCCTGACTTGTCACCTCTCTGTGCCCTTTGGTATTCTGCTCCTACTCTGGGCTTGGCCGTGTGACTTGTTTAGCCAGTAGGATAGTAACAAACTCATCCCAAGTGACTGCTTGCAAAAATCTTTGTATATTTCTGAGCTTAAAAGTTTCTCTGCATTCAGCATTGGAATGTATATGCTCTGGCTAGCTTGCTGACGTGCCTGAGCTAGTACATGGGGGAGAATGGTGCCATCCCAGCCAAGGCCACTCTAGACCAGTCAGCCGACAGCCTACCTGCCAGCTGCCTGTGGACACCTGAATGAGATCAGCTAAGACTGATCCAGATTAGCAGGACTACCCAATAGGTAGACTCATGAGAAAGAATTAATGGCTCTTGTTTGATGCTCCTAAGTTTCATAGCATTTGTTGCACAGCAGTACTTAACTGAGACATCAATGTCACCATTTGGAATTACAATTTCATCATTACTTCTGTGTTTTGAGCAAATTATACAATCCGGTTTAACTTCAGTCTTTCCTTCTGTAAAATAGGGATGATGAGAATGTCTTTTTCAGCAGGTTATTGTAAAAATTAAATGATGTAGTGTGTGTAAAATACCCACTACAGTGCCTAGTATGTAGCATGTGCTCAATAAATGTTAATTTCATACAATAAACTGCACCTTTTGAAAAAGTGCAATTCAGTGACTTTTGACATATGAATATACTTATGGAATCAACACCATGATCATGATATAAAGTATATCCATCACCTCCAAAAGATTTCTCCTTCCCTTCTGCTGTCAGTCCCTGTCCCTTGTGTAGCTTTGGGCAACCACTGATCTGCTTTCTGTTGCTCCACATTAGTTTGCATTTTCTAGAATTTTGTTGCAATGTTTTGTCTGTCTTCCTGCACTCAGCATTTGGAGATTCATCCACACTGTTGCATGTATCAGTAGTTCCTTCCTTTTTATTGCTGAGTGGCATTTCGCCATAGGGGTATATCACATTTTTAATTCATTGACTTGTTGATGGACTTTTTTTTTTTTCCAGTTCTTGGTTGTCATGAATAAAGTTCTGTGAATATTTATGTACACACTTAAAAAATGTTCATTTTAAGTATTGTGTGCAAGTTGTTACCTATACAAGGATACATGATCAAGGGGACAATCAAGGGCTGAAATCCACCCTTTCTCCACTTGCCAAGCCACGTGCTCTGGTGCAGGACAGTGTCTGTCTGAAAGACGGGGCAGCTGTTTCTAACGGGCACAGTTACCATACGGACTGGCAGCAGCCCTTCTACTATTATTCATTTTATTGTTCACTTTTCATTTTCATTTACTATAGTATTGTCTTTAATTCAAAATCCCAGGAGACTTGAAACTCCTACTTTCAAGGATTTCTCTCAAACTCTCTCCAAGGGCCAGCCCTCAAATTTTCCAACCTGGGACTCCACATGCCCACTGTTGGGGTGACTCACTTGTTCTACTTTACTGGGACCTTCTCAGTTTGGGTACTGAAAGGAAACTCTTAGTCCTAGGTAAACCAGCATGATTTTCCTCCCTCAGTGTCCCTTACTCTTCATCTTATTGATGGAGAAGGCCGCAAGTATCCACTGATTCCCCCTTAAACATTAGTGTTACCTGGAGCACGACTTCACCAGAGTCTTCTCATTGAGAAGGTCAGAGTCACTAGTGAATAGCTTCCTACCTCCAGTCAGACCATGAAGCCCAGTCCCTGTTGTGGGTTAACAGGGACCCTCACCATCTTCTTTCTTCTTGACTGACCACCCCTTGCTGCTGAGCTCCTTCCCCTGTACCCTGGCTCTAGCCCCTCCTCCAGCCATCCTCAGGGGCATCCCCTTAGTGCCCGCCTCTGACCGCTCAGTCCAGGAGGAGCCTGTGTGACCACACTCGCAGGGTCTCCAGCTGTTGCCAAGGAACCCCGTCCACCCAGGCTTCCATGGAGAGGCCTGGGACTCCAGGATTAAGGATAGAACGTGATGGAGATGTGAACAGTAGAATCTTCCAGATGAGATGGACCATCCTAAATTTACCAAAGCTGAGCTGCCACGCAGCAGAACTACACATGGCCTGCAACAGGAGAGAAATTAAAACCACCACCAATGACAAAAGGCTGCATGGTAGGGAATACACAGACAGACATCTTCAGGAACACTAAGAGCCAGTTTGGGGTGGAAAAAGAAAGAGCATAATTAATGAGAACAAAGATCTGGGAGGATCTGTTACAGCTAAGAGAAAAAATTCAGGGCAAAGTCCCCAAACTTGTGGGCAGCAGAGAACCAGAGATGCTCCTTATGCTCCCTCCAGCAGAGCAGCTCCACCCAGGAAAGGCGTGGAAGGAGAGGTGCTCTATTCTAAGCAAGGCGAGGCCTTTGTGCCCCAGGCTCTCGGAGCCCCAGGATTATGTGATGGCCCTTGTCCACCCTAGTAGAGCTGAGATCTGCCTTCTGAGCTGCTTGGCCCTCAGCAGACAGGAGGGAGATATAAAACACGGGAAAGGGGAAAATTAGAGTGAATGCAGTGCCCATGAAGGGATAACCAAGAAAGGACCCCAAATATGTCCCCAATTCCATAGCAATCACGGTCAAGGCTGACAGCTGCCAAGCTGGCAGAAGAAAGAGAAGCAAGGAGCAGAGATAATCAGCACTTTAATTCCAGAGTGATGGATACATCAGGCCTTTCTCTCTTCCACTCTTCCTGGCAGACCCTCAGCACCAGCGGAATCAGGACCATAGCTGCTGCTGGGAACCACAAATGTCCCTTTTCGTTGTCATCCTCTCAGAAATCGCAAGCATCGACCAGACCAGCTATTCTGGCTTATTTACTGGTTGCTGTGCCCTCACCCCTCAATTTTTTTTCAAGAGTTCTCAAATCACATCTTGCCTACAGCTGGAAATCCTTAGATCACAGACGCTATAGTGAGGGGGAGAATTCGCCACAGGGATGGAGGCATGAAACTTGCAAAGATGGGGACAGAGGGCTCTGCCACAGGCTGTAGACAGGTGTGGGAGTGCAGTCCAGGCCTCACTTCCCTGTCTAATCTGAACCCTGACATCTGCTCAAAAATTGGGCCATCACAGATCATATCAGCAAAAACATTTGACAACACAATCTCAGTCTGTCACTGAAAATAGAACACATCTGTTTTTTCTCAATTCACTACCTATGAACTAAACCATAAACATAAAATCCTGACTCCTATGTTTATAGCAAAAGGTATTTCAAGCAAAGTTGCCCATGGCAGTGTTATTTTTTTTTAAATGGGAAAACATTGTAAACAACTCAAAGATGCAAAAACAGTAGAATGGTTAAGCAAACCATGATATGGTTATATGATATATAGTTCTGCCTACACTGAAGTATTATTTTTGAGTATGTTTCAATCCACTTGGAAAACGTTCTGTGAAGAGAGAAAACACGAAGACTCTGAACTGTGCATACTATGATCCAAATGAATAAGAACCATGTATCTATATATGAATTTTAAAAGTCTAGCAGTGTGGGTAATTTTAGCAGTGTGGGTAATTTTGTTTTATTCTTTATTCTTTTTAGTAATTTTCACATGTACTTGAATGAATGCTTGTCCATCTCTTTCTGCTTCCTGTTTATTCTAGATTTGGACTCTGTGAGGTCCAAGGCATAGCCCACATTGCAGATTCCAGAGCTCAGTCCAAACCCCATTCTTTGCAGGGACTGCCACACACTGACCTCTAGCTGAGGCCAAGTTTATGCACAGAGAGCAGCACGGGACACCAGCCTCTGGTCCTCAGGAATGACCACATCCCCAACACAACTTGGGACATAAAGGCACATCTATGGTGAGGCTAATATTGATGGCTCTCTGCTGCCAGGACCAGAGCCCAGAGAGCCATGGGGCAGGGCAGACTGAAGATGGCTCTGTCCAGTGTGGGAGAGCCTGAGGCTGCTGGATGGGGCAGTGAGGCCCGAAGATAGCTGTTCCACGGTGTCCCACGTGGTATTCAGCCAAAGACCTCTTGTGGGGTTTGCCGCTACCATAAACTACCTAAATATGTATTTACTTACATATTTTTCTTGAAATTGGGGTTAAAAAAAACTTCAGTGAATTTACTTAAAAAGAAATCTGAAAAGCCAGTAATACATGCCTGAAATAGAGCGTAACCTAAATAAAATACAAACAGAATGTTATTAAAATTCTAGCTAGATGCTGTTGCCTATGGAGAGCTAGGAGATAGAGCTTGCTCCGTCTTTGTCCAAAAGAGAGATTAGCAAGTGTTTGAGAGGTGCTGAAGACATCTTGAGCCTCCCAAACTGTACCTTTCTCCTTGACATAATCAGAAAGATTTGAAAAAAGAACTTCAAAGGGATGTGACTTAGCTTTCTTTAACACTATGTCCAGGTCCCATGGAAATCTTCTACTGCAAAAGAGAGCAATCTCACACACTGCACAACCGACAGAGGGGAAAGAAGGCAGGACTTGGAGTCAGTCTGAGGGTCTGACATTGAGTGACAGGGCTGGTCCATCCTCAGCTTGGTAACCTGGAAGAGTTACTTAATTTCTCTAAGTCTCAATGCCCTTATTTGCAAGACAGAAGCATAATAGCTGACCTACTTGTTCCACAGGGTTGGTGTGAAGCTTGGCTGTAATTTTGTGTGTGTAGCACCTGGCACACATATGTGTCTGTGTGTGTGTGTGCATGTTTATAACAAAAGGGCACACAGCTCGCAGCAATCTAAAAGTATATCCTGCAACGAATAGGTTACTCCACAGGAATAAGTGATAGGTAGAATGTAAGGACATTTATTTCCAACTAATATTTACAGAGTTCTGCACGATTCACAACTCCTTTCCCCTGCATTGTTTAACTGATTGCCCCCACCCTGCCACATAACCAGTCTAGGCAACATAGCTTGATGGTGAGTGACGGCATCAAGCCTTTAGAACAAACTCCAAACTTACCCTTCTCCTTTCTTTAACATCATTGTCACAGATTGTAATCACACCCTTGTAGTCAGCCTCAAATGAATAAAACGCTTCGGGCTTATTGACGCTAATGAGAAGTAGTATTATTCTGATTACTCTCATTACTACCATTGCCAGTATTGTCAGGACTGTGATCTACTGGACATCTCTTGGCTGCCAGTCTTCTTCTTTTTTTTATTGAAGTATAGTCAGTTACAATGTGTCAATTTCTGGTGTACAGCATAATGTCCCAGTCATGCGTGTGTGTGTGTGTGTATGTGTATATATACACACACACATGCATACATACACATACATACACATATATATTCATTTTCATATTCTTTTTCATTAAAATTTATTACAATATATTGAATATGGTTCCCTGTGTTATACAGAAGAAATTTGGTTTTTTATCTATTTTTATATGCTGTTAACATTTGCAAATCTCTTTACATTAGGATCTTATTTAATCCATATATTAACCCAGGAGTAGGTACTGTGTTTACCCCCATTTTAAATGAGACCCCTCAAAGGAGCTGAGTATGTTATCTGAGACCATAGAGCTGGTCAGTGGAGAGCCTAACTGTGAAACCATGTGTGTCTGCCCAGAGCCTGAGACACTTCACAACCAGGGTTCCCTTCCTGCCATAAGATGCCAGTGCTGTACAAGCCCCGGGGGAGGGTCTGTGCCACTGGGAAGCTGTGGGGCCCAAAGCATGAACAAAGGCCCTGGGCGGGTCCAAAGACAAGCAGGCAGATAGATGGGCAGAGGCCAAGCAGAATAAAGAGGACCAAGGGAGATAACCACAGAAGGAAAAATGCCTTCTGCAACAACCAGCTAATCAAACCAGGCCAAATCATGTCCCAGGCAATTTTCAGGGCAGCCTTCAGAGGGTCACCCAGGCTGAGAAGCCAGCCAATTATGCCTGATCATTCTCTGCAGCCCTGTCCTTACAAAAGACAAGTCCAGACTGGCCCAATGTAGACAAATGAGCAGTACTATTACCTCTGAAAGGCAATCTAATTCCTTTCAAATTTAGAAGTCTCCACTGTTTCCTAACAGGCCTCCGTGGGGCTCAAGTAGAAATTAATAAGCTCACGGCATGCTCAGCTTGCTTTCCTTTTTGTTTTTTTGCCTTGCACTGGACAGGATTTTCATTATGACTCAAGGATTTTTATGCATCTGATTCTCCAAGAAGATCATGTCTGCTGGGCTCAGACACCAGGCTGAGAGCTGAATCAGGTCTAATGGACCTGACTGAGGTGGGAGGGAGGTTTCACTGACTGAGAGTCAGCATGTGTACTAATCAGCTGGGGCAGGGATCAAAGGGAAATATCACAGGGAACGAGAACTCCCAGCAAGGAGGAAAAGCCCTGGGCTCCAATCCCAGCCCTGAGGATGTCCTGCTCTGGGACACCAAGCAATTGTCTCGGGCTCCCTGCGAGTTAGTTATCTCCTCTATGAAAGAAGCAGAGAGAAGGGTCACGGAAAGGAAATTAGAATTTTTGAAACTTCTACTGTCTCTTGAATCACTGAGACATGCATCCTAGACATTCTTTAATCAATACAACAACCCTGGAAACCTTATATATTATTTCACAAACAAAGGGAGTGAGACTACTGTAACTGGTGATTCCATCTTATGGCCATGAAACCACACCATGAATGAGCCATATGGGGCCAGGGAATGAGAGACTCGTGTGACTGCCACTGCAAACCCATACGATTTTTCTGGAAAGCAATTTAACATGTTTCAGGAACATTAACATAGCTGACCAATTAATTCGAATTCTGAAATCCATCCAAATGATAGACTCAGAAATACAGACACATGTTATAATAAAGTAAGCTACTAGGATATATTGTACAACACAGAGAATAGAGCCAATATTTTATATCTATAAGTGGAGTCTAACCTTTAGAAGTTGTAAATCACTGCATTGAACATCATCTATATGTCAATCAAAAAAAAAATGAAATAGACAGATTTCCCATCATTTCATACCTGTTAGAATGCCCAGCATCAAGAAGAGATAACAAGCATTGCAGGATGTGGAGAAAAGAGAATTCTTGTGTACAAACACTATGGAAAACAGTATGTGAAGTTTCCTTAAAAAATTAAAAATAGAACTACCATACAATCCAGCAGTCTCACTTCTGGATATATATCTGAAGGAAATGAAATCAGGATCTTGAAGAGATATCCACACTCCCACGCTTAAAGCAGCATTATTTACAATGGCCAAGATACGGAAACTACCTAAGTGTCTGTTCATAGATGAATGGATAAAGAAGATACATATACATATACATACATACATACATACAAACATACATATATATATATATATAATATTCAACCACGAGAAAGAAGGAAATCCTGCCATTTGTGACAACATGGAGGGACCTTGAGGGCAGCATGCTAAGTGAAATAAGTTAGAGAATGACAAATACTGTGTGATATCACTTACACGTGGAATGTAAAAGAGCTGAATTCATAGAAACAGAGTAGAATGGTGGTTACCAGGGGTTGGGGGTGGGGAAATGGGAGATGTTAATCGGAGGGTACAAACTTCCAGTTATACAAGTTGGGGGACTCTAAAGTACAGTATGGTGATTATAGTTAATAATACTATAATTGAAATACAGTATTACAATTGAATACTGAACTTGACAATTGCTAAGAGAGTAGACCTTAAATGTCCTCACCTCAAAAAAGAAGTGGTAATTATGTGAGGAGACGGAGCTGTTAGCTAACATTATGTGGTGGTAATCATTTTGCAGTACACAAGTGCATCCAGTCAACACGTTGTGTACCTTAAACACAATTTTATATGTCAATCATATCTGAATAAAGCTGGAAAAAATAAAGGAATGGTAAACTATGGAATATTCATTGAATAGGAAATCATGCAACCATTTAATCAGTTGCAGAACAGCAATAAAATGGTGTATATTCATTAAGTCAGTGGGGAAAAATAAGTTATAGTATTGACTATGGACTGAGATCACAATTGTTGGATAAAAACAGAGCAGAAAAATGACTGGAATGAAATACACTAAAATATTGACAGAGGCTCTCTCTAGGGGTAGGAAATTCTCACATTTTCCATATTAAACACATAATTATCATAATCAGGAGATATACCATAAAACCTATTTCATATCCCTGAATTTTGTATTTCTATGCAAAATGCAATCATGATTTTATTTAAATGAATGATATTTTATGTAGAAATTCTTCTTAAAAATTTTTTTCAAGGAGGGCAATCACAAGAGAAACAGGACAGAACAAAAGTGATGTGAATGGAACCATGCCCCAGGAAGCTTATAGCTCAACTCATAGGCTGAGTTGGAAATAAAGACCCCTGGGACAAGGGTGGGAAAACTGACACACGATGCCAGAGCAGTTGATAAGGGGGGACCAAAAGCTGCAGTTGACTTCGAAAAGCGATGGAGCCGGCAGATAGAAATTTTTCAATTTTATGAGAATGATAGGGATCTGAAATAAATCTTCAGTATTTTCTTTTTAAGATAAATGTTTTAAAATAAATGCCTGCAGCATGGATGGATGGCTAGTGCCTGTGTCCTGTCTTGGGGCTGATGATAAATAACACTGAGAAAAATAGCTTTGACCATTCTAAAAAGCATCTTTAGTTTTTACTCTTAAGAGCTTGGAAGATTATATTTTGATACATTAAGCTAGATTTCTTTTTTAATGCACTTGCAAATATCAAGAGGAGTATAGAAACTGTCTTCAGATAGAAACAACTACTCAAGGCTTTGCTTAAAAGCAAACCTTAGTTTCAAAAGGTGTCAGAAAAGTCTGTGGTCACATCTAATGGTCAGAATACAAATTCAAGTTTGAAAGTATTTTATGAATTTATAATTTAAGCAAATCCTTCAGGTGAAATTATTAATTGTCCTTCAGGCTGACAACCAAGTAATTGCTTATAAATCCACACTTTCAAATATCAGATTTCCTTGAAATTATTTTTCCATTTTGGTCCTTACATTAAGGAGTTTATAACTTTACTGTAGAACAGCTTATTCAACAGCCTTAGGTTCCAAGTTCATTACTGGATGAGAACAAGTCTACTCTGAGGCAGACATGATCAATAATCAGACACATCCCTCATCTTTTAAAGTGTTAGCCTCACTACACTACTGTGACTTAATGGCATCCGTTTACTTCCCATTTGATATGTCACTAATTTTTTCTCTGACGTTTCAAAGATGGGTCACACACTCAGATGGAAAGATGAATAAAGGACCCATGTGATGGAAGGACCTTTGCTATGAGAGAGGGGCTGACGGAAGCCAGGACTCAGCTCTGTATTTTAGATCGAGTTCATCAAGATAAACCAGAATCCTACAATTTTATGCCAAATCTCCCAACTTCTAAATGTTGTCTCTGTTTCATTTTTTTAAAGCACACAGTACAAGCCAATCCAAGCATTTCCATGACCTGAACATTTTTGCTAGTGTTTATTTTAAAATCTCTTTTCCAGGAGGTTGGTGAGAATTGCTGATTAACCCCAATATGGTTTAGTTATGTCCAAGAAGGGGATGAGCTGGAATATTCCTGGACTGGGAAAGAAGGTCTGGGGAAGACACTTCGTCTTTTGTGGAAAAGACAGCATGGGATTTACACTGCCAAGTGGCATTAGGATGAGCTGGGACCCCCGAGGATGGCTGGAAGATGTATGGAAATGTCCCCACTCTAAACACTATGGAAGTCACATTAAGGTACCCTTGGTGGTTATGACTCTACATAAAATAAAGATAAAGCCTTCTTCTGAGAGTCAAGAGTAGTTCCCTCATGCTCCGCAAGAATGCTTACGGGTTTATCTTCACATAAGGCTGAAATTCCCCATTTAACCCCGCTCCTTACTTTTATAATGTACTGTAATGGAAAAAAGGCCTTCACAGAGCTTATCTCTTAGAAGTATCAAAGAGCCAATTTTTTTCTGTCCAAGTAGCTCATAACGTAGCAGACAAACTGTCAGAAAAGATAGACTTCATCATGGTGAAAACCTCAGCCTGGCACCCATCTATCATAAAGCAATCTTCCAGAAATCTTGAAAACCTTCATTAAATTTCCTGTCTTTCTCCTGACAGTTATAAAATGCTAACAATATTACTCATGATACAGGCATCTTCAGAAATTCTTTGTCCGATCCCTCCTCCCCCTGCCATCACCCATCCCCTTTTCTTCGCCAAAATCTATGGAAACATGAGACATAGCCATCTTCTTTGCGCATCCCTCCTAGGACCTGGCCCTTGCAGGAGGTTGGAGGAGGGAGACGTGTAGTCTTGAAGACAAAGATAAGGCTCTCTAGCCACAAGCTGCAAGGGCAAAATGGCACTGCCTCCAGATTCCTCCTCCCAAAGCTGCACCCACTTCGAAGCTTAAGGGCATGACCCTGTCCCACCCTTAGCAAATAACATTTGATCCTTTTTCTTTCCCTTTTCTCTTGTCCATCTACAAAGTTACAACTTCTCACCTGTCCATGATATGTGGGTAGTGGGGACAGTGGGTCACACATCTCATGTCTATGGATCATTTTTCTAGAGAGAAAATTCCCCTACGGACCTTGCTGGCTCAACTTTTCCAATTCCAGGGACCACTTCAGCGATATACCATCTCTCAAAAGAAGAAGACATAAGGGTCTCGCATTGGAAGCAACACCAAGGAGAAAAACCTTAGGGTGATATAGAAACCACACCAGGAATCAGGAGAGGCATACAGCTTTGAGATCACAGGCTGATCTGTGAGAGACACAGGTGGTGGCAATAGCAATAAAGCCCATCCCTGGGCTTCAAGACGGTTTCCCAACACATCTCCCAAGTGAGCGGAGCCCAACCACGTGGAGCCATCACCTTACCTGCAAAAGGAACCGGTGCATCTTTATCCAGGGCGACCAACGGTGGGTCCAAAATGACCGTGTCATTGTTCTCCGTGATGACTCCATGATACGAAGTCTCAATCCATGGTTTGTGCTTGTTCACTAGAAAACAATGGGAAAAAAAAAAAAAACAAAAACAGAAAGATTGACTTTGAAGATCATCATTTGAATAACTAATCCATAACGATATTATTAATATTGTACATTTGCACACCCATAGGCTCTCATCCAACCTCACATGAGGGATATAGAGTACGTTCATCCTATTTCACACCCAGGGTGGCTTCAGAGATGTGCTCAGAGAGGTTCAACAATTCACTCAAGGCGCACAGAAAGTAAGGGCGGCGCTAGGACTCAGTTACACTTTTAGTTCTAAGACCGTGGCTCTCTCACCTTACCAAAATCCCATTATTTCTATTTCTTGATGCCCAATATCAAGAGATATTTTTAAGACATCAATCAAAAGCTTTAATTCTCAACTGCTACCATCTATTAATAGATGTTTCAGAGTTAAAGCCTCTTATCAATCAACTAACTAGCAGACTGCAGCTGTGTGCTGGGATTTCTGACCTCAGCCTAATCTGATCCATCATTAGGAGCTGTTACCACATTTTATATACAGATACACATGTAAGGACCAATATATGTGGAAGCGTACAACAAATGTTTGAATATTTTCTGATCATTTAAGGTTGTGTCTATCTAAATGGTCTAGATTATCTAGTATTTTAACTTGCTCTTCAATAATTTGACCAGCTGAACAATATACTATATAATGTACAATTAATACACTTAAAATGCATATCAAATATATGTTACTAGTTTAAGCGTGTCCCCGAAAAAAAGATTTGGAGTCCTAACCTCCTGAATCTTGGAATGTGACCTTATCTGAAGATAGGGTCTTTATAGAAGTAATCAAGTTAAAATGAGGTCATTAGGGTTGGCCCTAATCCAAAATGACTGGTGTCCTCATAAAAAGGGGAAATTTGGACACAGAGACAGACATACACACAAGGAGAAGGTTGTGCTGCCACAAGTCAAGGAACCACCAAGAGCTATAAGACAGACCTTCAGAGCAAGCATGGTCCTGCTGACAATTTGACCTCAGACTTTTGGCTTCCAGAACTGTGAGACAGTAAGTTTCTGTTGTTCTAAGCCACCCAGTTTGTGGTACTTTGTTAGAAGCAAATGAATACAAGATAATGTAAAGTCAGTCAGTACCAAGACTTGTGCCAGGATTGGTGTAAGAGTCCCATGTGACGATCTGATCTGGTGAATACCCTATTCCTGTCAATTCCACCTATGTAAATAGCTACATGGCCTCCGGATTGGTCTTCCGGTAAGAAGTCTTGTCCCCACTCCAGTCCATCCTCAACACTGGCATTAAGAGTGATTTTTCTAAAATATTAATCTAATTCTTCCACTGTGAGCTCCTTGGTTTGCCTTTTTATTCCCCCACATATCCTCACAGAAGTCTGGGTGCAGAGTAGTTAGCAACCAAACAACAGATAAGAGGGAGCCCTAGAGTAATCAGAGGTGTCCCAGTGCCAATCCTCACACTTGGCTTCACAGTTTCAGAGATGTTGTCACATACGTGATGCTCCCCACTGCAACTTGCAAAGTAAGTGTGATCATTATGAAAATGATAAAAGAAACTACTTTCACAAGGTGTGACTTCCCCAAGATGGCCACAAGGTTAACAACTAATCATTGTGAAAACCAAAACCTTTTTCATACACTGTGATATTCAAAAAGTGCACACACACATAATACATGTTATGTACATTATACTATATAACTCACATTATAATATATTTTATATACACAATGCATGTGACATATTTTTTCAATAGCCATGGCAAAACAAGAGCTTATACACAGATTTAAGAACAGCTCAGTTGCAGCTTTCCCCTTCCCACTCCATCACGCTTCAAAATGTCAGTGAAGAGCTGTTCCAGGATTGGTGGTGGGCTCCACCTGGGCTGCCATTTTGCTCTCTGTCTCCCATTCCACAGCAACCACGAACTAACTGAGAGGCAGTTTAGTGGGGCAGGGACATATGCATTGCTGTTCTCAGGTCTTGGCTTCTGAGACCTATTCTGGTGATTGAATCACACCCAGGGCAGAGAGCTGCTCTGCCTAGAGCAGGTATTAACGGGCTGCAGGCGCATCCATGCTCACTTGTTGGCATTCAAACCAGTGCTTCATTATGGACCGTGGAAGAATTACAGCCACTCTGGGCTGTCCCCACACTCCTGTGCTCTTTTATTAGCCATCAACACAAATGCAATGTAAATAATTTGCAACTGTTGGGAGAAACAATTAATCTTTTTTTTCCCTTTAATTAAACCTAGGGGCCTATTCAATTAGAAATGTGTACAGAGGATATGCCAGGAACTCATCTAGTGTTTCAGATTCATGTGCCACTTGGCTCAGTGGCAGACAACGGAATCTAGAGTCACAGCGCTGGACTTCAGTGTCTTGGCCACTTCAGGGCTGGTCCTATACGAGTCAGCTGGCCTCAGTATCTCAACTCTGCCACCTGTAAAATGGGGAAGAAGGGGTTGCCATGGGGTTGTCATGTCATTCAGATGTCCTGGGCAGAGCACATAGCCTCTGACATTTCATTACCCAGACTCACCCCCTGCTCTCTGGGCAGTAACAGTGTCTGAAGGAGAAGTGCTTTGTTGCCCCTAAAGTTGAGAAGTCAAGATTTCTCCCTCATTAGTGGGGATGGGTTTATTTCCTTCTACCCACAGGCCTGCCTCCCTTTTCTCCTCTCTATTACTACTACAGTTAGTTGAGTACTTATTGCATATTAGGCATTTGAAATACATTAATTAATCCTCCCAACAAACCCACCAGATTAGACTTTGTATCTCATTGTGCAGGTGAGGAACTGAGTCTCAGAGGGGTTTAGATGCACCCTTTTTGGAAAATAAGATGGTTCATATCCCTAAAATTTCTTCATTTCTCTCCCACTTTTTAACTTTCTTTAGATCTATCTCAAGTTTTGTTTTGTCAAGGTTGATAAACATTTGCATTTTGATGAGTAATTAACTTAAAAACTAAATCTTTGCTTTGAGTATAGATCAGATCCTCAGGGTTGCAAACTAATGACTTACACTGACATAATTTTGACCATGAGGATACCATTCATGGCTGAGCCAAGTATTGTGTCAAGGATTACTTTTCCTTCTTAGTGGTCCAACAGTCATTTCAAGAACACCATTCCTTGTATTCAAACCAATTGGATTCTTGATTCTTTCATACCATCAAAAAGCTGAATCATACTCCATTTTTACTTGCATCATATATGGAACTAGCCTTCTTTGTATATTATTTGTTTTCTGAACTTAATGATTGTCTTTTGATTTCCGTTGAGTAATGAAACATAGGACTTCTTCCTCACATCCCAACAATATTATAGCTTTTTAATCATTCCATCTATTACTCATTCTTTATTTGTAAAGTGGAGATACTTACTTCATAGGAATATTGTGAAAACTGTGTGATCATTTAGGCAAATCTACTACCCCTGATGTGACAAGGCATTCAAGTACCCTTAAGTCCCCCTAGCTCATCATGCTTCTGAGTGGTTGAAGTGTGGCCTTACACTCTCAGGGGATGCAGCCCAGCTTCACTCATTCAACAAGTATTTATGGAGTACCTAAAATGTGCAAACATAGTCTGAGCATTGGCATTAAAAGGGGGTTAAAATGTCCCTGAAAAAAGCATTTGACAAAATTCAACATCCATTCACAATTAAAACTATCAGTGAATGAGGAGTAGAAGGAAACTTCCCCAATCAGACAAAGAACTTTTATAAAAAATCTATATAGCTAACATCATACTTAGTGACTAAAGAGTGAATTTTTTCCTACTCAGATTGGAAATGAAAAAGTAAAATTGTCTTTATTTGCAGAGAACATGATCATCAATAAGCAAATTCTATGAAATCTACAAAAGTACTACTAGAACTAATAAATAATTTTATTTATTATCTATGTGTAGAAAGTCAATATATAAGAATCAATTGTATTTCTATGTTCTAGAAATAAATAATTGGAAATTTAAATTTTAAGATATTAATATATCTTGAAAAAGCATGAAACATTTAGGAATGACTTTCACAAAATACATACAAGATCTGTACACTGAAAACTCTTAAGATATTGCTGAGAGAATTTAATGAAGACCTGGAGAGGTCTTAGTGGAGAGATAGACACTTTTCATGATTTGGTAGGTTCTATATGGTTAAAATACGAATTTTCCTTTAATCAATCTATAGCATCAATGCAACCCAAGTCAAAATAATAGCAAAACTGTTTAAATGGATAAGCTAATTCTAAAATTTGTATGAAAATGAAAAAGACCTGATATAGCTAAGACAATTCTGAAAAAGAAGAGCAAAGTTTGAGGACTTATACTACCTGATGGTAAGACTTGTTGTAAAGCTACACTAATCAGGATAGTATAATATTAACATAAAGATAGACATATAGATCAATAGAAAGAATGAGAGTGTAGAAATAGACACACAAAGAAATGGTCAATTCATTTCTGACAAAGGTTCCAAGATAATTCAATGGGGGGAAAATAGTCCTTTCATTTAATGCTGCTGGAAAAATTGGATATACATATTTAAAAAGAAAAACTTCAATCTTACTGCACATCATACACAAAAAAAGGTCTCTAAATAGATCATAGTCCTAAATGTAGGAGTTAAGATTATAAACCCTTTAAAAGAAAGCATAGGGAAAAAAAACCCTGAGTAGTTAGGCAAGGATTTATTAGAAAAGACCAAAAGAGCATGAACCATAAAAGATAAAGTTGATTCATCAAACTTTATAAAAATTATAAATTTCTATTCTCAGAAAACATTCCTAAGAAAATATTTTTTAAAAGCCACAGACTGGGAGAAAGTTTTCAAAAACATATAGAGGAATTGTTCCTCAAAAGACTAAAAATAGAATTATCATATGACCCAGCAATCCCACTCCTGGGCATATAATCAGAAGGAACCCTAATTCAAAAAGACACCTGCACCCCAATATTCATAGCAGCACTATTTACAATAGCCAAGACATGGAAACAACCTAAATGTCCATCAACAGATGACTGGATAAAGAAGTTGTGATATATTTATACAATGGAATACTATTCAGCCATAAAAATTACAACATAATGCCATTTGTAGCAAAATGGATGTCCCTGGAAAATGTCATTCTATGTGAAGTAAGTCAGAAAGAGAAAGAAAAATACCATATGATATCACTCAATATGTGAAACCTTAAAAAAAAAAAAAGACAAATGAACTTAAGTATAGAAGAGAAACAGACTCACAGACATAGAATACAAACTTGTAGTTACCAGGGGGTAGGGGGTTGGGAAGGGACATACTGTGAGTTTGAGATTTGTACATGCTGACAGGTATAAATAGAATAGGTAAACAGGTTTATACTGTATAGCACAGGAAAATATATTCAAGATCTTATAGTAACTCATGGTGAAAAAGAATATGAAAATGAATATATGTATATTCATGTATGACTGAAAAATTGTGCTATACACCAGAAATTGACACATTGTAAACTGACTATCTCTATAAAAAATTTTAAAATAAAAAATAAAATAAATAAATACTAAAAATATATATAAAGAACTCTTGCAACACAAAAAGACAATTTGTTAAAAAAAAAAAGGAAAAATTTGAACACACCCTTCACTAAAACGAATATATGAGAATAAATAAGGACAAGAAAAAGTGTTCAACATTAATCGTTATGGGAGACGTATAAATTAAAACCACTGTGGGATATTACCAAATCACCGCTAGAATGGACAAAATAAGACTGACAATACCAAGTTCTAATGAAGATGTGAAGCAACTGAAAGTCTCATCTATTGCGGGTAAGAATGTAAAATGATACAGTCACTTCAGAAACAGTAATTTCTTTTAAAATGACTCAGCAATTCCATTCCTAGGTTTTACCCAAGAGAAATGAAAACATAAATTACACAAAAATACTTGTAGGTAAATGTTCATAGAATCTTTATTCAGAATAGTGCCAAAGTGGAATGGCCATTGACCAGTGAATAGATAAACAAATTGCAGTATATCCATATAATGGACACCTACTCAGCAATGAAAAGAAATCAACAACTGATCCGTACAACAGAATGGATGCAGCTCCAAAGTATTTCACTGGTGAAGTGAAAGAAGTCAGACACAAAGGACTACATGCTCTTTGCTATTTGGGGTCAGGGGATAGCTCAAGTGGTAGAGCACATGCTTAGCATGCATGAGGTCCAGGGTTCAATCCCCGGGATCTCTATTTAAATAAATAGATTAAAAAAAACCCCAAAAACTAGATGCTGTTTGATGCCATTCATATGACATTCAAGAAACTGCCAAAGTTGAAGGATGGATAACCGGTCAGGAATTGCTAGGGTCTGGGGCTAAGATGCCATTTGCTTGCAAAAGGGCACAAGGGAACTTTCTGGGATGATGGGACTGTTCTGTATCTTGATGGTGGTGATGGTTACACCTCCATGTGCCTTTGCTAAAATTTACCAATCTGCACATTTAAAAAGAGTGAATTGTATTGTGTGTAAATTATACTTCAATAAATATGGGACAAGGACCAAGTCCTCATCCTCAAGGGATTCTCAGGCTAGATCCCCAATTCTAGGGATCCATGAGAACCAGTATAGTAAGAGGCAGGCAAGAAGAGGAAAAGCGGAGTTCTATGGAAAATGATGAGAAGCACCAACCCAGCCATGGTAATCCAGGACTGCTTCCTGGAGAAAGGAGGTTCTAAGTCATGAGCAGTAGGAATTAAACAGGGATACAAGATACGGAGGGTCCCAGGCAGAGGAACACTGTCCCACGATCAAAGCATCTGGAACTCCATGGGGGGAATGGGAATAGGTTTGGTTAGAGAACATAGTTTGAAGTGCAAGGCCAGCCAAGGGGCTGGACTGATGGGTATCTTCTACATCAACCAGGGAGTATTGGCTTGTACAGAATCATCCAGGAGCCGCTTCCAAACCCTGGCTTCAAAAGACACTAGAGAACCATCACCTTTTCAGAAAGAAGCAATAGGTGTTGATGCTTGTGGCTTGGCTGTAATTTCTTATTTAATCTCTTCCTTTCCCTGTCAAATGTTTTGTCTTTTTGTTCCAATAGACTGAGGCCAATCAGCTCATACTTTGCTCCATTTGGTTGTAACTTTAGAAGAACTGATTTTTATCAGTTCTTCACAAGATAATGTCCATGTTTACTGTAAAATTCCTCTCGAGGCTGAGCTGTCTCATCATGCCCTCTTAGGACTGCTTCTTGACTCCATCTTGTCTCCTTTCCATGATGTTTCAGCATCTGGAAAATGCCTGTGTCTTTGCACTCATATAGAAGAAACACCAGTGTGTGATATTTCTGCTCCATTTACAGAGAAATTAGGTCTTGCCACCCAATGCGCCTTTAACTAGAACACAGATGTGAGCACTCCTTGGTTCTCTTTGCTTCCACTTACGAAAAAAATGCATTAACACTCAATCCTAGCAGCAGGGACAAGTGGCTGATGACTCACCCTTTCAATCTTTCTGCTTACATCCTACAGTTGACCCTCTGGCCATTGCTAGCTCCTCAAGCCTCAGAACTCCAATACTTCTTCCCGGATAAAAGTGAGTCTTGAGTAGAAATGTACCATACTGATTGCAAAATGCTCCAGTGAGGTTAACTATACCCTAGTGAACAGGTCATTCTAGCTGTCAGACTGTTCTTTTGCCTGTCATGGCCAATTTCCCCTCCTGACTCAATCCTCTGGTAGAGCTACCGAGACCAGGGTGGACATCCAACTCCTGGGGGAAATCCATACGTGGAGCAGGCTGGGCCAATTGATTGGATCCTTGAGCTTTGATTTAAGAGGCCCACAAACTACAATGATTTGGAGGTGGGCACTTGAGCTGAAAGTTCAGAAGCAGTTGGGGCTGGCGTTCATGCAACGATCAGGCAACGCTGAGGAGGGAGTAGGAAGCTGTTAAAACCAGAGAAATCTAATCTGCCAGGAGACAGAGGATTTTGAAGCCAGCATGCAGAGAGAAGAAAAGCACCCCGAGCAGCTATGGAGGATACAGAGGCTGGCCCCCACCCCTGTTCTCTAGTCCAGACCCTGCTCACCCTTCCCAGCCTTGCCAGCCTGCCATGGGGTGTCTGGGGCTGCCAAGTGAAGCCTTTCAGTAGTTCTTCCCCCAACCACCATTTTTGCAAATTTGTACTAGTTTGAGTGGATGTCTGTTCTTGCAATAAAATGATTCCTAACTACAATAATTGTAATAGCATTCTTTAAAGTATTTTTATTCCCTGTTTGGGAGTGCAGGTGAGATAGGACCCAGGTCTATGTGGAGGTAAGCCTGCCTAAGGGCAAGTCTGGTCCTTTGCTTGCCTGCCTCCCAACCACAAGACCAACAAAGCCACCCAAAGACCCCAGTCCCCTCCATCACCCAGGCCTTTGCTCTCATTGTGCTATCTACCCCTCTCCTCACAATCCCTTCTCCTGGCTCCTGCCTGTTCATCCTTTCAGATGCAGCCCCAGCCCCACCTCCTCCAGTGGTCCTCCTCTGCACCCCTCATCACCCTCCACTGCCTGCTCTCATGCTATAGGTCCACTGTGTTGCCATTAGCTGTTTCCTTGTCCTTCCTTCCCCCTCTTCCGGGAGAGGGAGCACCCTAGTCACAATGATGCCCACAGGTCCTGACAGAGTGCCTCATTGATAAATGAGGTGATCACACCTTTGCCTTGCTGGCACTTTCAGTGCCTTGCTGGCACTTTCAATTAGCAGCGCTTTGATCCCTATGAGCAGATATTCCTACATCACCCAAATAGAAAGAGGGCGTGCCTCACAAAACAGAGGGTGACATTTGCCATCACTTAATTAGAGGCAATATATATATCTCTTGCTAGAAGTACCAATTAGAGAGTTTTAAATGCAAATCCCATGTGTGTGACTCACACATGCAAAGATTCACAGAAGATGAGGGTTACATTATATTGTTTTAATTGGGTTGAAAAAGCATTTCAGGAAAAAGCTGGCTGAATCATTAATCCTTAACTTCATGATGGCTGCTTTCAGTGAGGGTGGACCAGGGCTTACCTTCCCTCCTCCCTCCTTTCCTGCTATCCATCTATCTATCCATTTATCTACTATTCCTTTTTTTTTTTTTTTAATTTCCTTCCATCTGCCATTTTCCAACCAAAAATACTCAATTGTTTAGAGTGTGGGTTCTCTCAAAGTTATTAACTCAATTTCCCCAGCCTGGGGTGAACCATATGCCATTATCCCATTGGGTACTGGCACGTGGGCCAGGAGCAAGGCTACAAAAAAACTGTGCACTGGGGTATTGTGTAATCTTACAGAAGTGAGATTTTTCTGTTGTCTCTACACAAGCTTTCCAGATAAAGCCAACTGCCCAAAGCTTGCCTTAAGACAGACCCCGAGATTAGGTGCAAGGGGTACTAGGTTTAATGTAATAGTTCTGACACTGTGTAACCAACAAGGCATCTTGGCCAAGTCTTTAAATCTTCCCAGACCCCTGCTCACTCTCCTTTAGAAAATGGAGTAATACCAACCCCACAGAGTTACTAGGAGGAAGATAAAATGGGATTCTGAGTCAGAGCTGACTCAGTGCTGATGAGCACTGCATGTGTCCCCAGTAAAGGCCCTTGGTTTGATTCTGAATCTCAACACCCAGAGCCTGTGGTCAGGACCCAGCTGGGACCCAGTGTGCCCCAGATAGACAGTGCCCAAGTCATGCAAGGAATCTATTGGTGGGCTGGGAAAATCAGATTAAGTCTGTGAAAAAGACTGGGAGCCAAAATCTTTTAGAATAGAAGAGGGAAAAACGACTGTGATGGTTTAATGCTCCCATTCAGTTGCTAGAGCCAACTTTTTTCCACACAAAATGCCTAACCTACTGAACAACATTATTGGACTGAAGTGTGCACTAAATTGTTATATCTGTAATTCCCCAAGATTGTTATGACTTCAATATCTCATCCTTCACTGCATTTTAAACATCTTTAACCCCCTAAAACCAGCCGGTAACTTACTTCGGAATTTAGGCAACTAGATGTAATTGTCCACAATTCTTTCTGCAATTGCAACCACAACCACGACGTAGCTAATCAGGAACTGCCACTCCTGAGGGTCTACTGTGTGGTGGTCTCTACGGTTGTGATCGCATTAACTTTTCACAACTGCCCCCGTGGGAAGGTTAGGTGGGCTCCATTTCCTCATAGAGGTCATGGAGGCTCAGGGAGCTTCAGGAAATCATACAAGGTCATGGTCTTTTATGGAAGAAGTGAGGTTCCCACCCGACTGGGTCATTCCTCCCCCTAATCAGAGATCAGTGGAGTAGCACACATTTGCTTCCATCTCCTGTAGGTCAAGCCTTGGACTGAGTGCTCTGAGTGGGCACAGGGAGACAAGAGAGCCAAGATTGAACCAACTGGAGAACAGTCAGAGTTCTCAAGGGGAACAGAACCAAAGGAGAGAGACACAGACATAGACATAGACATGGACATATATGTATGTATATATGTGTGTGTGTCTGTAAATATATATAAAAGGAATTGGCTCACACCATTGTGAGGGCTGGCTAATCTGAAATCTGTAGGGCAGCCCTGCAATTTGGAAGCTCAGGAAGGAGTTTGATGCTGCAGTCTTGAGGTAGAATTTCTTCTTTTCTGGGAAAACTCCCTTTTGCTCTTTATTAAAACCTTTCAACTGATTGGGTGAAGCCCACTCACATTATTGAGGGTAATCTCCCTTACCTAAAGTCAGCCGCCTGCAGATGTTAACCACATCTCCAAAATGCCTTCACAGCAATACCTAGATTAGTGTTGAATAACTAGATACTACAACCTAGATAAACGGACACATAAAACTAACCATCACACTCACTGGAGAATTTTTTTAAATGCTATATTCAAAATGAGTGAGAAGATTGGATGTGACAGTATGAATTCCTTTTAACTTCAGACAGAAACACCAAGCTTTTGTTTCTTTACTGGCAAACTAAGAAATAAAGCCTTCGTGGCTTTTGCTATCAACTTTGTTTGACAGGGTAGCAAATGCACGATACATTTTTATTGCAAATTCCATTTCATGCCTTAGATCCCCAGATGTACAGAACAATGAGTGGCAATTATCTGGTTTACAGTAAATTCACTGCAAAAGGCTCACCTGCTTCTTAAGGCTTCGAGAAGAAAGCACTGGCAGGCCAATTTCACTTCTTATTTATATGGACTGCTTTCTGCATTTCTCCAGCTCTGGCTTCTTCTTGGGAGGTTGTGGGATATCAGAGGTAGAGGGTAGGCAAGGAAAGCCTCCCCTCCACTAGCACCAAACACACAATCATAATAAAGCTGTAATCCGAATACCCGGCATCACCCTCCTGATCAGCCCTGAGTATCAGGGTATCAGACAAGACGGTTCCATTTCCATTCAAGTGGAATTGACTGCACCCCCACCTGCTCCGCTCAGCTCAGCTTAGGCACCACTGACTCAGGGAAGCCTTCTCCAACCCTCCTTCCTCCCCTCCCCTAAAGACATCCCCTGGGCTGAATCAGGTCTCTCTCCTTGTCCTCCCACAGCCCCCTGCCTATCCTTAGCCCATCAAGGACAAAACTGGGCCGTACATATCTTTTGTGTCTTTTCATTATCAGATGGTGGGTAAAGATGCCGCGTCTTTCATGCCTGTATCTCTAACCCTAGCACAACAGTTCTCAAAGTATGTCCCAGGAACCCTCTGGAGTCCCTGAGACCCTTTGAGAGTTTCACAAGGTCAAACTTATTTTCATGAAAGTACTAAGATACTCTGCTTTCTTGGTTCTCATTCTCTCTAGAGGAGTTTTCCCGAGGCTATATGAGAGGTACCACCATAGACTGACTCCAGAAACAGACATGAGAATTCAGCTGTCTTCTATTAAGCCAGACATTTGCAAAAATGTAAAACAATGGCACTCTCCTCATTATTTTAAAATTTTGGATACTATAGTTATTTTTAATTAAAAAGTATGTTATTTTCGTCAATATGTGACAGATTTCTTATTATTCTTCACTGAATTAATAAATATATATTAGATTTTGTCATTAATGCAATAAATGGCAATAGATATTATCCACAAAAACAAAAGCTCGGAGGTCACTAACAATATTTAAGGGCGGTAAATTGTTTTGAGACGGAAAAGTTTGCTGTGTGACCTGGCAAAGAGCTATAGTACGCTCTATTCATATAGGAATAAAGAGAAAAGGTGCAAGCAGAGGAACAGAGTGGAGAGAGAACAGAGAGGCAGAGCTGAGGGAGAAAAGAAAGGATGTCTGAAGTCGTCAAGGCCAGGCTCACAGAATCAATGCTTAGCTTCAGCTCAGTTGGGGGAAGTCCATCAACGTAGTGAGAAGATCAGCCCTTTCTCTGGTTCTGGTTGTGACAGAAAAGCTGCTGGTTGACCGAGTAGCCAGCACACCAATTGTTGTGTTAGCATATAGGTAACAGGGCCTGTGACTTTTCTGGAAAAAGGAAGAGGAGCATCCTCTCATGCTGTAGGAACTTGAGCGCACGCTGTCAAGAGAATAATTGTCTGAAATCACACTCCTTATATCACTTGCAACCTGGTTGGAGGAAACGCCATAAAAAGAAACAAACTTCATAAATCATTCCTGCAAAAGGCACCAGAGGTTAAAAGCATCGTGATGAATTTCTGAAATAAATCTGGACTCGGAATTTTCTGAGTGTTTGGCAGGCAACTATTGTATCTCAACAGAGGAATCATGATCTTGACAATTGTAGAGGGTAAATCCATGCTTAAGGGATCAATTTCTCCTAGAGGTAAATAGAACAGGTATTTGGCAGCTGGAAGAGTCAGTGCATTAGGCATCCTTCCCCCACTCCACTGCCAAATGCATGGGATCCCTGATCTGACAATCTAAGCACTCTGGAGCCTGGCACGTGGCAGGTGCTCAACAAGTGTGGTTAGAAGATCAGTGAATAAATATGCTCTTATTGCTTGTGTCAATGATCTGTAAAGACCTATATAGAGTGAATCCTCCCCAAATATAAATTCTCTTAACCGATTTCTGGTTTGGACACATTTACTTCTGAATAACTCTGGTTGATCAAGAGAATGTTGGTCTCCACATATACTAACACTACTTCTGGGGATTACTGAACAAGGAAGAAACAAAGGAATAAAAAGAAGAGGATGGATGGACAAATAGATAAAGGAAACAGATAAAGGAAACTGGCAGGAGATAAACACCCGCCTGAAACCGTTCAGCCTGGAAAGAGAATTCCATGGATTTCCATGGAACTGAAAAGGTCCCAGGAGGAAAAGTGCCTCCTGACTCATGGAATCAGATTGTCACAGGACATTTGGTGGGGAACAAGACATGCATATTATCTGTAACAGAGCACACAAATGTACTAGCAATTAACTGATTTAGGGTTGGGAAAGTCTAAAAGATTCTTATGAGCACAGAAAGATAAATGGAATTAATTGTGCAGAGCTCATTACATTAAATTTAAGATGGGTACCGTGCTATTGATAGTGTATTATTTGGTGCGCTGCATATTAGTGAAAGTGGAGATATTTACAAAAACTGTTACATGTTAATTCTCAGTATTATTTTCTCATTTCTTTTTTTTTAAATGAGGATTGAATTTCTCAACAGTGATGCCTCCTCCCATTGTGCATTTCCAAGAATTCAATCCACATCACAAAGGGCATGGGCAAGACCTCCCCTGCTGTCCCGCTGGCATCTGGTAGGATTAATATAGCCTGTGTCCCTTTGAGGTTAGCAAGGTGTGCTAGCCCAGGTTCTTCAAGAAGCAGATAACAAGACCCAGGCTGGGATTAAACGTGCAAGAATTTTACAAGGGAAAATGCAGATTAGACCTTGGTGCAAATGTAATTCCAGGAGAGAGAAAGAAAAGGTTGGGTAAAAAAGCTTCAAACTGTCATGCAGTCCACGTGGGTCTCTACAAAGCCAAAGCCCTCAGGCCTCCTCAAGCTCAAGTCAGCAGTCAGAGCAGTACCCTGTCCCCCAGGAGCGAGTCTGCCTTGGTGCCCCCAGGACCCCCATACTCCACAGGAACAGCCCGTGGAACGTATGGTCTCAGAGCCCAGATGTTTCAAGTCCCAGCCCCTGGCTTTGTGAGAAAGAAGGGCAAGGATGTTCAGTGTTTGAATCTGAATTACCTGCTCTTTTTTTAAAGATGAGTCCCTGACCGGGTATAACCTTCCATCCCCATTCAAATGCTCAGGGAATGCTCACCTCTGCCTGCCACTTGGGAACAGGAAGCAACTTTGGATTTCCTCCCTGGACTTGCTCCTCACCTCAAGGGCACCATCTCAGAAAACGGCACCAATATTCCTGCTGAAGCAAAAACCTCAGGAGGCAGCTTGATTCCTGCTTTTTCCAAACCAACAGTCCTTTCCCATCCACACAATCCATCACAGCTTCTGTCATTTCTACACCAACAGAGTAGAATGCAGCTGCCTTCCACCTGCCAACATCCTACCTCCAGCCAATACCATCTCTTGCCTGAACCCTTGGAAGAACCCTCAAAATTGCCTTACTGTTTTCTCCTACAATCCCTTTTCCACAGAGCTTCTGGAGTGATGGTTTCAAAAACAAAATCTGATCATAAAGCTGGCGGTGGCCATTTCTGCTTAGACCCTCTCAAGGTGGCCCGCCATGCTTAGAATAAAGTTCAAATTTCTTCTCATAGTCTATAAGGCCCCCTCCTGACTCATCTCCCACCACTTCCATCCCCCATGCCCCAGTCACACTGGTTTCCTTTTTATTCCTCAAATTCACCGAACTGAGTCCTACCTGAGGTCCTCGCACTAACTGTTCCACTGTGTGGAATGCCTTTCCCCTGTGGCATGACTACTTGCTTCTCATCACTCGACCCTCAGCTCAGACTTCAGATCCCTTTCTTGAAGACCTCATCTCAACTCTCCCTGCCCCCATAACCCAGCTTCTCTTCTTTTCATCACAGTGATCACACCCGAAATGACCTTTCGTAAGTCTTGACTCAGTAATTGTGTCTCTGGCCCCTCCAAATGGAAGCCCTCCCTGTCTGTTTTGTCCGTCACCATTTCTCCAGGGCTGAGACAGAGCCAGGCCCATGGTAGGCACCCATAATACATACATGTTCAATCAGTGAGTGGGCTGGCACCCAATGTGACTGTGAGCGAGCTCAGGGAAGTGTCTCTCTGGCATTCGGCCCCTCTTTCAGAGCCCTTTCCTGGCTCAGCTCAGCTTCCTCTGGAAGCCTCACTCCCAGACGCCGCTCTTGCTCCCCTCCCCGGGCTGCCATCACAGCCCCCTGCTCGGCCTCCCCACTGCCCCCCGGGCAGCCGAGGTGAATGATGCTCAGACTCTTTCCATGTCAAGTTTCTCATTTTCATCCAAAGAGAATCTCAGAGCCCCTAAGGACTTTTAACTTCAAAAGGATGGAGCTCTCAGAGAAGGAGAGCAGGGGCAAGGTGACGATTTTTAAGAATGGCTTCTTTGATTCACCTGTGCCTTGATTTCCTTTTTAACCCTGACCCCCAAACACTGGGGTGCACCAGCCCTCATAGCTCTTTCCACAGCATCCACTGCTTGAGCTGACGGAGACCACTGAGCAGGGCTCGCCCCATCACCGGAAGGGGCAGCCCTGCTCCGCCCTATGGCTGAGCAGCATGCCAAAGCCCCCAGCCAGAGCTCTGGCCACATTCCCGCCACAGGTAGGTGGCGCCAGCTCTGAGGAGTGACACAATCAAGGGCAGAGCACTCCCCCGCTTCTGAGGAGCATGACTTTAGATTGTAACTGCCTGGCAGCCCCTTGTCGTCCCTGTGCCAATGGGTGCACCTGCTCCTCCACCCCTACATCTCTATAAAGCAGCCTCTGTCTGCACGGTCTGAGCAACAGGGTCCAGATTTAAAGCTGAGAGGAGCCATGCAGGTACCAGAGTGCCAGGAACCGCTTTCAACAGTGGAGGCTGAAACATCGTCTCCTCTACAGGAGTCTAACAAGCCTCACACCATGTCCTGGCACGCAACTCTGAAACCCTCCCAAACCAAGCTCTGGGAGACGCCGTGCACACCAGGCAGGCTCCCAAGCTCTGCAGCCAGTGCGGCCCCGGTCACAGGTGGGTCAGGCTTCTTGGGGAACATTCGAGTTGAAGTCAGTGCCCGCGAGGCCAGTCCTTGGCCCCAGGGCCTGTCTCTAGGGTTTGGACATGCCAGGCTCTCTTTTAGTATCTCTTGGATTCATGAAGCATTTATGTCTTGGATATGCAGATTGTCTCCAACTCCACTGAGCATGGAGCAGGAGAAAATGGGATTTCCCACAACGCAAGGGAAGGGAACTAGCTGTAAAGCGTAGCCTTATGATGCGAGGGCTGCTTCATCCTGGGGGTTGAAAGGGACAGGAGTTTCATCTCCCTGAAAATAACTTTCAAAAGGGCTTCCACCCACACACGGGGCCGGACTAATGGAATGTTAACACCAATGGCCCGTGCATACCGTGTAATCCCACTAGTAACGGTTTTATTCAATAAATGTGTATTTAATAGAGTCACTTGTACGTGGGAGGAATGATGCTAGGTGTTGGAGGTACAGCACTAAGCAATCACACTGGTTATTAAAGTGGGACCAGTGCTGAGACGGGGAAGTGTGAGGTCCTATGAGGATGACCTTTCTGAGGCTGTTGGAGGGACCAGTCTTCAAAAGTGACAGGTGAGCTGGGACCTGACAGCTGAGAGAGACTGAAGAATGTTCCCAGGAGAGAGAAATGCATGGGGAAAAACTCGGAGAGAGGCGCAGCGTGGTCCATTTGAGAAAGAACTACAAAGAGACAAGGAAGTGTGTGTGCAGAGGAAGACAAGGGACGGCCTCTGCTGGGAGAAGCTCCCAGTAACATAAGAAAATGAGAACAGGATTCAGAATTCTAACGCTGTGATTGGGTAGCTCAGATGTAATTTTGTAGGAACTTCAGAGGAAGGGGAGGTCGATAATGACCTTCAGGAGGTCAGGGATGGACCACAGCTGGGTCTTGCATGATAAGCTGGTTAGACAGAGAGATGAAGGAAGGTCAAAAACCTGGGTATCCACCTCCACGCCTCCCTTCTATCTCATCTGTTAGTACACTTTTACCATATATATTGTATAGAACGACCCTCATAGAAACATCTCCTGTGTCTGCTTTCCATCCCCACTGCAGGCCACTGCCCTGGAGTGTTACAACTGTCTCTCGTGTTGTACCCACCAAGGCATCCTCTCTACTGTAGACAGGGTGGCCTGTAAAATTCAGGTTGGATCACACCACCCCTGTCCCTTCCTTCTAGGATCACACTCCCTAGCCTGGCACACGAGCCTCTCATTGTGATCTCCACTTGCCTCTGACCCTGGCTTATTGCCTAATCCTCTGACACCCTGAGCTACTTCCCATTTCCTGGGTGAGACCTGTTCTCCCTCCAGCCCTGCCCTCACTCCAGCCCTGCCTGAGCCCAGAGCTTCTCTCCCACCCATTCCCAGGGTCTCTGGGGGATCCATGACTCTTCCTACATGACCTTATTTCATGGACCAAGAGTCTCCCCAAGCTCCACACTTTCCTGCTGCAACCACTCATGTGTCTCTTCCACACACACTTAGAAGAGAACCCTCCTGAAGCTACTTAAATCTGTAAATGACTTTCCTCTAGAAGTTTGTCGTTCCATCTGATCTTCTGAGGTCAAGCAGCTAAATGTTGCCGAAGCATTTTTTGAGCACCTGCTCTGTTTCCAGGCCCATGTCAGCCACCAAGAGAGGCACAGGGGCAGGCATGGACCTTGTGTGGATCACAATCTAATGTCATGACATCACTGCAAGCAAGGAAGCCCTTTCTAAGGTGCAGGAGCCACCATGTAAAGCTAGGTCAGTGTTGTGCATTTGACTCTGCTGTTGCCATTCTTTGGTTGTCATCAAGGTTTTCCATGGGTGGAGCAGCTATCCTATGTGCCAGGAACTGTACCAAGTTGTGGCAGGTGGGGCTCCCTGGGAAGCAGACACTAAGGCAGAGTTTTAGTGTGCAGGATGTTTTGTTCGGTGTGGCCCTGGGATCACAGCTGTGGATGAGAAAAAACAGAAGGAAGAAGGGCAGAGGAAGAAGTTAGCAGGGCCCATGAGCCCTGGCGATGCTTTAGAATGTGAATGGCCCTTTCCCCACTGTCTTGGGTTGAGCTGAGATGGACAGGCCTTCACTCTCTTGCATTCATCAGGCACTGGATGGGAGCCACCCCAGGGAGGGATTTAACTTCGGGCAATGTGACTCTTTACAGCTGAGGCAGGGCCTGAAGGGGCTGACTGCTGACAGCTATTTCTCCCAACGGTTCTCCCAGCACCTGGGGTAACAAGTACTTTACTGAAGGGGGATCTGAGTGGAACATCTCAGGGTTCACCACACAGCTGTGTTCCATGTCTCACCTTGGAAATCCACAACAACTCAAGAAGTAGATATCACTTCCATTTTACAGATGAGAAGCTGAGGCATAGAGAGAATATCTCTTGACCAAAGTTCTACAGTTGGATTTGAACTCAGTTCTGATTTCACAGCTTATGCTTCTGTTACCGTGCAATGTTCATTCCTCCCAAACAAGTGGGTAGGGGCTCAAAGTACGCCCCCTCCCCTATGCCAGCCTGGGCATACAGTGGACCATGAGCACCGCCTCCTCACTGAAATAACCAGGAGGACAGAAGCAGAAGCAGTACATTCAAGTCAGTCCAGACATACGTGGAGCGGACCACCATGTCTGCTCATCTGTACCTCTGTTGTGGGGACGGGGTCTCATCTAAGCCACATTCAGGACCCCAGAAGTCGGTACCAAGACCTGGACTCATGGGTGAGGTTGTCCAACTTAAAGAAAAATACAGGAAGCCCAGTTAATTTGAGTTTCAGATAGATAACAAACGATTGGTTTAGCATCAGTATGTCCATGAAATATCTGGGACACGCTTCTACTAAAAAGCCATTTGCTTTTTATCTAACATTCAAATTAACTTTGCCCAGTATTTGACCTGTTAACCTTACTCACGGGTGAAGTGGGAGGCATCCCCCTATCCTTGAGATGATTTCAGTGATACGAAAGCTTCCTCAGATCAAGCTCTCTCCCAGCCTGAAATCCATTTTCCTGCACCCATAGTCTTTCATTGCACAGTCAAAGCTAATGCACCCCTGGGAGAGGGGACCCATGAGCTACACTCATTCACCCTCGAGATATCACTGAGAGCAGGTGTCGGGGCACACACACAAGAGAACGCAGATGGGAAGGAGGGAAGCCAGGAGTGGGCATCACTCGGGTGAAGGGCTCAGGATAAGAGAAGAGGCTGATGGTGTGCGGGGCAGCCTAGGGAGCATCTCCATTTTTCTCAGTTGGGCTCCCTGAGCAGAGGTCCCAGTCTTTTAGGATTGTTCAACGGTTCCACAGGCTCTCCTCTCTCTAGCTTGGTACTTTAGCTTCTCTCTCACAATAAACCCCTGCCCACCAGCAACCAGCTGCACCCATGGCCTGCTTAGGGGCCACCAAGAGTCCTATGGCCTGACACAGTCCCCATGGCACCTGACACAGACCCGGGTGATGCAAACCCCCCGGCTTCTGGCTCAGCGTCCCCCCTTCCTGCCCTTGGCCTAGAACTTGATGTTTCTTAGCAGTTCTGTGATAAAGAAACCGTGTGTAGACAATCAAAAATGCCATCGCAAGTGACCTGAACGTCTTTCTTTTCTTCCAACTTTCCAGACAAGCCATTCCCTTTTATTATCCAGAGATTCATAAAAATGCGTAAGTGAAGGCAACAGCTTAAATAGTTTTCTTTTAGGAGTTTGGCACTAAGTGTATTAAATGAATTCCCTCAGTCTTTGGACAAGAAGCCATTAGATATGGACTATTACTTGCATTATCATTACATTAGAGGGTCATTATGAAAAATAAAAGTTCTAATCAGCATGAACATTTATAAATTGTCACGATGGGGAATATGCCAGGCCGGGCTGTCTCAAATATCCAGACTAACCACAGTGAATAATGACTTTGAACAAAAAGAGGTTGAACACAAAGAACCACTGTAACAAATCCCACTCAAAGTTGTTAGTAATTAAAGGCTTTAAGAAAAAGGGGGAGGTCCACCCACACCTCTCCAGCTAAGCGAGAGTTCTCTCAGCTCTCCTTGGTGACTTGTGACAACACTCATTGTCTTTACCCTCCTACCTAGCCTCCAGCTAGAAGAAGCAGACCCTACGTGATCCTCATAAGGTCCCAGGCAGCCCCGGGGTCCCTCAGAGGTAGCTCAGGGCCCACCGTGGGCAGTAAGGTGAGCAGTGTAGTGGGTTCTCCACCTCTCTTTAGCCTTGTCCTTTCTCAGTCATCTGTTTGTTTCTAATATGATCCTCTTTACAAGTCCTAGATGATTCTAGAATGAGCTACATTTACTGCCCCTAACACAGGATGATTTCAAAGGGACCAAGCCACCCACTTGCTGCAGGAGCCCTTGTCACATCCACGGGAAGTCTGGGTCAATCCTAGGGACCAGACATGGGGGAGGGTCCTTGACCAAAGGCTGGATGCAGTGGGTTGGCCAGAGTGGCCAGAAACAGACTGCATGAGTGGGCAAGGGGCAAACCATGCAAGCAATTGGGCCAAGGATCCCTTGGAGAAGCTGAACCGTTCCTGGATGTGATGGCTCTCTAAAAGGAGGTGGGGGGGCTGCATTTGTGACTACAGGCAAGGAACCAGGTGGCCCTGAGACAGGAGGGTCTTCTTTGAAGGCTTTGCCTTCAGGACTCCTTCCATCCTCCTCTGGAACATCGATTTCCCAGGGTGAGTAACCCCTTCTCCAGGGCATCTACTGGTCCTGCCCAGACTCCTATTTGAGTATACAGAATTTTGAAGTAGGGTTCCTTCTGGATATATGCCCAGGAGCGGGATTCCCAGGTCATACGGTAAGTCTATTCCTAGTTTTTTGAGGAATCTCCATACTGTTTTCCACAGTGGCTGCACCAAACTGCATTCCCACCAGCAGTGTAGGAGGGCTCCCTTTTCTCCACAGCCTCTCCAGGATTTGTCATTTGTGGACTTTTGAATGATGGCCATTCTGACTGGTGTGAGGTGATACCTCATTGTAGTTCTGATTTGCATTTCTCTGATAATTAGTGATATTGAGCATTTTTTTCATGTGTCTATTGATCATTTGTATGTCTTCCTCGGAGAATTGCTTGTTTAATAGTCTTTTTGACTTCCTTGTTTCCATCTATTAGACTGTGGCCTCTGCTAGGGAGGGGAGCGTCCAGATGCCCTCACTCATCCATCCATCCATCCATCTATCTGTCCAGTAGCTCATTCAATCATGACTTCACCCATCAGATTCCAGTCAACAAGCTCCTTTCATAGGGCCATGTGCTTACCTTGTCTCTATTCATGCAGCACCTGAAACAGAGCCTGGCACACAGTAGGTACTAAGTAAGTGTTGATCAGTAAGTGCATAGGTGGCTGAGGACTTGTTTGGCAAAGGGGGCTGCATTCCCAGGTGGCCCAATTGCTGGAGGGATGGAGGAGATGGAAGAGGATGCTGGCACTGTGGTTAAAGTCTCAGATTCCAGACTGATGTAAAATCATCCCAACTGACTAGCCACATCTCCCTCTCTGGTCCCTCCCAGAACACAGAAACTCATTTATTCCCAGCACCACTACTCTTTTGGATTAAGACATTTTCTTCTGTGTGCTGCCAGTGAAATGTCTCCTAGATTTCTTTTGCCACTTTGAAGGTGCAATGCAATTCCTTTCGAATTTTCGTTTCCCCCAATTGCACTTCCTCTGAATGACCCACCCCCTTTATTTACCAAAACCTCAAGGAAACTCTGAGGAGGAGAAGTACTCTCCATTTGTCTCGGCAGCACTGCCTACTCCACGAAACCCTTTCATTTCATTTCCCTGGGCGCTGGGGCTCAACTTCTTGCCTTGTCTGAGCTATCTCGTCCTTTTCAACGCTTTGCTGAGCTTTTGCAATTTCTACAATACGCTTTTCCTAATAAAAACAACCTGTGTTGCACATTGCATTTTAATGACAGTTAAATTCCTCCTCCCTTAGTGCGTTCAGCAACTTTAGGGCAGCCCAGCTATTGTAAGTTATTATATGCTTAGTTGAACTTATTGCATTCTACTTGTCTCCAGTTTTGTTTATTTTCTCTTCTGTCATGGATTCTGTGTTCCTTGGTATATTCTTTTCAAAAGGCTTTCTAAGCCAGCAGGGGTCACAGGGAATTATACCTCACAGGGAAGTGACCAGTGGGCTCAGGGGGTCCTGGGGAAAAGTCTTCCCAGAGTCTGCAGTATGGCTCCAAGCACTCTGGCATCACATGTCCAAGTCCCTCCAACCAATTCTTAGAAACAAAGCAGGCTTCTTGCGTAAAAGCGTTTGGAAATGGCAGGCCGTCATGAAGGCTGGGCAATCTCATTCACGGGCAATGATTTTCATTGGACAGAATGTTCTGTAATGCCATCTGTCCCACATGGGTGGGATGCGTCAGAAAGATCATTCTGCCAGCTCCAGGAATTATATTCTTCGAACCTAAGAAACCCTCCTGTGTTTGGAAGAGGCCCTGGAATCTTGCCTGGAACTTGTTTAACTGCAGAAGGCTGAACAGAGCACACAGACGAAGCTGAAAATGTGTCAGAATTTGCCACCGGGGCTCTGCGGCTGGGGGGCTGGGGTCTGGGGCAGCCCCTGGTAAGGTGCTGTTTGAGTAGGAGAGTGGCTAGTGGAAAGCAAAGTTACACACACATCAGCATCTGCTGTGACAGTGAGAGAGATTTCCGCTACGTAGCTCCTTGGGAGCTTATGTACTTATTCCAGTGATTCAGCCTTGCTGGAACCATTTGGAGAGCTTCTCTCTGAGAACTGCCTTGCGAAGCTATGATCCTTTCAGCAAATGCTCTGTGCAGCCTGGATTTGCTGTGCAGAGCACCTGACCCATGCCATGGATTTCTCCTAGAGACCCCATGTCTTTAGGAATCATTTTCTCTTTTATACAGATCAGGAGACATTCAGCTCAGAGACACTGAGGATGTCCTCATGCCTCCTCGGCTCCTGTGGGTCAGGAAGGAATCTGAAATCAAGGCTGTCTCATGTCATAGCCTGAACTCTTCCCAACTACTCACGCTTCTTTCTGACTGTCAAGAGTTCTGAATAAACATTTCCTGAGGTGACACCACGTGCTGGATGCTCTGCTGGAGGCCAGGTTACAGACATTTAATAAAGATGTAGCCTCTGATCTAAAAAGAAATCACAGTGTAGGGAACAAGGCCATAACTCAATTCTTCCAAGATGACAAAACTGCCAAGGAGTGGACAAGGAGCAGCAGGGTGCAGGGGCAGGAAATTGGGGGAAAATTGGAGGTTCACAACCTCATTCATGGAAGATGCAAGTTGAAATGACTCTTCAAGGATGACAAGGAGTTATCCAGCCCCAAAAGAAAGGGAAGTTGTTTCAGACAAAAAAAAAAAAAAAAAAAAAAAATCACACTCAAAGGCCCAGAGGCAGGCGAACATGCAGCCTGTTGGGTGAACAAAAATGGTTTAGTGCAATGCAAGGTAGTGTGGTTTTAAACCCCAAGTAGCGTGGGGCTCAGGATGAAACAGGAGCCCAGTGCATCTTCCTTATCTGTTATTATTCAGCCTTAAAAAAAAAGGAAAATCCTGCTATTTGTGATACCACGAATGAATCTGGTAGACATTATGCTAAGTGAAATAAGCCAGTTACAGAAGGGCAAATCCTGCATGATTCTACTTATATAAAGTATCTAAATTAGTTAAACTCGTAGAAGGAAAACATAGAATGGTGGGTGCAAGGGGCTGCAAGGAAGGGGAATGGAGAATTGTTTTTCAGTGGGGAGAAAATTTCTGTTACGCAAGATGAGTACATTTCAGATTGTACAACATAATACCTAGAGTTAACAAAACAGGATTGCACACTTTAAAACATAATGAGGATGGATCTCGTGTTAAGCATTCTTACCCCCCCCCAAAAAAAACCCACAAAAGAACACAGAATAGATACATTTAGTACCTTGGTTGTGATGATGGTATCATGGGGGTGGGTGTAGGCATATGTCCAAACTCTTCAGGTGTATAATTAAATGCGTGCAATTATTTCTCTTTTTTCTCTTTTTTTAATGGAGATACTGGGGATTGAACCCAGGAACTTGTGTATGCTAAGCATGCGCTCTACCACTGGGCTATAGCCATCTCCACCATGTGCAATTTTTTTTGTATATCAGTTATATCTCAATTAAGCTTAAAGAAATAAAAGAGCTTAGCATCACTAACTTTCAGAACAAAGAGCACTTTGAGCCTAATCTGGCCAACCTGAGTGCATGAATTTGGGATTTGGGGTTTTCTGGATTCTGAAAACAATTTTTCTTCTCTTTTAGAAAGAGAAGACATTTTAAGTACTTTCAATGTAATCTGAGTAAGTGTGCCATCTTTTAAGGGGACGACTTTTACATCATTTTACATCATTTTAACGTCAACCTGATTTGGAGGTCTGCTCACATTGACAAGAGTCAGATTTCTCTCCAGCCCTCACAATGTTTACCTGCCATCAGCATGACCTGTGAAAGCATCAGTTCTCAAGCAAGTCGGCCAACAGCGTAGTGACAAACATCCAAGCCCCTTAATCCTCCATCGGACTGAGTTCCACGCCTTTCACATGAGTAGGGAAGCTCTCGCTAACACAGCTCGCTCCCAAGCCTCAGCCTGAAAAGAACGGTCTTGGAGGCTTCTGTTAATTGTATCTGGCTGGAGCACTGAGGAGCCCGTTCAGCTCAAAAAGACATCTATTAAGTTGTCAGCCATGATATCATTTGCCTTAACAATGTTTAGGATCTACCAAGCGGAAGCTGACAGACGGCACAAAATCACTCTGGGAGGGAGACCACATGCTAATTAGCACAGTGCCCTCCACGTGCCTTCACAGGGTGGGGAAGCCGGCATCATAACACATCTTTCTGCACGCTTCCTGCCGAGTTTTCCAGCAAGGAAGAGATTGGGAGTTGGCTGTCAGAGCCTCCTAAATGCCTATACAAATGATTAGGCAGGCTTTCTGACTGGAGTCTGTCCTGCACTGCGTGGTGGTGGGTATAGCCAGCACTCAGAAACATCTTCCCCAAACTGACAGAATGCGGTGAAATTCAGAGAGAGTGAGCCACGGAGCTCTAGAAAATGCTCTTCAATCCAGGGCCCGGGAAGGCTTAGCAAGGCTGGTTCTAGACTGAACAGAGGTACTGAGAACCACTGTAGTGAAAGAGAAACAGAAGGGCATTCCATGAAAGAACTGGGTCTACCTGGCAAAAATGTCTGCACTCATATCCACGAAGGCTGTCATCAATCTGGTGATTATTATCATTATAACAGCAGCTGCTGTTTTGGGTTTCTAACCAACATGCCAGGCACTTGTTAGATGCTGTACACACAGTATCTTTTTTTTTTTTATTGAAGTATAGTCAGTTTACAATGTTGTGTCAATTGTGTACAGCACAATGCTTCAGTCATAGAGTAACATACATACATTCGTTTTCATATTCTTTTTCACCATAAGTTACTACAAGATATTGAATATAGTTCCCTATGCTATACAGTACGAACTTGTTGCTTATCTATTTTACGTATATTAGTATCTGCAAATCTCAAACTTTCAATTTATCCCACATTAATTTAATTCACAGCAGCTCAACAGTCTTGTTGCAAAGAGGGGATTATTATCTTTGTCAGACAGATGAAAAAATGGGGCTCTTGAGAGCTCACTGGTCACAATGTCAGCAAAGACTTTAAGGTTGTAGAGTTTAAAGTTGCCTGCAACATCCCAGTGCCCTTTCAAATGCATCATCACCTCTGATGTCCCATGAGGTGAATGGGACAAGTTTTATTATTCCCATTTTACTGCTGGGTTATGCTGAAGCCCAAAGAGATAAGGTACACATTACCTGAGATCACCATGGGCTAAACCAAGATCAGGCTGCTACCTCCTGCCCCTCAGGACTTATCTCTAGGTCACACAGGGATCCAACAGCATTAGGCCAGTCATTATTTGAGTCAAAATGTCCAGACGCAAAACAGAATAATTCTCCACACATGAAAGGGGGTTTGGAAATGAAAAAAAAAAAAAAAAACCTATCACAGAAATCCAAGTGTATCACTTGGTCAGTCACAATACTTCCTTGACTTTATGGAACCTGAGAGTCTCTGGCATGTGGTGTGGGTTTGGTTGGGGGTACCCAGCTCTGCACAATTCCTCGGCTTTTGTCAAGGACATCCAGCTGCCTCATACCCCTGGGGCAGGGCGTTCTCACTAGGAGGTCTTCCCCAGCCTGGGCAGCCTCAACGGGCCTATGGTCCTTGAGCCTCAACTCAGGTTGAGGGTCCTCTGCCAGCAGCCTTCATGCTCTCAGATGTCCCTTGTCCCCAGCAACTACCTCCATCCATACTGATGGCATTATCAATGAAACCATGAACTGTGTCTTCAGTGTCCACACACAGGAAGTAACATGAACGAGGTTGGGATGCTATCACACCTAGATGCCAAGATTTACTAAAGGATGTGTACCCCTAACCTATCTACCTCCTCAGGCAAATCACACAAGACTCTATTAGCCAGACAAATGAGGCAATGGAGGCCAAGAAGAATGAAGCAAGCTGTCCAAAACCTCAGGGTTATCAGGTGGGCTTCTGAACCTGGGGCCCATCTTGTTCTACCCCCAGGGACCAGCTCTTCTGTGCTTTGGTTTCTCCATTGATCAAGGGAGGCAAGGTTGGAAACTACTTAGGACCAGACCTCCTTCTTGGGGTAAGCACGGCTCTTGAAGCAACAGAACTCACACCAGGGAGTCCAGAGAAGGTCCTTTGTGACAGCAGAGCTGGATGGAGCATAGATGCTGCTCCTCACCCCCAGGGGGTGCAGGTGGGGCCCCGTCAGCTGTGCACTGAGTATATGCTATGTGAGGGGCACTTGCCAGGTCTGAGAAGGGCAGTAGACTTTTGGGACCGTACAGACACTCTAGCCTGGCAACCATCTCCAGGAGGTCCTGGGGGATTCTGTTAGCAGGCCAGAGGCTTGTCCCATGCCCATGTGTTATTACTACCATTATTCTCCTAAGACAGGCAGCTTCCTGGAAACTCAAACATAGTGACTTCCAGAAGACACAGCCATAGCCATGTCCCTCTAAAGCAGCCCTGGGATGAGCCTGTCCCTGTCACTCATGATGTGTCTTCCCCGGGGAAGCCCCATTGTGGTCCCTGGCACTGTCCAGTTCTGCTGATGGCAAACAGGGTCCACCTGGTCAAAGCACAAGGCAGAGCATGACCGCATGGCAGAGAGGGACCCCAGCATCAGGACTGCCCCGGAGGCATGAGGCAGGATTTGGGACACAGTCCAGGAACCAGGAATTAAACTGGAGCAGAGACCCCATGTCCTCGCAGGCTCACTCTAAGACCGAAGTCACAACTGAAGCGGGGGGTGGAACCCAGAACCCTGTGTCTTTCAAGGATCACTTTACCTCTTCTTTCTCCAAGAGCTTTTCCTGACCCCTGCAGCCCACAGCCCTCCCCGCCTCTGGCCAGCTCCGCAGGAGATGTTCTGTGGAAAGGAGCCTTTGGGCCCTGGGTCACCGGCTATCTCCTACTGCTGTTGCCTTGCTGCATATCTAGAGTGGCCCTCTGAGTTTCCTTCCTTGATGGAGACCATGAGAAGGTTTGAAGTGAATTAGGGAGGGGTCTCTTGTCACTTCCACGGTACCTGGAACATGGTTGAGATTATTGCAGGAACCCAATGATTGCCTGTCAGGAGGCAGAGTGGTCCATGGAGAGCGGCAGGTTTGGGAGTCAGGCAGTCCTGAGTTCAATTCCTGACCTTGCCACATAAAAGGTGTGCCTCTTAACCAGTTGCTCAGCTCTCTAAGCTCTCTGAAATGGAGGTGGTCATGCCTACTCATGGAGTTTTGGGAGATTCGAGGTAAATAAAAAAAAATCTAAGCTGCCTAGACCAGAGGTTCTCAAAGTGTGGTCCTTGGTGATGCAATACATCACTGGGGAACTTGTCAGAAATGCAAATGCTTAACCCTACCTGAAGCCCACTGAGTCAGAACCCTGGGGACCGCACCCAGCCACCTGGGTTATAGCAAGTCCTTCGGGTAATTTTGATGCACCTAAAAATTTAAGAACCTTTTTTAGGTACTCCGTAAACAGTCTGTCCCCAGCCAGAGATGAAGGAATGACCTTCATCTGTACTGACTTTCAGATACAGAGCTGAAGTAAGAAAGTGGCCAGTGGCCAAAGCAGTCATGACATAACCCTGATCATTTGGGACAAGTCATTGGGTACAGGAAAAGAGTGTGATTCCAGTGACTTAAACATGAGTCAAGAGTACGTCCAATTTGATCTAATCCAATAAGAATGTGAGTGGTTGCTATTACACAGAGTAATGAACTCACCTTAAAAGCAGGCACTCAGTTCATGCTGACAAAGTCAGAGCCAGTTAAATATGGCTGCCACGTGTATTTCTTTAGATCTGCTTCCCCCCAAAGCAGAAGTTTTCATCCATGCCACACAGGAGAATCACCTGAGGAGTTTTGAAAAGTACAGATGCCCAGGCTGTATCCCCAGCCAATCACTTCAACATTTCTGGGAGGTGGTGAGACCTATGCATGAGTAGTTTTGAAAACTCCCCAAGTGATTGCAATGTGCGGTGCAAGCTGCAAACCACTGAACCAGGTGGGTCAGCCTGCGATGCTGGTGACCCGCAGGCAGATAGAAAGCAGAGGCCAGCCCTTCGTCTTCCTCAGCCCCACCCCTCCATCCTCTTGGTCACCACTCTCAGGTAACAGACTCAGCCATTCTCACTGCAGAGGCAGTAAGTCATGAGTTGGAAGAAGTCACTTGGACTTTGGAGATGGGAAGGGCAAATGTTATTAGCTCAATTTTCTGAATTAAAATAAACATCACCCCTGGGAGACATGCTCAGCAGTTTGCCTGAGTTGCAGGGTCGTCAGAACTGAGCTGGGACTTGACCCCTGGCCGTGGTCTTCTACATCCCAGGAGTCCACTCTACCATGACATGCTCTCTCCCACCTCCTACCTAGAAAGCTGCCAATAAACTAAGCACCGACTACGTGGTAGACATGACATCATCCCTAATCCTCAGTAACCACACTGCCGGAAAAGGTACGATTATTTATATTCTATAAAGAGAAAATCCAGGTGTAGGAAAGTAATGAACTTGCCCAATATCATACTGATAGTAAATGATGGAGCTGAAATTGAACCTGGATCTTTTTTGTTCTAACTACAGTGCTCTTTCCACTGTAACACACTGCCTTTCTGGGAGAGAGGACATGAGAAAATGGAAACACAACCTCTCAAAATGGACTTGATTTGGAGCCATTACAACAAAGAACCAGAATGAGGCACAACTATTTTTCTTCTCTTGCACATCCCTCTACCTTTTCTACAAGTCCTGGATGAACCAGGGGCAGAGAAAGACCTCAGGTGGCCATACTGACCTTGGTGAGAGTTGAGGGTAGCCTAGGGATTGAATGGTTCAAAGAGAGAGCCATTCAGAGCAAGTGTCCACGTGCTCCCAGGACTTGCCAAGCCCTGGGACAAGGTGTTGACACATCTTCCAATGCCCCACAAGGTGAACTTATTGTACAGGTTCAAGGTTCAGACTGAGGTTCCACCTCTCCCTGGCTTCACTCAGCCTTGATCTTGGCACGCCATACACCCTCTACCCCCAGCCATGCTGCCTCAAGGCATTTGGATGGTGCACCCACCTCAGGGGATTCCGACCCAGGAAGGATGGTCCACCTAAGCAATATCCCTGTGCCTGCAAGGGGTCCCCACTTTGCTGGACAAGAGCCAGACAGGTGGTCTAACACAGCAAAGACTCCATGGCAAACAGCACAGCTGGGCTCTCAGGAGAAATCTGCTATCTGCCATTTGGGGTATTTGCAATATTCACAACTCAAGCCTTACTGTATCATGTGAGACTTTTGTCCCTGTGGAGAGTTGTCAGGTCTCAGGAAATTAGGCAGAAAAAAGTAATTTAGGGGAAGGAGAGCTGCTGGCTGGGGAACTCTTTACGGAAGAGCCCGTCACTTGCTGCACTGGCCACTGGACTTTGCATTCGTATGTGCATATGTCCTATGTGTGTGTCCTTTCCGTGGGACTTCTGTTAAGCAAGAAAATTGACAAGCAAATTCTGGTAATAGAGAAAACAGAAGGATTTTGAATCACACAGACCCGGATTTGAATTCCAGCCCTGACATGGCACAGCTTACACAATCAGTCCTTATCTATTCCTCATCTGCAGGGCAGGGAATGGGGAGGCAGAGACTCCTCTACAGAAGTTGTCTGCCTCATGGGGCTGGATGGGAATTCAGTGAGGAAAGACCAAGGCTGTGCTTTGTAAACAGCAAAGCTTTATGTAAATATTAGCAGAGTTGTAATAACAGCTACCATTATTATGACTCCTGGTGATTTACAGTATGGCAAGCCACACACGTTCAAATCACACCATGCTTGCCCTAACATATTACAAACCCTGTGCTAGGTACAGTCTTGGCCATCAAGACCCTATGGTCTAGGAGGAAGAGGTTCCCAGCCAGAGGACACTGAGTAGGGGTTGCTAAAGTAGTGGGAAAGGAGCATAGGGAACACAGGTTCCAGAAGAGGGGCACCTAGTTTAGGCTGTGGTCCAAGAAGGCTTCATGGAGGAGGTGACCGTTGAGCTTTGCCCGGGAGGAGGTATAAAAGCGATGCAAGTTGGGAGGCTGCGGATGGTGGGAACTTTCCAAGCAAGCAGAGAAAGAGCGTGCACAGTGAAACAGAGAGAAGAACAAGTATACTACATTTGGGGCTTCAGTAATTTGATATCTGCAAAGGTCCCCAGCTCTGTGCCTAAGTGATTTCATATCACTGGGCTCCTGAGCACTGTTGAGGCTGGGACAGGAGGAAGATGAATTTTCCCTTGCCCCTGATTACAGAGCTAGCCCTCATCAATGATTCTTTCTTCAGAATAAATCAATGTACCCCCAGTACCTAGCCCAAATACCGACACATTGTTGGTTCTCAATAAATATTTGTTGAATAAATGTATCTTCAATGTCCAATAGAATCTAAATGTAGCAGGCTGTGATTATGATGAAAAATAACCAGAGAGTATCAAACAGTCCTACATTTTTTATAGCCGTTTCATTTATAAACTGATTTCAGCTAACCCTTCAGTGATCAGCCATATTTTCTGCCACCCAATCTCCACAATCCATATCTGACATTAAACCCAGCTACCCTGGTTCTCTCCACCCACAACTCCCCCTCCTCAAAGAGCAGAGTAAGAAAAGCAGTCATGTATCAACCACCTGCTCCCCGCCAGGACTCTGCTCACAGGGTTCCCTAAGTTTTCCCAACCAATTCCCCCACCAACCCTTCAGGGCAATTGAGAGTCACCACGTTTTACAGATGGACACACTAAAGCTCCGAGAGGCCAAGTGATTCTCCTAAAGACACAGCTGGGGAATAAATACCGAGTCACAATTCCAGCGCAAGTCCCATCGCGTACTCACTGTCATCTTACTTCCCGCATGTAACAATTCCCTCAAGATAAATACCATTGTCCCCATTTGACAGATGTGGATCTTGTCGTTCAGAAAGGTTAAGTAACTTGCTCTAAGGCATAGCTATTAAATTGTGGCATTAGGTCAGCCTAACTCCAAAGGCTGTTCTCTTACCTCGATACCCTACTGGTGCCAACTACAAACACAGCAAGACTCGAGGGGGAGATCTGTCTATTTTCAATAGGAACCTAAGATCCTATTGGGGCTTGATGGCTAAGGGTGATATATATTTTTAATTACTAGAGCTCTGTTATCCATCCAAATCATTTCAGGGAAGCTTGGATGACAGGCATAGTCAGCCTCACTCTACTTAATAAAGCACTGAAGGAACTGCTCATTAAGAATGACAGTGACCCTCACTCTGCCTTCCTGGATCTAAAGCCTTCAAATCTTCTTAAGTCCAAGATAAATAATGACTAACCCATATTGATGATCCAAGATAGAGACCTAAATCTCCCAAGCTTATGCCTGCATTCACCAGCGCTCTCAGGGTGAAGAGCAGAAACATAACTTGGTTTAGGGTTATAAGATTTTAGATATTAGGGTTTAAGCCAGATTCCTAAAATTCAGGGGCTCCAGACAGGAAGAGACTCAGAACACAGGCCATTTCTTTTACAAGCTGATACATACTCCACCAGGTTAACACATCCATTTGTCAAAAAGCCAGATCTCACTGTTCCACATGTGACTGTGGCTGCTGTGCCATGGCTCTGCTCTTAGGGTACAATAAGGCAGTGCCACAGGCTGTCTATATGGTCCTGTAATATCTGCTTTCATTTCTCCCTTTCAGATCCCTTTCTTTGATGTTCCCAGAAGTTTAGGGATCATGACTCTCTCCTACCCGAACTCATCTATGTTTAGAGAATATGAGATGACAAACAACATCAGAAAGGACACGTCAGGTCAACCTAATTCTCCATTCAACTTCAGATCCCACCGCTGAGGATGGCCACGAGGATTACACTGTAGAAAAGTGAGATGGAAACTCTCCAGGGTTTCCCAAGTGTGTACCACAAGGGAGGGGAGGAGTGTGATTAGGGACATCAAAAAGGTTTCAGAATCCGTAAGTTTGGGAAACACTGAATGAAACAAAATTAAACAGGTAACTACAGATCTCAGTCTTTTATATGCAAATAGGCATTGCATAACTCCAAAGGATGACTATGATATCTGGTATATCTCTAACAGATCTGATCCTTTTAAAAGCATCATCTTAGACTGTTGTTATTACAGGGAATACCTTCTTGGAAATGCTGTCTAAACCTCTTTCGAACCCATTTCTGTTTGCAAAATGCTCACATCCTGGGACAAGACATTCTACATGTTCTCCATTCTAAAATGTCCTTATATACATCTTCCAACCTTCTCTTTACAACCCAGCTTGGGAAACTGCATGTATTTATGTGTTTTAGAGCTCTTGATGAATATGATGTTCCCTGATGGATTAGTGGAATCACAGTGCATGCATCTTGGGCACTAAGTGACAGCCGCTCCCTCCCTCTCCCCTCCTTGCCCCAGCCCAGCTCCGCAATGATGATCTGCATTGTCTGGTGTGTTGCTTGCTGGCCTCCACACTGCAGTGGGAGAAATCCATAAAGACGATGTTCAGCAAGTATCAAACTATCTTCTCCTAAGCTGAAGCCCAAGTGATAATTCCCTCTGCCTGATTAAAGACCCAAGATTTCTCAGGTTTAGCAGAGGCCAGGTTTCTGTGAATACATTATTTTAAAGGGAATATTTTGATTCAGCTCTCCAGACCTTTTGGGTGGTCTTATGAGCCCCGTGCATGGTTGCTTTTCCCAAGAAAAGCCTGGGGTGGTGGCTGGGACTGTGCTGATTCACAGAGATGAGCCCTGCTGTCTGATGTTGGTCAGAGACCAGAAAGCCATCCAAGCAGGAGACAGGCAGACTCGGGCTGTGAGAGCTCTGTAACTCTAGTGGAAAGACTTCTACAACCAGAAGGGAAACAGCCAGCTCAGAGTACAAGCATACAAGCAAGAGGGAAAAACAAAGGCATCTTCAGTGCTCACCACTAGATGATAACTTGAGGAAACTGAGATTCAGAGGCAGCTGGCTTATATCCTGGAGCCATCACAAGTAAGTGATGGAGATGGGGCTCTGAGCCAGGTTAATTTTGAGTCAGTAGCTCCTTCCACTCTAACTGCAACCAGCTACCCAAGGACCAAAGCTCTGATGGGGTATCCATCAAAGCTTTGACCTCCTAGGGTCCAAATTGCAGCCAGAAGTGCCCTATGGCCTCCACAGTGGGCCGTGGCTATTCTAGCAAGGACAGACACTATTCCCTCATTTCCAGGGAGAATACCCCAGGTTTTCTATGCTGCACTGAATGCCTTGCCTGGAGTATCTGTATTCCTACCTCCTAAGCTTTTTCAGTACCATGCAGTATGGTTGGCCTCCCAGTAACATCTGTGTATGTTCTCCAACCTGGCAGTGAAGGCAGGCTCCTACCTGCTCCACCTTTGCCACTTTCCAGGGGTCAACCTTCAGGTGTTGTGGAGTAACCTGGGCCTTTCAAAACATGATCTTGGACATGCTTCTACCCAGTCCCTGGTTATTGATTTACTAAGTATCAGTTGCCTCCAGATCTCTCTGGAAAAACCTTGACTATAAACACAGTGGCCTATGCATGGATGCATGAATCAAGACCTTGTCTGTGATTCCACTGAAGAATCAGAAATCTATGTGGTTTCCAGGTCAGCAGATAGATGCTGGCTCCATTAAGCAAACGTTTTAAGAATGTATCCCATCTCCATTTTAAAATCCTTTAAAATGATGACAAAAGTCTACCGTGTTCCAAAGACACTGAACATACCTTTCAATACAGATGTTCAAAATAGGACATCCCTCGGGGGGACTAAGGGGCTTTGCTATCCACCTGTAAGGACACGAATGCAATTACAAGGGACTAATTCTTTTCTAGCTGTTGAGATGAGTTGCTCTTGTAAGAACTGTTTTGATGTCTTTTGCTATTAATAATGTATTTCAACTTTAAAAAAATATAAAAATGTTTTAAAAGAACTCACTTCTCCGGAGCACCTATTTTGGGCTATACTTTCACGTGTCATCTCATTCAATCCACATGACACCCCATTGTGCTCAACATCCAGCCAGGAAACTGAGTTTCAGACACACTAAACAACTGCCCAAACCTAGGGAGAGATAGATCTAGGACCAGAAATTGGGTCTACCAAAGCCCACCGCCAGCCCGGGCACTTTTCCTGCCCTATGCTTCCTCTCCTCTATACTGGAGAATTATTTTTCCTTCTTTTCCTGTATAGGGAGATGAAGTTGGTTTACAAGGTATTTTTAGATGATTTATGCATACCTGTATTAGCTTGGGAAAAAAAAAAAGAAGGAAGGAACATATGGATCTATTTATTACTCACTTTCAAATACAGTAAAAAAAAAATAATTATTTAATAAGTGCTACCAGTAAAAATTCTAGAAATCAGAGGGAGGCATTTCCCCTTAAAGTGAGGAGTCTTTTACATTCTTTCCTTCTGTTAAACTTCAACCAACATGATGAGTTATGCGAGCCCGCCATGCAGAATAGCGATATGTATCATAATGGCAGCTCTCCATGTGAGCTACCTATCAGAAACCTTAATGTAATTGCCAGACTGAATCTTAATTCATTTCTGAGAGAAGCTTATTATTTTGGGGGTGTTGGATCACCTGCTTTTAAATCACATACAAGTATAGCCGCAATGATCTATTTAGTCTTCAATGTTTTAAACGTTTCTGCCTATGTCTACATTAATTCCCCATCTGCTAGCCAATTCAGACAAGACACTGGGAAACCATAGGGCAATTTTAGGGCTCTCTCTGTGCCAGTGTTCTTACCTCTGTGTTTTCCCTTCCAGTTTGTCCTCTTCTACACAAATGATAGAGTGAGCTTCCTAAAATACAAAACTGCCTGGACCACATCCTGCACAAAAGGTACCTCATCAACAGGACACAAGGCCTCTCACCACCCAGCTGCCGCCTGCCCCTCTCCCCTCACCTCACACCTCCACCCCTTTAAGCAGGAGCAGAATTAAAGACAACACTGGAAGTAGTTAACATCAGACTAGAAATCACGAAAGGGAGCCAGGCCTGCCTGTTGCCTCTAAGGGGCTATGTATATTCTGGCTGTGAACCACAAACCTGGTAACTTCTCTTAGAATACAGAAAGAAAGGACAAGAGGGCAAAATTTAAGATGGAGACAAGGATAAATACAGATGACAAGCATCAAACATACATGTAACTTGTCTTCCAGAAGAAAACACCAGTACCGTATCTCTGCAGAAGCAACAAATAAAGATGTAAAAAAAGAAAACATTCACTGAGCCCAAAAACGACCTAAGAGGATCAGTCCATTAAAAAACAAACAGTTCCTTGAAGAAACTCACTCTTAGCAACCCGAGAAAATTTGGATTTGAAAGGACAAAATATGGTCCAAATAAGTACCCGAGAAAAACTTACAAAATGAATTTGCTGCCAAAGAAAGACAGTCAGGTGTCCCAGACGTCTCCTCTGGGACATTGCCAGTCCCAGATCTACCAAGTTGTGAGGGACAAAGTGGTTGTGACCCCACCGAGAAAGAGTAGCCACGTTGTGCTTCATGTATGAAGGAAATGGAAAGATTGCCTTTGGTCCATAAAGGCTCAGAAAGCCTGCCCTTGGTGTACGCTTCCCTGGAAAGATGGTCCATGGAAATGAACTTAGTCCAATCAAATCAATGAGAAGTAGAGGGGGAGGTATAGCTCAGAGGCAGAGCACATGCTTAGCATGCATGAGGCCCTGGGTTCTTTCCCCAGTACCTCCATTAAATAAACAAACAAACAAACAAATTAATTAATTAATTAACCCCCCCCCCCCCCAAAATCAATGAGAAGTAAAATTGAGAGCTCAGGAATAGGGAGCTATGGTGTAAAAGGACTGTTTGTGCTAAAAACATTTAAACATGGGATCCAAACATTGCTTTCAATTGGGCTACAAAACTGCAAATGCCAAAACTTCTTGTGAACAAGGATACAAAATATAAAATCTGCATCTACCCACAGAAGAATCTGGGCTTCCCTCGTCTCCTGTAGGCTGGGTCAGGACCCCTCCTCCCAGCCCTGTGCTTCCCTCTCTCTGACAGCATCATCCCCCATCATGCTTTAAATTTGTTTCCTATTTTCTTGGCCATTAGAAGAACATGAGCGCCTAAAAAGCAGGAGCTATTTTATTTGTGTCCCCCTCACTAACCCCGGCAATGTGGCATAGAGTTTGCAACTGTGAATGTTTATTGAAAGAATGAATAGGGAAAGACAAGAATGTTTATTCATTTTACCCCAGGCAACCTTCCCTAAGGACATGATCTCTGATTCCTGGCAGGGCTTTAGTGAGGGTTTCATGGTATGTGCATCTAATACCTCCTCTAACCATCAGCGGAGCTTCCCTCAATGTCGCCCTAAAAAAGGAGTGAGGTGCTCCTCACAGGGCAAGCCACACAGTGGCTGTGTTAGAGTGTAGGTGCAGGGGCCCGCCAGACGCTGTGGTGCTCTCCAGCACCCTGGGAGTCTGTTACTGCCACTCCTAGGAGAAGAAAACAACTCACAGGGGTTGTGTGATATTTCCAAGTGCTCATCGTGAGGGGCGCAAGGGAGCTGACTGTGCCTCTCTGGCTATGAAGTCCCTGCTCTCCCTCCATCTCTTGCCCTGGTCCTCCTCTCAAAATCCGTGTTAGACATGATCACATTATGACACACAGGACTTTTATCTCCTGAATGTCAGCGCGCCAGACCCGGCCTCGGTACCCCCGGGCGCCTCTCTCTGGCTGTTCTGTATGCTGGCGAATTTGTGTTCACTGTACATTAGGCAGCTGAGTTTACCAGGAGAACACGGCGTCCCCTTGATGAATGGGGTCCAAGTTGCATTTACATGAGAGCGGGCTTCCTACGTGCGATAAGGGGCTGGGCAATGCATCACTCGCTGTGCTGGCATGCACAAGTCAGGAGTGATGAATGGGGCTCCGACATGAAGGGCTCCGGAATGCTGCCGAGCTTCAGTGCACCAGGCCCGGCTGACGTGGTGCCTGATTAGGGGTTCCAGAACGCCAACCCGCTCAAGATTCAGTCATTCATACATTCCCTCCGCTTGTCAGCAATTGACTGAGCACCTTGTCGGAGCCAGTACTTGCTAGATGCTGCAGACAGACAAGGAAGCTATAGTTCTTACTCACTAATAATGAGAGCATCAATTATTGAGCATCTACTATGTACCAGACACTGCATGTGCCTCATCTCCTTGAATCTTCACCGCTTCCCTGTGATGTAGCTACAGTCCCTCGTTTAAAGAATGGGAAAACTAAGACCAAGGAGGAATCTAACAAAGTGACATAAATGAACTTATTTACAAAACAGAAGGAAACTCACAAACATAGAAAACAAACTTGTGGTTACCAAGGGGGCAAAGGGGCAGGGAGGGATAAATTGGGAGTTTGGGATTGGCAGATACAAATGTACAGAACAGATAAACAATAAGGTCCTACTATAGCACAGGGACCTATAGTCAATGGTTTGTACTAACCTGTAATGAAAAAGAATATGTGTGTGTGTGTGTGTGTGTGTGTGTGTGTGTGTATTTACGTATATGATTGAATCACCATGCTATAAACTAGAAACAAATACAGCATTGTAAATCAACTCTATTTCAATTGTTTTAAATGTTATAAAAGTTAAAAAATCAGACCAAGAAAGGTTAACTAAATATCCCAAGTCATCACAGCTAATTAGAGGGAAAAAACTGGTTTGTGAACTCAGGTCCACTGACTCCAGGGGTTCTCGCTAGTAGTTCTTCTGCAGAGATGCAGACAACCGTAGCTATGGACAAGAAATACCTAGAATGTGGCAGGCATTATGCATGCTTTGTCCATCTTTATTCTCATGACAATCTCATGAGGTAGATATTATTTTCCCAATTTTTCAAATGAGGAAACTAGGGCTGAAAGAGGTTAAGACATTTGATGGAGGGCACACAGGTTGTTAAGAGGTTGGAAACTATATGCTAGAATCACAAATTCTCCCAAAAGCCTCACTATGCTGCCAAGGGAGTGGCTAGGAGAGCTGTTTACAGGCTTTTGGTCTACGAAGTGAATACCTCTGAATAAATACCTTCACCAAATGTGACCCTTACACAGTGGCACAAGTTCCACCTTAAAGAGTGGTAGGAATCCAGTTTTAATAATGTATTGTCACCATGGAGGAGGCTGGGAAGGGGCATACCAAATCTCTCTGTGCTAATTTTACTTCTTTTAAGTCTATAATTAGTTCAAAAGAAAAGTTTTTTTTTTTTAAGTGGTAGAAATCAATTCAATTTGATAAACACTAAACACTCAAATTGGAATCAGCTCCATGCTGCTGTCAGGGGAAAATGACATGAACACTTGGTTTCTAAAATCACAAGTTTTTAGCTATAATAAGATTCACAGCCCCTAAGATGTAATGACTTTACGTTCTCAAACCTCCTAACTGCAGAAACACTTACTATCTACTTTTCCCGCTGATAATTTAACTATGCACTGTGTCTGCATTTCTAATTATCTAGTGCGTTAATGTCACATGATCCACTCAGCCCATCTCTTTCCCCTGACAAGGTCCCTGGGCTGGACATCTTCCTCCTCGCCTCCACGTGGACCTTCCCCTCTCTGCTAAGTGCTCCAGGAGGCAAATGGACCATGTTAGTGAGCTCCTGTGCCCACCCTCCTGTGGTTGGGTTCAGCAATGGGAGTCGCTGCAGGGGCTGAGGAAGGGAGGGGAGGGGTTGGGGTATTTACTGCCCCCACAATCTCTCCTTATGTCCCTGCAATGTGGCCCAGTCCCTCCACTGAAAGGAAGAGCACAGGTCCTGTGTGGAGACCCTCCCTGCCCAGTTTTACCTTCAAGTTTCATAATCAGTCCCTCCCCTTCAGGCCTCAGGGTGGTCACGTGCCCCGCCCTGTCTAGACCAGGGAACCACACTATCTCTTGTTGTTCACAACATCCTGCTCACACTTTTGTAAATAATCCCTTTATTAGCCTTTTTCCGAACTACCTAATTTGAATGTGCCATCTGTTTCCTGCCAGGATGCTGTCTGATGCCAACTTTGAGAGCAGAAATCATATTTCATGCATTGTTTCACGAATTACTGTATCAACCACAGAGCAGAGTCAGGCCCACAGTGGATGGGAAATGCCTGATTGGATATCTCCTTCCTCGCCTAAAAGTTGGACTTACGGGAAATTTATTTAAATTGTTTTTTTTGCAAATGGAATTCTGTTTTAATTGGGAGAGCTCAATGTTTCCTAATCTATTTTGGGGACATGGATCTCTTTTAAAAAATGTGATGAAAGCTACAGACCTTCAACCTAGAAAAACATACGAATGCATGTTTTTGCAAATGCTTGCATGAATTTGCAGACAGTTCATAAACCCCTGCAAATGTATCTATTATTTATTAAAGCAAAGATCCTGTTGGAATGTGTATACTTTGCTTCCTAATTTGAAGACACAGTCAATTCTAAATGCTTTATCATCATCATCATCATCATCATCATCATCATTATTATTAAATTGGGGATGGCACTTGGATTTACAAGTCAGTGTGGTATTCCCAGGATCTGGGGTAAAACACAAAAATTCTAGACTCTTTTAAATGACAGAAGAGAAAAATGACTACAGGAACACTTAGACAGCCCTTACTCTGTGCACTGTCCTAACTGCTTTATGATTACTAACTCATTTAATGTCCACAATAACTCAATAGGCAGTCCTGTTCTTATTCTATCCTAGTCTCCTCAAGCTGTTGAGATTAGCCTGGCTCTTTCCATCCCAAAGAATCAGGGAAGTCACTTCTTGACTAGGAAATTAGACTCGGAAAGGGTCAGAGTGCCTGACAGTGGCCCTCTCTTCCTACTTCCAAAGCACTCGGTTTTTAGCACTGTCACTCCACTCAGCCATCTGCCTTATAGTCCCTTGTGTGTGCACTGCCCCCGCCAGCACACCAGTGGTTTTCAATATCTTTCCCATGGTGATGTCCTTGACCCAGAATATAGATCACAGGGTGTTAGTAACAATAATTAAACCTGGAGTGTTTTGAGACCTTACTAGGTACTAGACCACCCTGTCCTAAGAGTTTTATAGACACTTTAGTTATTACACTTTAGTTATTCCTCATGACAATTCTATCATTAGGAGTTTTATTATTCCCATGTTACAGACGAGGAAGCAGATGCTTGCAGAGGTTAAGCAATTTTGACTGGGTCAAATGGCTAGGAAGTCCTGGACCTGGGATTTGAACCCTGGCAGGTTTCCCCCAGATTATTACTGCCTTCTAGGGTTGAAATGTTGCTGTGGGGCACTCCCACTATCCTAGCTCACTGGTTCTAAAATCATCCTAATTTCCCCCTCTCAAGAATACATCCTGGTATTAAAATGAGGAAGAGTGACACTATTGTGATAACCTTGAATGGGCTCTGAATTTTTTGAATTCAACTATTTGCTATTTGCATTATTTTAACTATTGCCAGGAACACATAACTTGCACCTTCTGACAAATGCCAGCCTACTTGTCTGTCTTCACGCGATGTCAGGGATCCACTACATTGAGGATCTAAATATGGCCATCTCTGTGTCCCCAGCACAACTGAGGCTCCCAACATTTAAATGTATGCATGCAAGTGTACATGAATGAATAACATTGGAAAGGATGACCCTCAAGTCTTAAAGGCCAGGTAATAAAAAAAAAAATTGCAAAAGGATTGGGAGGAGAAGCAAGTGATAAGGATACTGTACTAGCCATTTCTCCCCTCATGCCACCCAATATCCCTTCCTGATCCTCAAACCCATCTGCCAGTCCCTGTAGAACTCAGAGAATATCAAAAGCAAACACCTCAGTCACTCACTTAGGGCTCAACTTTGGATTGTTCCTTCCCCTTCCTATTCTAATGGAAACCCTGAAGCCCTTCAGGGCATTCATTTAGGATTTTCTAGTGGTAGAGACTAATTTTTCGCAGGTGGAAGTGGGCAGGTGCCTTTTGGATCCCCACAGCCACTTCCAAGCCCTGTCGATGCCTTCTTCATTCAAAACCTCCGGCTCTTTTGAAGCATATCATCACACTGCTGTGATCTGTCAACTTCCTAGTCATCCTGCACCCTGCCATTCACCAATGACTTCAGGCCTGCTTCCCTGTCTTCATCTGGGGGGACCTGAACATCCATGATAATAATCTCTCCATAACCATGGCCTCTGAGCTCCTTGTCCTCCTACACCCAGTCTTTTTTCTCCTCCCATCTTGGGCATCTAATCCTAAGGCCAAACATCATCACCAATTACTGAACTAACTACAAAATTTCTATTTATCATCCATTCTGACTATCACCTCCCAACTCTTCTGCTTATACACTCTGGTACAAATGCACTAACGATTCTTTAACCTTACAGGGCCTTACATTGACTGCACTGACCCTGCCACTTTGCTGCTGTCAACCATGTCTCCATGTCCTTATTTCCATCCTTATTCTGCTTCGAGTCCATTACCCAGCACTGTAATCCCTCCCTTGCACACCTCCCTGCTTAAATGTCTTGGCTCTCTCTCCTTCCTTCTCTCCTCCTCCCTTACTTCAATCCCCGTTTAACCCAAATATCTGTCTTTTCACACCCTGTACCCATGTAAATGTGTCAGAAAACATCAAGTAAATGGTGCTGGCTGGAGCCTATATATGTGAATTCAAATTTCCAGTGGTTGATCAGCACCATGGACAGTGCCACGCCATTTCCCCAGTAAATTCACTGTCTCACTCCCCATCTAATCATTCCACACCTTCCTCTCTCTGCTTAAAACTCCAATACTCCTTCCCCACTCCTAACTCTCAGTTGGTAACTTCATCTCATATTTCATAAAGAAAGCATGAAATCAGGGAACTGCTTCATATTCCCACCCCTAAATTCTCCAGCTCACAGGCATCTGTTCTCATGTACTCTGCTTCCCCTCCTATTACAGTACAAACCTCTCTACTCCTAAGGTCCACCCCCTCCTTATGCCTTATACCTGTCCTCCTTGCCCACTCAAGGCCTTTTCTCCTGCAACTTCTCTTGTCTCCTGAATAGTTAACTTTGTTCTCACCATAAACATGCCTTGACATTGACTCTCTAAAACATTCCCCACCCTACAATTCCCTCCCTTCAGCCACTGGCCCATTTCCACGTACCTGTTCCCTGCAACCTTTCTCAAGAGAGTTGACAACACTCGTGATTCCCACTTCTTCCCCCTCATCCTCCCTCCAACCACCCCAGCGGGGCTCTGTACCCACTGCTCCACTGAGGCCACTCCTCCATGGTCACAAGTCACCTCTGTCTGGCTAAATCTAATGGTCAGTTCTCCAGACTCATCTTATTCAGCCTCAGAGTAGATGACACTGGTTTTCTGAAATCATTTTCTCTTCTAGGTCTCTATGTCACCACACTCTCTTGGGATTCCTCCTACCTCAGGGCTTCTATCCCTGTCTCTGGCTGATTCCTGCCTCCTGAACTCAGTGTTGGCCAAGAGCTTGGTCCTCGGCCCTGCTCTCTATGGGCTCTCACTTTCTGCGTGTTCTCATCCTGCAGTAAAACGTTACGTTCTAAATGCTGATGATGACACCGTTTCATCCCAGGCCTTAGTTTTCCCCTGAGCTTCAGATTTGAACATTCAACTGCAAACTCTGTCAGCATCTCCACTTGGATGTCTCACGGGGCATCTCAACATACTCAGCACTAGACCCCTGATTGCCTCCCCCAAATCTGCCCCTTACCCAGTCTTCCTCATCACAGTTATTGGCACCACTGTCCACTCAGTTGATCAGTCCAAACCCTGGGGAGTCATCCTTAAGTCTTTTTTCCTGCTGCCTACACATCTCATTCATCAGTGAAGCCTGTGGCTCTACCCTCCTATTTTTCCACTAATTCATCCACTTCTTACTACCTCTGCTGACTACTTTTCCCCTAGTACAAGTCACTATCATCCCTTGCCTGGGCTACTGTGGTGGAGAGCATCTGATCTCCCTGCTTCCATCACTGTCCATTACAGTTCACCCTTCTGCAGCAGTCTGCTTATAACCCTGGCAGCTTTGTATGGGGACATTAAAGATCAGCTATAGTGAGGCCTTCCCAGATTTGATCCTGGCTTTCCTCTCCATCTCATTGCCCACCCATCCCCAAACACCGAGCAACCATGCAAGCCTTGTTTCTCAATACACTGAATGAGTTTTTACCCAGGGTCTTTGCATGTGCTGTTCCTTCTGCCTGGGATACTTTTCCTTTATCTTTTCACAGTTGTTATCCTAGCATTCAGATTTCAGCTCAAGTGCCATCTCCTCAGAGAGACCCTCCCTGACCACCCACTCCTGGTGGCTTTCTTCTCCATTTATTTATTTTCTCTACAGCACTTAACAAACACTTATAATGCACTTACCATGCTCTGGGCACTACTTTAAGTGCATTACAATATCAACACATTTAAACCTCATACTAACCACATACTATTAATTTTATTATTATCACCATCTTACAGATGAAGAAACTGAAGCACAGAGAAATTAAGTAACCTGCCCAAGATCCTATATCTGGCACATGTCAGGGCCCAAATTAGCACTCTAGTGAAGGCATTGGAGTGTCTGCTTTCCAGGGGTCTGCTTGGTGGGGGATAATGCAGAGGGGAAGTCATTAGCATAGAAGTGAAGTGGTCTGATGTGCCCTAGGCTAGGAAGAGAAGGCATTCTAAAACCCACTGTGTGAACTTAAGTGAGCCCACCTCTCTGGGAGGGTCCGTTTCTTTATCAGTGAAATGAGGACTCTGGACTTGATGACTTCATGGGTCTTCCAACCAGAACCGTGATTGTTTGGTGGGTTTGACATAAATGGGTGGATGATCTGGGAGCCTAACTCAGGGGCTGTAGGTACTACCAGTACCACCACCACTGCGACCACTAATACTACTTATAAGATGATGATGGTGACATCTGCTAGGTTTTCTTGAATGTTTCCTGCAGTGGCCCTCTGCTTCATGGGCTCATCTAATCCCCACTACTGCCCTGTAAATTACCCTTGTTTTATAGAAAAGACAAGTGAGACCCAGAGAAGTTAACAAAATCACCCCAGGTCACACAACCCAGAATTGGTCAAGCTGGATTTTGAACAAGGTAGACCAGTCCCCTCCCTTCCCCATCCAACTTCCTCCAATTCAAGTTCCTACTCTTCCATTTATATTTACTGCTTAGCACTTATCACCCTCCTACATACTTACTGTGTTTCTTCATTGTTTCTCTCTTCTCACTACAATGTGAGCTTCACAAGGACAGAGGGTCCTGTTTACTTTGTCCAGTGGCACATCCCCAGTGTCCCAGAATGGTGCCTGGCACCCAGAAAGTACTCAGTGGAGAGATGCTGCCTAAGTGACTACCTTCCATGCAGGGCTCCTTCAGTGCCGCGTCCCCGACCTGCGAGGCTCATGAGCCGACTGGCTCTCCAATCTCTCTGACAAGGGTAAGCAAATTACAGCCCACGGCCACATCCAGCCCATAGCCTGGTTTTGTACAGCCCATACACTAAGAATGGTATTTGCATTTTTAAAGAGTTGTAAAAGAAGAAGAGAAAGATGAGGAGGGTGAAGAAGAAAAAGAGAAGGAGAAGAAACAGCAACAGCAACCAACAACAAGAAATATCGCATCACTATGTTGTGTGACAGGAAATAACACGGTGTTGTAGGTCAATGATACTTCAAAGACAAACTAACCAACAAAATCATAAGACAAAGAGATCAGATTTCTGACAACCAGAGGCAGCGGCTGGGAGGAACAGGGAATAGGATGAAGGTAGTCAAAATGTACAAACTTCCAGCTGTAAGATAAGTAAGTATTAAGGATGTCATGTACAATGTGATATACATATTAATGCTACTGTATGTTACACTTGAAAATTGTTAAGACAGTAAGTCCTAAGAGTTCTTATCACAAAGAAAAAATACTTTTTATATCTCTTTAATTTTATATCTGTACGAGATGATGGATGCTCAGTAAACCTATTGTGGCAATCATTTAAAAAAAAAAGAATATGCAACAGACCATATGGGCTACAAAGCCTAAAATATCTGGCTCTTTAAAGAAAAAGTGTGTGGACTCCTGCTCTAAGGAGACCAAGGTGACCAGTGGGTGTGCCCATCCCTCAGGGGGTCCCCTAGAGAGTGCGCTGTGCCCACTGTTTGGCTATCCCTCAGACACTCTCCCCCCACATAGCATCCCCCAACATGACCCCGAGTGGTGCACAGTCTCCCTGTGCCTTAATTCATGTTTCCAGGCCATTAGGCAGACAAATGTGGCTCAGAACAGAGTGCTCAAGAGGCCCCTCCATGGGGATTTCCTAGGAATCCATTTCTTGGGAGTAAAGGTATTCTTCATTATCTAATAAAATAGTTGTACTGTGAACCAGGAGTCTAGAATTCAGCTAACGTGATCCCATTAGCAGTTACGGCCACGCCTCACCATTGGGTTTCTGCTACGCACCCAATGCTCTGCCCCTCACATCCATCCATCCAGTGTGTTTGCTGGCTTTGAAGTTAAGAGGGGCTGCTCAGGTTTGCCCCCTCATCAATGCCAGCCCTGCACAGCTAATAGACTCACACTGTTAAGGCTGCACTGACAAGCTCCTGCAGTGGGGGACAGTGTCCTCCAGCTGCATGCCCTATGCTGAAAGCTGGTGCGTGCCCAGCCCATGGAAGCCAGCACTGTAGGCACACCTAAATCTTAGGGTGGCACAAAAAGGTGTCCACTGCAGGTCAGTAGGAGACAGAACCATGGGCAGATGCCCGTGCTGGGCTTTGCTCTACTCCTGGTTGGGTCAGAACTACAATGAATGATCTTCCATGACACTTGTGTTTTTACTCCCTTTAAAGCTGACCAATAAGGTGTCAACTTCAAATGACAGGTGTGTGTGTTTTCCCATCAATTCAGACTTGGTGAGAATTGGTTTTCTTGGGAGGGAAGGTGAGATGAGCTGCAGGCTTCCCGTGCTTGCCCACTTGTGCTGGCAGAGCTGTCCTCACCCTGAATGCCCGGGCCACAAGGAAATCGAGGCTGAAGGAGCTTTCTTCTACCCAGCACCCATGGGGCAGCTGAGGACTCCAGAGTCATGGCTCTCTTGGAGGATGCCTATGGTCCACGTAGCCCAGCAATTAACCATGCGCTAACTCACAGCTTACATGATGCCGATATTACAATGTGCTGGCTGGTGTATACCCACTACTTCCCTGCATTGTGCCTTTTCTGGACATCTCACCAGCCTCTCTGGGGTAACAGGAGGAACCAAGGCTTCTCCTCCCTTCCACTTCTCAGTGTCTAGTGCTAGACATGCTCGCTGCCCCCTATACCTTCCAGAGCCTGCTTTTCCCCACCTGTAACACAGAGCTAGCAGTACCTTCCACCAGGTAATGGTGAGGACATCACGAGGAAAAGCGGGCAGATCCCTTGACCCAGAGCCAGCCCGGGACAACATCCGTGACCGCTAGCTCCCCTGGAAAGGAGCTCATTGAAGAGGTGGGTGTCCCTCTAGGGTAGGGAGGCACAGAAGAGGTCAGTTGTCTGTAAACTACACTTATCCCTGCCCCTTCTCCTTTTAATGAAAGTTTTATTATCAACCACATTGGTCCAATGCTTTTAGCTCCCCAAAGAACTTTCATAGTCATGGATTTACAGGATGAGCAGAGCATCTCTGGATCAGGGAGGAAGGTGGAGTTATGCCCATTTTAAAAACATGAAAATCAGGGAGGTGAAGCGACTTGCCCAAAGCTACAAAGAGAACTCACGGCACACAGCGGTGCTCGCTGTTAATGACTGACTCACCCTGGGGTGACTTGATTCTGGGATTCTGCTGACTAGGGGCCATGGAATCATATCATGTCTTTCCTGCTCCTGATCCAGGAGGAAGCAGTTTGAAGAGATAAGCAATGGGAAGGGGAAGAAATGTGAGGGTGATCTATTGAAACTTTGAGCCATGACACCCCCAGCCCCACCTCCTAAGCCCACATCTTACCCCTTCTGGCCCCACAGCTAGTGGGGAGCTGGGTCCTCTCTCTCCCTCCCCTATGCCCTCCTTGGATCCCACCCAACTGCTCTGTGTGGCCTCTGAGGCTGCTGTCCACCTTCAACCCAGCACCCCCAGGGAATCAGGGACAGCACCAGAGGAACTGTTAGCCAGTGACATGATGACAATAACTGCACCACCACTGCCAGAACCTCTTCTCCACTCCAGACATGACGCTTACTTCTGTCTCAGGAGAGAACGTATTGTCCATGTTCTAAATATGGGGAACTGGAGCCTCAAAGAGGTTACATAACTTGCCAGTGTCTGAATTCAAACTCAGGGGTATCTGAAATTGAACCACGTGCCCCTCTCCCCATGCAAACTTCCCAACAGAACTCATTCTGAGGCCCTCCACCCCTCCGTCCTTTCACCTGATCCGACTTCCAAGACATGGCCCAGACTGTTCCACTGAATTACATCCATTTTGCCTCTTCCAACCACTGTTGACACTGAGATAAAGCCCATTGTTTCCTTCCTAAGCCTCAGCATTTCCGGGTCTTCAAGAGAATTCAGCTCAGAAATTCCCAGCAGTCGTGAGACCAAATGACGACTTACGGCTTTTCTCTGGAACTGGGACTTTTTTCAAGGGTTTCCATCACTCTCCTTGCCAAGATAGCCCGTTCTTTTATTTATTTATTTTCTGTCTTTCAGTTCCAACACATGGCCTGCATTAGTCAGCTCAGGCAGCCATAACAAGACTGGGGAGCTTAAACAACAGAAGTGTATTTTCTTGCACTTCTGGAGGCTGGAAGTCCAGGATCCAGGTGTTGGCAGGTTTGATTTCTTCTGAGGTTATCTCCTTGGATGATGGCCATCTTTTCTCTGTGTCCCCACATGGCCATCCCTCTGTCTGTGTCCTAATTACCTCTTCTTATAAGGACACCAGTATTATGGGATTAAAACCCACCCGTAAGAGTTGGTTTTAACTAATTATCGATTTAAAGAGCCAGTCTCCTAATACAGTCAAAGTCTGAAGAACTACGGGTTAGGACTTCAACATATGAATTTGGGAAGACATGATTCAGCCCATAGCATGGCCTAAGAAGGAGGCAATTAGCAGCAGGACACCCTAATAACAAGGTTACCAAGGGGCAAAGGGACCAAATACAAGGAATATGGAACTCAGTTAGGAGACCAGAATCCCAGGTCTGACTCTGCCCTGAGCTCTCTTTGTGACTTTGGGCAAGTCACTTCACCTCCCTGACTTTCTTGTTTGCAAAATGGGCATATCCTTACCTCCTCCTCTTGCCCCAGAGCTGCTTTTCTCATCCTATAAATCCACGACTATGAAAGTTCTTTGGGGAGCTAAAAACATTGGACCAATGTGGTTAATAATAAAATTTCCATTAAAAGGAGAAGGGCAGGGATAAGCGTAGTTTACAGAGAGTGACCTCTGCAGCCCCTCCGTACCCTAGAGGGATGCTCACCTCTTCAATGAGCTCCTTTCTAGGGGAGCTAACAGTCACAGGCATTGTCCTGCACAGGCTCTGGGTCAAGGGCTCTGCCCGCTTGGCCTCATGACATCTCCGCCATTAAACTGGTGGAGGTAGGTGTCGCTAGCTCTGTGTTACAGGTGGGGAAAAGCAGGCTTCAGGAGGTGTGAAGGTGGGGTGAGCACTTGGAACCACAGCTGTCTGATTCTCCAGCATGTGCTCTTGGCCCTGTGCTGGACTGAGCCCTGGCTATGGGCCCTGAGAGCCCTGAATCGTGTAAGAAGCATCTCTACCTTCAAAGGGGTCTCAGGCTGCAGAGGCCACCGTGATGTGGTGCCCGGTACAGGAGAGAAGAAGCAGAGCTAGCAGGGGTTCACTCTTTGTCACGCAGTGGGCAGAGGAACACTCACCGGGGGAGTGGGGACACCTGAGCAGGGCTTTGAGGGCTGAGAAGGATGCAGGCTGAGAGAGGCCTTTCAGGCACCAGAACAGCATAGTGTACTCAGGACCATCCTAACAACACTGTTCCCTTGCCTTTGTGGGAGTCTGGAGCAGGAGGAAGAGGGGAAGACAGGAGTGCAGAAGCGATGCCAGAAGACGAACCAAAAGCAAATAGCGCCCACCATCCGAAAGGGGCAAAACAGTAGATGCTGAAAAATCTGATAAAATCACTCAGTGCACTTATCGGTGGTATAGCAAATGGGTGATGTGTGAAGACCCAGCACAGGGTTCGGCCACAGCTAAGAGCTACCTGAGCACAAACACTCCGACTCAAACTCTTCTGATAGGGCAGGAAGTTGGAAGGAACTGGTGTCTCCAAGGCTGCGGTTGGTACTCCAGGGACAAATTCAGGTGATAAGGGGTCCTGGTGACGAGTGATGCCCACTCACAAAGGCCTGGGACCTGAGCAAGGCAAAGTGAGGGGCCCAAGGGGCAAAATTTAAGGAGGTTCTTCTCCCTCCCAGCACTGGTGCAAGTTCAGGGCCCTCCCTGGGACCGAGCACCTCCTTAATTATGTGCTGGGATCTGCACTGAACTCATCCTACTCTCAGCCCTGCTGGAAGAGAGAAAGTCAGTCTCTTTTCAGCTCAGGATCAAATCCTGACTGCTCTGTGTCTGGAAACCTGGCTGTACTCTCTCTGGCTTTGAGCAGGCCTCATGCTTACAGCCTCCCGCAGGCAACTGTGTCTAACTAGAATCTAGCACTGTTGCTTTGGTTCCACCATATTTACTTTTACAGATTTATAGCAAGTGATATTAGTTTTCTGCACATGGTCGAAATACCAAGTTTCCTTTTAAAATAAATTTGAGTAAAAAATAAGTAAGTTTCTAGGAAGAAAAATATTAAGTCAATAATAGAGCAAGGGATCTATCGATGAGGAAACCTCACGAGGTGGGACTTATGAGACTGCTGCTGGCAGACACTAGGGCTCCCCACTTCTGCTGTTCCCTGAGTGGAACAGGTTAGTCTGAGAGAGGAAAGGAAAGTTCCTACCCCTGGCATTAAGGGCCAATGCACCAGACGATGTCCACTGAACCAGAAGCCAGTCCTGCCCAAAACCACAGAACACAGACTTCTAGTCCAGCAATGGCATTAGGTTGACATTTCCCATGGGAAGGATGCATGGAGCTGGCTGCTCCCAGAAATTCTCAGCTCTCAGTCACTTTAGCGAGCTCCTCCACGCAGAAGCTTTCTGATCAAACCTGGGAAGCTACCTTTTATTTCTTGAAGAGTGACAGCTTCCGACAAGTAGCCATGCAGTGAGAACAAGAGGATGAAGACAGTTTCTCAGTAAAACTGTCCTTAACATTTCAACCCATCTCTTGGGGAATGACAACCCGATGACCAAAGAGGATACGGCTCTGGTGCCTTGACTTGAAAAGAATCCCCAACACAAAGACTTTTGTCACCGGCTGCCCCTACGGAGGGCAGAGATCAGAAGGGGGAAAGCTGATTTGGGGAGAAAATCTAATCAGAAGCAGGGACTTTTTCTGCCTGCTCTTTGCAGATGACCTTCTGTTCACATTTCCCTGCTCAATCCCTGTGCCAGTGGGAGTGAACAATGAGCGCTCTTTCTAGCTTGCTGAGCAGAGGAAGGGATGGGTGTCCAGGAAATATGTGACACCCTCCCTCCCCCCCAAAAAAAGCAAGGAATGAGGCTTCCCATCTTAAAGGGCAGACAGCCCCTTTCTCTCACAGGGCTTACTGTGTCAGATGTGCAATCTTAGCCCAAGTTCATCTAGCATTGGCTTAGAACCCAACACTTCCCCTGGTCTGATGCATCCGTGAGAAGCCAGAGGTGAGAGTGACTGCAGCTCTCAGATGCATCTGCATTTGACAGAGGAATGACTAACTCTTTCCCACTTACTGAGTTTCCAAGGGAGAATTGTGGCATTGCGTGGAACACACAGCACACGGCTGTCTGCACCTCCACTACCTGTTCCTTGAAATTTGCCCATGAAGATGCCCTCCTGTGACTTACAAGGCTCCATACTGTTGTGGGTTTTAGAAATGTGTATGTTACACCGAGAAATTTAGGGGGAAAGTAATTATTTGGAGGGTAGTGAAAAGCGCACTTTTAATACTTGCTCCTCTTCCCTGCAACCTCATTTCATCCATGATTTCAAAAGCAAAATAAGCTTGAAAAATACCAGTGTTCCTGAAATCAACCAGAAGACAAGCCGTTAAAGGAAGCTTTCTCTATTCTTTGCCCTCCCAGCCCCTGAACAGAAGTGAACATTCCATCAAGATAGCTCTCTCTTCTTCTTAAGCAGGAAATGAAAGCAGATTCTATTTTGAAGAAAGACGTTGGATTCAACCAACTAAAGAATTCCTTTCATTTCTTCCACTGGGGTTTTGATTTTGAGCTGAGCCATGCCAGGGACACTTGGCATCTTTACAACTATGCTCTGCACACGCTTTTGGATTGTGAAGGTTAATCCTCACAGTACTTGGCGAGGATGTGGCAAAAAGGAAAGAAACCTTCATACACTGTTGGTGGGAATGTCAATTTGTGCATCCACTGTGGAAAATAGTATGGAGATTCCTTAAAACATTATAAATAGAACTACCATATGACCCAACAATCACACTCCTGGGTATACATCTGAAAAAAACAAAATCACGAATTCAAAAAGATACATACATCCCGATGTTCATAGCAGCACTATTTGCAACTGCCAAGATATGGAAGCAACCCTAGTGGCCATCGACAGGTAAATAGATCAAGAAGATGTGATGCATACATACACAACGGAATACTATAAAAAAAGAATGAAGTTTGCAGAAACATGGATGGACTTGGAGGGCACTATGCTGAGTGAAATAAGTCAGACAGAGAAAGACAAATGTTGCATGAGATCACTTATATGTGGAATCTAAAAAATATAACAAACTAGTAAATATAACAAAAAAGAAGCAGACTCACATATACAGAGGACAAACTAGTGGTCACTAGTGGGGAAAGGGAGGGAGAGGGGCAGCATAGAGGTACGGGAGGGAAAGGTACAAATTATTAGCTGTAATAAATAAACAAATAAATACAGTAAATAAGCTGTAAGGATTTTTGTACAACACGGGGAGTAGAGCCAATATTCTATAATAACGATAAACTGAGCATAACCTTTAGAACTGTGAATCACTATATTATACACCTGTGACTTATATACTATTACAGCAACTATACTTCAATGTTTAAAAGATACTTAAAAAAAAAAAAAAAGCACAGGCTTCGGGGTCAGACTTTGGGTTTGAAGCCCAGTTTTGCAGCCCACGAGTTGTGTGGCCTCGGGCAAGTCCCTTGTGCTCCCTAAACCTCACTTTCCTCATCTGTAGAGGAATGTTCCAGGGATGTTGTGAGGATTAAATGAGACAGGGCATCTCAGGCCCTCAGCACAGTGGCTGCTGGTAAAGGGCGGGCGCTCCATAAATGATGCTGCTCTCCAGCTGCCCCTGTACGTGTCCCTGGACTTTCAGCTCTACTTTCATTGCTTGAAAGGATGGGCTGTTTTTCCTGTGGAGCCCACAAGAAACCCACAGAGTGTAAGTGCTAAGCAAGGTCTTGCAGACTGATGTGTTGTTGAGTCAGGAGGTGGGGGCAAGAGGAAAGAGAGCTGGGCCAAGGTAAGAAGAAAGCCCTCAGGGAGGAAAAAGGCTGTCTTCTCTGTGGAGGTGGTGGCACTTTGCTAAGCTGAGACATTCTGGCTCAGACCTAAGCAGGGACCCTGCTTCTCTACCTCGTGGCTTCAGACTTTCTCAAGGTAGCCTCTGCTTAAGGGACCTCCCCAGGTCCCTGGTGACTCACATCTCCACTGGGGAGATCACCTCTCTCTCGTGACCAACAAAGATGGGGTCTTTCCAAGCCCACATCCATGAGCTCTTCACCGTGGACTCGGGGGATCTGGCCAGAGGAACAATGAAATACAGTCTCCAATGGAGAGGACAGGGCAAGAAGAACTGACACAGGGGTAGGATGGGGACTGTGTCTGTTGGGATGGGATAAATATAAAGCATAAAAAGACAGATGTCATCCCTGGGCACAGGACTCCTTCAGACCATCCAGTAGAATCACTGTCCCTCCTTGGAACAGTGAGCTCAACACAGCCCATGAGAGGGGAAGCAGGGTGATAGATGCTAATAAGCCTTGAATGTGCAGCTATATTCCCTGAGGACAATGGGAGAATGGGGCTGAGAAGCCCAGGACCCCTCTGGAGCACAGTCAGAAACTGGACAATTGCTCTGTCCAACTAGCCTGCTTTTCTTTACTGGGATCCATTTCTAGCCTGGGGGTTAAGAAGGGAGCAAGAGGAGAAGCCATCACCCAGCCCTCCAGAGGCTTAATGTCTGGCTGGGCTCCCATGCACCCAGCCAGAGTCACTCCAGAGGTTGAGGGGCAGCAGAGAGGACTTAGGACTGAGAGTTAGAAAGTCAAGTCTCTGCATGACTGAGATCAATGAACCCTGAGGAAACTTGGCTTTCCTAGAACCGCCACAGAAACCATCATCATCATCACCACCACCACCATCATCATCCCAGTGTTTGCATCAACATATTTACCCTCCAAGGGAATTATTTTAGGACATTCATAGTTAGCTTCTTTATTTTTCTATAATAATAAAGAACAAATAAAAGCATTTGAAGGATCAGCAAAATGAAAAATCCTGACCTTAGAATCAAAGTTCTCTCTTCTCTACAAAAGTGCAGAAATGAAGTTCTTCATTCAATAACACGGTGCCCCATAGTGTTTAATGTTTACGTTTCCCGCTTTGCTTACTGCCAAGATATTACTGTGCAAATACGCTCTGAGGTGACTCTTGCAAAGTGGCCCATTCCCTGATCCTCTGCGTTTTCTGTATTAATGTTCGGGGAGTGGGCAGCTCCTTAAGAAAGATGTTGGTCATCTTACTATTCATTTGGAATTCAAGAAGTTCATGCTGATTAAAAAGCCCAAGGAAACACACACCCATCTACGTACCATGCTTTTCAAAACAAAAGGATTGAGAAATTCAGTGTAAAACCTGAATATTAAGGTGGAATTATTCCGGTATTTGCAGATTTTAAAATCAGTGATGATAGTGACTTGAAATTGCCAGTCCTTTAACATAAAGAAATATTTTAGCAAAATCTGGTGTAAAATTAGCACATGCAAATCTGAGAATCATGGTTCTGGGAAACCTGATGAAGGTTAGCATTCCAGGAGAGATGAAGGGAAGACTGCGACTAAATGGTCAAATTGGAAGGAAACCTAGAAACCTTTAAGAGATTCCTGTTAATTATTGCAGAAGAAAAGGAGCCCCAGTGATGACCGTGGCTTCTCTAGGTCATCTGGGTGTTGACTGCAAAGCCAGAACCGGAGCATGGCCTTGTGATGAGCTCACGTGGAACCCAAGTCCTCACCGTCACTTCTGCTCCCTGCGCTGCCTTCACATTCTTCTGGAAATAGCAGGCCTGTCTACCAACCTGGGAACTTCCTTGGTTCCGACTCTTCCCAGCCCTTCTGAAGAGCTGCCTCGGGCCCGTGCTTTAATAGAGCACAGTCACCATGAGGACTTTCCTAAACTCAATAGCCCTGGAAAGACCAAGGAGCAGTCTTTTCAAAAAAGGCTCATGGCTCCACTACACCCATCGCTGGCATCCAGAGCCAACAGGAAGGAGCCTCTCCACGCACCTCACCCTGAGCCTGAGCCAGTTACCCCCTTGATCAGACCAGAGCCTTTTTCCCAGTGAGAGCAAATCCAGGCTCCTCGGGGCACGGGTCCAGCTAAGGCTTTCCCCAAGCATAAGAACCAGATTTCCCCAGAAAGCAGTCAGAGATAGCCTGCCAGGAGGGGACGTGATCTTTCTCAGAAGCACCTGGATTTCTGGGACAGCAGAGAGTGCCCCTCAGACTAGGGGAGGGGCCGTGGTGCAGGCGGTCTCCTCCTGTTCTGTTTGGGCAAAGAAGAGAAAGGAGCCATTTCCATATGCAACGTGCTGAGACCCAAGAAAGGCCCACGTGCCCAGAACTAAGGCCCTTAGCCATGAACCCCAGCGCCTGGGGTTCTACCACTGGAATTCTTTCTGCCCCAGTTGTTTGTGTTCACATCTGAGCTTTACCACTTCATAGCTGCCTGGCTTAAGCAAGTTACCTGACTCCTCTGAGGCACACTTTCACCACCTTTAAAATGGGATCATGGTCCCCAGCTCAGAGAGCGGTCCCCAGGATGAAAGGATGTAAGGGAGCTCTCCCTGGCACCTAGCAGGCGTACAGTGAATACTGGTCCCTTCCTCTCCCTTTGGCTGAAGGGCCTCCCTCTCTGGGCGCATCTTCTATAGTGAGTATGCCCAAAGAGGGAACACAGTGAGTGTGTTGAGATGTGTGCTCCTTGTAGGAAGAGATAAGACTCCTAGCTGCAGGCACAGCGTTGGGCTTGCAAGAGAAAGAAGTGTCTGGAAAAGGGAAGCTGGAGAGAGGCAGAGCGGGGTGGCTTAGCCTAACTGTCACCGTGACAGCTGCTAGATGCCACTGGCTCCAGGAATCCCTAAAGAACTTTCTCCCTAAGGCAAGTATGATGGAGCTTTGATTTCTAAGTAGTTGTGCATCATACAGTATTAAGTACTGAGATTTACAACTTTAAAGAGCAAGCATGGTTTATGCCAAACATACTCCAATTTCATGCCAGCTACGACTGAAGGTTTGAGGTGGCCCGTGTAAACCTCTGACTTGTTGAGATGGTGGTTCCACCCACTTTTGCATAATTACTAGAAGAGTCAACATTAAAATTTCAGAATAAGATCCCGTCTGGAGAACTCATTTCTGTATTTCCTGCCAACTGGAGAGGGACAGCCGATGCCTGCAATGCACCAGTACACTCTCTCGAGGAGCTTCCTTATGGACCCTTCACTGCAGCGCGATGAGAGCAGTGGGCTCTGCTCCCTTTGAAGTCCCCTGATGCTACTGGCTGTCTTGCCTTGGGGAAGTCCCTTAACTTTTTTGAACTTTCGTTTTCTTAACCATCAAGTTGGGAGATGGACACCTATGTCCCTGCAGTCTGGTGAGGATTAACAGATTGAGGAGAAAAAAAAATCTTAAAAAAAAATCATTAATCCCAAATAGAATGTCTCGAGGTAAGAAGGTGAGCAGCCTCAGACGGTATTCTGGCTCCCGCATCCTTCTTGTATGCTCCTGCATCCTGCATCCTGCATCCTGCTCTTCCAACCCAAGGTGGAGAGGTGAGGAACCAAGCCCTGCCCTGCCCTTAGACTGCAGCGACGCCACCTGAAGAGGGAGCCACTGGCTGCTGAGACAAGCAGGGAGGTTTCCTTCCACTGGCACGTTTAGATACAGATGTACTCAGAATATTACTGTCGTCCTTGAGAGATGAATACGCAGGTGTCTGATCCAGCAGTCCCTGCTTAATGGACCAGGAGAGTCTGTAGTCACACTGGGAATGAGATGCCAGGGGACACCCCCCCCAACCGAAAACTCGACCTACAAGACTCTTCCTTGGAGCTGTTCTTGGATGTCGCAGAACAAGAGGGACACCAGGAGCTCCTCCTGTCCAAAGGAGGGTGACTTGGGAAGAGCTAGGGGAAGAGGGCAGGTCCAAAGGAGGGTGACTTGGGAAGAGCTAGGGGAAGAGGGCAGGTCCAGGGAAAGAGCTGCCTCCTCGCGTTAGGGTAAAGGGGTCAAGAAGAATCTGAGAAGAGGGTGAAGAGTCAGAATCAAAGAGCAAGCTACTTCTTGGGAACCAGGGCACGACAGAACGTGGGGGCCCTCCAGGCAGACGCCATCACCGAAGACAGAATCACTGTGGCAGTTCCCTGAGGGCCATGCAGAAATTCTAGTGTGTTATTGTCGGCCTTTTCCCAGCTAGCTGTCCCAGCACTCGGCAAGAGAACTCATCCAGATCACTAGTCCTCTTAAAGACAAATCTTTCTCATCAATACCCCGACAGCGAAAATGCGTAAAAAAGGAAAAGTCACATAATTAATTGAACGATCACTTACAAAGTGAATTCCTGATCAGATGTCCCCCCTGCAGCTTAACAATGGTGTTGGGGAAAAACACTCAACACGACTTAGCATGAAGTAGCGCACAGGTGCAGTTGTAACAGCGTTTTTGTTAAATATAAGATAAAATTAACATGTTTTATACCTTTTATTTTTCATGACAGTGTTCTAAAAATCTATTATGAAATTTTGTTCTCTTGGTTTTATGAAGAGTCATTTTGCAAGTGGCCTTTCTTCTACGTAAATTATGTGTGAAGAATAAGGGCCTTGCGCACTGTCCACCATGGTGTGGTGGCTTGGAGAGACTTAACTGACTCTCCCATTTCCTTGTGGGCCATCCTGGAGAGGGACCTTGTCTTCTGGAAAGGACCACTGCCTAGAATTCCAGGCAGGAACTGGCATGTGGTGCTGTGACCAGTGTCCCCTCAGGGACAAGGGGAAGGACATGGGACCCTGGGAGAACTGAGGGCGGGCCTCCTGCTCCTTCCTGAGTGTTGAGGAGGCCACCCCCTGGGATCCTGGGATGATGGCCAGTGGGCATCCGGTCTACAGGGTCCAGGTGGAGGACCAGGACGCAATTTTGGGTTCACCTTGCCAGTGGGAAGAAATCCGTTTCTGATCAAATCTGTCCCTCCCAGGGAAAATTCTGGGATGCTCTGTGGAGGTTTCCTGGGATTTGGTTCTCAGGAGGAAGCACATTTTAGGGACAATGTAGGTGATGGGGGCCAAGGGGCTCTCTCCAGAGCAGAATTGGGCCTGGTCATCCATCACTCAGAGAATCTGTCTGTCTGTGTTGCTCAGAGTCAGACTATGTTAAAAGAAAGAGGAAGAACAGGCAGGGGCTCTAAAGATCAGATCTGACACTGTAAGGCAGTCTCAAATGTCTGCCATATATGCAGCCATTTGAAAAGGATGGACCCTCACTGGTCTTCCCCATGGAAGTGACTGTGCTCTGCAGGTGACACCAGGCTCCTAGAGACTTAGAGGGGAGGGAGGGTTGCACTGAAGGAGACTGGACTCAGGCACCACCACTCTTAGGTCACCAAGCATGACCTATGCTCAAAGGGGATCCTATGTGCTGCATGACAGCAGATGGACCCACCACGGCCCTTGGTCTGGGAAGGTACAGATGCCAGGGAACCAGGGAAAGCAGGTCCTATCCAAGGACACGAGGTGCAATGCTAGGTGTCGCCGAGGCTTATACATCTTCCAGGCTTGGGCTACCTGTACCCAAGGTGCCAGGGGTCTGATCAAACAGCATCCACATTGCCTCTACTCCCGCAGTAGGCATCTGCCTCAGAGAAGGAGCCTGGAACAGAGTAGATGCTCAGTAAATGTTTGATGAATGACTCTATGAAATCTGCCTGGTGTCAATGCCAGAGTCGGCAGTCACACTTTCCACTGTGTTTTGAGGAGGGGAGAGGACTGAAGCTCAGGAGCTTGGGAGAAGTGTAACGTGTGCTCTCCTGGAGATCACAGGCACAGAAAAGGAGGAACGGTGGGGACTGTCCAGTTCCTAGCTCTTACCAAAATTAACTAAAGTATGTGTCATGTGTGGACCCTTTAAATGTCTGGGTTGAGAGTTTAGAGCTGTCTTAGGATATAATGCCTTCATTCCGGGGACTGTTCATACTTGGGGCATGAGCCTTGATGAAAGCCTGATGTTCAGCCAGGGTTTGTCATGAGCCTGGTTATTAACAGGCACAAGTGCACTCTGTCAATAGCTTTAGTACAACAGCTCAGTCAGAAGGATCTGAGTATTTAAAGATGATGCATCTTGAGAAGATGAATTTAAAAATATAAGCCTCTGAATAAACTCGGTACTTATCTCTTAGTAGAATTAGTCACTGCTTAACCTAAACCTAGAAATATCTCATGACTTGAACAGAACACTTCTTCCTAAGCCACCCTGAGTCCTTGTCCTGGAATAAGATTCCTTCCATGTTACCACAAGAAATTCAGGTTTTGTCTTTTGTTTTCTGTTTCAGCAACACCTTCCCTTTTTATCCGAGCTTTAGATTTTTTTCTTAATTATGAACAGTGACTCTTTCTGGGGTAAATCAGTGGGTATTTGGTACAAGCTAGAAGAATTACATTTTGCACAGTTGCCATGGCTGTCAAGTCAGCCCAGAGAACTCGGCAGACTGTGAGGTCGGCGGGCATGGGGGTGGGAAGCAGGAAAAGTGGGGGCTTCTCTTGGCCGGACATTGCTTAGTTGGTAAGACAGAAAGAATCCTATTTGTGCTGGGAACAGAAAAGAAACGGCTGCTGCTGGCAGCTCTCGCTTGGAGAACAGTGATCTTCCAAGTGTGGGTGGCAGACTTCAGAGACTTGATCTCTTTCTCCTGTGCCCTGAGCCCGCTGCTCTGTAAAGCAGAGGGCAGGAGGGAGGAACTGTCTTTGGAAGAATCCAGGTTATCCTTTGAAGGGGGCCATTCGACCATTATCACCATTGGAGTCAACAGCGGAGAAAGATATCTTTACCAGCCACATGAGAGTGAATTGTTCGAGTTGGCGATATTCTGATTAGGGCTGTACAATTCCTTCCATCCCAGCTCAAATGATCAGCCTTTAATGTGAACAAGTATCTCCTTGTTCCCTGAGAAGAACAAGGTGAAGATAAAGTTCTAATCAGCTTTCGCAGTTCCCTCTACCGTCTCCATCAATCATGCCCCAGTTCTCTAGAGATCAGAATGCCCGTTTTTCAATAGGTGGCAGGTATTTTGTTCTCTACTGTTGCACGACTCTGGTATTGTAAAGGCTTTTTTCTTGTGTTTATTGTCCCTCCAGAACTAGTTCAAAAACTCCTTGAGAGCCCAAATGGGGCTCAGTATACAGTAGGTGCTGTATAAAGGCCTACCCCATTAGATGTGATTCTCCAATACTTCAGCAAAGCTATAGCAAACAAGAGGAAAATGATATACCCCCCCACCTCCAGGAATTTTGCTTTTCATTTTATTTTTGACAGTCTAGACGTGCCTGAGCATATTACCCGGTTCAGATTTAATTGGATGTCTTGAGACTAGGGCTCTGAGATCACAGATAAAGTGCTTTCTTCAAAAGGACCCTGAAACATACATGAATGCATCACTCACTCTTCCATGCTGCTGATGGAAAGATAAATGTATCATCTCTAAATGATACTGTGATGATGGAATTGGAGGCATGAAGGCAGGCGTGGGAGGTAGAGAGAAAATTGTGAATAGAGGTGTCCGGTCTCCCCTGAAAGCTCACCGTGGAGGGTGTGGCCACCCCTTCTCCACTCACAGTAGGCCAGCTGTGCATTGATCATTCAGCTCTGCAGCTTGGAGTGCAGGGGGCAATGTGAAGGCAATGCAGATGGTAGCCACCCCTGGGTGGGCTAAAGGTACAGGCCAGCATCTTGTCAAAAGGAGATTTCTCCATGTGTTCCATCCGGCTGCTGCAGCCCCACAGACCGAGCTGTAACTGATGCCTGGGCCCCGTGAGCACAGTCAGGCCCAGGAGAGGTCCTCACTCAGAGGAGGACTAAGTAAGGCTAGCTGCCACCTTTAATTGAGCACCTACTTTCCTCCGGGCAACAAGCGATGTGATTTTCATACTTCATTTCAAATGTTCCCAACAAAAATAGATATTAACATCCCTGTCTGACAGGTGAGCAAGCTGAGGGTCAGAGGAGATGAGCCCATTGTTTATCACACGGCGCATGTCAGACCTTAGGTCGGGGCCCCCAGTGCTCTTTCGGCTACTGCTCATCCTGTAACTACTCTACCTACTAATTCTAGTTTATTGCCTATGTCTCAGTTCTAAATCCCACCATTAGGTTCTTTTTCCAGGTGTTACTTCCATCCCCAGGGGAGTGAAGCCGAGGTTTCTGTTTTCCCAGCTCCTAACAGCAGGATCATTAATAACGTGAAATAACTCAGGAGCCATCTGGGTCACGGAAGACATGGGTCTCCAGTTGAGACTGAATTGTCTCTATGAGCAAGTTACTTCCTGCTTACAGGAAATCTTGCTAGGCAACGTCCAGTGAGATTTTTAAAGTTTCTACTTAGATTTAGAGGCATGATTCTCTGAAGTACGTTTCTTGACCTTTGCCCTGCCCTGCTTCCCAAGGGCCTGCAGTTGGCTGCTTGGTCACCATAGAGACCTCTGTGTGACAGGTGTGGTCTGGCTTGAAGTGACTGAAGAAAAAGCAGTGCCCATGGAAACTCTGGGTTGGCTGAAAAGATACCTGAGCATAACAGTTTTCTTGCTCCCAAATCATTGGGCTCTTAGTCCTAGATGGTCCCCGGGAGATCAGGCCAAGACCCTTGATAAAACTTCTGTTGGGAAACACCAGCTCCACCCAACATCTCTGTCTTAGAGGACAGGTTTCTAACACAGCCCTGGCCAAGGGGGCAGCAGACCACGTGACTATGGCCCTCTAATCACAAATGACCATTCCAAGGGTGGGCAGCTGTTTATAGGAAGCCCTTTGGCTGGCCAGCAACCTCTGTATAACACATGTGATCTGGCTTGAAATGAGGTCCTGGAAAAATAGCTTCTTTCATTGAGAATTTCAACTAAGAAGTCCTCAGGGAAGATATCAGGGGGCTGCGGACGCCAGGTATGAAAGACATCACAGACCCAGAGCATGGCAGAGACAGCTCCTGTTCACGGCTGCCCGTGTGCTCACCTCCCTGTCCCGGCCTCCTTCACAGAGTAGCTGTTGCTGCGTGAACTCACTCTGGCCAATGGACTCTGAGCAGGACCGAGCAGTGTCACTTCTGGGCCAAAGCAGTTAAAGCAGTTGTGCCTTTTCTATCATGCTGCCCCCTTCCTTGGCCACATGTCCCAGATGGCACAGCTATACATGGAGCTAGAATGAATCCCTAGACAATCCCCCAGGAGAAAGCGCATGGACACTGGCACATCAGAATAGCTCAGCAAACACGACTGCTACTATTTGGTGACTGACTGATAACATGGCAACCAAGGTCAGTCTGCAGCCAGCTTGAGGCAGTGCAGTCCACGGGGGAAAGGGGAAAACAGGAACTCACACTTACCAAGTAAGGGCTTACTGTGTATCAGCAACATTGTCTCATTTGATTCTTATTAAAATTCTAATAATAAAGTAGATATTAACCGGGGGGACAGAATAGTTCAGTGGTAGAGTGCGTGCTTAGCATGCACAAAGTCCCGGGTTCAATCTCCAGTCCCTCCATTAAAAATAAATAAAATAGATAAATAAATAAGCCTAATTACCTTCCCCCCAAAATTTAGAAAAACATTAAAAAATAAAGTAGGTATTAGCTACCCCATTTTACAAATTAAATAGTGTCCAACATCAGGTTTGACTCCTGTGCACCTGCTACCGTCTTCCTAACATGACCCCTACAATACTGCCTTTCCCCTTGCAGCACAGGGACCTGCAGTGATACATCTTGACCACAATGGGCATCATAAGAGGTAACAGTGGAGACTGTCTTGGCATCCTCTCCAAGAGCGCCTGGGACACAAGATGAGAGAAGAAGGGTTCACTGTAATCACACATGGGCAGGGGGCCAACAGGAAGCATCACTTCAGGGCTAATGGTATTCTTACAACTCTCTATGGCAACCCAGTGGCCCAGTGATGCCTCTCCCATCCTATCTGAGAGGAAGCCTCCGGGCCCACCTCCACTGCGCATGTGCAGGAAATCATCCCTGGCCCACAGATAGGTCTGTGTCCGCGTCCCCATGCTCAGCCTGCACCCTAGGTGGTATACTGGGCTGTGTGGGAGGCTGTGTCATCAGGACATTTAAGAAAGAAAAGGAAAAAAAAAAACAACCTTCCATGACTGCAGATTCATATTTTCCTATCTCAATGCCATGTTTTAAAGAGAATTTAAGAGAATTTCATAGCTTCCAGTCCTTTATCTTTAGAGTTGAGAAGTGACTATTAAAAGCACCATTTTAAGTCATTTTCTTTTGCTGAAGAAGAAGGTGCCCACCTTGATCACTGTTGGAGGTTAGTAGCTAGAGGATGAAGTGCATTGCCTTAGGGTGGCAGATGGTTATTTTAATACTGCAGTACAGTCCCCAAACAGCCAAGGGCCTTGAGGGGGGGTGCCACCTCCACATCACGTGAGGGGAGGAGAGAAATAACAGAAAATCGCCCCACGTCAAGTCAAGAAGGGAAATGAATTCACAGCCAAGGATGAGAGGAGTCATCAGGGTAAATAAAGAGGGCTAGGGCTTTCCAAAGAGTTCAGAAAACTTGCATGGTTTAAAAAAAAAAAAAAAAAAAAGAAAGGAAGGAAGAAAAGAAAAGAAAGAAATGCAATTTACAGAGGATGGTGATGGCAGACTTTAGAAAGAGCTGTTCTGCATGCGTATGCAAACCTATGTTTCTATGGGAGACAGGAGGGAAAACCTTTGTGTAATCCCCCAGGAGGAAGCAAAGCCCAACACTGCTAGCCTTTACACAGGTCTCTGCAAGAGCTGATTATCAATCGTCAAAGAAATGAGGAGCAAGAGTAGCATTCTACCGTCTTGAGAATGTCTCCCCACAAGGTGGCCCAGAGCCTGGCCAATGGAAACTGCCCCAGGCTCATCGATCCACGTTTGGTTCCTGTGTTCATCTTACCCCTTAACCTGAGAAGGCCATTTTCCCCAGGGCTGGCAAATAGATTTCACCTACTCTGCCAGCTCTAACTGAACCTGCGGCATCACACCGAGAGGACTTCACAGCAGAAACGCATCCAGCTAAAAATGCACATCTGGACGGAGGACCTAGTTCTTGCCAATGAGATGGAAGCAACCGTCTGGTAGGTGTAGTGGGTGGCACAGTGGCCCCAAAAGATATGTCCAGATCTAGGACCCTGTGAATGTGACCTTATTTAGAAAAAGGATCTTTGCAGATTTAATTGAGTTAAGGGATCTAGACATGAGACAATCCTGAATTATCCAAGTGGGGCTTAATCTAATGACAAGTGTCCTTATTAGGAGACACCAAGGTGAGGCACACGGAGAAGAGAAGACCAGATTAAGATGGAGTCAGGGGGATGTGGCCACAAGCCAAGGAATGCCTGGAGCCACCAGAAGCTGAAAGAGGCAAGAAAAGATTGTCCCTTAGAGCCTTGATTGTCCCTTAGAGGCTAGAGGGATAGAAACACCTTGATTTCAGACTTCTAGCCTCTAGGCTGCAAGAGAACAAATGTCTGTAGAGCCAAGCTCGGGATGACTCGTTACAGCAGCCTGGGGCTTGCGGGATCACTCCTTCAAAGCTTGCAGTCACTCTTTCAACCTTTTGTTCATTAATCCGCCCCAGGGGAGAAGGTTGCTCTTGGATAAGATTGTTTGGGCCGCATGCGGACCAGCAGATTCTTGTGTCCTTCCCTGGGCTGTGGCATCCAGCATACCCTTCTTTTGGCTAATTGTCCTTACATGTGACTTTTATTGCCTTAAGTGTCCACAAATGATTTTGACTCTAAGTATGGTTTGAACATGTGGTTTAGTCCTAGATTTATGACCTGGGCTGGAAAGTGTTGGCTCTTTTCTTTTGGGCGTGGCAGTCCAGTGAGTGAATTTTACCTCTCCCCCCTGCTCCTGAGTGGGCACTCAAATTCCTAATGCTTTGCATAAAATAATAATAATAATAATAATAATAATAATAATAATAATAATAATAATAATAATAGTAGTGGTAGTAGTTTTAGGAGCACAGAGTCTATAGCTCAGTAATTTAGGACCATGGAAAAAGTTGTTTGGAAGCCAGATAGGAAGGAACAAGGGATTTCATGTCTACTACAAAACAATGAACGGCATCCAAGGACGATTACATGTTTTTGAGTGTTTTGTAATTGCTTCCAAAGCCAGGGGAATGAATAAAATCTCCAGCCAAAAAAAAAAATTTTTTTTTACTGCCTTCAAAATTGTAAATATGCATGTCTATACATTTCCAAACAAACATATTTTGATTAAGTCATTAATGTCACTTTATAGCTCTTTCTCTCTCTCCTTCAGTCTTGCTGAAGGACTGAACATCAAGCAATTCAACAGTGACAGCTGGTGAGAAATCAGCTTTGAGATTTCTCATTAAAAGTAATGCTGTGTTAGTAGCCAAATACTTGGAAAAGTGAAATGTTAAAATTTAATGGTGTGGAAAAGGCTTATTCTAACTTTGCAAATTGTACCATCTTTGAGGAAGTTGGCAGAAAACATCAGCTTGGATTGTGGAAGGCCGAGCACGGCTGTAAAAACAACAGGAGTTTGCAGAAGTAGGTATCCACCAAGCTGCAATCCTTACTGTGGTTTGTTCTGTGAAGTTCTTGAAACCTCTGACTGGCTCTCACCCTTGCACAGAATAAAGTTTCCCATTGCTTCCTTGCTCTACACTCTCACCATTAAGCTGATTAGGCAAATATATTCAGCTTATATTATCTTCCCAGTGCTGTTTTCAGAAATGTTCTGCCCAATGTCTTAGATCACTGCACTGCACTAAGCATTTACAAAATTCATTTCTCTAAGAGGAATGGCAGGAAATAAAGTTTCATTGTATTTTAGATGGAGAACAAAAATACGAGGACTCACGTCCAATGTAATCAAAGCCGCCCATTTGCATTTTGGGGAAATAATTACATTCTTTATCTCCTGGTCTTAAATCACTTCTTGAAAACCTCCAACACCTGAAACAATGAAAATGTACAACTACACAAATTAGTCAATGAATCCCATCCATAGGCTTTAATAACAGCACCTTCCAGCCCTGTAAATGCACTAGAATTCAGGATAGTTGGGAAGAGGAGATATGTGTGGACTCTCTGGCCCACTCCATATATTTCTTTCGTAGAATTTGAAAGCACGTGTGTAACTATGTATCATTTCAAATAATCTGTATGGTTTTATCTGCGTAGGTCATATTAGCATGCCTTAACTCCTCAACTGGACTGTAAGCTATTCAAGGACATATAGAAAATGCTGAAGAATTTTAGTTGCTATGATTATTATTATGATGCTGGTTATCCCAAGAGTAATAGTAGCCCCTAAGTAAGGTTAGGCAAAGAAGCCCCTAAGCCAAAACTCAGAAAGTCTAAATCTGTATCTTTCCAGTTTAAGGATAGAATGGAGACAGGGAAGGACTGCTGGACTTGGAGACAGGCAAAGCCAAGCCCCAGCCCCAGAACTTCCACTTTGTAATCCTGGATAAGTCACCCAAAAAACTTGTGACACTGAAAATGTACAACTACACACAGTAAACGATCTTACGGTTACCGGGGGAAGGAGGGTGGGAAGGAATAAATTTGGGAGTTCGAGATTTCCAAATATTAACTACTATATATAAAAATAGATTTAAAAAGATTTCTTCTGTATAGCACAGGGAACTATATTCAATATCCTGTAATAACCTTTAATGGAAAAGAATATGAAAAGGAATATAAGTATATATATGCATGACTGGGACATTTTGTTGTACACCAGAAACTGATGCATTGTAACGGATGATACTTCAGTCAAAAAAAAAAAAAAAAAAAAAAAGAAGAAGAAGAAAGAAGTAGAAAATGTACAACTACACAAATTAGTCGCTGAATCCCATCCGTAGACTTTAATCTATTGGCATCTTCATGTATAAAGCGAAGGTAATAATAAAGTTATTATTATTACACATGTAATAATATATATTTAATACTATTTTAATAGTGTAGTTGTTATCATATTAGACAAATATATGTAGAGTTCCTGGCACATTATAAGTACTCAGAAAGAGTCTACTCACTTAAAATGATAAACTTATAACATTATATCCAATATTGGAGCTGGAAGAAGTCTGAGAGCTCAGCTAGTCCAAACTCCCACCTTATAAATGAAGAAAGCAAGGCTCAGAGAAAGGAGTTGGACCACTCAGGTTTAACCAGGAACTAGTCTACTCAGGGTTAATGGCAGAGCAAAGGCTAGAACCCCAGTGTCCTGCACCCAGATGCTGGCTCTATTTCCCCCTGCCTACTGCCCCTCTCATTTCATGCGTCTTCAAACAGAACACCAAGTCCAAGAGGATTAGAACTGTCCCCTCTCTTGTTTTCCCCACAGCACAGCAGACCAGTCCCAGCTAAGAGACCACAGGTCCCTTGAGAAATGAAACAAGACCAACTCTGAATCAAGAGCCTGGGTCCCCTGCCCAGTGTGCAACATGGGCCGTATCCATCTCTGGGCAATTTCAAAGGAGGCTTTGATGGCTCTCCAGCCACACTGAAGCACACGCCAGCTCATGGCCCTAGCTGATACGGTCCTGGGTCATGACTTAGAAGACATCCCCGCAGCCAGTCATCGCAAGATGAAGCCACAGGAATAGGGGCCAGTCATTCAGCCAAAGAGCAGAATACCAGGAGAGCATTCCTGCCCGAGACCTCTCCCATCCCCTACCGGCAGTGCCACAGTCTGCCGTCAGGGCTTCACCACTTCCAGCTGTGACAGCCATCCTCTGGCACGTCGCAACTGCTTTGGGGAGATGACATGTTCTAAAAGCCATTAACATCAACTGGAATATCAGAGACCTTCCACTGGGAAAGCTGGGAAACTTCTGAGTAAAACATGATTTTCATTAGATAGCACTGGCTTGAGAGGAAAAGGGGCAGAAGTTAGAAGCAGAATTAGTTATGTCCTCAGCTATTCAGGGAGCTGGGGACAGCAGGAAACCACTGGACACCAGAGGGAAAATGAGATTTCAGGAGCAGGAAGGCAGGAGGAAATATGATGCAGTCTGAGAACTCGGATGCTGGATGTTGAAGTCATTTGGTAAAATCAAATTACCTTCCCTTAGAATCTATTCTCTGAGAAAGGCACTTTTGTTTTTCCAAGAAACTGACTAAATTGTCATCCGGTGTCCTTAAATTTCCTCGTCTACCCATTGTGCTTTCTCTCCGAGGAGAGCAGCTTGACAAAACTGCACAAGCATTAGAAACAAGCCCATCACAGACAAATAAACAGCAACCCACTCACCAACAGCGTGGGTGCCAGCTTGTCGTTCAATTACTTCCAAGTCCTAAAGCTAATTTACAGGGTTTGGAGCGGCTGTCACTGTCCTTGGAAAACACAGCACTAAAGAGTCACAGATGTTTGTCTCTGCTCACTGACATGGTCCCCAGCCCCAAGGTGTTCTCTCTCAGCCACTCACCCTTCTTCTCCCAACCTGAAGAAATTTGACAATTGCGTGACCAATATTCATAATGGAGATACCGGGCAAAGTCTCTCAACACATTCGGAGACGTGGGGGTGTTTGTAGCTGAAGTGGAATGCTATTAATAATTATGCCAAAGCCTGATGCTAATTACTGTGTAAGTCAGAAAATGCATGTCACCATTCTCCATCAGCTGACATTTCAGGAGTGGAATGGTTGTAAACAGCTCACTGGGTCTGCCATTTCCCCAGTGGCACTGGACTTCCACATCCACACAGAATGTCCCTGTTAGCAGGAGATATGTAACATCTAAGGAATTTTCCATTTTTGATGTTTGGCTTGAGGGCATCAGGGAGCATGGTCAAGTAACCTGGAATGCCAAAATAAGGGACAGGGCCATGTGACAAGACAGTTTCAGAGCCCGTCCTCCCTACGTGGTGGTAATTCATGGAGAACCTTCAGGACCAAAGCCAATGTTGCAAGTCCATTTATTCTACCAGTGCGTTTATATTCACTCCACCATTATTGCTCACAACCCCAAAGAGTCTTGATATGTGAGTGGCTCTGGTGTGGTATTGGGAGGGGGACAGAATTCATCAGAAACGGATAGAGAAATGTAGCTCACAAAATCTTGGTGAAAGTCTCTTGTTAGGATTGAGGACATCACCTGCCTCCCATAATGTGGGGGCATCATGCAGTCAACAAAATCTGCTTGAGGTTCTGGAATTAGTCTTGGTCTTAACTGAAGGTACTTCAAGACACCTCAAAAGGGCATCGATATTCCCACTGGTCCCAGCAATGATTCTGAAGTCCTCGCTGCAGTAGAATCATTGACGAATTAAAACATTGTTCATGCCACGTTAGTTGGTATATGTGAAATCGGCCACATGAAGACAGTATATTCAGAAACCTCAGAACATGGCCAATTTCCATATTCAAAGGGAGCTTCTTGACGGTGTAACTTGGGGACACAGACATTGTTGGGGAGGGGACTTTTCTGGCTTTTCCCCAATGTTTGTTACCACTGCAGCTACAGACTGAAGGATACAGTATTAATATTGCACAGCACACTAGCCGCTTAATTTGGGCACTTATGATGTTGCCTTTCTAAATTAGAAAGAGTTTGAAGCGCCGAACATTTCATCTGCTAACATGTTTTTCCTTTCTTCCTTACAGAGGCTCCTGCACCATTTGAAATAAAAATTTATTTCCTTGAATACATGGAATTGATGCTAATTAAAGTGCCTGTGAGAGTTGAAGGAAACAGCCAGCCCCAGGAAAAGAGAAGGTCAACTTTATTTTTCAAAGGGCACGGACAGAAATTAAAATACCCTTAATTCAAGTCATAGATTTCGTGGAGTTTGAAGAGACTTTACAGCTCCTCTAGGAAAGTAAGTGAAAGAGCAGGGGCTCTGAAGTTAGACAGACGCCAGTTGGACGCGTGGCTGTGCCTCAGCCTGAGTCTATGACCTTCGACGAGGTCCTCCGCGCCCACCCCACTGGATTAGGAAGAGGTTTTAGGTGTGACTGTCAAGTCCATGCAGCATGTGCTTCTGGTCTACCTTGGTGTTGGGGATTGGGAGCTGGTGTCTCTCTTACAACAAGGAGGATACTAGTGATGGAAAATGGAGTCAAAGTTCTTTTAATGGGAAGAACTTGAATTTCTCCTATGCAGCAGGTGGGCTGGCTTCAGAAGGAACTCGACCCTCTTAGGTGTGAGGTCCTTGACTGTGGATCCCCTGGGCAGTGTCTCCTACATCTCAGCCACCCCCACATTCCCTGCTCGGGTCCTGACCTATCTGGACACTGTTTGTACTTTTATTAACTCCTTCTTATTATTTACTTGACTTTGAATAAACTCACTTTATTGAGTTATCCTCGTCTTAAGACATTATTACTTCTACCTGAGAAATGATAGGTTTGATATGTTCATTGCATATATTTTAATACCCAATGAAATAAATACAGACCTATAAACCAGCCACATTCACCCTCGCCATTCAGAATTCTTTGGCACACTGCTCATTGGGAAATACTTCTCGAGGGCAGAGTGAGCGTGGAAGATCACCATGGTTTCTCCCCACTCCATCTTTCAAATGATCAGATCTACGCCATCTCCCTCCCTGCCCCCTATGGACGCTGAGTCAGAGCTCACCCTGTGCTCCGCCAACCCTCAGCCACTGGCCTTGGGCGACACTGAAACTTCTCACCTGAGTATATGAAATGCGTACCATCCAGAGGAGTAGAAGGGAACGTCACTGGACTCCATTATTTAAGGATGAGAGGGGGAAGAAGGAGGGAGGGCGATTAGGGGCCAGGGGGAGAGAGGTTAAAAGAAGAGAATAAAAAGAGGGAAGCAGGAATGCAGAGAGGACACCTCCAGACCCAGGTGGGCGTGAAGTAGAGTTGGGCCACCTCCCGGCTGGATGGTCTGGCGCCATTAATTCTGACTCCAGCTCTCACTGACTTTAAGTAGACGTTGGCTTTTACTTAGACTTAAGTAATAATAATATCTGTGAAATAACTATTCAGGGAGCAACCACAGGAGGCAATGCCCCTGCTCCCCTGACCTGAAGAATCTGGCTGTGATGTGGTTCAGTGTATGGGAGCAGAATGGACCTTTATTCATTCTCTGTCTGTCTGTCTGTCTGTATCTTCCTCTCTCTCTCTCTCTCTATTCAGCTATTAGCTCACATCTGAACACCTTGGGTTAAATATTCCTAGGATCCCAGATGGTGGGGAAGGGCAGATGGACCTGGTGGCTTCCAGGAGAGCAGAGCGACACCCATCCACCCCTCGCCCCTGGGCTGGCTTGCTCAGGGAGGGGGACCCCCTGCTAGGAGGAGCACCCACCACCGGCCAGGGAGCACCCAGCTCACTCTTCTGAAGCGGTCAGAGACACGCTGGGGAGCAGAGTTGGGCGGGGGTGGGTGGAGGCTCTCTGGGGATTATCTTTGCTCCAACCCAGCTCTGTATCCCTGAGGACAGTAAGCACGGAGTGAGCTCACAGCCAGCAGAGCTTCTGCTGGGAGAAAAACCCCCTCGTATAGTCATTAACTCCTTTGAAGCCACAGAAGCAGGAATCAGACATCAGTCATCTGACCCCTAGCCCACTGCTTTCTGCAAAGGGACTTCATCTCCATCTCCTGACCCTACCAGCAGGGAGCACTGCAGTGCCTGTGAGCACAGACCCCCCTGGATGAGACATTCTCAGTGGGATACCCAGTCTGCCTCCCAGCTTGGAGACCTCAGGCAAGATCCTCAGCCTCTTGAAAACTTGATTCCCCGTGAGAAAAATAATGACACTGCCCTCAAAGGCTCCTGTCAGGAGTAAAGAAATAGCATTTGTAAACACCAAACACATGCTAAGTGCAGGCCAGCTTCATGCCATGAACTGTTCGCTACTGCGCACCCGGAGCTAATCAGGGCATCAGTGTCATCCTCGTCCTCTTACTGAGGTGCACTTTCTTCCTTCAGGATTACTCAGCTCGTCCAAAAGTATGTTCCCAGGGGACAGTTCTGGGGAGATTCCTCAGTGAATCAGACAGCGAGATCACATCTCAGGCCTAAACATTTCCAAATAGGGCCAGGAGGTTTGAGGGGCACACACTCAGCTCCCAGGAGCCTCAGAGTCGCATCAGTGACACAGATTCTGAATCACTGCCCCAGCAGCCCCTGCTGGTCAGACAGCAGGTGGGAACCCAGGGTGTGCTCTCTTTAAAAGTCCTGTGGGTATAAATTGGGAACTCAAGATTTGCAGATACTAACTACTATACATAAAGTAGATAAACATCACGTTTATATGTATAGCACAGGGAACTATATTCAATACCTTATAGTCACCTATAATGAAAAAGAATCTGAAAACGAATATATATGTATATGTATGACTGAAACATTATGCTGTACACCAGAAATTGACACAACATTGCGAACTGACTGTACTTCAATTAAAAAAAAAAAAGGAGAAAAAAAGTCCTGTGGGTAAGAGTGAGGCACAGCCAGGCTGGAATAATTGCATCACTAGTTATTTAACCAACATTTACTGAGCACCTACTATGTGCTGGGCACTGACTGGAGACAGAGGATACCATGATAAACTGAGGAACTCAGACAAAGCAAAGGCAAATCTCATGATTGTGTGATGAGGCATCAGGGTGAACAGGGGGTGTGGTCCCTACTCGTAATGGAACTCGAAAACACCACGGAACTTTTAAGTGCATCGTCAACAGAATCCATAATGGGATATCTTTCCTTTGTGTTTGTTTCTGAGGCTTTGTGCTTGGCTCAGAGGAACCACAGAAAGCTTAAAGTCGTGGATGGCCCAGGCCTGTTGCATTTCGACAACAAAAAGTGAAGAAATGTTTTCATTTACTGAGCAATTTAGGGAAATGATTTTGTAGGGAAGTGCAGCAAGTCACCAAAAACATTTTTTGAAATATATTCCAACTGTAAACAGCTTTTGGTAATGAGATGCTCTCAGTTTCTTTCCTTGACTGTCACATGCTGCCCAGGCAGGTCGGGGTGTTCACCAGGAACCCCTTCCCCCAAGGAGAGCTGGGAGCTGACACAGTGGGTGAAACAGGGGAAACCCTGATCACTGGCGTAGCTCCTGGGAAGCCAGCCTCCTGAGTACACTCGGGGAGTAGATCTCCTTTTGTCTCTAGATTCTGTACCACTGTTTTTCAAGCTAAAGAGCTTCTCCTCAGGTCTTATCAAGAAGGTGTGTTCCTGAACCGTGCCTTGTAGGTCCCTGGGTCTGTCTGGTTCCCTCGCCCGCAGCCAGAACTCATGACTGGTATTTATGGTCATAGGATAGTTAACTATCTTTTGGGCACCGTGCCCTACCTGGTGTGTATCCACAGCAATCCCCACAACTGCCTCAGGGAGTCACAGTCATCAGCTCACTTTTAAAATCAAGAAATAGCATCTTAGTCAAAACGTTGCCCAAGGCACGGCAGCTGGTGATAGAGCCCTATTCTGCCCCGCCCGTCCCACTAGTAGGAGCCCAGCGTCACAGAGGTTCTTCCACCAGGGAACCCGGCCCGCATGTCTTCAATGCTCCCCACTGGTTCACGCTCCCAGCCTGGCATGTGAGGGCCTCCAACTTCCTACCACAAAGCTCTGCTCCACCCCTGACCAGCATCCTCTATTCCCCCAAAGGTGTCAGGACCTCACCCATCCTTCCCTCATATCCCCTAACACTACACTAGACACCAGGAGGCACTTGACTTGCATTTGCTCATTGTTTGATAATGGCCTTGCTTTTTCTCCTCTTTGCTCCTGGATGGAGCAGATTGATGGATATAAGGAAGCTGAAAAGGACGACCACCAAAATGGAGTAGACTTGGAAATGCAAGGCTTCACTTCTCTCTCAGTGTCTGGGGTGTTTAGAGCCTGCTGAACAGATAACATTTCTTTCTCCACTGGGCACATCAGAGGGCTGTCCTGGGACAGTGCCCTCCTGGAGAAGCCAGGGTTGGGGCCTTGACTTGAGGGCTTGCACTGAGGGGAACCACCTAAGTATTTAATCAGGGCACTCAGAATCTCTGTAATCCAAGGTCAAATCTGAACCTTGGCCAAGAAGGGAAGCCAGAGGTCGACCTCCAAAGAGCAGAAGGATAACACTCGATTTCTGAAGGGTGCACAAGGCCACATGTGGGAAAACAAACCCCAGGTAAGAATCCCAAAAGATGAGAGCAGGTGGAACAGGAGGTGAGGGGGTAAGCGGGGACCCGGGCTAGACACGTTGTGTAACTGTGTCGTACACGAGTGGCCTCTAAGCTGACGGGTCTCAGGAAACTAGGACAGAGACTAAAAAGGCTGAGAAAATAGGAGAAGAGGGCAAGGGCCGATGAAATCCCCTTTGTGGGTCTTGCCTCAGATAACCTACTGCGAGCTGTGACAGCCTCTCCAGCAGCCCAGGGAGAGCCCCAGGGAAGACACAAGACGTCACCACATCCATGGTGGCGGGTCATGTCATCCCGGTATTGAAGGTCTCCCTGGCAATGTCTTCAGAGACATTGGGGCGGAAGATTTGGGGCAGAGGAGTGATAGGAAAGGGCCAAGTGACAGTTCCATGGAGAGCTGGCTTCCTTTGTTTCCCTGCAGTTATAATTCTGTGAAGGTCAGTTCAAATTACCTTGAATGTCAGTGTAGACTTGGTGGACGTAAATGTGAAATAGGGTGGGGGTGCGGGCTCAGCTGTATTCTGGATTAAAAATATAAGACTTTCAGAAAAATGTCTCCCCCAACAAGTTATGGCGTGTCCAGGTGTCACATAAAAGTCAACCTTGATATATGTGTTCTGCGCAAGAATAAAGGAGCCTCTGGCTTATAAACTGTGTCTGGAACTCATTGTCTGGCCATTATCAGAACAAATCCTATTCTCAGATAATGGACATCTGTTAAATCTTCCACTGTTAATAGAAAATGTTGCCTGTGGGACAGAGACGTTTACGATAGCATAATCTCTTCTGCGATAGAAGTGTTCTAAATCTTATTTTAACCAAGTGATTGTATTTGCATCTGGTTTTCTTAGGGGGAAAAGAAGAATGGGCCACAAAGAACCCAACGTGTCAGAGATGTCACAGCCCAATAAAGGGCTGGTGAGATACCAGACTCTCCTGCCTTCAGCCTTTCATCTGGCCCACAGAGATCACTAGCTCCAATCTCCTGAAAATCCAGACTGCTTAACCGGGGCTGTGAGACCCATAGGGATGTGGCCTGAGTCTCGCTCCATGGTACTACCATTCTTGCAATGTATACTCTAATCATGCCAATATTTTGAAATTTCTGAATATTCCGGGTATTACCGTATCTCCCTGCTTGCCCCAGGCTGCTTTCTTGAACTCTTTCTCATGCTACAAAGAACTCACCTCACCTGGTTAACCCCAAACTCACTTCTTCTGACACTCTCCCATCTCTGGTTGGGTTAGGTGTTACTTTTGGAGACCCCATGGAACTTAATGATGATCTTTATGTAAGCCTCATCTTATTGTGCAGGTGCATTTGCTTTTTTTTTGTTTTCTTTGAAAGTACGTTCTTCAAAAACAGGGGTCTATCTTCTTCACTCCTTTACCCATAACACAACCACCCAGCTCAGGGATGACTGTTTGGATGAAGTCTTGGGCAGGTATAAGGGTGGACTCATGCTGAGAGAACGATTCTCGGAGGTAGAATGATTCTTCCAATGCAGGACACTGGGAGTCAGCTATAAAGGCAAGGGATATTATAAATTTACCTAGAATCCTCAAAATATAAATTAAGTTAAAAGCATGACCATAATCTACATTTTTAATTGCTAATGGGCTCATTTGCCTGATCTTTGACCTTATGCCTATCTGGATTCTGTCTTCATCTCAATGACCTGTCCCTTAACCTCCTGGAGGAACTTAATCTAATGTCTAAGTCTTCTTTCTACCTCCTTCTCTTAAACTCTACAAAGGTAAAATGGATATATCACAACTCCAATGTGCTTAATTTTCAATGACCCTGATTCCTGATCCCGAACTTTACTCCAGCTCCCAAATCCTGTCTCAGACATCAGCAGTGATCCTCTTCCTTCTGTTAAAAAATTTTTCTCTACCAGACAAAAGGTCTCCAAACTACCTTTCACAAGAGCAATGATAGGGGTTCAAATTCAGGTTGTGCCATTTGCTGAGCAATCTCAGGCAAGATATTCAAGTTCTCTAAACCATAGAGATATTTTTAAGTCTCTAAGCTATCCAAGTGTTCTCGTTTGTAAAATGGAGGTGATCACAGTGCCGACCTGAAAAGGTGGTCCTGAGGAGTAAATGAGAGAATGAGTCAGAAGCTCTTAGAACTGCACGTGATATACAATGCCACTTACTCTGTCCCCAGGATCTGTCAGAGACAGCTGTGCAGTAACAAAGAATGAGAGAAATGCCTAAAGATCAGGCCCTGGCAAAAGTCTTGAATTGTAGGAAATGAGAAGCCATGGATCCAAAAAATACATAAGATACGCAGTGATATCCAAGAAAACATCTTAAAGAGATTGTTTATAAGTCCTTAGAAAATAAAACAGTAATCCTGAAGACCCAAAATGGACTCATTAACGGCAAATACTCCAAGTTAACCTTAATTTTTTATTGGATTGGTGGTCAGAGGTATGCATTAATAATTACAATAATAGCAAATACTTACAGTGTGTTTTCTATGTGCCCAGGAACCAGTCAAAATGCTTTACACATTTGATTCAGTTCATGGGAAAGCCCTATGAGGTAGGTGCTGTCAGTCTCTTCAATTTACTGATGAAGATACTGAGGCACAGAGGGTTTAAGTAAGTTGCCTAAGATCATACAACTATAGGAAGTATCAGACCTAGGATCTGAACTGAGGAAGTGCAGCTCCAGACCCTGTGTTCCATGCACTACACTAACCTGGCAGACACAGTATCATTTTACTATCACATTCCCATAGCAGACATCACTAATCAATCCCAGCATTCAGCATCACTGAACAGAGATACAGCCTCAACATTCCTCTTAAGATAGTACTTTAGAGGGACCACACCTAACCAGAGGGCATGGTCACACCAGAATAAATCCCTTTGCCATTCCTGCCATTGGCATAACATATCCAAGTGTCCACAGGATACTCAGCAAAGTCTATCAAGATAGTCTTATGAATTAAGTGAGGGAAAAGCCCCAAGACAGATTTGCAGTTGGTTGAACACATCTAAAAACTTCATACATATCACTAGTGGGTCAATGCTCACCTCACGGGATCTCCAGGTGTTACCAACAAATGATCTTTAACTGGTTCTACACAACATGACTGATCAAGGACTTGTACAAAGGGCAAAAGCACAGGATCTGGCAAATACACAGTGAGTCACACAGGAGATCATAGTTCAAAACCCCCTCTGAGGCTGAAAATCCTAGGGTGTCCGTAGGAGCCAAGTTTTCAGTCTCTAGACATAGTTCTATTAAGCCTATATCCACCCAGGCTTGTGTGAGATCCTGAGAGCAGCAATGGAGGGAGGAGCCCAAGATGGAGCAGAGTCAGGATGCTGACAGCCAGGTGTATCGAAGTGACACCTGAGACTGGCCAGTTGGACCCCAGCACCCAGCCAGAGACCACTGGTCATGTTAACTCTCTGGGTATGTTGCCCCCAGAGAACTTGGATTCTTGTGAAAGGTGTTCACAGCCCAACTGACTCTTCCCCACTTCAAGGTGAGGGTGATCCCAGGAGGTAGGATGGTGAGCCACGTCCCTAGAGTGTGGTGAGAACATCAGCTCATCCCACAGCCCAACCTGCATAGATGTGATAAGGAAAGTAAGTGGATCTAATGCTGGTCAGAAGGACCATGCCTGGGAGATAGGGATGCTTCCCAGGAACTGGCAGGAAAAGGCTCCTTGTGCAAAGAGCAAAACAAAATGCTCTGATCCACCATTTTTCTCTCAGTGCAACAATGCAACAGCAGTGACATCCATCTGTTTGTTGATTTCTTTTCTGTAAGGCAGGAAATGATGTGTCCACAGAGACCCTGGATGAATAATGTATAACATTTGCAAATAGAATCAACCCTCAATTAACTATACTGGATGGAGGGAGGCTGCAAGAATCCAAAATATCTGACAATCCAAGAAAAATTCTGTTCCTCTTTGGAAATGCTAGAGAGGTAAATGGTGGGAGATTTAGCCACACACTCTGGAAACAAACTTGTGGATTACACACACTGTGTATAATTGCACTCACACTCACATATACATACCTATATGCATGCATATGTGTGTACACACACACACACACACACATACGCACACACAAAGAGGTTGGTTGAGTCCCAATTCAAAGAGTAACAGAGCTTCATCAGGAGGGTACTTCATTCCCTGTCATTGGAGGCAGGTAGGCAGGGGTAGTATTGCTGATGTTGGAGGGGGAATTCAAGGATTTGATGGGAGGACTGCCTTTAGGTTTCCCTAAAGCCCCTAAAACTTCTGCATCTGGAATTTGCTCCAGTTCTGCAATAGCTTGTATCCTCCAACAGTGTGCCCTGCCCCTGCACTGTGTAGTATATCAGAGAACCCTCAAATACTGTCTCCTTGAACCTGTGATTTGGGTAAAAGAACCATAAAACAGCAGCATATTCTACTGCAGTTGTCTGTAGGCTTTGTTTCTGACAGACGTTGGCAGACTCTCAGCTCCTGCAGGAAATGAGATTTTTGTCAGACTGCTGGACTGCATATGAATGCATATTCATCCACGTACACCCCTACTCCTCACCTTAGCGAATGCCCCCCTACTGCTCACCTTAGCAAAAGCCCAAGGATATTACAGGACTTGCCAGGGCTCACAGAACTGGTTAAGGGCTTCGCTGAACAGACACCCCATCTTTCCATTTCCTTTCTGATACTCCAGCCACTTCCTTGGGCTGGCAAGAAAGGAGGCTGTGCTTATTTATTTAATAGGATCCTGACCCCAGACACATACCTCTCCATCTTTTGGTCACCAGCACAGGGCAGTGGTGCGGCAAGCATGTGTTGGTGCCTCTTGGAAGGCAGACAGGAAGATGCACACATGCCCAGTTTGCCACAAGAAAGGCAAGGAGCACAGTAGATACACGGACTCACTGGTGTTTGGCCTCCCATTCCTCCGGGGTTCCACATAGCATCAGGAAATGTCTACAGTCCCAGACCAAGGGAGCCTATTTCTCCTCTTTGGTAAGAGCCTTCTAAAGGTAACGACGAGTGTCTCCTACTGATCTCTAGTTCATGTGTCACTTCAAGAACATAAGTATCAAGAGTTCATCTTTGATGGTTAGTAAATGGAGGCAGAGGATCAAAGTCCACTATTAAAAAAGGAAGAAAGAGAGAGAGAGAAAGGAAGGAAGGAAGAAAAAGAAACAGAGAGAAAGAGAGAGGAAGGAAGGGAGGGAGGAAGGAAGGAGGAGGGAGGGAGGGAGGAAGGAAGGAAGGAAGAAAGGAAGAAAGGAAGAAAGGAAGAAAGAAAAGGAATCTTCAAGAATGATCACTGAGCTCAGACTCGCAGACGCTGATATGTTTTTCCTCCTGTTTATTACCCATGGCTGTGTCCTGCACACAGATGCCTCTTAGGCAGTGTGGCCACCAGAACTGGGTAGCATCACTGTGCTGAGGGAGGACTCCTGAGGACAGCTGGGCTAAAACCAAGCGGATGGGAAATCCTACACTGAAAACACAAACTCATCATGTACTACTCAACACAAGAGCCAGGGTCTGCCCACAGAGATACAAAGACACTCAGGATCAAGGGGTTCAGGGGTGAGGGAAAATTGGAGGGACCAAGCATTGGCTATAGGTTGGAGTGGAAAAGAAAGGAAGCTATCTGGAGGTCTCTGAATGGCCAGGGTTGCTGTTTCAAAAGGTCTGATTTAATTCTTTCAATCATTAATTCATCCAACCATCTATTAATTCATTCATCCATTCATCCATCTTTTCAGCCATTTATCTGACACAAATTAGTCAAATAGCAACATAGTAGATTTGCCAGGATGCTAGGTCCTGGGCATAGGGTGGTGATCAAATTAGAGCTTACAATCTTGAAAAGGAGACACAAAGCTTACCACAGAGCTTACAATCTTGAAAAGGAGACACAAAATAGTCAAATCCTCCATCACATAAGCAGATCAGTAAAAACTGTGATAAATGCTATAACAGAAGAATTTGAGAAGTCACAAGTGCTTATAAAAATGACTCCGATATAATGTTCAGTGATCAAAAGGATTTCCTGTGGAAGTAAAATTTTAGCTAAGACCTAATGGAGTTTAATAGTCCAAAGGAGGGAAAAGACTGATCCAGGGAGAGGAAATAGCATGTGCAAAGGCCCTAGGGTGGAAACAAATATGTTGTCCAAATGCTACACCAGTTTTGGAAAATGCACCCATTTCCTGCATGCTCCTGATGGCAAGCCCTGTGCCTGCTACTGAGACAAATACGGGGAATGCATAGAAGATATAGCCTGGGTGTAAGTTCACTGCGACCAGGGGGCCATGTCCAGTTCTCCCTCTTATCTCCAGCACCTAACATAGCCCCTGGCAAAGGTCAAGCCCCAGAATGAGTAATCAGTAGAAAGATACGGTAGATCATGAGAAGGTTCATGGATTGAGTTAAAGCGATTAGAAGTAGTGCAGAAGACTGACAACAGCACTTTGGAAAGAGGATGGTGGCAAGGCTTAAAGGCAGTCACACAGGTGAGGTAGGATAGGGGCCAGGAAGCCACTTGTCTACCTGGAGTTGGGTGTGTAGACGCATTAGACTGCAATGAGAGGCTTGAAAAAGTAAACAGGGGTCAAGTTCTGGAGGATCTTAAGATCCAGGGTGAACCTAATTCATTCTGATCCCAGAGAGGAAGCAGAATGGAGATGCCCATTTCAAGGATGCACTTCCCAGACACTGTCTGCCACCTGCAAAGCCAAGCCTGGAAGGATAGCCCACCCCAACCCCACCCTCCTTTCTCAATAGGTAAGCCCCAGTGCGAAAAGCAATGCCCATCCCCATCATTCCCTCTGCCAGCCCTCCAGATACTGCACACAGCCCTCTGAAGTCAAGGAGTAGGAGAAAAGGCAAAGAAAAATCAGCCACAGGAGAGGAGCGTACAACCATCAAATAAGGAGAAAGATCACAGTCAAGGATTAACATTCCTGCATTACTCACCCACTCTTGGGCACAGAACAATGCTCGCAGGCCTCTCCCTAGACACCCACCTGCAGGGAGTCTGGCCTGTACTTGGCCCCCACCTGCTGCTCCAGTTAAAGAGCTTTCTTCTAATAGGCTTTTTGTCTCCAAACAGCTAGGGAGAAATGCCCTGCATGACACCAACTCCAGGCAGGTCAATAGTGGTGAGCAACAGAGGGAGTTCCAGTTAGCTAAATGAATCCACCAGTAGATAGTTTTATCTGCATTTTCTATAAAAAAAAATAATAATAAACAAGTAAGCTAAATCCAGAGGGGTTTAGCAACTTGCTGAAAGTCAAATGGCTATTAAGTTGCAGAGCTTGATCATTTACCTCCAAGCACTCTTTGATCTTTAGAGCAGAATGATGGTTAAATCCAGAAGATCAAAATGAGCAAAGCTCTTATCTCTATACAGTCTTGGAGGCTTCCTCTCTGAAGTGTTCAGAAGTGCTGCTATAGGAGGTAGGGGGTGGCATGGTATTGGGGCAGCTTGGAAAAGGGAAGGGGAAAGAGACAGGTGACTGGAAGGGGAGTGGGGGAGGCGGAGGGGGCCAGGGAAGGGGGCTGAGGAATTCACTGGTGTGACCTACCAGTGCCTGGGGCTGCAGCGCAAAGCCTCACAAGTTCCTCTCCCCATTCCCTCTTAAATTAAATCAATGTCTCTGCCTCCCGTCACAGTTTGCATTTTCAATCTGATTCATGGGGAAAGCATTGGCAGGTAATCTTTATCTATTTCAAGTGTTTAACTTTTCACGCAGAATACTAATGGCAAACAAGAGAAAGGAGAAACATCAACCTTGGCGCCAAGAAACTAATCTTTCAAAACAAAGGAACAAATGAAACGTCCCCACGCTTTCAATACTTTCATATTCTCTATCTTTTTTTTAGTGTTCATTTTAAGTACTATCTTGACATCGGTGAGGGATTTGCCCTAAGGAAGGAAAATAAACCCAAACTGACAAATGCCCCTATGGTATAAAACTTCCCCCTCTGAATGTCCCTGTTCTTGCTGAGCCATCACTTTCTCACACAGCTTCACCTTTTGTTCTATCCTGTTATCAACAGAAGCATCTCCTTTTCTCTGGGAGGTCCTTTTTCCGCTGAGAAATAGCGTGTTTATGACATCCCTAGGATCGCTGTGTATGTTGTGGAGTTGCAGATGTGAGAGGTCAGCCAGCCACCACCTCCACTTCAGTGACTCTTTTCCATACATAGCATCCTCGTCATGCTGGAATCAAATCTGTGCTTCGGTAAACTTACTCTGCAATAAATACCTTTAGCCCTATTGTAGAGATGAGGTTCAAAGAATTAGGTGTCCCATAGCTAATAAAGGACAGAAGTGGACTGAAATCTCCTCCATTATGTCACCGTGAAACCAAGCAAGACCCTGTGGGGCCTTTCCAGGTACAAAAGCTTTTCCTTGTCCCCCATTTCTTATTTGTAAGAAAAAGGCTTCAGCCTCCTAGATCTGAGTTCCAAAGGATAGATTCAAACAGTTACCCATTAGGGAAGTGAGGGAAGACAGAAACAAAAGAAAAGCAGTCAAGAAGTAGTGATAAATCAGGGTCCTGATTTCTCCTCAAAGGATAAACATTACAATATATCTGAGTTCTTCTACAGGAACTAAGGCTGAGCACAAGAACCCTGGAATCACCGCCCTGTTACCTCACCACCAACCAATCAGAAGAAAGTCACACCCCTGCAGCCCTCTCCACAAATTTTGCCTAATAAAAACTCTCTCCTGAAAACCATCGCAGAGTCTGGGTCTTTGAGCACAAGCTGCCGTACTCCTTACTTGGCCTTTGTAGTAAACCTTTCTCTGCTCCAAACTCAGATGTTTGGGTTTATTTGACCTCACTGTGCATTGGCACATAAACTTGGGTTTGACAGCAACTGCATTTAATCCACCTTGCACTCATTTACCTTATTCTTGTGGCAAACCTTGGATGTCACCTTGCACCTGTGTGGACTTACTTACAGAGCTCCAGCCTCTGGGAGAGCACTGCTTTGAGGGTGTCTGGAGCAATGGCTTCATTGATGGGGGATAAGCAGACACAGCCAAGAACTCAAGCTGTAGGTGGAGTGGTACAAGGCTATGAAGGTGGCAGCACTTTGGACAGAGCGGGAACAACTAGAGGAAAGCTGTGGTTGGGGAAGCTGAGGGTCCTAGGAGACCACAGGAGTCTTGGGCTGGGAGGGCTTTAGTCTTGATGAACAAAGACCCACGGAACAGGGAAAGAAGGTTGAGATGGGATGAGCATGAGCCCAAACAGGTTCCTGAAGAGATGCAGCTAAGAACCACTGTGGCTCAAAGGAAAAGACTTGGGGCTGGACACCCGGGTGCCATCTTCCAACGTTCATACAGATAACGTGTCCTAGGCACCCACGGGTACCAGCCTATGGATACCAGTCACCCATAGGAAGGTCCTGGAGGTTCAGAGCTAAAGAGCAGTTGCACAGTTTGCAGTTTGGGAATTCACTCTAAAGACTAGTGAAGAGACGTACACCCTACATACAGTGAGTTAAGTGGAGTGATCGCAGAGACCCGACTGTGTCAGAGCAGGTAAGGAAGGGCACCACTGGGTCTGGGCGGCGAAGAAGGTTCAAAGATGATTTTCCAGGTGCCAGTATCCTCTCCCTCATATGAGGCAGTGGGAAGACCATGAGACTGGAGTGAGAACCCTGGCCTCACTCCAGCTGTGCACACTTGAGCCTACAGTAAATATTTTGTTCTCAGTCTCCTCATCTGTAAGATGTGGGTAAGATGCCTCATCTCACTGAATTGTAAAGATAATGTATATGAACACACCTGCTGCAAAGTAGATAGTCATTCTTCTCTACCAAATAATCAAGAATAATTAAACTTATATGCCCTGGACCATTGAAAACGTGAAACAGGAAAACCAATATACATTCCTCGGAATTTTTTCTAGTTTTTTTAAAAGTAACTATTTGAACCTCATTTTGGAAAAAAATCTATATATAGACTCATTCCTCCTTTCCATCCCCCCAGGTAATCTTTTCTATGTCGTCCATGAGTCTGAGCCTTCCGCCTCTACTTGGGTATTTCCAAGGCTTATTATTATCCTTTGCAGGGACTTTCTATCTTTTACAGACTTGACCTCACTCCTTAAAATTGATACAAATGTGATTATTGTTCATCAACAGACTCAAAAAGTCGAATACATCACACAATTCTTTCTCGGCCTGTGGCTCAGAGGCCATTGGACTGTGTGGCTACAGTGAAGTCGATTCCAAGATGGTGATGGCATCAGCAAACCACAACCATGGTTTATCTGCTGAGCAGCTGCTTCCTACCTTGAGCTGTGTTAGACACCTTTACAAATACGGGTGATGCTATCTGAGCCTCATAACCACCCTGGCTAGGGAGATACACTTAATCCTGTTTTACAGATGATGGAATTGGCCAGTGGTCATAAAGCTAATAACAGGCAGAACCAGGACTCAAAAACAGGTCTTTCTATCATCAAAGATCACATTCTGCCCCCAGCATCCCCAGAATAGCTCCTCTGTCTGCATATGCATTCATTTCTCAGTTCTCCTTTTCAGAGACCATGAAAATTCTAGCTTTATTTGACCCAACAGGGCTGCCGTGTCTACCGGAATGTTGGATTTCTTTCCCCCTGAATTTTCTTCAGCTTATAAACTAAAAGGAAAAACTATCAAGTTCATAACCAGTTCAATAAAAACCATCCTAGAAATAAATGATTGCATTTATTATCATGACTCTGCTAATACCATTGATTCCACACTCCCCAACCCAGGCACCATTTCCCTTTTCTTAGCTCTCTTTATAGACCACTAGCAGCAGGAAAGCTCACTGTTAACCCCACAGACAGCACTAATAGATCACTGTGCTGTCACTCTCGCCCTCTTTTGTGATGGAGCATAATCATTCCAGGCTGCAGCATAGCTTTTCACCTATCAGTCATCAAGGCCCCCTATTGGAGACAATATACTCATTACACAGAGCTCCTCGAGCTGCTGTCGGCTTGCAACTCTGGACTGAAAAGTCACTTCTAATTTTCTAATGCCCCAGCAGTATATTGTATCACATTTTGGTTCCATGTTGGCAAAAATACGGGTCAGTTCTATCTCAACCGTCTCCCAGAGACCACAGTGACAGACACTGTGCATTGGACAGCTCAACATTCTAATTCCCAGTTCTTCAGTCAACCAATCAACCAGCAGATGCTAGTTCAGTGCCTCTGTGCCTACCACCTCACTGAGAAAATAAGATATCAGTCACAGGAGGGCTGGTCTGAGCTCCTCTTAACCTGGATCCACAGGAGGACCTGGAGGAGGGGAGGGCCCCTGTCGTCTTCCCTCCTTCCCCTCCACCCCTACAACTCCAAATTAAGGTCCTCAGCTGAGGCTTTGCAGGGGAATTTCTCCACCAATCCCAGCAACTTCTCACAGTTGATTTATTCCCCCTTTAGTTTCAACCACTTCCTCTGAGATGGAGCTACCACCTTTCATAATCACAGTCCAATCTGGACTGGATTCCAGGAGAGTCGCATTACATCATCAAACAGTTAAATTCTGGCAGAGGAGCAAGACAGTGGTTCCAAATGCCGGCAGCTGCAGCTAGGCGGGCACTTGCTATTGGGTGGAAAGACACAGAAAGAAAGGGCTGTGTGGGCTTTTGCTGGAAGGCCCTTCTAGCTCAGGACATTATTAGCAGGGTCTGCTCCCACTGAGAAGAGAGTGCCTGCCACGTCTCTTACATTTGAAAACTTCTGCATGGTACCAACAAAAACAGAAATGACTAGAGCAACAGGAACACTGGTGGAACTCACAGGCTCTTGAAGAACTTTGTTTTAAGGAAGGAACCCTGGCCAGGTCCTGACAGAAGAAAGAAAGAACCTGATGACGTGCAGGAGAGTTCTCTGATGGGAAACTAGACAATCAGCCCAGGATGGCCTGGAACAGATCAGAGGGGAGGACGTGCTGGCAAAGGATGAACGAAGAGTCAGCAGTTACCAGAGAGCTGCTAGGACAGAACAGGCCAGAGCGAGGACCAGGAACTCAGCTCCGGCTGTGAATGTCCGAGAGAACTTCCGGCTGGCACTGAGGATCCCTTAGGCATCATATGCAGTTGATCAGAATGCACTTTCCACTTAAGTTTGCTTCTAATAAGTTTGCTTCTAATAAGTTTGCTATGCTTTCCATTGCATTGAGAGAATTTGGCCTTTTCCAGTCATCTTAGAGTTCGTTGTCCTTGTAAGTGCAGATGTGGAAAAGGTAATTCAAGCATTAAGTACTGGGGAGCCAGAGTGGAGAGAAAGGAGGCGTGACCAGCAGCTCCAGAGTATGGTGCCTGGCTGGGCCTGGCTGGCTGGGCAGAGCATCGCCCTGGAAAGCAGCTCTGTGCAAGGCAGTGTTCAGAGCCATGAACCCACAGATGCAGAAACTATGGTCTCCATTTTCATGGTGTTCTCCCCTTTCAAGATGTCCCTGGTTAAATTGAGAGCTATAAAAATACAGAAAACAATTCACATTGCATAATCTGTTAAGTGTCAAATAAATCATGCAGGCATTCACTGCTGCTGATCACAAGAAGTACAAGGGGGCTCAGGGAAGACTTCGGAGAGAAGCCTGGCCTGAAAGGGTGGAGAAGCCATCACTGATGAGAGGACAGTCACTGACCACACAGTGCAGGTCCACAAAAGCCCCATGAGAACGGGGATGTTAACCTGCTTCACTCACTGAGGTATCCCTAATGCCTAGAAGAGCCCCCAGAACATAGCACTCCATAAATATCTGTTAAGTGCATGAATGAAATAATACTTACTGAGCTCCCACTAGGTCCCAGGCATTGGAGTTGTAAAGATTAAAAAGAATCCTTCCACTCAAGTGGCTTCCATTCCAGTGGAAGAGATGGGAGAGGAAGCAAATGATTCCAATTTAGAGTGTCAGGTGCCACCCTGAAGCTGTGCTCAGGCCATGCATAACCACCGGGCCTGGGAGTATTCATCTAGTTTGTCTGTTACATTACATATTGGGAATAAAAGACAGAGACCCTTCACATTTGAACCATGTGAGTGAGAGCATAATAGGTTCAGTTCAAGTGGAACGCTCTTAGGCAAAGCAGATCAAAAGCATTAAAAAGAAGGGCCTAGCATGGAATCCAGTAATTCTCTTTTTTAAAAATTTATTTTTATTGAAGTATAGTTGATTTACAATGTTGTGTTAGTGTCAGGTCCCTCCTGCCCCATACACATAATGATTCCGTTTATATATATATGAATATGATATCTATTCGTTTCCACATTCTTTTCCATTATAGGTTATTACAGGATATTGAATATAGTTCCCTGTCCTATACAGTAGGTTCTTGTTGAATCCAACAATTCTTCTAGGGATTTATCCCAGGGTTAGAAAGATTAAACGTGTACATATCAAATTAACTCTAAGGTTGTTTATTGCAACACTGTTTATAGCAGAAAGAAAAAGAACCCAACAATATAATACTGGTTAAATAAATGCAGTACATTCAGACAATGAAATACAATGCAGCCATCAACACACTATATCAGAATATTTATTGACACAGAAATATATCTCCAAAATACAGTTACTTGTAAATGTAAGATTCAAAGAAAATGCACACAGTAAGATTCATTTTTTACAAGTGTATGTTTTCCTTGAGAAGTCTGAAAAATGCACAAGAAAGTGAAAGTGATGATCCGTGAGTGATGAAATTTTAGGAGATTTATCCAGAGTGAACATACATTGCTTCTGTATAAGGGAAAAACTTATTTTAATAAAAAATGAACAGTCCCTCCTGCCCGAACACACTCTAAACAAGCACCACAAACTAAACTGGCCATGGAGCTCACGTCAAAAGAGTGAAGATCCCAAGGCATGCAGGGCCATCTTCCCTGGGGACAGCCCTGGAACCAGCTGACCCGAGTCTGTCCTAGCTCTTGGCCAATTGTGAATTCAGTATTTAACTTGCCATTTAAAGATTTTTAAAGAATTGACACCTGGCAGGTTAAACCCCTAACACTCAAAATATCTGGACCATATCACCTCTGCATTTCTCCTTAAAGAACTTACCCTCTCACTACTTCAAGCTTAAATGATCTCATTATAGAACAGAAAGCTCTAGAAACTCCCAAGTTTATTTATTATTTATTGATGAGCTCTGGAAAGGACATGTTCAGGAGCAAATTCTCTCTCCGGCTGCCTTGAGTAATTTGACAGCAAAGAGATTACCTCCAGGAGGGCAGAGAAAAAACATGCCGGGGGACAATACAATAATGAAAACTTGTGTGCCAAATAATGACCAGAGTCCCCATTTTTCTCCTTAATATTTGCTAAGGATGAACCACCCAGATGGGCTTGTTTAATGGTGGAATCATAAAGGAGCCGCTTGCCAGCAGGTCTGCCTGTCAAGTGGGGCATGGGAGGCAGGCACTGACATCCATCTACTGCTCAAATGACACGCCACTCACAACCCCAGGCAGGGCCTTCCCTCAAGCGATTTTTGCATTTTTATAACTCGTTTTTTGCTACTCTGACTGTAGGAGCATTTCTCCTTTCCTGGGAGGGCTGAAATGAGGAGAACCAGTGACCAGAGCATGAGTTTCTCGAAAGTCACCCAGGAAGTCTGCAGGGAGCATTTTAATTAGCGAACATGAGCACAAGGCAGCAAGTAAAAGGGTAGCTGCAGGGCAGCAGGAGCCAGGCCCACCTGAGTGATGATGGCGTGGATTCCCCCATCCCTCTGCCAACACTAAAGCCCTCACTTGTTCCCTTCCCCAGTGACTATGAAATGGAGAGGAGGTGGAGGCAGAGCTGAGCCTCAGGATCAGGGAGAGCTGGGTTTGACTGGACCACACTCCTCCTGCTGCCTCCACAACTCCAGCTCACACAATAGCTGCACAACACCGGACGAAGTCTTCAACCTCGATGTCTTCATTTGTGAAATGGAGACACCGACACGGCCTGAGCCGGGAGGGTGGGAGAAGATGTGAACACAGTGTCGGGAGGAATAACCGGGTGGGGGTTCTGTCTGGATGTAAGAGTATTAGTATTTAAGGAGAAATCCATCATCAAAAGATAAAGCCAAAGAATTCCCCTATTTATTTGAAAGTTAAGAAGCACACTTCTAAACAACCCATGAGTCAAAAAAGAAATTATGATACGAACAGAAAATATTTCGAATTCAATGACATAAAAAATATACACATCGACACAAGGAGGGATCGGCTAAAGGAGTATTCTCAGAGGCAAATGCACAGCCCCAAGTGAGGAAAGGACAAATATGAATGAGCTAAAACGTCCATCTTCCTAAACTGAAAAAGATGAGCAAAATTAAATCACGGAAGTAGAAGAAAGATGATAATAAAGACTAAAGCCACTACTGATAAAATAATCAGTGTAATTTAGAGAGGGTCGAGAAAGCCATTGGCGGGTTCTTTGAAAAAGCAAATAAAAATGATCAACTTCTGATGCAGTTGATGAGAAAGGAGGAGGAAGTAACCAGCACTGGAATTACTAGTGGAGGCATTTTGCTGGGCAGGACTGGTGCTTCCAGAGTTGGCGTCTACCTTAGGATGCAGACAATGCCAGGCAGAGCCAAGACGTGGGTCCAGGAAAAGGGCCAGAAAGAGATGTGGGCCAAGAGAGGGCTCCAGGCAGGAGGTTCAGTGGAGAGAGAGGCCCCGATTGGGAAGCTGGAGAAGTTACTCCAACGGGGTTAGAGGAGAACCCCTGCTCGTTTCTACAAGGAGAGACTTTAATGCCAAAGGAACTCAAATAATCCGAAAGAAGACTACATCTCATACTGGCCACAAATGCAGGTTCAGGAGTCAACTGGGACTGTGGTGACATTTGCAATCAACTCGCTTTGCGACCTTGTGCATATCCCTTAACCGCTCTGGGCCTCTATTTCCTCGTCTGTAAACTGAGAGTAATACGAGTACCTCCCTCACAAGGTTGTCGTGAGCATTAGAAGAGGTTGGTACAAGTACATGCTCAGGTGCATTGAATATTACGATGAATATTAGTATTGTTTTTATATCTCTATGAACCTAGTTTAATGTACCAATCTGGGCAGGCAGGCAAACTGGACTTCTGTGGACAGGCCCACACAACTGGGGACCCCGCGCCCCTTCATGTCCTCAGCAGTCATCCATGAAGCAACTCCTATGTGCCAAGAACAGATACCATCTTCACCAGGTGGTCCAGGAGCTGCCCAGAGGGGAGGGGCAGCTCCAGTCACCGCCCAGGCCAATGCACACCCCAAACTGGACCTCCTGTGCAAAACCCTCACGGGCAGGAGTTAGGTAAGGTGAGGAAATCTCTCTCAGATACTAAATGGCCAAAGAATCAAGACAAATATGGATGATAATAGCCCTGAGCAGAAAAGGGCAGTTTTTTAAAAATACACTTTTTACCTAAGGAAAAATCAAAGGTCAAATGGCAGATGGAAAAAACAAAAAACAAAAAACAAAAAACCCAGCAGCAAGTTGTAGCTTTGACCTCAGTTTTTATGCCAAGAGCTTTGGAGCAGATGTTCTCAGAGCCAAAAATGGAGGAGGATGGCCTGCCTGGCCAGTTGCCCCGGGGCAGCATCACCAGCTTCTGGGTCTCCTCTCACAAGGACATGCTGCCTGTGCCTTCCTGGAGCCTCCAGAGAGCGGGGTGAGGCAGGAGAGGACTGCGTTCAGAGCTTTGCAGAGGAGTTCTGCCAGACCCAGGGACCATAAATCCCAGAAATGGAAAACAGGAGTGAGAAATAAAACCCTTGGCTTCCCGCGAACTGCCAGCCACTTTCTTGGGGCTGTAAATAACCATAGTTAAACCAAGCACCCTTTGCACTTCTTGGCAGGGAAGTGCATGAAAACATCTAATGTAAAGATTTTAAATACTTAAATGCTCTCTGCCAACATCTACTTAACCGCCCCGAGTTGCATGGTCCAGATCTTTGAAGGCAGCCTGATGCACCTCTCCCCACCCTCCTCCGCTGCCCGTGACCACTGCCTTAGGGGACCCTGACTGGTGGAGCTCATGGCATCGTGAGTGAGGAGCGGGGATCAGTCAGGCCTGGCAGAAGGCGGTGAGTGGCCCCGAGCCATGAGCCCAGCTGCCCACAGTGCCACTTTGGCACTCACCATTCTGCAAGCCCCAAATTAGTCAGCTGGAAAGTAAGAGGCACAGCCCACATCAGAATCCATGTTGTCCTGGCTCCAAAGCTCAGGCATGGTTTCAAAGACAAATCCCAGGCTGCCAGGAAATACACCCTGGGGGGGTGACTGTGACTACGACTTTGGGGCTGGGACTCCTTTTTCTCCCCTCACCCCTCACTTCCAGCTCCTCTGAACTCCGATTCCACCATAGCATAGTGAGCCTGTAGTCAGACGTGGTGATTCTGCATGTTCATTTCGAGGGTATCTCCTAAGTCAATGAGTCAGAGCCACGTTTTGGACCATGTGGACGGCTATCGTTTAATCAAGAGCTGCCCAAAGATGCAGCACCATCATCTGTGCTGCAGTCACTGCAAATGAAGATCAAACGACATCGTGGCTGTCTGTGGGAATAAAAATTTCAAAGTAACTTGAAAAGAGAAAAGTGAGGGGTGGAAATTGAATCCTCTGGTAGAAAGGCAGGACCAGAACTCAAAACACGCCCTCCGCAGCCGTCTGTGGGTGTATGCGCATGCGCCGTGCCTCGACTCATTAGCAAAAAGCACCGCAGTCAATACCCCAGGAAGAATGTTTCTGGTCTCAGTTCCAGCGATAATTAGATTCCTGACTATTTAACATACATTTCAATAAGCTAACATACTAACTTTATCTTCAAATAAACTGGCTGGCTTCACGGGATTCTCAGCGATAGCTCATTAAAACTGGCATTTGAAGGTTTTGATTAATCATGGATCTGAGTAGCCTGAACTAACGAATGTAACCTAAATGAATTTATATAATTTAAAAGCCTATTTATGTAAGCAGGCCTTCCTTTCATTAGTATTATAGAACTGAAAGTATAGATTTTAATACATAAAACTGAATCCATGTCAATACAACCCTGTTGGTAACACAACATCCACCCTTCAGTTTCAGCAGAATATATGCATCTTATAAACTTGATAGTGTTAACTTGAATTTTATTGGTTTTGTATTTGTCTGTATATAATTTATACATGTTTTGGATTTATAGGGTTATAAGAAATATAAACTTTGAGGTTTACACTTAGTTCAATAGTTCCACATTTTAGAGAAATCTCATAATAAAAATAATTACATTCAACAGAATGGGTTTCTGAGAATTCCTTTTTTCCTTGAATGGAATGAATGCATTACTCAGGTATGAGAAACACTGACACAATGAAACCTTAATGATGGGTGTCTAGGTCATTTCCTATTATGTTACTAATACGAACAATGTGCAATTAATCTCTTTTTCCAAGTATCTCTGTGTTTGAGTATGCCTGTAGGATAAACTTCTAAATGTGCAACACGTGTCAAAGTGTAGATGAATTTACATGTTCATAAGAGCAGTCAAATTACCCTCCAGCGAGACTGCAATTGCTCTTTCCAAGCTATGTATGCAAATGTCTGTTTCCACACACCCTTGACCCTTTTTATATCTTTGCCAATCTGCTCACCTGACAGGTAAATTAAGATACATCAGAGTTGTTTTAGTTTACACTTCTTTAATCAGGGGAAGAATGAGCATTTTCCATATGTTTATTTGGTATTTTTGATTTCTTTGTTGTCTATGTGTGAACTGCTTATTGATGCTCTTTGCTGATTAGATTGTTTTATTATTTTCTCATTGATTTGTTGGCACTCTTTGCTTACAATATCTGTCTCTTGTGTTGAGGATACTTTGTCTTGTTTTTCAAGTGTCTTTTGCCTTCACTATAGTAAATTTACTAAGCAGCCTTTACAAAAATTCTCAAGTAAAATATATCAACCTGTCTTTTGTACCTTTGTTTCCTTTTAGCCTTTTTATGATTACATTGATTATCATTATTATTATTTATTATTATTATTTGGTGGGGGGAGGTAACTAGGTTTATTTTATATAGTTTTAGAGGAGGTACTGAGGATTGAACCCAGAACCTCACGCATGCTAAGCATGCATTCTACCACTTGAGCTATACCATCCCCCCTCCATTGATTATTATTAAATATTGTATTCATCTAAAATTTCTTTCACATAAGACATAACGAAAGTATTGAGATTTTTCTTCCTTTTCTAGATATCAACCTAGTCTATTGAATAGTCCATCTTTTCCTGCTCATTTGAAATGTTACCTTATACTAGATATAAATTCTCCCAATGCTTGGACCTGTTTCTGCACTCTTCCATTGCATTGAACAATTTTCTATTCATCTACCAATACCAAACTGATTGAAGCAGTGTGTATTTATAAAACATTTTGAAATTTGGTAAGGCTAGTCTGAACATATAAATCTTTCCTTATGTTTTTGTGGCTGTTTTCATGTATTTAACTTTCTGGGTGAGAAGTCTGCAAACTAAGAGACAGGCAGTAAATATTGTAGGCTTTTTGTGGACCATACAGTCTCTAAGTAGTAACTACTCAACTCTGTCTTTGTAGCTGGAAAACAGCCACAGGTCACCTGTAAACAAATTTTGAGTGTGGCTGTGTTCCAATAAAACTTTACTTACAAAAACAGCTATGGGCTGGATTTCCATGAGCCATTGTTTGCCAACCTCTGTTCTAAATGAACTCTAGTATCATTTTTGAAAGTTATTCCATCTAAACAACCAAACTGATTTTGGTCTATTGGTTGGGATTGTTTAGAATTTAATGATGAATAGTGGGAGAATTTACATTTTTAAATGTTGACTCTTACCATCCAAGAACACTTTCTATCCATCCGTTTATTCACAGCTTCATTTTTGCTGTCAATAAGATTGTGATGTTTTCTCATAGCTACTGCACATTTCTTAAGTTTAGTGTAAGGTATTTTATCTGTTTTTATGTTTGTTTATTACTGCACATGAAATTGTTTGTACCGTTGACTTTTGTTCAACCCACTAGTTTAATGCAAGGTTTATCACCAGATTATAGACTTTTCTGGAACTGATGGAGAACTCTCATGAGGCCTAGATACCCTCTGAAGTGGTATGCAACACTTGGGAAGTACACTGTTCTGGGGAGAAGGTCTATAGCTTTCACCGGAATCTCAAGATCACTATCCATTCCTGTGTCCCAAATATGAGATGCCCTGACTCAAGGAGAGTAAAGGCCAGGGCTTTGGTATTGAAGTGGAACCCCACTAGAGGTTACCAGGAACATACTGGGTGCAGGGTCAGGGAGAGTGAGAGCCATGCATCTGCCCCGGCTATTTGAGGGTAGGAGTGACAGCCAGGTTTACCAGCACTTTCCCACCACTGTGCACGTGGGCAGTGCTGCCTGGGGCCGAGGCATCCCAGGGGGCCTGTGCTCAGCAATCTAGCCCACACCCACACCTCCTTGACTCTCAGGTGTCCTCTTAGTATAGCCCCATCTCACCTCCTTCCTACGGAGCTCTGCTCAACCTCACTGCTTCCTGGGATCATGAGCTGTCTGTTGCCAGTTGCTCCCTAGTCCCTTGCCGGGATCCTCCCCTGACCCTCTGTGGGCTCTGGAGTCCTATCGCCCTGGAAAGGCAGCATGGGTAGAGGAGGAGCACAGACGAAAGGGTCCAACAAACCCAAGTTCACATCTTGCCTTTGCTGACACGTGCTGTAAGGCAGGATGTAACCTTCCCTGACCTCAAAGAAGTACAGGGCCACATGCACACCTCCCGGCATGGCTATAGGGATAGAGAGAGAGACCGCAGGAGGGCTGAAAGCCACTCCTCCCACGGAACTTGTTATTCAGCAACGGGATGGTCTTCACTCACTTCTCACACAGCCAACTGGCATCAGTCAGGCTCAGTCTCTGCCCGTGAGACCTATGGAGACTCTGTGAACTCTGCCCTTCCCCACCGGCAGGGTGTGCCTCCTGTGGGGGTACCGGAAGTCTGCACTGAAGAGAGATCTACCACGGCCCTGCCGTTAACCTGATGTCTCAGTGCCATGATGTACCCAGGACGCCCCCATCTCATAGGTATCCCTCCCAACCACTGAGAGGCTTCTGTCCTGACATTGCTAGGTCTGAGCCAAACATGAGTACAGGACAATTCTGAGAAACAGAATTAGATCTCAGGCAAGATTTAAGGCTAGGTTTACACTTGGGTTTTCCTCATAGAAGAGGAAGACTCACTGTTACTTCCCAAGTCATGGTTTCCTTATCTGGATAAAAATAAGGGCAACTAAATGTTAATGGACACTGACTATGTGGCAGGAGATATTTCTGCCCCCAAACCCTATGACAGAGATTCTGTTATCATCACAGAGACACACGGTGATTAAGTCACATGCTTAAAGCAGAAAAAAAATTAAATTTGAACCAGGTACTATGATGTGAGAACCCAGACTCTTAATCGCTGTCATCTACATGCCAATCTCATGGAGGGCTTTAAATCACATATAATTCATACATCCCTGCACTGGGTTGGATCCATAGTAGATGTTCAATACATGATAGTTGACCTTTCTTGAGGCAGAAATTGGCCCACACACCAGGAACTGGCCTCTTACCAACTGGCCATCACATTAGGAATTGGCCAAATCTTCAAACACTGTAGCCACTCCATCAAGAGTTCAACATCCCACCAGAAGTTGGTCATCATTAGAAATTGGTCATTCCCTTAAGACAACTCAAAAACCATGGTCCAGCTAAAGCCTGCCCAGGAAGCCAAGTACCAAAATGTGAATGAAAAATATTGCCAGCTGTATCAGTAAACAAAGGATGCTGTGGCCATCAAGTCATCAGCCACTACCACCACCCCTGACAGTGAGCAGAGGGATCTCAGGATGCAGACAAGTAGGCAGCCTGGCCTTGGCAGCCACCCCTAATGGTACACCCAGATGGGACTCAGGATGTGGAGGAACAGGGTACTGGCCCTAGATGGCGAAGGTGCATATTAAAGGAATGATTTCAATGAGCCCAGACTTTTGCACCTTCCCATACATAGCTTGAGGTATCTGGTTTTCTTTAATTAGCAGTAATCTTTCAATGTTCCGACTACCTTGTCTTTGTTGCAGAAACTCCTGTGTATCCTGACTGCCTCTTTGGAGCAGTCCCTCAGAGCGATCTGAGAGGCTGTCAGCCTGGGCTTAAGACCTCAGAAATGTCCACCCAATAAAACATAACTCTCAACTTTTAGGTTGTGCACTTTTTCAGCCAACAACAGGGTAGCCTTCAATTCAACAAATACAGATTGTTCCTCACTGGAAAGAGAAATGAAACACATTACTGCCAAATGTATCTAAAATCCAAGTACTCAGGGACTGTGAAAGTCCATCTGGAGGAGAAGAAGAAGGAAAAGAGATAAACTCGAGGGGAGCAGTCTGTGGACCTGAGGGGAACCTGCCATGTTCCAGGCACTGTGCCGAGAACCTCCAGCTGTCAGTTTATCTGCCCCTGAACTCTGAAAGGGCCCCTTGGATCTATTTGTAGATGAAGATTCTGAGACCCAGGGAGGTGAAGTGAATCATCTGGATTCCCGGAGCTTACAAAAGGTAGACCTGCATGCAAAAGCAGGTGGCCCTAGGCCCTCTCCTGCAAACTTCAGGGCCACCCTCCACCTGACTGTAATGGGTCCCTACAGAAAGAGTGGTGTCTGCCCAGGACAAACACTGCCTCTTGCATAACGAAACTGAGGCTGGCCCTGCGCTGGACTAGACTCTCCCTCACTTCAAATCATCGCTTGAGGAGTTTCTGGTTGTAAGCGTCTGCTGTGGCTTGGGAGCCCTAGAGAGAGAGAGCTATGTCCAGAGTGCCTGGCACAGAGCCCGGAATAGAACCTAACAAGTCTCGCACATATGGTGCCCAGACCATACAGACACAACCTCTGCCAAGAGCGTAGAATCTTCATGTCAATCAGAGAGAAGGAAATCAAACGTGCATCACTAATTTTTATCCTTTTTAGGCAGGTGGCAGGATGATGAAATGAGGAGACTGGTTATTTTAAGAACTCCATTCCGGAAGTCAGCGAGGCAAATATACCAACATCAAAACAGTGGAAGCAGCCCCATTTCTCCCAGGAAAGTGCCCTTCTTCACGTGGCCACCCACAGGGGAGTCCTTGTGATCGGGGGGATGACAGTGTCTGCACTCGTCAGGCACACTCTAAATAACATCCCTCTTGACTACGTGTGATCACTGGGAAATCATTTCACCTTCCTGAGACTCCATCTTTTCCTCTCTAAAATGGACATAATGCCTACCTTTCTGGACTTTCTGGAGGTTCAACTGAGATCATTTACATAACATGCTTGGCACAAAGAGGGTCTCGATGTGGTGGTTTTTGCCTCAGGACTGAAGCATCAACAACACAAGACTGCAGAGACCCAGGGACGTGAATCTGTCTGAAACTATGGGAAGCAGATGAAATCTGTGCATTACCCTGTCAACAGAGCTGCACAGCTGAACAAGAATTTGATAATCACACAGAATGACAGCAATAACTTCTAAAAACAAGAATTGAGAGAGGTAAGAAAACTAAGGCTGTGCAGCCCCAACCATGTGCTGGCCCTGTGCTAGAAGCTTTACTCAAGGATCTTCAGAACCACCCTGCAAGTAGGCCACAGTGTCCCCAGTTTAGAGAGGAGGAGGCTGAAGCCCAGTGAGCTTCTGTAACATCATCGCATCCCTCTCTGAGCTAGTAAGACACCTTCCCGTTACCCTACATAACTTTGTATCATCCATCATGGAATCACACAGGCTGGGGGTGCAGGGAGGGCCAGGGGTCAAACCTCTCCTCCCTCAAGATTGATGAAATTCACTCCGGGCATCTCTTGCTCTGATTAAAATACACAGATGATTAATTACCAAACTTCTTGACACAGAAATGTGAGTGATTGGAGTGCTGCTGACAACTGGTCCAGGGTGATCGTTACAGAGGGGAAAGAATAGCCATGCACAGCTTACCTCCTTGCCATCCTTTTCTGGCTCCTAAGCATCTGTGAGTGTCTGTGGGTGAAGGGCAGTGAAGGTGATACATGAGAACATAGTGGTCATAGATGAATGTAAATCAACAACCTACTGCTTTGGTTTAATGTAACAGGAACCTAAGTAGAGGGTTATTTCTCCCAAGGTGGTAGCAAGGCTATAAAATGGAGTCTGTCTTGGCAATCATCAGCCTCTCCTGTTTGTTCCTATTCCTTTTTTTGGGGGGGGGGGTGTAATTCAGAATTTATTTTATTTTATTTTATTTTTGGAGGGATGGAAGATTGAATCCAGGACCTAAGCACGTGCCCTACCACTGGGCTATATCCTCCCCCGACTCCCACGCCCATTCCTTTCTCATAGAACATCCCTGCATAAAAGTTTTGGTACCTTCAGCCCTGATCACTTTCCTGTCTAGCCCTTCTTCCAGGAAAGCATCTCCTAGAAATCAGTCACACTTTTAAGTTCATATATATCCACTTGTCTTCTTTCAAAGGATCATTTTCTCCTTTGGCCTTTTTTCTCATTATAGAACAAAAGTTTGCTGCCCGCAAACAATATTTCAGGCATCAGAGAAAAACTAGAGAGAGAGTCTTGGAAAAATACCAGGACAGAGGCTGTGAAGCCTCCTTGTAGAAGTAGAAAGTGAAAGACTGCTTCTCTACCTTCCATCTGTTCTTGCAGACAAACAGGCTGCTATATGGACCCAACAGGCACCATTGAGAATAAGATAGAACATTCCAGAAAATATTCATTCTGGGCTTGCACATACCTGGAAAATTGCAGAATGATGGAGTAGAAAACTCACAGACCTTAGAATCAAGCTGTAAATCTCCTCTCTGCCACTTTCAAGCTGAAAGACCATTGGTCAGTTATTTAATTTCTTCATTTACCCATTCTGTTGAATGCGGATCAAAATATTTCCATGTCAGTTGGTGATGGTTAGCGTTGTGTGGAATAGTGAATGTAAAATGGGGGGAAATCATAGGAACTTGACAACCATTAGTTCCCTTCTCTCTCTACAATGGTTGAGCAGATCATGTAAGATGAATTCTTCTGTGGGATAATAAAACTAGTTAATGAAAAACTAATATTCCCATGCAGCATTTTATCACTCATGGGTCTGGTACTCCCACTCCCAGGGCTGTATTTGCCAACATTCAACATCGTACTTTAAATGAATGAAGCAAAGCATGATGCATTCAATGGTTCCTGGGAATTGAGTCTTTAAAAATCCCAACATCTTCTGACCTTCTGGTTTTAGAGAGACTCTATGGAGAGTCTGGAAGGCCAGTTAAGGCTAGATGGTGACCCAGAGAGAAAGACGAACTTGCTTCCCAGGGTATCTCCTTCTTCCCCCCAGCCCTCTTGGCAACCTCTCTCAGGATCACACATTCAAGCCCATGGGAAGCATCTGAAGTCTTGAAGTTATCAAAACAGAGGCTTGTAGGAATCAACTTCTTGACCATGATGAGGGTAGCTCTTTGCCCCAAGTTACTGTTAACATTGCATCAGTACAAGTGCTCAAACTTTTCAAAACCCTTTCCCATTGACAGTCACAGAACTCAGGGATGAGTAGGTAGTGAGGGGCTATCTCCCAGGATTACAATCAAGATAAAGAAAGGCAGGGCCCAGATGGCCAGATCTGAGCCTCAAAGACAGACACTGTGGATTGGTCTCCAGGTCCAATCTGTCTCAGGCCCTAGGCAGGCTCACCTGTCCTCACTCCCACACACCTGCCCTTGGCCTTGACCACCTGACTTCATTCTGATCTCCCTGTGCCTTTGACCATGTCCTGCTCATCCATTCACCTGCTCCAGTAAAACCCCAACTCAGCCTGTCTTGACCCTTCTCTGAAATTCATTTCTATTTTTCTCAAAACTTCATTAAACATTTTAAGTTGCTCCCATGGCTATTAACAAGTTAACCTTTTTGAGTCAAATCTGATAATACACCTTTTCTCCAAATGCTGTACATTTTAGAAGCTTCTCAATATCTTAGCTTAGAGCTGTACATATTATGCTCTTGTAATTTGATTTAATCTCTTCCATATTCATGGTTATAGTCCCTTTCTTATCTTTAATCTTGGATATTTGTACTTTCTCTTTCATTTTCTTGATTATGTCTAAGATGTGCATGTCTATTTTATTGGTTTCTTCAAAGAATCAGCTTTTAGACTCACTTATAAATTCTAATGTTTTTCTATTTTCTAATACATTAATTTCTATCATATTTGTGGTATATTGCTTCCTAATTTCCTCAGATTTCTCCTTTTTTAACTTCTTATGTTGACTGCTCTATTTATTTTCATTCTTTGTCATTGATTATTAAGCAATTTAAGGCTATGGATTTGCTTCTAAGTACAGCTTTGGTCACATGCCATAAATTTTATAGTATATAGTGTTTCTCTATTAATAGCTTGTAATTGTGGTTTTGATTTTCATTTGTACCCAAAAGTCATTTAAGAAAGTTCCATTTTTTTCCTTTCATATGATTAGGTTTTATTTTGCTTTGATTTTCCCTGTTAAGTACTATAGCATGATTCTCCACGGGCAGGGAAGACATTCTCATTCCACTTTTCAAAGAAGAAGAACCTGAAGCATGGTGAGGTTAAACAACCAGCCTGAGGCTTTGGAGATAATAAGCAATAAAGCCAGAAAAGGAGAAATGAGAATCAAATTTTTTGCATAAAGAGGTAATCTCCAAGCTCCTTATTCAGCAACAGGGAATGCACAACTGTCAGTGGACTTTCCTAGGGCTAGGGAGGGGCGTGAAGCGTTTTCAGGAGCTAGAGCAAGGCCTCTAACAGGGCACGGAGGTCCTACCTCAGTATTTATGCTCAGAGGACACCTCCCAGGGTGCTGTGCTTGTTGTTCACGCCCCATCACTGGGCAGGGTGTAAGGTGGTGCGTAGTGAGGACTCCATCTTCCGGACCCAGTCCAGGGTAGCTGGAGCAAAGGGCCTGGAGAGTCTTTGTACACAAGCAGTCCAGATGCAAGGCTTACAGCACACAGAGGCCCCAGCTGGCCTTGTCCAAATGGGGCCAGTGCCCACGCCACTCAGGGTGTACTACTGCCTCCTTGTGCTGGTTATTTAATCCTAAGTAGTTCTCAGCCCCCTTCACTGACAAAGAAACCAAGGCTCAGAGAGATTAAGGAACATATTCCAGGGCAGAGTTGATGGTGCAAAATGGCACTTCCTCAGAGGGTGACAAGACATTGCAGGAGAACATGGTGATGGTGGTTGAGACGGTCTGATTTCAGAGCAGGCTTCTGGTAGGACTAAGGATGGACCTGTGGAGTTCAGCAAGGGTTTTGAACCTCTGTTTATATATTTGACTTTTAAATGATTTATCCCCAACTTTCCTTTCCTATACACTTCATTTTCCCCTCAGATGAGGGAGGACTTTACCCAGTCCTGGGGACTAGAGGTTTAGGGTGGCACCCAGCACATGGCAGGTGCTCAGTTAACATGGTGTTGGGGAGGCTCCTTTACCCCTTTCTCCCTCTAGCTTGGGGCTTGGGCTATCTTTTGCAGAGTCTGACACCAGTAAAGCCCTAGGACAGAAAGAGCCCAGAGAGCCCAGAGAGCCGATGAAGTTCAGGGGTTCACTCCTAGAGGTCATGGGTACAATATCAGAGGTACATAAAATTTGGATAGGAAACATTTACACCTTTATCTTCACAAATCTTACAGTAATTCAGGATTTCCTTCATTATGCATGTAGGCAGCAGACACAGCAGTCCTGGCTGTGGACCAGTAGAAATCACAGGTGCTTTCATGACACATCACAGTTATCACAGATGTCTCAGAATATCATCTACATCCATCACTACCTCAGAGCTAGGGTAGTGATTATACTCACAACTAGGTTTTGTCACTTAATGTTAATAACTAAGCATTTAAGTAACACTATCAAAATTTATCAATCTTTTGATAGCTATTTCAATATACCTAGTTCTATTTATAATCCAATGTATTTTATTTTACTAATTAAAAATAAGATTCTAAAAAAAAAAAATGTTTCACCAGACTGCTACAGAGTTCTGCAAGACAAAAACTCGTTTAAGAATCCTGGTTGGTTGTTTGTATTAGAGAAATGCAAATCAAAACCACAATGAGATATTACCTCACATCAGTCAGAATGACTGTCATTAAAAAGTCTACAAATAGCAAAGGCTGGAGAGGGTGTGGAGAAAAGAGAACCTTCCTGCACTGTCAGTGGGAATGTAAATTGGTGCAGCCACTATGGAGAACACTATGGAGAACACTATGGAGGTTCCTTAGAAAACTAAAAGTAGAGCTACCACGTAGTCCAGCAGTCCCACCCCTGGGCTTGTATCTGGAAAAGATACACAGGTAAGGCTACAGAAAGAACTGGTGCACAAGGCAAATCCAACATGCAGGTACCAAGGTGCGAAGGTCAAGTCAAGGGACCAGACTGACCATTCCCATATCTCCCAAGTTCTCCACTCAATTCTACTGCTAAACCCAGCTGTGAGCTGTGGACACCACCTGGGAGCTGGAGCTGCTCTTTCCATTAAACCAGGAGCCTTCTTTGTCACAGGAGCATGGAGAGAACCCATGTCTCCAGGCTTGGCCCTGCACATGCCTGACAGAGCATGCCTGACAAGTGTGAACTCTGATTTTGCTGAAAGTTGTTTTCCTACATGATTCAGGCTAATGATGAGACTCAACTCATGTACGTCTCAACCAGACTCCATGTAGTTATTCCTTTGAACCATCAGTTGACCATTAGTATGAGTCTTAACTCTGACTAGAATTTAAAGTCTCTGTATCATCACAGTGTAACTTCCATTGCCTTTACCCTTCCTTTGTTTTCTATTTAAATTGGAAAATAAAGATAGTTAAATACTGAACAACAATAACATGTTCACAGAAGCACTATTTACAATAGCTAAGACAAGGGAGCAACCCAAGTGCCCATCAACAGATGACTGATTTAAGAAAATGTGGTACATACATACAATGGAATACTACTCAGCCATAATAAAGAAGAAAATAATGCCATTTACAGCAACATCAATGGACCTAGAGATTGTCATACTTGAAGTAAGTCAGACAGAGAAAGACATATATCATATGATATTACTTATATATGTAGTCTAAAAATAATATAAATGAATCAACATACAAAACAGAAACAGACTCACAGACGTAGAAAACAAACTTAGGGTTGCCAAAGGGAAAAGGGAGAAGGGGAGAGAGATAAAGGATTAACAGATTAGGGATATAGGATTAACAGATACAAACTACTATACATAGAACAGATAAGCATCAAAGATTTACTATATAGCACAAAGAACTATATTAAATATCTTATAATAACCTATAATGGAAAATAATCTGAAAAAATTGTGTGTATGTATATGTGTGTGTATGTATATATATAAATATATATATATATAAAACTGAATCAATTTGCTGTATACTTGAAACTAACATAACATTGTAAATCAGCTAAACTTCAAATTAAAACAACAACAACAAACAAAACCTTGTTATAGACAAGGACATAGGCCCAGAGAGAAGAAGTGATCCACCCAAGGTCACACAGTGGAGTTGGGACCAGATCCCATCTTCCAACCCCACCGGCATAGGATGAGTATACTAAAAGGGGGACACGGGGCCATGGGTAGTGAGCACACAGCTGACTCGAGACAGCTGTGGGAGGGAGGGTGAGGCTGAGTGAAGGCAGAGCCAGGGAAAGTGAAAGGCCAGCCTGCACAGTCCACAGCCCTGCCTGCTGAGCTAGGGAGGCCCTCAAAGCAGCAATTACAAGTATTTATTATGTGTTTTCCTGAAGTCTGCTCACATGGAACCAAGTGATAGATTAAATGATCCTTCAGTGGCCACATGAGAGGGTGGTGAGGCTTGATTTGTCTCTGCAGTTAAAACCCATATCACGTACGTGTGATCTTTATAACTGTATCTGAGCAGCTAGGAACAGAATATGATCCCTCAGTATAACATCTCACAAGGGTGGGCGTGCTTGTCTGTAAACCGGGAAGCCCTTCATGTGGAGAACAGTCCTTTTCCCTGCTACCAAAGATTTGCTGAGGTCAGTAATTTGGAGTCAGAAAGAAGATGCTTCTCAATGCAGGGTGTTCTCATGTTTGAGGAGGACTAAGGCACTGCACCCAGAATTTTGTGACCTGAGCTTGGGAGTCCCGGCATACACCCACCGTTCTCCTGGCCTTCCCTGAATACTTGACTCATCTCACTCATGCTGAGCCCGCACTTAGAATTCCTTTTCTACATTTCATCACTACCATTATTAATAATAATAATTATTATTATCAATTTATTAATTTATGTTATCATATAATTATATAGTATATATAATTATAATAATGTTATAATATTGATGATATTATAATATTGGTTTATTATTATTATTATTATTGTTATTGTTATTATTATTATTATTATGTAGCAATTGCTACAGCTTGGAGACTGTTAGAAGGCAGGAATTCTTAGTCTGTAAAGGAGGCTGCTGCATAAACAATTATTTTAAATACTGTGTGATCAACATTGGGAGCAGTGAGCACAGGCTTCTGGGCACTTAGCTGAGTCTCAAAAAAGCAACCTAGGTGCCAAAGGAGTTCTAGGCAGAAAGAACAGCACATGCAAAGGCACTGTGGCATAAAACAGCATGGTGCATTCTGGCCTCAGCAGGACTTTCCATCTGCCTGGTGTAGAAAGCAACCCAGTAGGCTGCAACAGTCTGGATGGAGTTTCTTGGAAAGGCAGATTTTACTTTAGTCTTCCAGCCTGGCAGGAGTTCTGATAAGACAGGAAAGGTGTGGAGAGGGTTCCAGCCTGGAAGAGTTGTGCAGGGGTCTTCCCACCTCCAGCTTTAGGATAACACCTGCCCCAGATCTAGAGAGAAGCCGGACTGGTGGGGTGAGTGTCAGCCAGCTTCCTGTGTGCTGTCCACGGGCATAGAACCCTGCAGGATAAGCTAGAGAAATCCACTACCTATGATGTCAGGAGCGTCACAAAGGGAGTGTGCAAACTGTGTATCTGCAGTGAGTTTCTCAGTCTCACATGGTTACAGAACGTGGGAGGTTGAATGGATTTGTGGACCTGCATTAGCAACTGACTGATACTCCAGATAAAGGAAACTGTCCATTCACATGCATTGAATCTGCCTGCCTTTTAATTTCTCTCATATATATATATATTTTTTTTTAATTGAGGTATAGTCAGTTGTGTCAATTTCTGGTGTACCTATTGCACTGGTTACAAAATAGAATTTGATCCAGAAAAGCTCACTCTGAGAAAATGATTAACATTATTATGTCCATGTGAATTGAGAAGGCTGGAGTCTTGGGGAAAAGCCAAGGGGAATCTTCCTTCTTGGCCCCCAGGCTGCGTAAGTGGTGTCTCCTTCTACTCCCCTCTGCTCAGGGCTTCCCTCTGCCAGAGTACTGGTCCAGTGTCCAGTCCTGGTTTGTCTACTCCTCTGTAAATTCACTGAGAGCAGTAAATTCACCCCTTCCAGGTTCCCCTGGCACAGAGATGCTCAGAAAATGCTGAATGAGTGACAGGAATAGCACACCCATGAAACTCAGATCCAGAATTCAGTATGTCCATCTGTGAAGCCCAGATGTTTCCCTGCATTGTCTACCACTACGGTTAACCAGTTACCACATTGACCACAAGCCTAGTAACCCCCAGTCCCACTTTAGGACGCCCCCTGCTGATGGGCCCAGACTCTAAGAGGTTGCTCTAACAGCCAGATGTGGAGCCTTTCCTCTGGCCTGGAGTCCATGGGCTCCTGTCACATCAGTCATCCCATCTGGCCCTCCCATTGCAAGGCTCAGGTCACTCAGACAGCCAGCAGGTGGCAGAGCTGGGATCCCTGGGATCCGGGGCTTCTGCGCATCTGGGAAAGCCGAGGCTGCCCTTGCCCTGGCTGAGATCACGTCTAAGAGGACTTTGAGGATGGTATCAAGGCTGTTTCTTGTCAATTTCTCAAGTTGGCAGTGGGGCAGCCTTGGTTATAGATGTAAAAAGCATTCCTCCCCTGACCCCCTCCCTTCCCAGTAATATCACACCTGACCCTCACTGCCAACTTTATTCTTCTTATCTAGAGGACTAGCCTTTCCGCTTTCACAACAGTACATATATTACTCCCTTGAAGCCGAGCTATCTACAGAAATAAGGAATAATCATAGAAGAAAGAAGGATAACCACCCTTTATTGAACTCCTCCTGTATGTCAAGAACATGGCTGAGTTACTTATAAATATGTTATTTAGTTCTCCTAACAGTTGTGAAAGGAGTCTCATTATGGTCATTTTACGGATGAGGAAACCGAGGCTTAGCAAGATGAAGCAGTTTGTCAAAAGCCGCAGAGCTGGTCAGTGGCAGGGCTCAGGCACGATGCCTGTTCCTCCCGAAATCTGCCCGTGGCGCTGTTATTCTTAACCCCATCACTGAGTAAAACCACTCCGATCCTGAATGAGCTCTTGCTACATGACTAAGAGCCCCTCATTTTTGTTGTTTAAAATGGGTACTCTCTTTGGACATTTTGTTTTCTTAGTAAACCAAATGCTTCTGTTGCAGTTTGGGAAATCAGAGATTTGAGCATTCATGGAAGCAGCGCGGGGTGGGAAGACACGGGACCAAGGAACAGGCCCACTCAGCTGCCTCCAAGTGAGTATCTTAAAAGGGCCAGTTTCTTCACTGCCCAGACCCCAGTCTCACCTGAGAAATGAGGGTAATCATATCCATCCCACCATGCTCAGAGGAGGCCACTGGCAGGACTGGACACAACACGATGGTGAGTGTGCAAGGGCTGGACACATGGGCCTGAGGAGGCCAGGGTGGGGTCTTGTGGTCCCCTGGGGCCCTCGTGTCACCCTCACTAGTCTCCCTGCTCATGATCATACCTATCTCTAGCAAGAGTGTGCCTGTGTCCTAGTTCCTGGCACATGACCTTGAGCCATCCATTCAGCACTGAACACATATTTTGGGAGCCCCTATTGTGTCCTGAGCATGGCTCCAGGCCCTGGGGAGACGGCAATGCACCAGTACTGAAGCCCTGCCCACATGAGCTGCCAGCCTCCCAGGGATAAGAGCCCAGGCTCCCAAGGCATCCACTGTGGCAGGTACCTGGCACATCTTTGGCCACTTAATACTCACCCACAAAACTCTGAGGGAGGAGCCAATATTACAGCTAAGGAAACCGAGACATGGAAGGTTAGGTAATTTGTGTGAGCAGGAAGCAGCAGAGCTGGGTTTGAACTTGACAGCCTGGCGCCAGAGCTCACACACCACCATCACTCTCTGCTGCCACGTGTCTCTACCTGCTTTCCCTCTGATACCAAACCCTTTCCCCTCTCCTCCACAGCTTCTCCAGTTCTCCTTTCTGGTAGCCCCCTTCCCCTGGCCCAGGCCCTTGTCTGTTCTTCTGGAAGCACAGCAGCCTCCCTCTGGCCTTCTTGCCTCTTCCAGCCTCTGTCCAGCTTCCACTTAGCCTCTCTCACCTCTATGCCATCCTGCCTCCAACCCCAGCTGAGTCCCAAATGGTCCAGGTGTATAATACTGGCTATGAGAAACTAATTCGAAAAGATATGCGCACCCCAATGTTCACAGTAGCCCTATTTACAATAGCCAAGACATGGAAACAACCTAAATGTCCATCAACAGATGACTAAATAAAGTTGTGGTATATTTATACAATGAAATACTACTCAGCCATAAAAAAGAAACATAGAGAGAACTGGAGACTGTCATACTAAGTGAAATAAGCCAGACAGAAAACAAACACCATATGATATCATTTATATATGTGATCTTAAAAAAATTATGTAAATGAACTTATTTACAAAACAGAAACAGACTCACAGACATAGAAAACAAACTTATGGTTACCAAGGGGGAAGAGGGGTGGAGGGATAAATTGAGAGTTCAGGATTTGCAAATATTAACTACTGTACATAAAATAGATAAACAGCAAGGTCCTACTGTATAGCACAGGGGATATATTCAATACCTTGTTTGCCCCCACAGTTTGTTCTAACATCCATTTCTGCATTTCACAAAAACTGTCCTCCAGGCCAGTGAGTCTAAACTTTTAGGGGGAGTCACTGGCCTTTTTGAGAAGCTAATGAAAGTTATAAACTATCCCTCCTCAGGAAAATGAACACGTGCAGACTCTTCCCAAAGTCAGCACATGCCTTCTGAATTGTCATGATGTCAGCATGAAGACCCCAGCAATGGACACACAAATCTTATTTTGGTCCTCAGTTCCTTAAACATCTGTCTTTCCATCTGTCAGCATTTTCTCCCACCCTAGATGCTCCCTCCATTCCTCTTTCCATCTAATGAAATCCTTGTGGCCCATCAAAACCCAGCTCCAATGTTACGAGTCCAGACAAGAGCTCTCCCTTGATGCTCGCACCCCCAGCTCCCCTCATGGGATCTCAGCACTCCTTGCCTGGAATTGGGGACCACACTTCATTTCCACCTACCCCAAGGACCCCTCGAGGTCAAGGATACTGGCTCTGTCATCTCACAATTCTTCACCTCACCTAGTACAGGGCTCTGTAGATGACAGGCAGTGTCCAGTCCCTAAAAAACTGAAAAATGGAAGCAGCCATCCTTATTTCCAAATAGAAGATTCTAAGATGCTAATGAAATTGTCATTTCATCATCTGTGTCCCAATAATAAGGCCCCTCCAAGGGTAGACTTCTGGAAAATTTCACCAGACATAAGCCTAGGAAAATTATCTCTTGTCTCTGCTGTCTGTTAAAAATATAAACTTTTCATATCCATTCCTCACTGTCATTCTTGAATTCCTACTTGAATCTCTATTTCTTTACTAATAGTAACCTAGTTTACAGGAATCTATGACTTCGAAATAAGGTCAGATCCTGGTAATTAGCTGTGATCCATATTTTGTACATGATAATTAGCTTATAGCTGCAGTGGAAATTGGGCCTTACATTTTTGGGGAGGTGGATATTTTAAGAAAGCAAGGTATTCTTCATGTGCTCTGATCTTCCCTGCTTTGTAAAAGGTTGTTAAAGTGAGAACCATAACCTGGGAGGAAAATGAATACACTGGCTCTCAAGATGCAATTAAAATGGAATGCAAATATGACTAATGAGACAATTAACTTTCCTAGAAATATTATGCAGGAAAAGCAATTCCTGGGATGTAATGTTTCCACGCTAAAGAATTCAGTTTGATGGCATCAGTGACCAAAGGGATCGGGGAAGACACTGCTACTGTAAGGGAGGGCATGAAAAGCTCCCATTTCTTTCCAGCTTGATCTGCCAGGTAGGAAACATCTGCTATTGCAAATGCTCCCATGTGGCTCCTGCCTGTGTGCTGCCGCGAGCAATTCTTTCCCAACATGCCACCGCTAGAATGGCCTTAACTCAGGAGTCCAGAGCACTTGGTTCAAATCTCAGCACCACCAGTTACAGCTAAGTGGCCTTGGATGGTCCATGTCATTGCTCTGGGCCTCGATGTCTTCCTCCGCGAAATGGAGTTGGTGACTCCTGTCTCATGAATTGTGGGGATTCCATGAACTTTGCATGTAAAGTGCTCAGTGTGGAGATGAGCAGGCCAGTGTGTCCTGGGGAAATTGCTCTGGAACCTGCAGAGTTGGGAGGGCATAGAAATCCACTGTTCCAAGAAGCAGCTCTGGCATGAGGCAAGGATTCTAGCAAGAAGGATTCAAGAGTCAGCATCCACCCTGCCCTTCAAGTTCAAGCCAAGTAACTTTGGGCATTGGTGTCATGCTCTCAACATCTGTAAAATAGCAGCATTTCCCTAAGTCATTTCCAAGGTGCTGATCTAGCAACGCAGCACTGTTCAATGCTACAAAATAGTTCACATTTTTTCACCAAATACTCTGTTACTAAGTAGCCTGAATTTCTCCAAATATGATCTATTTTCCACTTGCTTGGGTTTAGGTCCATAGCTTAGTTAATTACACTGAAGTTAAACAGTCCAATTTGTAGTCCTTAAGGGCCTTCAACTTCTGCAAACTTCCCCCTCCCCTCTTTCTCTGCACCCTCCCCTTCCAACCCCATTTCATGGGTCAAGCTGAGGATACAGAGCACAGTCCTGTCCTCACAAAGACTGGAGTCCAGTGTTGGTGGTGGGTCAGAGACAAAGCCAACCCTTTGAGGCATGGTCTGCAGCAGAGAGTGAACTGGGGGCCCTGCAGGCAGAGGGGGGGTTGGCAGGATTAGGAAAGGCTTCCTGGAGGAGGTGATACCCCAGCTGAGCCTTGGCCACTCAACCAGACATTTATTTATTGAGCACCTACTGTGTACAAACACTGTGCTCGATGTTGAGGCACATCAAGCCCTGAATGTTACCATGTCACTTCCAATCTCAAGAATCCACAGTGGCTTGCTCGCTCTAGTCACCCATTGTTGTGCTCATTCAGTACATTTCTGCCTCACTGATATGACTTCCCCAATGTGGCCTGTCTCTCCTCTTCCGCTGGCGAGCAAGCATCTTTCTTCCCAGAATACTCCTCCATTCTAGATGCCCTCCCCCCATCCAAATTCAGCCCAAAGCCATCAGCGCTCCCCAGGTCAGCCTCTTTCCTGGCCTTCCTTCTATATAGATGGCAGGTACCACCGTGCACATCTTCTCCTGATGAGACAGGCATGAGGGGCACCCCAGAGATTTCACTGCCACTCATACTCCTCAGCCTCCTTTGAGGCGGGGAAACATTTCCTTCTTCTTTTACTTTACTGTACCAACGACAACTCCAGATGCCAAGCAGACAGGAGGACTGATAAACGAGGTGCTGAAAATGAGATGTTTCCTCTCACTTGTTACCACCTTTCTAAGATAAGCACCAAACCAGAGTGTGCTGTGTTTTCTTGCTCAAGGAGTCGGAAGGGGAAAAGGCATCATTCACTGAGGATCTAGTCTGTGCTGGATGCTGTAGTTTTACCCATCTTTTAATCTCCACCATCACCCTGAAAGGAAGCATTTTCATTTCCTCATTGCATGTACAGAAACCAAGGCTTAGGAGATAGGTTAACCTGCTTGGTCTCACCACTAGGAAGAGGCAAAACTGGGATTTAAACACAGCTAGGTGATTCTGAAATCTAAGCTCGTCTTCCTCTGCCAAGCTCTTTCTCAAGAACACATGCCCTTTTCTACTTCCAAAGACTCGCTAAATGCTGCAATCTGGAAAGATAAACAGAGCATGTTTGCCGTATGGTGGTGGCTCGAAATCAGGTGAAAATCCAGGACCTCCTCAAGGGAGAGCTGGGCCCCTCCGAGCCCGGGTTTAAACAAACAAGATAAGCAGAATAAGAAAATGGTTTCTGGACACTGCCATCCATCTCTGGGAAGCCTTCGATAGGAGGCAGCTAGTGATGAAGTGGAATGAAATTCGGAGGGAAAAAAAGATGAAAATGGAGGTTTACACATCACTGAGCTGCCTTCCAATCTAGAGGGAAAATCCAACATTAATAAAACAGAAAACCTTCAACAAAATCAAAGCCAATTTTTCTGTCAAGTTCAGAAACAACAGTGCATAAAGCTGCAGGCGTTTCCCAGGTGTGTTCCAGAAATAGCCATGCTTCTGAGTTGGGTGGAAATCAAATCTGGGGTAAGCTGGTCCCTGCTACCCAGGCAGGGAGAGCTGCCTCTGTGGCTGCAGGATGGAATAGGACATCAGCTTTAAGTTTTCCTCCTAAACGCCCTTCCCAGGGCCATCCTTGATAGGGAGTGAGCCGTAGTCAACAAAGGCTTAATTACATAGGGAAGCGCTTGGTGAATCAGCCTCTCCTAATAGAAGAAAACATACACACACACATACACACACACACACACACACACACACACACACACACACACACACAGTGTGCAGGGGCCCCCAGCCAGACCCACTTTTGTTCTATTAGTCAAATGGGGATGCTTTTGTCTCCTCATCTGGTACCAGAGACAGCGGGCAGGTAGGTGTCAGTGGTGTGAGAAGTGGTTACAAAGAAAATTTATGTGTCAGACAGATCTAGTTTAGGGGGAGGGGGAGGTACTTAGGCTTATTTATTTATTTTTAATTTTTTTTTTAATGGAGGTACTGGGGATTGAACCCAGGACCTCGTGCATGCCAAGCATGTGCTCTACCACTGAGCTATACCCTCCCCCTTGCTTTTGAAAGTCATTCCCACCACCAGTAAGTGTGTGGTCTTGAATTTGTGCATCTTATATTCCTTACCTGGCCCCTTGGGGTGCAATCTCATTGTCTCAGTGTCTTAGCACCCGTCAAGGAGGGAAGAGCATGCCTAGTTCTTGGCTTAAAGTAAGAACTACACAAAATGCCAGTATGTAAAGTTCTTGGTATAGGGAGGGTGCTTGATAAATGCCTAGCCTCCTAGCTCTGCTCACTCTCCCTAGATTTTGCCTGTTCCTTTTTGTTTTCTTTTTATTAGAGTTGATTTACAATGTTGTGTTAGTTTCTGGTGTACGGCATAGTGGTTCAGTTACACAAATACATATATATATTCTATTCATATTCTTTTCCATTATAGGTTATTACAAGATATTGAATACAGTTCCTTTTGCTGTACAGTAGGACATTGTTGTTTATTTCTTTTATACACAGTAATGTGTTATCTGTTAATCCCAAACTCCCAATTTATCCCTCCACCCTAACTTTCCCCTTTGGTAACCATAAGTTTATTTGCTGTCTGTGATAGTCCATTCTTAAAGGCCCAGCTCACCCTCACCTCCTCCAGGAAGCCTGCCCTGACTATTCAGGTCCCCAAGGACCTCTCCTTTCCATGAGCTCTGTGGTACTATTGGTCACCACCAGCCCCTCATGGCCACTCACCATCTTGCCCCGTGAGGGAGAAGGGTATGTGTGTACTGGGAATTCCCAGCCAGACTGAGTTGCCTGAGAACCAACAGTGGTAACCCATCAGGATTGGGCCCAAGCCTCACTCTGAGTAAGCAGTTAGTAAAAATGTATCCACAGCTAAGGCATTCAATCATCCAAGAAGGGTTTTCAATGACAGAGAGGTTCCTCACATGCATTGAGCCCCGACCATGTGCCAGGCACTCGACAGTAACCATCTCGTTCCATCCTACAACAGCCCTTGGAGACATGTATTAACAAGTCCGTTTCACAGATGAAGAAACTGAGGCTCATGGAAGTAAGCTAGTTGTTTCCCCCAAGCCAAGAGGCTCAGAGGGGCGGGAATTGAGGAAGGAAGGGAAGGTGAGATGGGTTATGGCGAGTGATGAAGACGGACGCAGACACGAAGGGCTCTTCTCTATTGAGCCCCGTGGTGAGTGGCTCTGAGCTGGCCTCACACACATCCCTTCCCTGAGGGTTCCCCACCACATTGGAGGTGTCTGGTGCTCTTGGGATTTGCTGTACGCTTCTGTTTATCATGCCTGGTGAAAGCTAGTGAGAGAGTTACTGTGGCCCTGACCTCTGTCCTCGCCCAGCTGACCAGTCAGTTTATCCTCAGATACAATCCAGTAACTCCAGAGAACTAGAATTGGAACTAGATTGCTTTCCTCTAATAAAATTTACAGTGTATACAAATTCAATTACATCATTGTGGGTGCCAACAGCGGCTGAGAGGCCAGGGTCACTTACACACATCCATCACCAGGGTGCAGAGAGTCAGGGGTGTGAAATTACCTCCCACCCAGAGCCCAGAGGCTGACGGAGGCACAGCGGGGGCACAGCGGGGCTGCTGACTAGGAGGGCTGGCTTCTTGGGCAGGGGGCTGCTTGTGCTCAGGGAACACCCTGCAGCAGGAGTGGCAGGGAGCCTACCCAGATGCACTGGGCAACCTGCCTGCCAGCACCACCCATGGGAGGAGAGTGTGCTCACCCCTGGGGGCCCCTGGTTGGCTGTGTTTTCCTGATGGCAGCTGTGTCTGTCCCTACCACATGGCCCGGGGGAGGGAGAAACAATGTGGTGTGCCCAAATCCAAGGCATGCTATTTAATCGTCCCAAAATCCTCATTGTACAGAAGTGAGGCTGTCAGAGAAGGAAAGTGGGCTCAGAGAGGTTAGGTAACCTGTCCAAGGCCACACAGCCTGTAAATTGACAAGCTGTGCCTGGAACCCAGGTTTGTTGGGCTCTAAGCCCACACCAAGGGTTTTCCAAGCTGGAGGAAGAAAGAGCTTCATTTTAAAAGGGAAGCTCAGGGAGGCCAATGCTTCCCTTAGAGGGTATTTCCAAACCCACTTCATGGTGGTGGGAGATACAGCTGGCTAGAAATAAGTATTTTAAACAAGTGCTTCCCTTCTCCCCTCCCTCCAGGGAGTCTTATGATCTGGCAAGTCTAGTAAACATAGACTTACAAGAGTAAACTTAGAATGGGGTTGGGAGCAGGTTTAGATCCTGTGATAGTTTGATACCAGAAATATTTGAAGAAAGTATTGGCCCTCTGCATGGGCCCAGCCAGCCAGGCCTGGAGAGGGATAAACAGACTTCAGTTCTCCATCCACTGAGGGTCATTTGACCTCAAGCAAATCATTTAAACCCTCTGAGCCTCAGTTTTCACTCAGGCAGTGGCTTTAGAGAGTGGTCCCCCGACAAGTAGGACCAGCAGCACCCAGGAACTTGAGAGAAATGGGAATTTTCAGTCCCCACCCCCGACCTACTGCATCAGCAGCTCTAAGGTAGGGCCCCACCATCTGTGTTTCCAGCCGTCCAGGGAATACTGGTGCAGTGGCCCTCACACTGGAGTCACCTGGGGAATTTCTACAACAGTCCTGGAACCCAGGCCACACTCCCGACCAATGACATCACCATCTCTGGTGTAAATGAGGTGAGCCTGGGTCTCACTACTCTGTTGAAGCTCCCCAGGTGATGCCAGGTGTGCCTTTCTCTGGAGATGGTCACACAGTCCTTGCAGGAAGTGGAGAGCTGGGACTGAGAGCACAGATGGAAAAACACGAGTGTGAACGAGGCCTCCTTATGGCCCCTGCTCCTCCCTCCCTTGTCCTCTGCCTATTGGGCAAGGCCCAGCGAGCGTGCCGGTGGGGTGTGGATGACGATGAGGGAGCTTCTTACAAGACGCACAGTGTCCATGGAGGATGGTCAGAAACTGGCCAAAGTCAGGGAGGGTTTTCAACTTTGACTGTAACAGGGCTCCATAAAAGTCTGTGATATTTCATTCAGGATGGATTGTTTGCCATTCATCAGGAAAAGTCCAGAAGGTCTACAAATGTGTGCAAATCCCACTGGCCCTAAGACTGATGGCTTCTCTTGACAGCCTCTCCCAGAGCAATTTGCCATTTAAAGCCCAGTTCTACCAAAGACCTTGAAGCTGTTCCCACCAGCAGCCTGGCCTGGGCTTTGAACAGGTATCAGATGCCGTGTTTCCTGCTCCCTTGGCCTCAGGTCCCAGCCAGGGCATGCTGGAAACTGTGCAAGCCAGGGCAACCTCCGAAGGCTGCTCTGTGGGGGCTTCTCTTGTGGTTGGTCCAGTGCTGTGTTTCTTTCTTTGATGTTACTGAACGTTTGCATCCCTGTTCACCCCTGCTTGGCTCCCTTGCCCCCTTGTTGGGTTGGGTTTAACCAAAGGGAGGTACCGGCGGAAACTGAAACGGCAGGAGGAGTGAGAGGTGGGGGTGCTGGTTCCTCTGGCTCCCCTTCATTGGTCCTGGTGTGGGCCCTGCTCCTCTACAGAGGGGCTCAGCTCCTGCAGGCTGGCCTCTCTTCCACTGGGCAGGGCCCAGTTACAGCTCCTGCTAACTGCTCTCGCCCCTCCTCACTCAGCCGGGGGTGCTAGCAGCCGCGGTGCTGCGAGGCCTGGGCTCCACTCTCCCTTAAGGGTGTCCCTTCAACTTACCCACAGTTGTTTTTTGGTTTTTGGGTTTTCTTGACAATAGGTTGTTTATCTGGGAAATGATCCCAGGAAACATTGTAACAAATTGGGAAAGTGAGATAGGGAAGAAAAGGAGCCAATAAAGGTATATTATTTTTACAGTTGTCACTGTGGGTGAGTGAAGCTTAACTCCACTTGGGAACCTTGATGGCCAATGTAGGACATGCCCATAGTTATCCGACTTCCATCATTTACTGGCTGAGGGCTGCTGGGTGGAAACTAATTTCTCTGGCACTTTTTTTTATTGTCATTTTTAAAAAATTACATTACAGTCGATTTACACTGTTGTGTTAATTTCTGGTGTACAGCATTCAGTTATACATACATATATATATTCCTTGTCATATTCTTTTTCATTATAGGCTACCAAAAAGTATTAAATATAGTTACCTGTTGTTTATCTATTTTACACATAGTCGTTTGTATCTGCTAATCCCAAACTCCTACTTTATCCCTCCCCTCCCCTTTTCCCTCCTGGTAACCATAAGTTTGTTTTCTATGTCTGTTGAGTCTTTTCTGTTTTGTAAGTAAATTCATTTGTGTCATTTTTTAGATTCCACATATAAGTGACAACATATGATATTTGTCTTTCTCTGTCTGACCTACTTCAGTTAGTATGATAATATCTAGGTCCAACCATGTTGCTGCAAATGGCATTGTTTCATTCTTTTTTATGGCTGAATAGTATTCCATTGTGTATATATACCACCACTTCTCTATCCAGCCAAATGTCAATGGACACTTAGGCTGCTTCCATGTCTTGGCTGTTGTAAATAATGCTGCTGTGAACACTGGGGTAACACTGCCCACATTTTTGAACCACTTGAAACTGCTGTGTCTATAGATCAAAAATGGCCAAATCGCTGGTGATTCCACATGGTCCATCTAGCAAAGAGTCCATTCCTTAACTCTCTGCAGTTAGTCCTTCAAAGTGAGCCTTCGTGTCCTGCTCAACCCCCACAGCAGGCCTGGGTTAGCCTCCGTTCACAGAGGGGAACAGAGACTCAAAGGTCTTCACTGACTGGTCCCAGGTCATCTAGTATGAGGCTGCGAAAATAACACGGTTGAGAGTCTACCGTGTGTCAGTCATGCACTAACAGTTCATACAGGTGACCTCGTGTAACGCCCAAAACCGTGAGCAGAGACTGTTACTCTACCCATTTTACCAGGAGGGACATCGAGGCCTGGCTAAGTTAAGAGCAGCCTTCCCTGGTGCATAACCCACGTAACTGCTTTGGTCAAACTCAGCCAGAAGCGAGAGGGAATGGAGCTGGGATGAAGCAGTATCTACAGAGGTCGTGCCTGCCGCCCCCCGCCCAGGGCACAGGCCGGAACAGAGGCGGTGGAGACGGGCCTGCAGGGACAGGAGTGAAATTAATGAGTCCCCATGGTTTGGGTTCACGCTGGGTGGGTGGCCTCACTGCAGACCCTTAATCACAGCCCCGGTGGATCCCTTAAGCCTGTCGCTGCTTCTGCCAAGTTCCTTCCCACTGGACTACCTTTTTTCCCCATTTTATTTTATTTTTTAATTTTTTAAATTGAAGTATAATAGGCTTACAGTGTGTGCTAGTTTCTGGTGGACAGCGCAGTGATTCGGTTATACACACATACACACACACACTCTTTCTCATTACATTCCTGCACGCTACTGAAGGGACTATCCTACCATTCACTGTCTGCAGTCTCCCTGCTCCCTCTTACCAGGGGACCCCGACATACTTAGTACAAGGTTCGGTACATAATACAGCTTTAGGGGGCAATGGAACCACAGTTGAGAGCGATTAAGTCTGGAGAAAGCCAAGTGAGTGGGCCCACCGTCCCAGGGGTCATCAGGGTTACCACTCTCTTGAGGTTTTGCACTGGGGCACAGCCCGCCTCACCTTCCTATGACACTTTTATGTCCAGCCACTGGGACCCCACTGTGCTTTTCCCAAAATGATGCAACTGACAGGAAGCTCTGGAGACACAGAGACCACAGCTCAGCACGGGCATCTCCTAACTCTGTGCCCTGGACTACCCCTCTGCTCCCCTGCAGGCAGCATCCTCCCCTTCAGGGAGGTAAGGCTCCCCTCAGAGAGACTGAGAAGATGAAATAAGATAGTAAAGGTAAAACGTGCGGTCCTGATAAGCATTTGACAAATGGCTGGTTCTGTTCCCTCTTTCTGAAAATAATAATTCTAGTCTGGAGATTATAATTGCTGGTTTAAGAGGAGAGGCTACAATTGTTTATCACACATTGATTTTATGCACTTGGGATTAGAAAACTTGCCTTGAAAGATGGTTTTCTTGGTTTTACTGTTAAATTTCAGGATTTCCTTGGCAACGGCCTTCCAGAAGACAGAGAAGTCAGTCAAAAGCCACCCAGAGAGGGGAGAGGTGAAGGCGATTCGTTCCTCTTCAGAGTTGGCCTTCTGCAGAGCGTGCTGGTCACTGTGTGCTCCGTGGAAATGCCTTCCATGCCTTGGTCAGAATTAACTCCCTGCTTCCTGGGCTGCCAGGTCCCTTTGATTGAGTTCTAGCCAGTGTCACCTGCGTGGTCTTCCCCAGGAGAGGAGGCCTAGTGTGCAAGGACCAACACAGTGGGGGCTCACCAGTGCCAGCCAGGCAGGCACAGCTGGTCAGATGAGGAGGGAACAGAGATGGAGCTCAGGAGATGAAAATCTGGGTGATCTGGAGCTGTGGGCAGGATCTGAGTCTAGCCTTTGCCCTTGGGTGTTGTAGGGCTAGGGGGCTGATGCAGCTGGGGGCTTATGGCCTCAGTAGGAGTGGACACAGAGTTCTCCGGCTCCCCCTCTAGCATGTGCTGAGGCCTTGAACATAGGACCACCCCCAGAGGAACGGCTCACAGGGCCCCTCCAGCTGGGGACAGAGGCCCAATGGGGTGGAGGGAAAGATCCCGGAGCCTGAAGTCACCCTCCCCAAGTTCACATCTAGCTCTTCTACTCACCAGTGGTGTGGCCCTAGGCAACCTGTTTAAATTCTCTTTGCCTCAGTTTCCTTATCTGTACAATGGGGAGGATAATAAGAGTCTTTATCTAATAGGGCTATTGTGAGAAATAAATTAACATATAAAAAGTCTGTGGAACAGCACTGGCTCCTGTAAATGCTGCATCGGGTCAGTGGCCATCCTCTTAGCAGGACAGGGGCCAAGTCTGATGGCCATTCTGTGTGCAGGCAGGACTTGAGGAAAGCCTTCAGCTCACCGCTGGGCTGTGGGCATGATGCCTGAAATTCCACTGCAGACCACTCATTACTGCATGCATTCGTGCATCCGTTCATTCAACTCTGAACTAAGCCATAGTTCCCAAAGTATGCTCCATGTACAACCGTGGTACATGAATGGACCAGGGGTTACACTGGAGAGTGTTGTTTTAATGTTGCTAGCCATGCGTATTTTTAATTTCCTTACTGCAACTTTAAGGCAAGAAATGTCAGCTTTCCATTTAAGTAAATAACGCTAATATCTGAGATAAATGTATGTCCCTTCAGAGCGTGATTCCTAGGCATGTGCCCTCCTCTTCCTGTCTCTTCTCAGTCACCATGGGAACAGTATCCTTCTGGTCAATTTTTTATACTTTATACTTCAATTTTAATAGCCATGCCTTTATTTCCTTATAACATCATTTAAGGCAAGGAATAATCATTTCCCATGTATTGCGGTGACAGGAAATTTCCTTTTTAAATTAATTTCCATAAGAAGTGAGTTAGTTAAAGGAAAATATTACATAAGTAAAAAGCACAGGTGGAAGAGTATATGGCTTAGAAAGAATGAACTACTACTATCTGTATCAACACAGAGAGAGAGGTGAGACACAGCCGAGATGAAAAGAATGTCATAGACTCAACGTACACTTTGTGGCATCGTTCATGGAAAACTTAAAATACACCCACAAGACGACTGCTGGTATTTTTCATGACTACATGTCTATAACTGTAGTGATATGCAAAATTGACTGAAAGGATGGTATTTCCCACGGAAGGGGAAGGGCAAAGAGAAGCAGACATATAGCCAAGATTAATGGTTGTGGGGGAGGATACGGCTCAGTGGTAGAGCGCATGCTTAGCATGCACAATGTCGTGGGTTCAATCCCCTGACCCTCCATTAAAATAAATAAACCTAATTATCCCCCATCTCAGAAAGAAAAAGAGAATATAAAATTAAAAATAAGATTAATGGTCAAAGGGGACATAAATTATTAAAAGTTTTCATTCCTTTTACCTAAGGAGAGAGAAAGAGACTTGAAGGAAAACTAACGCGATGCTGGTAATCTGGATGGAAGCAACACAGATGCTTACCAGGTATTCTTGCCTTTTCCTTTATTTTATAAATCTCTCAACGTAAATAACATAGAGCGGATGCAGATGCACAAAAAATCACTCAGGAGTGACAGGCTGACCAAGCTAGGCTGGCTGCCAAGGTCCAAGGATGCAGAAATGACAGGTGAGTCCTGGCTCTCTCAGTGTCATATTTGAGTGGTAGATGCAGAAAGGAAACTGTCCCAAATCTGTGACAGGCATGCCAGGGAAGGCCTCCTGGAGGAGGCGACCCCAGAGCCATCGTTAAGAAATGGGGTTGGTGTTTGCAGCAACATGGATGGACCTAGAGAGGCTTATACTAAGTGATCTAAGTCCAACAGAGAAAGACAAATATCACATGATATCACCTATACATGGACTCTAAAAAGACAATACAAATGAACTTATTTACAAAACAGAAAAAGACTCACAGACATAGAAAACAAACTTGTGGTTACCAAAGGGGAAAGGCGGGGAGGGATAAATTAGGAGTTTAGGATTAACAGATACACATTACTCTATGTAGAATAAATAAGGACCTACTTCACAGCACAGGAAACTATATTCAATGCCTTGTAATAACCTATAATGGAAAAAATCTGGAAAAGAATATACATATATATATCCTACATCTATATTCTGAAACACTGTTAATCAACTGTACTTCAATTAAAAAAAGAAAGAAAGAATTGGGTTTGGGACCCACGGACCGATGAGCAGATAAATAAAATGTGGTACATCCACACAATGGAATGTCACTTGGCAACAAAAAGGACTGAGGGTCTGAGACATCCCATGACACAGATGAACCTGAGCAACACTGGGGTAAATGAAAGAAGCCAGACACAAAAGGCCACAGATCATACAGATTATATGATTCGATTTTTATGAAATGGCCAGAATAGACAAAATCCATTAACAAAGAAAGTCGCTTAGTGATTGAGGGAGCTGGGGGAGAGGGAGGCTGGGGAACTAGGGAGTGACTGCTAATGGGCACAGGGTTTTGTTGATGGAAATGTTCTAAAACTGATGGTGGTGATGGTTGTACAATGTGGTAACTAGACTAAAAATCACTTGAAACCACTCTAAAGGGGTGGATTCTATGACATGTGAATTCAATTTCAATAAAGCTTTTATACTAAAATAAAGACTCAAGGCTAGGGTGTGGACTGAGCAGGAGGGATCATGACCGAACACAGCTCAGCCCCTTCTCCCTCCTTCTGCAAAGGTTTCTCTCTCCCACTCAGTGTGATCTACGCTGAGACACGGCGGAGACCCAAGCAGACAGGTTCTTGCCTGCTGAGCTGAGAGAAGCAATGGCACTGATGGTCTAAAATGATACAGGTGTGCTTTAAAACCTTTGTGGGAGATGGTCAGATCCAGCAGGTGGGGAAGCACCATTCAGGCAGAGGGAATGACGTGTGCAAACGTGTGGAAGCAAGAGAGACTGAGGCTTTGCAAGAAGTTTGTGCCAGATGTCAGCATTGAAAGTAGATGGATCTAAAGAGGCAGGCAGGGGTAGCAGAGCCATGGGCCCACACGTGACAATGCGGCCCCACTTACTCCTCTCCACAATGTGTGAAAGCAACACTGCATTTCCTCCGGTGCTGTCCTCTACAAGCATCTAAGATTATGCTGAGTTCTTCTGTTGGCTCCTGACCTCCTGGACTTGGAGAGACCAGGGCCTGCCTAGAATCTTCTTCCACTGACCCCTCTGGTTTCTGGAAAATGTGCTCTGTGTGTGTGAACCAGTCATTTGTGCAGAGTGGATGGCCATGTCAACCATGAGCTAGCTCTCCATGGCCAAGTGACCCTCAAAGACAGTTCTTACATGGCCTTGGGAGGTGACTCTAAATAAACTTGCTTTGAGTCAGTTAATTAAAGTCCCGACCGCATCTTGTCTATCTCAGGATGATAAAAATGAGCTGTTAGGACTCCTGGGCGCTCTCTGGATTTCACGAGATAGATGGCAGGGCTCATACGTTGTATAGAGAGCTCACGGAAGCACCCGTGGAAGGTATCTCCGATCTTTATTACACTGCCTCTTCTCCACGCCGGCTGCCTGATTTGGAGGGTGCTTATTTCTTTCATTTATCATGGCTATTGGCAACAGGAGTTGGATGCCAAAGCCCCATTTTCCTCCCTCGCCCCCCGCATCATGCTAGGCATGACTGATTCACTGCTGGGCCTGCCTGACAGCCAGATCCGCACACGCCACCTTGTAATCATGAAAAATACTCTCTCCCCTTCGACAGAACTGTCACTTGCACCGCATTATCCACAGCCTCCAAGCCAAGACTTCATATTCTTTTTCTCTTGCCACTGAGTTCAAACGAAATAAGAAACAAAAGCACATTTCTAAAGAAGTGGTCCATTTTCTTCAATCTCTTCAAATTGCTTGGCCACTCGAACTTACTTTTTGCCCAGGGGAAAAGACACCGGCGCTGAATGAGACATTCAGACCCCTGGCAGCATCCGGATAAGGTCGGATCCGGTTGCTTGGTGAGGAATACTAACTCGTGCAAGTGTGGGGACATTAGTCACTGGCCTTCCTCTGTCCACCTCCCAGGCACAGAGACAGCATATGAGAACTGAACCTGGGGTGAAGATCCGCTCCTGCACAGAACACACCTTGTAACTGTTCTGTTCAATGAGTTAATTGTATTTAACCTACACAATGCGTGCTCTGGCTCCTTGAAAAGTTTCAGGCTGTTCCTTTCTTTGCACATTAGCACCCAGGGGTGTCAATTAAAACTTCTATGATGTATTTCTACGATCAATGGTACAGAGGAGTCGGGAAGCACATGGATTAAGGAATGCAGTCTGCCTCGAGGTGAGGACTGCCTCAGCTTTGTGCGGCAGGGCACTGCTTAAGAGAGCGTCACACTAAGTGAAGTAAGTCAGACCGAGAAAGACAGGGATCAGATGATATCACTAATATGTGGAATCTATGAAACAGTACAAATGCATTTATTTACAAAACAGAAACAGACTCATAGGCATAGAAAACAAATGTATGGTTACAAAAGGGAAAGCAGGGAGAGGGATAAATTGGGAGTACTGGATTAACAGATGCACACTACCATATATAAAATAGATAAACAACAAGGTCCTACTGTATAGCCCAGGGAACTATATTCAATATCCTGTAATAAACTATCATGGAAAAGAATCAAAAAAGAATATAGTATATACACATATTTATATATAACTGAATCACTTTGCCATATACCTGAAACCAACACGATATTGTAAATCACCTACGCTTCAATAAAAAATAAAAATAAAAAGACACCAAACCAGACAGGATGAGAAAAAGGGAGGCACAGCTACGGAAAAGAGCTGATGTGCAAGTCACAGGAGAATCAGACCAGGTGAGCTCAAAATACGGCAGTTTTAGAAACTTAGCAAGCAGTGGGATGAAGAGTGTAAGCTCACCTGATACAATGCCTGGTTTACAGGAGATGAACAATGAATTTTATTGTACATAGGGATACTGAATACTGGAACTTTGATTTCTTAAAACAGCTTTATACAAAAGGAAGGGGAGCTCCAATTTATCTAGTCAACAACATGTTTGATACTTAGAAGATGTTACTGTTGTCTTTTAATCTAGCTAATATTGTTTACTTTATCTGTTCATACTTTAATGTCAGATATATATATATTTACTTTACATACATATATATATATATATATATATATATATATATATATATATATATGTACACACATACATATAAACAATATACATCTACCTATAAAAGGGAATTTTCCCCTAGAACTTAGAACCCCAGCCCTCAAATTGTTTTCAGCCCCATAAATTACCTGGTGGCAGGGAAGAGAGATAAGACACTGTTTTGGAGAAGGAAATCAATAGTGTTTTTAAGACAGGCCCTAAATCTGCATTAGCTATAGGAATGTCATGAACGTTTATAAAATAAACTAACAACTCTAATTCATTTACAAATTGTTCAGCATACTTTTTAATATTGTTTATATTAATAACACAAGTATTAACATGCAGGAGATAGAAGTACAAACTAGAAATATCCATGTGACTAGAAAAAAAGAATTTGACCAAAAACCTAACAGTGACCAGTGGTGGGAGCAGGGGAGGAAAGCGAACTGGCAAATGTCCCAAAAAGCCTTAAAAGGTCTCTGCTCCTTGACCCAGAAATTCCACATTTTAGGAATTTATCTTAAGGACATCATCAGAAATACACAACAAAGGTTCATATTCAAATATGTTCACCACAGCCATATCCACAAGAGAGAAAACTTGGTATCAAAGTGTCCAGGAAGAGGAAATGGATTAAATAAATTACGGTGAATACAAGTGACAGACTTGTGGCCATTACACAATGAATGAATGGATGAAAGAAATTCCAAATGAAGCCCGGAAACCCTTAAGAGGAGAAGAGCAGTGGGGAGGGACTCGCCTCATCAGATATCGAGGAATAAGGGTCTCAGATGGTCAGGCTCGATGAAGTTAAGTGAAGACAAACTCACTGGGCCGGATCAGCTTGGACTCATAATGTATGTTCTCTAAAAACAAGTTCAACCATGAGAAATTGCCAATAGCAGATCACTTTAATCAACAGCACGACAAGCTCATATAGTTTAGCCAAATACATTTTCCCAAGGTCTGGCTGATGAAAGACTGAAAACAATGAAACACCCAGCCGCAATGGCACCCCTACTACCTAAAAAAAGACATTTTCCCGTAAAAGGAACAAAGACTCCTTAGAGAGATGGCTAATTCTAGGTCTGGGACAGAAGCTAATTAAGATGAGCCACGTGCAGCCTGTGCATCTTGCCACGACAGAAAGCGAGGATGCCATCAAAGACCACAGAAGTGTGTCTTAGAGAACACAGGGGCCACCCTGAAGAGGCTTCCACTGACCACCGATGAGACAATTTGAGTATCAATCATAATGTTAACTGAAACATTATTATATGAGTAATAACTGAAAAGCACATCAAATGTGCTTCCATCCATGTTTTCGCAAAACACAAAACACATATTAGTTACCTTCTTGTAAGAAAGTTAAGGAACTGACTCCTTATTTTAAAATCTGCTAAGCAAATAGTTAATGAAGGGAAGTTTATCTTAATAAAAGTATTTCAGCTAATAAATGCAGACAGAATGATAAATTGGAATATCACTAGTCCACAGGCCCCCGTGAAATAATTACTTAGGCAATAATCATTAATGACTACAACACCATAAAAGGAAGGACAGTCAGACATTCTGTACCATCTGATGGAAACATGCTACACCACACATGAGGTCATCTTGCCAGGACTTCAAACCAGAACTTAGCAAAGTTTTAGAGCTATCAACTCACAGGAAACACAGAGAAGAGAGAACATGTTATAAGGACACCACAGGGACATAACTTCAGATTGTGGGAAACTCTAAGAAAAAAAATTAACATGTAAACTGCAAGAAAAAGAGAGAGAGAGAGAGTGTGTGTGTGTGTGTCTGTGTGTGTGCATGCATGCATTCATGCACAGGGGAACTTGTAAACTAAAAGACACTTTTGGGACATATCAGCCAATTGCAGTTTGGGGGCTTTATTTGGACCTTATTCAAACAAACTGTAAAAATCTTTTATAAGCCAATTGGGGAATTTTGAACAGTGACTAAATGTTTTATAATAATAAGGAATTACTATTAATTTTTGGTGAGATGATGATACTGTGGGTATGTATTTAATAAAATAAGCCCATATCTTTTAGAGATCCAGGCTCATGTATTTATGAGTGAAATGGTATGATAGTTAAGAGGTCCTTCCAATTACCTCCATGGCAGATGAATCGAAAGTGTTGAAGCTGGGGGTGGGGTACATGAAGGTTTATAACAGTGGTGTTTCTTGTCATATGCGTTTGAAACTTTCCAGGCTCACAATTTCTTAAAAGTTTGAAAATAATAATTAAGATTGTTAAAATGTGTCCTTAATGTATTCATTTTCAAAAAAAGGATGTTACAAAATTGCATCTACTGTATGATTCCAATTTGGTATATAATATATATATATAAGACCAGGAAAAAGACTAAAATTACATACTCCAAAATGCAAACTGTAATTTATCTTAGGGTACAGGGATTATGTAAGACTTTTTTATATACATTTCTGTATTTCATGCTTCTTTATACTTGCCACATACATTTTAATCAAAAAAGTATTATTGTTCTTTATATCTAACAGCATACATAATGTTGAAGAATTAGGTAAAATATATCCTCATCTATAAATAAATCTAATCTAAAATGTAGGTCAAAACTAATGACAACATGCTAAATATTAGAAACATTCTGATGAATGACAGAATGCCTTGCATTTTATCTGATGTTTAGCCTCCTGTAAAAACAAATCTAGCTTCCTCACTGATTAGCACAATAGGGAGATTAATATTGTGTCTACTTCATGCACAATTGGGAAGGAAAGTGGAATCTTAAAGTGAAAATCCAAATGTTTCCAAATGTTCTGAGTTGTGTCCAGATTTGGACTTTTTACTGACATATCTGTATTATAGGATAGCACCCCAGGATACTGTTAGTTTCCACTTACTTCAAAGACAGGTATCAGCAAGCAAAGGAACAGATGCATAAAGCCATCTGATTCTGCAGAGCGACCCCTCGACAAGGCCATGGGGCTCTTCTAGACTTGAGCCCAGCTGTCTCTGGCCTGGTCCTAATTAAAAGCAGCATCCATCACTCTGTGGATTTGGGGCTGGGCTGTAAGTGTTTTAGATACAAGCATATCTCAGAGATACTGCAGTTTTGGTTCCAGACCACCTCATTAAAGCGAACATCACAGCAAAGCAGGTCATGAGGATGTTTTGGTTTCTCGATGCATATAATTATTATGTTTACACTATACCATGTGTCTAAAAAATGTACATACCTTAATTTAAACTATTTTTTGTTAAAAAAATGCTAACCATCTTCTGAGTCTTCAGCAAGGTGTAGTAGTCACAACCAAGAGACATGAAGTGAGCAAATGCTGTTGGAAAAATGGTGCTGATAGATTTGCTTGACACAGGATTGCCACAAACCTTCTATTTGTAGAAAGAAAGAAAGAAAGAAAGAAAGAAAGAAAGAAAGAAAGAAAGAAAGAAAGAAAGAAAGAAAGAAAGAAAGAAAGAAAGAAAGAAAAGGAGGGAGGGAGGAAGGAAGGAAAGAAAGGAAGAGAGAAAGAAAGGAAAGAAAGAAAGGAAGGAAGGAAGGAAGAAAGGAAGGAAGGAAGGAAGGAAGAAAGAAAGAAAAGAAAGAAAAGAAAGAAAGAAAGAAAGAAAGAAAGAAAGAAAGAAAGAAAGAAAGAAAGAAAGAAAGAAAGAAAGAAAGAAAGGAAGGAAGGAAGGAAGGAAGGAAGGAAGGAAGGAAGGAAGGAAGAGGGAAAGAAAAAGAATAGTATCTGTGAACTACAATAAAGCAGAATCCGATAAAAAGAAGCATGCCTGGAAAGGAATGGAAATAGTTCTGAAAAGTGAAACAAAACACAAGGAGAACGTATGTGCTGACAGGGGCTTCAGAAGGCAAACATTCACCCACTTTGTCCCAGATTCTACCCATCATCTGGCTGGTGGCGAACCCCAAGCCAGGCACTGGGAAACAAAACAGGCAAATGAACCTGCCCCCTGGCCTCGCCGAGCTCACAGTTCACTGGGAGAGACAGCTTTTTATCAAACAAAAACACAAGTGTGTATAATTACAAGTGGTGATAAACGCCAAGAGGCCAAAGAACAGGCTACTTTGCGAGCCTAGGACAGGAGCCTGGTCCAGGGGCTGGCTCTCACAGCAGGCTGCTTCCAGTGGATCTGGAAAGACGTAAAAGCAGTATGTGTCACCGTCGCAACTGGCGGGGTGAGCAGGGGAGAAGATGCATGAAGCAAAAAAGAGCTGTCTTAGGGACAAAAAGAAAACCAGTATGACTGGACCCCAGGCAAGGAGCTCAGGATGAGGTTGGCGAGGCTGGAAGAAGGCATGGGATTCTCTCATTTAATCCTCTTAACAGCCCTGGGAGGCAGGTACTATTACTATCTGGTATGGAGCAAGTTCCCACAGCCAGTAAGATTTAAAGCTGGGACGTGAAGCCCAGCATTCAAACCCTAACTCCAAAGTCCTCCTCTCGCCACTCTGCTCTGTTGCCCTCTGTGCTTGCAGGACCTCTGTGTTGGGAATGGCCGGCAGGGGCGGGGTGGGAAGGAAGATCTAGGGGGCTATCACAGTCTTCCGTTTCCTATCAGCCTGTATACGTCACAGAAAGCTTACAGCACACTGAAGAAAGACACTCCAACTAATGGGCCATCACTGTGCACTTAGGATTCCCTTGACAGGGTGTCACTGGGATCTCCAGGCCCTCTTCCAGTCTTGTGATGGATCAGAATTCCAAAGGAGGCAGAGATTCAGTAACAATTCCTTAGCTGACATAGGCCATAGGGCTAGCATCCAGGTTGGCCAGAATTTAAAACTCCCCAAAGAAAAAAATTTTTCCAGAAAAATTCCAATGTGTATGATTAGGCAGAAAACAGGGTCCTTCATGTGTCAATCACCCCTAAACCAGGCAAGGGTAGGTTCCCAAAAATTCCCATAAAGGCCACTAGGGGCATTAGAGGGTCCAAGAATGGGACCACAAAGCCCAGAGAAGGAGGGTTTTTGTGGATAGATGGATTTCTTGCCCAGATGCAGTAACACTCCTTCAGTCCTAACTTCTATTGTAGACCCACTTGGTACCTGGGCTTTGCTTTATTAACATGCCCAAGAGCCATCCTGTGAGGGAGGCATTAAAATCCCCACTCTGTGAGTGAGAAATGTGCATTTGGATCTAGGTCTATTTGACTTCAAGTCTCTACCCCTAGGATAAATGAATTACTGAATGAAGAGGTTGCAAGAAAAAAAGTTGATTGCTATCAATGGATCTCAAGCTCCAAAAATACCCCCCTCCATGCCCCTGACTCTCTTGGACCTCCAGAGGCTGGAATTCCAGCTGAAGGAGATGTTCTGATGAAGGAGAGGAAGGCAGGGCAGGCTCCCCTAAACTTGCAAGCTCCCTGGGATCAGCATTTGCAGGCACACCCCCATATGGAATGCCTTAGGGCAGGACGGGGATCATTCTCAAGGAAACAGCACAGAGCACTTCTGTAGGGAGCACAAGCCCCATTTCAAACTTTGATTCCAATTTGGCAACTGAAACTCCTGTGGCCTCTGGGAATTTTAGTCCCCCTTTCTCTGACAGGATGGTGACATCCTGGTACTAGGTTAATGACTAAAATATGAGAATGCCTATTAGATGCTTCCCCATAGCACCCCCCCCGCCCACTTCTAGAGACAACCTCTATAAAAATCATTTGCCCCTTTCCACACTGCATAGGCTTGGATTTAAGCATTCATTCACTTGCCTCAGGCTGTCCCCAAGAAAATTACTTATTAATTTCTATGCACTGCAGAACTATCTCTAAAACAAATAGAGTTGACTTGGGATTGTCAGTGTCAACCCCCATGCTCTGGCTTGGTGCTTTCTGTCAGAGCCTAGAACTGTCTCTCATAGAGAGTCATATACATTTGATCACATTTACAAAATGCAAATTTACTCCACGTTAATTGAAAACGTTCATCGGTGAAGTCTTGAAAGTTTGCACCCTTTCAAGCTGTTAAAGGGCTAATGAGAGACGTTTTCTCCCATCTATTATGATGCAACTAATTATTTCAACCTCCTCCTGTCAAAAAAAATAACTCCTCAGAAGATTAATAGGCCACAACCTTTTGATCTTCAGCCCTTTAAGAATATGAAGAGTGCTGTGAACCCTCTCCCCCTAAAACGCACCATTTCACCCAGTTACGCACACACACACACACACACACACACAAAGGTAATTTTGCACGGACATGAAACACGATTTCAGACATTCCGTGGCTCACCTAAGATCCCAGGAACCCTGAAGAATATTCTGCCTCTCTCCTTTTTTCAGTCTACTCAACTGTTTATTAAACTGATGGCTGCCTGTTTCATTAGTGGTATCGGCACCGAAGGAAGGAGGCTTGCAGAATGATAAGTGGTATTTGTGTTTATTTCTCTGCCCCCACACTAAATGGTTAGATGTTCTGCATGCACTTTAAGAATGTGTGCGTGGCTTCTAGAGAAGATAGATAAATGATCCGTTGGAATGGGGGGGAAGTGTCATGCCTGGCATCCCAGGGAATTTACAGCACAAGAGGAAGGCTCTTTTCTGAAGCCCAGCACCAGCACAAGGTAGGCTGTTCAATAAAACTGTTTTGGCCGTCACTGTAAGCCACGGTCTTTGAGCACACAGAGACGGATTCCTGCCTGTCCCTGCTGCATTCAGGCTGACCCTGCCACCACGCTGTGTCCCTTTGGTCTACACAGGAGGTCTTTGCAGCATCAGTGTTCTCTTAAGATGTGTCCCAGAGCATACTGCAATTGTTACACAGCTACCACGCGCCAGGCCTCCTAGTTCTTTTTTAATATTGAAACAACGCTCTGAAGTAGAGGGTCATGATTCCAATCTTACAAATAAAGAAAGCGAGGCTTAGAGGGGTGAAGGCACTCAGGTTGGCTTACTGGCTGATTCCACTGGACCCATCTGACCCCAATGTCCTTGCTCTACCCCGGGGGCCAGGCTGCGTCTCCCGTCTCTAAAGCACTTTTCACTCTGCTCACACGCCAACTCATTTCTCAAAAACAGACCCAGAGGAGTATTCTGTCGCCCTCAATTTGGTAAATGGGGAAGTTGAGGGGCAGTGAGACCAAGTGACTTGCCCAAGGCCACGCAGATGGCAAATAGTGGAGGCAGGACCAGGAGCCAGGTCCTGGGTCTTGGGCCACCGCAGACCCTGCCCCACGCCTGATGCCCATCTGGCAGGAAGCAGGAAGGCATGCACACACTCCTGCAGCCCTGAACCTTCTGTGGACCACCCAGAAATGGTACTCACTGGCCCTGGAACCTAAGCTTGGTGGGAGCAAAGACAGAGCAGGAGCTTGAGAATAAATCTGAGGCAGATTCATAAAAAGGCCACATGTCAAATATATTTATAACAAATTAATTTTCCCCTGAGCATATTTATGGGCCCGTTCTCCCCAGCAAGCCTATTCACTTTGCAGACATAATTTTCATGGCAAGCTCTATGCAATATGTCCAGGGCAGCACCCTCCTTTTGTCTGGGTCTGGGGCAGGGGGAGAAGGAGGTCACAGGGTTCCTCCCACCTACCTGTGCTTGATCTGGGGGCAGAGCAGAGTGCCACAGTATCCCCTATAGAGTGCCAGGACTGCTGAGTGGTTTGGAGGTCCTGGAGTCTAACCTCCCCATTTTACAGAGGGGCCCTGAAGTCCAGAAAGAGGAAGGACTTGCCCAAGGTCATCAGTCAATTATGCAGTGGCCGCAGGCACAGTCAATAGATCCAGACTGCCCAGCTTGAATGTCAGCTTTGCCTCTTACTAACCCTGTGACTTTGGACAGACAGTTCAGGCTGAGCACGGTTACTTGAAGACACGGGAATCTCCCCCAGCACATCTCAGATTATGCAAGTGGCCAGCCACCTGATTTCTTCCCAAGGCCAGCTTTGGAGGACACCACCTCATTTTGTTGTAGCAACGGAGACCCAGCTCTAACAGACCAACAGCTTCTGAGTCTGTGTGCTCTCCATCACACCAAGTTCCAAGCCTCACATGCCATCCTTGATGTCAAGATATGCTTGGAATAAGGCAACTACAAATAACCCTCGATCTTCAAACCTAGACTCTTGGAGGCTCCTCCCAGATATAGAAGCATACTTAATTATCTGAATTGACTTGCTTCCTGAAAGTTGGATAGCAAAACAGCAAGAGTTTGGATAGCAAGGGACACCTGCTCTGTCTCAAAACATTTCTCCAAACTTAGGATTAACCTCCTAAGTTGGGACAGCAAGAGTTCAGGTAGTCAGGGATGCCTCCTTGGGAACCTTCCAGGTGACCACCAGGAGTCAGACAGCCAACACCTCCACCACCCCAGGGAGATGGTGGTTATGCTCCTGGCACCCGTTGAGAACTGTGTGTTGCTCCTCATTAGTAAAGTGCCGAGAATGACCAAAAAAGGCTCTTCCTCTTCCTAGTCCAAGGATGCCTTTCTTCCATGTGGCACAAGGAAAGCCAGTTTGATTTACAACACAGAAGCAAAGCATGGCTCCCCAGTGGCTTCTGAGGAATTCCAGTCTTTTACCTGGATTTATTTGAAGCCCTTAAAAAAACATCAGGTGTACCCATTGAGGTCTTTGGCAGAAGGGCATCCTAGCCTTTTGACACGGTGCTGTCAAGATGTTCCGAGATGAATAAAAGCAAGAAGAGGCAGCGTCAAGCTGACGTCTCCCCAACGGACGAGCTGACACGAGAAAGGAAGGAAACGCGCCCACCCACTCGTGCAGACTCCTCTTCCCTCGGCCTAGTTTACGCCGCAGAGCCCTTCCACTGTTCCTCTGACTAACATCATGTCCCCCCGAGGGGACTTCAAGGTGGAAGATGCAGTTCATCTGCCATCTGGGGGGCTTCGAAAAATGCTGTTGGCCATGCATTTTTTCAATGAACAATTCCAAAGGTGTATTAAGGAGTTTTGAATTCGGTTAAATAACCTCCAGGGAAGTGACAAGACCATTTTTCTTATAAAAATACTGAAGAGAGGTATGAAAGAGCATTGGGTGGCAGGTCCCTAGCTAGCCCTGTGTTCTCCCACCCTCGGGCTGTTGCTTCAAGGGGAGAATGTGGGGGACACAGCCCCCTTCAGCGCCGTGTTCTCTGAGTCTCCCACCTGTCTGGTGAGAGGAGACCTGCTGGACCCATTAGAAGACGGGGAAAATGGAGGCTGCAAGAGGGAACCACACCCCCCCGTCCTGGCTACTTCCTGGCCTCCCAGTGATGCAGGTGAGTATCGGGGAAAGAAGAAAGAGCAGGTGGGCAGCCATGCTGGGGCATGTATTCTGCTTCTAACCAGAGGTCTAACACTGGGGAAGTGGCCTCACTCTTCATTTCCATCTCTGGAATGGGTATAATATTATCTACCCAACAAGAGGATTATGTGACTCGAGCTACGTCAAGCAGTTGGTATGAGCCTGGCACTTTGCAAGCCCTCCAGACAGGAGGAAGTGGTGACTTGGCCAAGGTCCTGTTGCTGCCCCCGCTCTGCTGTTTTTGTCGGCACTCAGCTCCCGATAATGCTTGGGGCTGCCAAATGCAGTGGTAGACAGCGTGCTTTCTCACTAAACAACAACAACAACAGAAAGAAAATGCAGGGCCAGGGTGAAAAGCTAAGAGAACCAGCTGAAGCTGTGCCCTCTCAGAAATAGTTCTGGCATCTCTGAACTCAGCCTTTGGTAACACTACTGGGGCATCTGCTGTATTCCAGTAACTTTGAAATCCCTGGAGGTCTCCAGCTGGGGTCTTTGGAGAGCTCAGTGTTAGACTAACCAGATGAGGCAGAGGGATAAGCAGATGGGGAGCAGAAATAAGGAGGAATTCTAGAAGAATCAAAGGATAATGATCCCAACACAAGAGATGAAAATAACCCGAACGCCAAAGCTCTGGAGGAAATTTCATTTCAAAACGTACAATATTTAGGTATCAGCAATGGAGCATGGCCCATCTCTGTGTTATATCTGCACATTCCTCACATGCAGATATTCCCAAGCCTCAGTTCCCTACTGAGTTCTTAATTCATTGAGTCAGATAGTTTGGGTAAGATTATTCCAAAGGCTTGGCAATGTTTTTTGGAAATTGACTTCACGTTTCAAACAGTAAAGTTGAAAGTCAACACGTGGGGCCCAGGCCTTGCACGTGTGGCCCTGACTTCCTCATTGGTGTCCTGTCCCCCCACCCCGGGTACACTTTCCAGATCTAAGTTCAGCTGTGAATGCAACAGCCCATACATACCATATGGACCCCAGACTTTTCATCACAGAACTCATTATTTTTGCCATGCTTAAGATGTAAAAATGTAAGGGAAGAAAACAACAGAGGAGAGAATTCATTTCCCTTCCAAATTTAATGTCTCCTTCCTCCCTTTACTGCAGACCATCTCCGCTCTTACTCCGGACAGATGGAGAGAAACGTCTAGAAAAGCTTGAGAGAATGGGCTCGATTCTTAGAACAAGAATGTCCCAGATCCTGGGAGAGTCTGGGGAGGAGGCAGAGAAAAGAGGAAATGGGGACAGTTTCAAAAGGAAACTGCATGAATATGGAAGTGACCCACTGAACGCATCGCACAGTTTCAGAAGGAAGGACCCGACGTTGTACACCATACTGGCGGGTGGTACTTTCTGAACATAAAATGGGAGCCCCACCAATCACCCTGCTGGGCCGTGCTCTCCTTAACCAGAGTTTCTGGTAGGGCTAATTCTCCGTGTCGGCTTGACTGGACCCCAGGGTGCCCAGAGAGCTGGCAAGACCTTATTTCTGAGTGTGTCTGGGAGGGTGTTTCCAGATGAGCTGAGCATTGAATCAGTGAACCGAGAAGCGGATCCCTGCCCCAGGGCCAGCAGGCATCACCACTCCGCCGAGGGCCTGAGAGGAACAAGGAGGCAGAGGAAGGTGGGATCGGTCCCTTCCTGCCAGACTGCTCAGGCTGGGACAAGCCTCCTCCTCTCTGAGCTCCTGGTTCTCAAGCCTTCAGACTCTTGACTCAACACAACTTGGACTGTGGGGCTTCTCAGGCTCCATCGTTCATGAGCCAACGCCTCGTAACAAATCTTGCGTGTGTGTGTGTGTGCACACATCTTACTGGCTCTCTTTCTCTGGAGAACTCTGACTAATACAGCTTTTGAGACAGAAGATCCAGTCTGGAACATTCTCATTTTCTCAAACTCAACTCCCTGGCTAAACCCCCATACCCCATCTCCCCATCTGCCCTCTTCAAAGAGGCAGGCCCGGGACCAACCCCTCTCTACCCATCCAGGGCCGTGGAACAAACCACACACAGGGCGGCTGAAAGACAGAAACATATCCTCTCTCAGCTCTAGAGGCCAGAAGTCCAGAATCAAGTTTGTCGGGGCCGTGTTCCCTCTGCAGCCCCTAGGGAAGGGCTCTTCTCGCCTATTCCCGCTTCTAGACACCAGTGGTTGGATTTGGGGCCCAATTTAACACAGTACGAACCTCACTGTAACTAGTTACACCTGCAAAGACCCTATTTCCAAACAAGGCCACCTTCCGAGGTTCTGGGTGGACATGAATTGGGATGGACACGAGTGGACCCACGTCTAAGGCCAAGCCCTTTCTCCGGCTCCTCCACCCGTCCCGCTCCATCAGTTTGGCTCTGACAAAGCCTCCAAGCTGACAACTGCAAGAGAAAGACTGACACTTGTTTTTCAAAGCTCTCTGGACATCCACAGCTGCAGGGGCGATACCACCACTAGCCCTGAATCTAATTTGTGATGCCGTCGGCAGTAATTCCTGGAGTTCCGTTCAGTGGAGGGACAGTCATCCCTGCATGCATGGCTGTGTGATGGAGCTCCCTGGTCACTCTCATACCACTGGGTCGGGAACCTGGGCTCTCAGCCAGAAGGGAGGGTGGTGCCCGGGGCATAGGCAGTGTGGACGCAAGGGACCTCACCTCTCCTCTGAGGGCCCCTGTCCCCATCTGTAAAACCAAGAGCCAGCTTTAAAGCCCAGACACTCCCGCTGGGGAACAGTGAGCTGATAGACAAAGGAGGGCCTCGGGGACAGAGGTCCCATGCTGAGCCCACCCAGCCCTGGAGTGTCACCTTGCAGTGGGGGACTGAGAGCCCTGGGGGGCTGTCACTTCGACTCCAGCCCCCTCCTGTGTCTGTGACCAACCTTAACAAGAAAACAAGTGGCAGTTCCATTCCTCAAATGCCACAGCCCTCTGTGACAGAGAGAGGAAGCTGAGGAAAGATGGCCCTTTATGCGAAGGCAAATTTTTTCGTCTGTTTAGTTTTTTTCTGCTTTCTGAGCCCTGGGACACATTTTGCACACACACCCCACACAGTACATAAAGGGCATGCTGATGTATTTGCAAGCACTTCCGTATACTATTTATTTTACCTCCTGAAATATCATTTCTGTCTGGGAAAGATATTGGGTATGGTCGGCTTTCATGCTCTCAGCACTTTCCCCTCTAACAAAACCCTCCCCTATAAATCTGCGGTCCACAGCCTGACTTCAGAAAACACTTTAATAGTTCCCAACTCCAATATTTTCCATAGCGATCTATCCTCATGTTAAGAATACTGAAGAGGGGAGGCTTGAATTCATCCAGGAGAGCCAGTGGGGTTAGGGCCCCAGTTTCCTCCTGTCCCGCTGGAGGGGATGCAGGGGGTGAGGGGAGATGCTGCAGAGGGGATGGACCTGCACACACTACCCATCACGCCCCCTCTAGGAAGCAAGACTAGGCCAGCTGGACCAAGGGGAAGGACACCCTTTACTAGTATCAACAGCAACCACGGCCATTGTCCTGGATCCGGTGTAACTCCGCGAGTGGCACTTCTGCCGTTCCCAGGCGTGCCCAGGCCGGGCAGTCCATCATTTCCTTGCATGACCTGTGAGCTGCATCCCACACGCCACTGGAGGCAGGAGTCCACTCCATAAGGATATCGGGACACCTTTATCCCGGTAAAGCAAACCCAGCCTCAGGTAGGGCACCCAGCAAGATGGCTATTACTGAAGATCTCAGAGAGGACTACATCCTATATCACACCAAACACATCTTTTAACTCTTCCTCGGACATCTCTTCAGCCTCATGGCTCTCTCCTCCTCCTGCTTTGCTCATGAAGAGCAATTTAACCCCTCCTATTAACCCCCCCCCCCAATATCCATTTGGAGGGAGAGGGAGATGAAAAATAACCACCTGTAATGTTAGCGATAACCAGACCCCTGTACGGCTGTGCTGTTTGTTTTCATCTCGGATGGGGAAGCTGAGGCTCAGAGAGGATGAGGACCTTGCTGAAGTCACACGGCTGGACGAGGAGCAGAGTTAGGAGCCAAACCCCAACCTCCGCTTTACAAAGTAAACACCTGGAGAAAAGCGAGTCCCCTTTCTGTACGGCCGTCATTTTGTGGGTCTATTTCAAGGCCTACCGCTGATGCACACATCTTTGGTTTGGGTCAGCATACCTACGAATAACATTTTGCTGAGCAAAATTGGAATGGACCCAAAACAGTAAATGGAAAAAAAAACTACTCGGGGAACATCGTGGTCACTTTCAAAGTTCCTGTTTAGCAACAAATAATATGCAGCTGAAGGGAAAGAATTTGAGAAACAGCAAGGTTCCCGACCAGGGAGAGCCTATACGAGGTACTAGCCCTCCCTGGACCTTAAATTTTCATCCATCAAATGCAAGAAGTTGACTATGATTCCTTCTGGCTTTAAAATTCTTTGCCTAGTTCACATAATTGTGTAAGTGATCACTGAAGTTTATTCTAAAGGGCCAAATCCCCGGCGTTGGGCAGATTCATTTACCAAAAATAGCAACTGCTATTTCTTGAGCAGCAAATATGTGCCAGATGCTTTATAGGCAGCCTCTTGAATCTGAAAACAATTCTGCAAGATAAAGATTATTACTCCCATTTTATGGATGACAAAACTGAGGCTCAGAAAGCCCAAGTGACTCTCTTGAGGCTACAGAACTGAGATTTGGGTCTGTGCAGCTCACGTCCGAAGTTTCCTTCACCCGCAGGACCACCGTGAGACAGAAAACGGGCAATCTGTAGTGACAAGATGCTGTCACGCAGACCCAGCTGTGTGAGGCGTGGGGGTCATCCAGCCCCAGGCTGCTGTCTGAACCACAGGGTATCTGCTCATGACCAACCTTCCACTGGGGCAGGGCCCAGGCTGCCCAGAGGGCTGCAGAAAACTCATTTAAACCTCAGTGATCTCCAGGGAAAAGAAAGCCTCACTTCACGGGAAAAAGAACACCTAGCTGAGGTGGGCCCTGACTCCCCAGGCTGTCCACATGTGTGAGGGACATACACAAGGGAAGACAAGAGTAAGCAACTAGGCAGGAGGCCCCCTGTGCTGTGGGAGGCCCACATGTGGAACACTCCACCTCCACGCTCGGATTTTATACCGCTTATGAGGAAATGGCCACAAAGCAGTTGGAGTTTAATGAGTGCTAACGCTGCATCAGGAAGTGTGCTAAGAGCGTTACATAGACTCCCTCAGTGAATCCTCATCTTTTCAGTGGAAGGTATCCTGACTTATACCCATTTTGCAGATGAGGAAACTGAGATCCAGACTGGCTGCAGTGAGTGGAGCTGGGATTCGAACCCAGGAACTCTGGCTTCAGAATCTGAGTGTTTAACCTCTGCTGACTGCCTCCAATCCCCCCACAGGATTCTGTCTGCCACTGAGGAGGGCAGCACTGAGACCCAGAGCAGGGCCTAGAACCCCAGGTCTGGTGCCAGGTGGAGGCGACACCCAGGCTCCGCCATCCCAGCCTGAGCTGTCTCCCTTTGGGACCAGACTCCTGCCGAGAAGCAGCAGTGCCCAAGGGGAGCGGAGCAGGGGCAATAGCGGGGAGACAGCATCCCGGGAGAGCCGCCTGGTAAACAAGGAGTCAGCTCAGAGCTCCCGGGGGCCCCGTCACCACGAAGGCTCCCCGGTGCCCAGCTCCAGGCCCCCTGTGGCAGCAGATTCAGCTCAGGGCACTAGAAGCTGAGCAGCTGCCCCTCTGCCTGTGAAGCCGCAGCCAGGGCCGGGACACTGGGTGCAGGGCAGCGCCCCCACAGAGCTGATCTGGGCAGAGGTGTTGCGCACAGGCCCAGAACTGCTGAGGGAATGGGGGCATGAGGTGCCCCCACAACGGGGAGGCCAGCACCCCAGAGTGTCAGGGATACAGAGTAGCCCCACCCTCGAGGGCCCATCCAGTCTGCTCTCTGTATTACAAACGGGGACACAGCCTCAGAGAAAGGGCTGATCCAGGGCCAAAGGGCAATTTTTCTTTAAGACTCAAGAAAATGAGGCCAAGTTTCCTCCTTTCGAGAGATTTCCACCTGCCTCTTCAATGTATTTGCATTTCAGGAACAGAACCAGTCCCAAGCCAAGAAGGCAGGGACCGGAGGCAGCCCAGTTCTCAGGTCAGGTGTGTAGGATGGAGGGGAGTGACCTTGAGTCTTGGTCTAGGTCCTCTCCAAATTACCGAGGTTCTTCCCAGCCTCTTCCTCACCTCCTGACTCCCTGCTCTGCCCATATTGAGGAAGAAACCTAAGACTCACAGAGGACGGGCCTCTGGGCTTCTCCATCAAGGCGTGTATCCTGGTAGGAATTAAATCACTTTCGTGGGATCTGTTCACTCCCCATCTCCCTCATCCCTCAGTCACTCCAGAAAGGCCAGGGTGGCTCTGAGGTAGTCACCCGTGACTCCCCAGTGCCAGGCAGAGCTGGCACACAGAAGGCGTCCCCTAAATATTTTTTGAATAAAAGAGACAATTTCACAACCATACCAGAAATATATCTCACAAACCAGCGGTACTTCAAGGGAGACCCCTTCTGAGACTGTGATTTTCTTCCAGTGACTCTCAGCACAGCCTGGAGTTCCTCTTAGGGGCCAACTTCCTGGGCCACCCCTGCCCCTGTCCATGCCACCAGCATCACGTGCCTGGTCGGCAGGCTCTGCAGCACTCTGTGAGGCCTCCCTCCTTGTAGGTGATCAGGTGACCTTTACCCGCAGGACAGACTCTCCTCTTGCTGTCCCGGGCCTGGTTCCCTTCTCCTGGGGGTGAGATCTGTGAAATTCTTTTTTTTTTTAATTGAAGTATAGTTGATTGACAATGTTATGTTAGTTTCTGCACAGCAGAGTGATTCAGTTATATACATTATATGTGTATATGTATGTATTATTTTTCATATTCTTTTTCATTGTCGGTAATTCTGTGTCTGCTCACTGACCCATTGATCTTGGGCAAGTGGTGGGGTCCGGGAGCCAAGAAGGGATGACCAGCGGGCTGGGGGGAGGGGCCTCCCAGGACACACAACTCCCCATGAAGGTCAGAGGTCACTGCGGAAGGCTGAACCGTGTTCCTCCCAATTCTGCATCACCTTCCTCACCTACCCAGCACCTTTCCTATACTGGAGGGGTCACAGTGGGCTCTTGAGGGCACCAGCCCTGGGAAGGGCCCATGCAGCAGAAGGGGGCTCTTCATTTCATAGGTCTTATTCTCTGAAGGGCCTACTTCTGGGCCCGTCTGCCGAGGTCCCTGACCTAACTCCCATGGGGCTAAGCATCGCATTTATGGTAAAAGCATCTAATTAATATTCCACAAGTCACACCAGCACCTGCCTTACTTTACGCAGGGTCTGGCACTGTTAGGGACGCCGAACTGCCACCTCCAAATCCATCCCATTCCCCCCACAGTGGCACCGCGGGTCCTTCTGCAGGGACGTCGCTCCCCTGCACGAGCCCTCAGCATTCCCTGGGACCTCCAGGCTGACGGGCAAGGGGCACTCTTTCCAAACAGCCCTTGCCTGATTTACTGTTGGCCTCCCCGTCCCGACCTCCATGTCTCCTACTGTCCATCTCAGCCTCAGAACCCCTGCATCTGCCTGCACGCCAGGCCATGTGCCGTCCGGGGCTCTGCACACAGCTCCCCTGGTTCTCTGCTCAGCTGGCCCCTCTCCCGGGTCACCTGCCTCCATCTCCAGGTGGGGCTCACCTCTCTTTCTGCAGATCCTTCCTTCCCATTGTACATAGGCCTGCCCTCGCACCTACTGTGACACTGTGTGACTCTGCCTGTCTGTGCCTCCCGACTATCCGTCCTCTAGGAGGGGGAGGGGGAGGGGACCCTGTGCCCAGTTCAGCTCTGATGCTACCAGAAGGGCCAGGGCACGAGGACAAACTGAGCTTCATAAACGCATGGGGCTTTGTAAAATATATAAAAGGCACAAGAACATCTCTCACCTTTCTTGTCGATGCTCCTGGATTTGCCCACATTTAATCATTTGATTTATTAAAAAATCTTATTTAGAAATGAAGATGTTTTCATTCTGAGCCCTTTTTGCTGAGAGGTCACACATGGATCATCATGTCAGTCCAGGGGAAGCAACACAACTGCCTGCAAAAGCTGATCAGCCCACTTAGGAGCTGGGTGGGACTTCTAGCAGCAGGGCGGGTAGGGGAGCCCTGGGAGGGTGACTCAGAGCTCAGTGGAGCCATATGGACGGGGAGGCAGACCAAAGAGACAACACATGATTAACGTAGGAGATGCGGCTCATGTGCACACAGGGGTGGCTCAGGCCTCTGTGCTCCTTCCCACTCACCCAGCAGGCTGCTCCTTCTAGAGTCAGCCGGGAGGGTGAGGGACGCACACGGGCAGAGCAGAGAGGACCTCTGTCCTTCTCTTATCTTGGGCATCCAGACTGCACCCCAGCCACAGGCTCTGCCCCAATCCCACTGCCTCCCGGGGCCCCCCAACCCTGGAGAGACTCAGACTTCCTGGTATAATCTTCCACTTTCACCCATCACAACAGCCTGGTGGGCACCCCATTCCCTCAGCACCCCTCTGGGCTACTTGTCTTCAGAAGAGTGATGCCCTGGTCCCAGCTCCGGGCTACGGGAACTGTCTGCTCTGGTCTTTGTGCTTCTACCCTGGAAGTGTGTTGGATGGCGTGATCTCGTGGTTAACATTCAACAGCTCCACACTCTAATCTGAACTAACACATTAACAAGGGAGAATGGCTCCATTCTGGATATTAACGGGGTCTTCTTGCCTTAAATCCCAAAGAAATGCATCCTTACGGATGGGATGGCGGGTACAGAGGCGTGTGGATCAGTAAAGATGTTTAGAAGGGACATCATGGCACCCCCTCGGATTATCCCCAAGGAGTCACATGTACTTCCTTTGTGCTCCTGGAACATGAATTAAAAACTAGCCCCTACAGGTGGGGAAGGGTAGAGTGTGTGCTTAGCATGCACAAGGTCCTGGGTTAAATCCCCAGTACCTCCATGTTATAAATAAATAAATAAATAAACCTAATTACCTCCCTCTTCCCCCCAAAAATTTTTTTAAAAAATAGGCCCAATGTATAGAGACACACTCGTGTACACACAGCCTGCCCAGACCGCATTAGAACTTCAGGTACACACCCGTGGCTCTAACTCTGATGGAGAATTTTCCAGCAGAACAAGGCTTGCGAGTATCTCGGAGCCAAGTGTAGAGGGAAACAAGCCTGGCTCCTGGCAAGGCTGCGGGTAAACCGCATCACTGACTCACCCGGGTTGACCTGACACTCCTGACCTGCCCCTCACTGGCACACACCCACCATTAGAATCCACTTTCTGTCAGGGCTCCGTGCTGGAGTTAAGCTCTTCTGGAAGCTTCCAGTCCCTTCAGCCCACAGGAGCATTCGTGAGTGCAGGGGCAGTAACTCAGAGTACTTAAGAGTATGCAATAACATCATGGCACTTAAGAGGCAGGGGACTGTCTGCGTAGCTAAAAACGATGATTCCCCCGTGGAGAGAGACCCCGGGAAACCGGGGTTCCAGGCAGCACTGGGGGCATCAGATGGGAGAAGCTCGGAGCCCCACGTCATAAAAGTTATGATCTCGCAGGAGAGTAGTTTTTTCTCCTATGTGTATCTAAATACGAGGTAGAAATGAGTGCCAGGTGGAGAAGGGAGCACACGAGCGTTTAAGTCATTTAGAGTTTACATTTTTACTGCACAGCAGAGATCGGCATCCGTTTTCCATCTGCAATTAGAAGACGGAGCAGGCTGCCAAGTCTCCGTGTAAATTGTGCCTATTAAAGGAGTCTACGCCTTGCGATGATTGATCAACATCGAGGATTTATTCACTGAGCTAACCGTGGTTTTACTTGTGCCATTACCCAGGGTGATCCATAACAATTTAGATAATGCACCCGGACAGATACATTTATAACCCTGGTGTCAGAGTCCTGCCTCAGAAGCCGGTCAGCCTCGGGAGGAGGGACGCGGTTCCTGGTCACACCAGAAAGCTCGGAGCCTGTTGGCCTTGGATCTGTCATCCCTGGCGGGACACGGCCCACAGGGCATCAGTTATTCATAGATGCATGTGTGTACACGCATGAGGTTTCTACCTGAGTACACAAGTGCTCACACACGGAAAGCCCCCCTCCCCTTTCCCCTCCATCACAAGCCGGACACCGCCTCCCTCTAGGGTGGGGACTCAGAGTCTTTTTCTATTTGTTTTTCTTGGCTGGCACCAGATGGTGTTCAACACCTTTGCTGAGTTATGGTGGCAGGTACTGAATGTCTCCGCTCAGCATTAACCTACCCTTTGTGTGGGGCCCCTGGGTGAAGACCCAGGCTGGGTGCGTCCCCAGCAAGGCACTCAGATAGCTCTCCCATGGGAATGATGCTCTGTGGCAAACACGGACAAGCTCCACACATTCCACAGGGTTTCAACCCCACCTCCCAACGAGTTGTGACATCTCTCAGATCTATGCTCCTTGGGCACCTCCCTCAGGATAAGGGAGCACAATTCGACCTGCCCCCCCCAGAAAACTCAGCACCTTCCCCTACCCATGCTCCAGCCCAATTCTCCTTCTTCTGTACCATCAGGCACTGGCATCCCCAGGGTACCCAGGAACCAGACCCACTCAGACACTCTCCCTCATCCCCCGTGAAATGGGTTCTGATTCCTCTTAGTACCTCTGGCTAAATATCTCCCCACTCTGGACCTCCTCTCCATCCCCACTTCTACTGCCAAATTTGTCATTTCCCACTTGGATAAGTACACTGGTCCCCCAACTCCCAGTCTCCCCACCCACCATCTGACCCTCCTCAGCATCCTTCCATTAATAGATCCAATCATATCCTTCTGCTTAAACTCTTCAGTGACTCCCATCAAAATCAGGGTGAAGCTCAAACTGCTTTGCCTGGGAATGTGTCTGACAAATATTTCTTTAAAAGGCTGGACCATGCCCTCTGTATTCGTCAGGGTTCTCCAGAGAAACAGAACCAATAAGGTGTGTGTGTGTGTGAGTGTGTGTGTGTATGGATGGATGGATAGATAGATAGATAGATAGATAGATAGATAGATAGACAGACAGACAGACAGACAGACAGACAGATAAATAGATAGGGACAGACAGACAGACAGACAGAGATTTTCAGGAACTGGCTAATGAGAATTCAGAGACTGGCAAGCCCAAAATCTGGAAGGTAAGCCAGCAGGCTGGAGTCCCAGGGAAGCACCAGTTCAGTTCTGCAGGCCATCTGCTACAGAATTCCTTCTTGTTCAGGGGAAGTCACACTTTTGTTCAATGCAGGCCATCACCAGACTGGATGAGGCCCGCCACACTACAGCAGGCCATCTGCTTTACTCAAAGTCCACCAACATAAATGCCAACCTCATCCAAAACACCCTCACAGAAACATCCAGAATATGGTTTGATCAAACCTCTGGCCACTGTGGCCCCATCAAGTTGACACATAAAATTAACTGTCACACTGTCCCTCTTCTGTAATGACAGGTTGAGGCTTAGGGAAGCAAGCAGGGCTGATCTTTCTCCTGCATGACCAGGGAAGAGTCCCCTGAGGGGCTCTACACAGAGGAAACCAAACCCTCAAAGATGGAGAGACCCTCCCCACCCAGGATCATCTGATCAGGTCCCTCATTCGCAGTGGGAAGAGAAGTGCCCGCGAGGATCAAGGTCTCACAGACGGGTGACAACCCATTAACTGGGACACAGGCTATCCATTGACTTGGTGAGCACTTAAAACATGAGTAACATAAAAGAGCCTGGAAATTGAGGGTCCCCTACAATGGGGTAATCATCCCCGAGTGCTCATTGTTGAGCAGTGCCCAGGACCTGTGAAGAGCTAGGCTCTGTGCCGTGTGTGCACAGTGGGTGTGGGAGTTCCTACAAGGCAGGGGTTCAGGACAGCCACCCAGTGGGAAGGGGAGGATGAGGGTAGCAGGACCTGCCCTGAAGCTGCGTCTCCATCACCATCACACACTTTCTACTCAGGTGTCTCCTTATCTGGAGTGACGTGGGGCTGACCAAGGAGCGAGCCCCTAAGTCCCCTCCCCAGCCTGAAAGTGCTGTTCTTCACACACGGACGGGGGCCTCCCCGCAGAGGAGGCCCACCAGGCACAGGCACGGGCGGCCACAAGCCCTGAACCTGAGGTGCCCCGCAGACCCTCTTTCTTCTACCCATCCCTCCACACTCCTGCCCACAAGGCCACCAAAGAGCACTGATTCTCCGGGACCCACAGATCCCCGAGGGAGCCGGGGCTTCACGCTGCCCGTAGAGGAGGCTGCAGCCCTGGAAACGGACACTCCTTTAACTGACTCCAATCAGACACCCTCCCAGCTTCTTATTACAGCCAACTCCCCACCCCACTTCCCCCAGGAGGGACGTCCTTCAGGAAAGTCTGCTATGAACACTACGGTTACCGTAGTTACCACCAGACGTGTCCACCTCAGACCTGAGGTCGCGTGGAGGGAAGCGTCACATCACACCTGCAAGTGGACTTTCACCTGGGGGTTGGGCGAATGTGAGTGGAGGCGTCGAGCCAGATGAGAAGCATCTTCCAGACACACATTCGAAGGGAACACAGCCACTCGCTCAAATGGTGTTGGGAAAACTGGACAGCACCATGTAAAACAATGAAGCTAAAACACTCCCTTACACCATATACAGAAATCAACTCAAAATGGATCAAAGACTTAAACAGCCGCTACAATGGGATGGATGGAAAGAAAGACAACTGTTTTTCTTTAAAAATGTGGGAAAAGAGATGCCCCGAGGTTATACTTTATAATCATAAATCAATTGCTCAGCCTCAAAAGCACAAACCACTCTATTCCTTCCTTTCTTAGAGAAGAAAACAAGCCAAAACAAAGCAAAAACCAAACACACACTGTGTATATACAGTAATATATATACCAGTTGGTATGCAGAGGCACCAAGAGGAGCCTCTCCCTCCTCAGTTGGGGTCATTTGGGAAAAGCAATCTCTGACATAGACATTGTGCTCATAAATACTCCGGGATGAGGCAGTAAAGCTGTTCCCAGGCCCTGGCACCAGCCCCTCAGTGGGACACTTGTCCAAATCACTGGCAGGCAGCTCGTGCAGATGGCTCAAACAATGAAGAAAATCACATTCCAGGTCTCCTCCGCACTTTGCTGCCTCTGGAACGCCGCCTCCCTCCTCCAGCCTGGGAATGAGCTCTTCACTCCACTACCTGTCCAGGGAGCCCTCCCCGCTGCGGCCCCGGGATAACGGCCTGAGTCCCCCAGACCGCACACGTCGTCAGCGCATCCTCCCAGACACCCTTCCTCCTAGGCTGGCGCACAGCCCGGCAGGTGCCAGGTGGGGAACCGAAAGGGAAAGTCCACCTCAATGGCTCAAGCAGACAAGTGGCCGGAAAAGCGGAGCAGCGGCCGAAAGCATCTTCTGCCTGGAGTCCTCCTTCCTGACGAAACGGCGACGCAGACAGGGCAGATCAATGGGCCCAGCTCCCACAGTCTTGCTTTCTGAGCCGTTTACTCAGAGGCAAATCACACTCATTACGCCCAGAACTTCTGATCTTTCCAACCATGCTTGCTCCTCCCAGCATGTGCCCCAGTTTGGCAGACAGAGATTCCACCCTTCCTGGCTCAGCCCCCAAACCTTGGAGTCCTCCTCACCCCTTTCTTCTCTCACAGCCCTCAGCCGATCTGTCAGGAAATCGAGTGGCTTTGCCTGCAGTGAACACCCAGAATTTAGCTTTTATTTTCCACCACCTACACCGGTGTGATCCCATCCGAACACCATCATCAGGTCACTGCAACAGGCTCTGGAGGGGGCGCCCGGCATTGCTGCCTCCTTCTGGTTGGTTTACTGTCACCACAGAGCTGGGGGCGGTCGTTCTCTGGGACATTTCCATGTGCCCTGGGCTACCTCTTTGAGGACGTTTGTACACAAACAGCCTTGGAAGATAAAGATAGTATCTCCTTCCTAGACAGAGGGCAGACTGTCTCCCGAACAAGTTAACAAAGGTACTGTCTTGCTCCAGGACAAACTTGGGACAGTTCTGCCAACAGCCCCGTATAAGACTGGGGTCCCTAAGTTCAGGGGTTCCTCCGCTGTGATACAGACCTACTGTGTGCACGGCATCCACCTGGGCTGCTCCGAATGGCCCCCAGAGGGCTCGGGGACCGAGCAGGTGGATATGAACAAGAAGCTGGGGCCGTGCTGCCTGCTGTGCTGTGAGTAATAAGACCCTTCATCTCCAACCAGGAGTCTCGTGTCTGCCGACGTCTATGAGACGGTGGCAGATGAACTCATTAGCTTGGAAGTGGACCCTTCACAATTCGTGACACACAGCAAGCAGCCCAAGTGCTCATTTAATATCCAAGCAGGTCATGTCACTCCTCTACTCAAACTCCTGCACTGCGAAGTCCCTACAATGGCTGCAAGGCCCTGCAGGAGCCCACCTCCCACCCCCATCCCCCATCCCCCATCCAGGCTCTGACTTCATCTCATCTCCTCCCCCATCCTTCACTCTCCTCCAGTCACAACAGCCTCCTCACCCTCCCTCAGACACAGCCACGCCAGGCACATGGCCTACTGTGGACCTTTGTACTTACTGTCCCATTAGCTGGATGCTCTTTCCCTGCATCCATGTGGCTCCCTCCCTCCCCCCCCATCACATCTTTGCTCGATGTCAGCATCTCACTGAGACCATCCTGAACCCCCTATTAAAATGCATCCTCCCTCCCATCACAGGCCCTCAATGCTGCCACCCTACCCCCTGGATCCCCAAAGGGCCACCTGCTCCCCACCCCTACCCCGCCCCGCACAGGTCCCTCTCCGAGTGTGGCTTTCTTGGGTCAGTTTACCAAGTCTCACCACCAACCTTGCCCCAGATAGAACTGACCCAATCACAGTCCCACCCTGACGATGCCTGATGATACAGGAGGGCACCCTGTGGGATGGGAAAGGGCACCAGGGACAGAACAGCAGAGAAAAGGAAGCAGCTCTCCACTCAGCAAAAGTGCAGAGTGCTGGCTGGTCCTGGAGGCTGGCAGAGGAAGCGAGGGGTGACCAGCACTGGCGGGTATAAATATCTGCATCCCCAGAGCTGCAGAAATACGTGGGGAAGAAGACCTGGCCCAGGCTGCGCTCCGGCCAGGCATCTGGAAGGAGGCTCGGGCTACAGTGATTCAGGGATTCCAGGTACACATGGACCTGCCCGCCCACCTGTAGCACAGGCTGGGGACATCTGGAAGACTCAGCTTACTTCTCCAACTGGTCCACTTTGGACAGCATCTCATACTCTTTCCAGTTACAGTTTTGAGTTTGGTGATGATGACAGGTCTGCTCTGCTATTTATGTTTCTGATTATTTTTAGTGCTTTGCAATTAAATTTTCTGAAATTAAAACTTTAGGCCCAAGCATCATTGTCTGTCACGTACTGCAGTGTGCTCATAGATGCAGTTTATACACATTTGGGTGGCAAAAGCTTCAGGAAAAAAAAAAAAAGACATTTCAGTTGCTGGCACCCAAACCCCTTGCTTCCATATCTCCCACCCGCTTCCACGTACTTCTTTCTATTCCCACACTTGGCGACGCCCTCCAGATCCTTGTGAGCCACAACAAAGAGCTGGGAGAAGTAGCGAGGCCCTCGTTCAAAGCCACTGGAACTCTGCTGCCTTTTCCCAGCACCTCAGCAGCTCCCATGGGCTGGGTCCACAGACAGCACAGCCTGCGGACTCTGCCCTCAGCCTCAGGGCCCCGGAGCTGCAGCCCCTTCCAGTGTTCTCCCTCACCCAGAATTAGATTCATCAATTCCCAGCAAGGCTGTGGTTTACCTCCTGACTCCCCAGTATGCTCTACTGAGGCAGCTCCCCTTCTACAGCCGCACCTGGACTGTCCATACACTGGGCAGGCCCTGCTCCCTGGGCCTCCGCCAGGCTGTGCTGCCGTGACAGTCCCCTGGATTTTCTCCCTCCTGCCACATTCACCCATCCCTGTGAGGTCGTGACAGGCACCTCCACGTCCCCATCTCTGGTTCTAACTCCAGGCTGCATTCCCAGTGCCAGCTCTGCTTGTATCCAGAGGCACCTTGGAATTTCGGGCTCATCAGTTTCCCTCTAAAGTGCCTCCTGTCTCCTAACCACCCAGCCTGCAGCCATTCAGTCGCCCAGGAGAAGCCCGTGGGAGCAAGGGCACTGGCTGTCACTCAGCCTACACCTTCCCCAGCCCTCCTGACTCGCTTGCCCCATCACAGAGGCTGCAGGAGCTGACAACCAACCTTTCTCACAGCAGGAAGTGGTCACGAGACACCATTCTGTCCAACGAGTTAGAAACAGACACCTGCTGGGGTCTCTGAGAAAGCTTTTGCTTTCCTGAAAATACAGACCAATGCACTGGTTACCCCTCCTCCTGTCAGCTTCCCTGTACCCCACCTCCCACCCAACACTGATGTGGCTATGGCAGCCCTGAGGCCCCGGGGGACAGCAAATATTTGGCCAAGAGCCAAAGGGAGGAAGAGAATGCAAATACCGGGGACACTGGTGGCATGGCCAAGTCGTCCCTCAAGCTCCAGACAGTGTCTCTCCAAATTGCTTATCCTGAGGGAGAAAGAGAGATTCGCACTGTGTTTTCTGTTGCATCTTCACTAACACACGTAGTTCATTCTTATTTCTTCTCTCTGCACTTCACTTCTCACTCTCCAAAGATCTCAGTCAATCACTCTCTCCGTTTTTTCTCTCTCTTCCTCCTTCCCATCTTCTTGTCTCTCGTCATTGTTTCCCAAGCACGTGCTTTTTGAGCACTCACTCTGGCCAGGCTCTGTGCTGTGTACTGGAGAGGCAGCCACATCCTCAGTGCAGGGCGACACACAGGCCACATGACACCTAGGCTCCCTTGTGCACCTTCTGCAATGCTGAGCCTCGTTGTCTCCTGTCACACGTTCCTCTGCAGTGTCTTCAAGGCCCTCCTGCACACCCCCAGCAAAAGCAGCATTTCAGGTTTCCTCCATTGACTTACCGCAATGACCCTCAGCTTTCCCAGAGGCATCTCTGGTCTCACCCTCCTGACTAGGATGGTTCTGCGCCCTAGAGCTGGGGTCCTCTCCCTCACAGCCCCTGATCTCAAGCCACACCCACAGTCCCGGTCACCAGAGCTCTGGGCTCTGCACTTAGACCACCCTCGCCCCAGATACTCAGCCCTCCTGCAGGGACCCTGATGTGAGGGCAGCAGTGGCCAGGGGTTTAGGAAGGGCCAGGATTACACTCTGGCACATCATCCAGAGCCAGACAGTACTGTGGGATTCATCGGAAGGACCCGGCCAGGAGATAATGAGCATTAAGTCAACATACACTCTGTGCTAAACCCTGGGCCAGGTGGCATCCATCCCCATGTATTGTCTCATTTTTTTCTTGTTGTTGAAGTATAATTGATTTACAATGTTGTGTTAGTTTCAGGTGTACAGCAAAGTGATTCAGATATATATATATTTTTTTCTTTTTCAGATTCTTTTCCATTATAGGCTATGAAAACCTAGTGAATTGTTTCCTGTGCTATACAGTAGGTCCTTGTTGTTTATCTATTTTATATATAGTAGTGCGTATCTGTTAATTCCAAACTCCCGACTTATCCCTCCTCCTCCTCTTTCTCCTTTGGTAACCATAAGTTTGTCTTCTATGTCTGTGAGTCTGTTTCTGTTTTGTAAACAAATTCATTTGTATCATTTTTCTTAGATTCCACAAATAAGTGTATGTTTGTCTCTCTCTGTCTGACTTACTTCACTTAGTATGACAATCTCTAGGTCCATCCATGTTGCTGCAAATGGGATTATTTCATTCTTTTTTATGGCTGAGTAATATTCAAAAGTCTATAAATAATAAATATGAGAGAAGGTGTGGAGAAAAAGGAACCCTCCTACACTGTTGGTGGGAATGTAACTTGGTGCAGCCCCTATGGAGAACAGTATGGAGGTTCCTTAGAAAACTAAAGCTAGACTTCCCATATGATTCAGAAATCCCACTCCTGGGCACATATCCGGAAAAGACAAAAACTCTAATTCAAAAAGATACCTGCACTGAAATGTTCACAGCAGCACTATTTACAATAGCCAAGACATGGCAACAACCTAAATGTCCACTGATGGATGGATAAAGAAGATGTGGTGTATTACCCCATTATAAAGTGCACAATTGGGATAGTTTTACAGAGAATGGATTCCAAGGTTCAGAGAAATTCAGCAGTGGGTCTGAAGTCATACAGCAAACAATGGGTAGGTCAGTGGTCTGAGGTAAAGAGGAATGGAGGTGAGAGGGCTTGGGGTCTGCAGGTCAAGGTTGCAGGCAGGCATGTCCTGGAGAAGAGGATAGCCCTTCCCCTGTGTTCTGTCACTGGCTCTGCTGAGACCCCTTCTTAAAACCAAAACACCACAAAATGCCAACAGAGTAGCTGTAACTGACCTGACTCTAACACGACTTTGCCTCCAATCAAGGGATTATAGATTCCTGGCAATGTTGAGACCTAATCAGCTGCCATGTTACAAGCACTGTGGCCCCAGCCCAGAGAAGGTCCCTGGGTTTGTGCAAAAGGGTCTGTGGAAGCAGCCTGCCTGCCAGGGCAGCTCTCGCTCTAACTGGGGGAAGACGGCCCTGGGCAGGTGGGGAGGGGGCCTGGTTCGCTAAGCTCAGACAACTCCTCTCATTGACACCTCTATAACCTCTGGGACCCACAGGCCACACAGCAGCACCGTGGGGTAAAGACAAAGGGGTTTCCAAATCTACACTATAAGAAGCCTTATTTTTTCCAAATTGGTTTATAAACGCCAAAGTGCTTTCATGTCCATCATTTCAGCGGGTCCTCACAACAATCAAGCCAGCATTGTTTTTCCACTTTTCTACATGAACAGCATCAACAACCACAGAGCAAGGCCCCTGGAGGTCTGACGTGCCGAGGACCGCCCAACAGAGTGCGGTGGACAGTGGTTAGCAGTCAACTTCGTCTTCCTGTCTTTCCTTCTGGTTTCCTGTGGGACCCAGGGGCCCAGAAGACTCCACCTCCTTGGACACAACAGCTGGTTCAGGGAAGGGCCGGTGACCCTAGTCAGGCCACTCAGAATCGTCTGTCCGTGTTTGATGGAATATTCAGGATAGCGCAAGATTTACACCTGGGGCAACTGAGCACCACCACCCTCCGCAGAAGAACACCTGCCAGAGAATGAGGCCAGGTTATGGGAAGGCCAGTCCTAGAAATGGGAAGATGAATTTCTGGGAAGCATCACCCAAGATCCAGCCACACAAATCCGGCCATGCCTGAAGCCATCCCAATGCTGGAATTTTCATGGATGTGCATCAATACTTTCGCATCTTAATTAAGACAAAAGAGTCTCTACGCCAACACAGAGTAAGACGGAGGCTGCCCAACTGGTGGCAGAGCACAGAAATCTCCCAAAAGACAGGCATGAAAATCAAAGAAAAGCATTAGACAACCACAGACAGTTACTTTTACTTATTCAACAAACATTTATGGGCCAAGCACCACGCTAATTGATTAGAAAGACAGTGGTGAGCCCAATAGACAGGATGCCTGTCTTCAGAGATCTTAATAGGACAGGAGAAGTGCAGACACCAAGAGAGGTCTGCACCGCTGGGGATGGCAGCAGGGATAATACAAAACCATTTTGATGGACAGTCAGAAAAGACTTTCTGAGAACGTCACATTTAAATTGAAACTGAAGGACAAACAAATGCAAACCTCATGAAGTAAAGTCTGGGCAGGCGCGACAGCACAGGTGAAAACCCATTGCTGAGACAGTAATTTCATCACCAGCGACTCGTGGATATTGGGGCCTTTTTGTTGGAGAGGGGAGAGAGAAGGGAATTCTATGCCTTCTTTTATAATTTGGATGTAAATATATATGAAAATCTTTCCAAAAGAATCGGATAAGTATGCCAAGAAATGTTTACAAGGACCTTTGTTGCAGCAAATGTTTCTAACAACAGAAGCCTATAATAATTAAAGCTTAGAAATAACAGAAAGTGTCAATATGCCTTACAACTGAAAAATATTTAAAAAGACAATGCAAACACACATTTATTGACTTGGAAAGATGTACACAAAATAAGTCGGTCTCCAAGAATATATATAGGAAGATTTCATGTACTGAGTACAAAAAAGGAATTCAATAAATATTTATGGAATGAATGGCAAATAAATACATCTGAACAGATAAACATCAAACAAAATATTTGCAGTCATTATTTCTGGGTGATGGAATTTATTGGTGATTTTAAATTGCTTTCTATATCTGCTTATCTGAACTAATTTTTTTGTACAGTGAACATGAATTACAGGCACAATAAAAAGGAATAAAAAGAAATCTTTCCAAAGCAAGCAATGACTTGGCAAGGTCAGTTTTAAGATCGAGATGTGTAATTAGGAAATGAGACCTTAAGAAAACAGAAAATAATGTGGCTGGATAATAGATAAGAAATAGAATAACAGATGCAGGATAATAGGATAAAGGATAATGGGTAAGAAAATATTCCTCCTCTAAACACTGGAGAGAAATAAACCTTTCTTCAGTGTCATGGCTAGAATTTGTTTAGCAGAAACCCATTCCATATTTCACATTAATTCTGCTATCTGTAACATAGCACATTAGTTAAATAATAAGAAAAACATTTACACGGATGCAAAAACGAAGTCAACAGGCTTACGTTAGTATGATGCCAACAAAATCACATTAAAAAAAAAAAGTCTATGTAAGCCAACATCTAAATATTTGGGCAAATCTGCAAAACAAATGCCATTTGGATCAATTTCTGAGGTGACTGATTGCATCATCCATGTTTCTCCCAGATGTTTTAGCAGAATGGAGAATGCGGCCTTAGACAGCCAAGCCAGTGGCTGGGCAGAATCACAGCCAGCTACACTGTCGCCATCCCTCATAGCACATTCTGGGCAAGTAACACTACCCACTCTCTGATGTCCTTTTTGCCGCCAAATTGTAATCCTCTGATTGTTCATATCATTAGGAAAATTCTGTTAACTTTGAAACTCTGGAGGTCCTGATGGAGGCAAAGCATTGGCTCTGATCCTGGCAGATTTGAAGAAAGCAGACAGCAGGTGTTATGGAGAGCTGGCCAATTAGGGGGGCTCTGAGCCCCAGGGACCCCTATAAACTGTAAGAAAAGCTACCTATCTCTTACATGGCTCCCAGGCTCCACAAACTTCTTGGAGTGCCTCACCCACCAAACTGCACCTCCTCACTCAGCACAGCACAGAAGGAGTTCAAAGGAGACCGAAGTTGTCTGGAGAGGCATCCTGCAGGAGCAGGAAGTGAGCTGAGCCTTGGAATACTAGCCATGGGGAAAGGATCCCAGGACCGAGGTGACAAGGGCATGGTACACCAGCCACTGCAAAGATCTAGGTTGTAGCTCCTGGGATGGCTAGACAATTCATAGCTGCTCCCTTAAAGAGGCACAGGACACTCGTGAGGCAAACTCAAGGACCCGGAAAAGAAGAAGGCCATCACCCCACAGAATCATGCCCCCAACACTATTTACCCCATGCTAGAACCAGCTGTTTACACGTGATCACTCTCCACTGGAACATGAACTCCTAAAGGTAAGGTCGTATCCTACTAGGCTTGGCATCCGTGAGTCTTACGCAATATCTGAGCAAGGGTTTCATTCAGTAACTCCTGGCAGTTAAAGAAGTGAGCAGATGAATGCCTCAAATAAAAATTGCATCTCCCCAACGGCTAGGTTCTAAGTTAGCAGGTGTTATGAAAATTGTGGATGGCCAGGCAGGTACGGCTCTGTATGCAAGTCCTGATGAGCAGAGGGTGAAAGATCTAAGAGGCTGATTGGTCTATTTTGGGCAGCCCGAGGAAATGAGCCAGAAGTTGGATAAACCGAAATTCCCTTAAATTGCCCAGATGGTATATAGAACCAGCCAGCATCTTTCCTCTACTCCTGGACAAGGTCACTGGTTCTTCTGTCGAAAGCCAGAGGATGTGGTTATCTGACTCACAGAGTTACAAGGGTGCACAGTCTTACATATGTGCACACACGTGCAAACACACACACACACACACAGGTGCACAAACCCAAGGACACATCCAGCACTGCAAGGTCTCACAACACGGGGAGTACACAGGATCCTAGGCCAGGATGAGCTTCCTGCTGCCCCTAGGCCTGCTCCCTCGTGGGCCCACCTGCTCAGAGTGGACAGGTCAAATTGTCAGCATCTTCACAACCGTGAACTTTTTTTACAAAATCGCCAGAAGCACAAATAAATGAGGGAGGTGAATTCATACATGATGGGACTCAACTATACTCCTCTACTTGGATTACCATACGCTCAAAAAGAACCTGAGATGAGATGGGATGTGATGCGGAAGGGGGAAGGAGGAAGGGGAAAGGCTGCCTCCTGAGATGGCAGCCCTGGCCAGCAGCCCCATGGGCAGCACTCATGGGCTATGCTCACTATGCCGGCTCCCAGAACACCTGCCTCTCCTCTCCTCTCTGTCCTATTTTCATATCTGTCTAATCACCCCTGGCCGGGCCGACACCCAAACTATTCAGTCCCAACTCAGGCCTGGACACATCCAGGTTTTCCTGAATGCTATCTCTTCAGCAAGCCCAACAGCTCAGGGAAACCATCCTGCAAGATGAACAAGCCTCCCCCCCAACCACTTCATTTTCAGATCCCTAGGGGGTGAAAAGGCATAGAAGTGTCACCATGAACCAAACAGGAATCAAAAGGCAGGGGCAGGCAAGGATGTGTAGTTACAGATCACTGCCAGTGTCGTGCCGAGCCATCCTGGAGCCAACAGGAAAAGTCCGTGACACTGATCTTACACATTTATTTAAAATTTTATCTTTTTTTCATCATGGATTTTTGCATTACTCTTGATTTTCTCAAATGTTGCATTAAAATATTTATTTTTATTTCTGAGGTTTTGTGTGTGTCTCTGTGCCCCCTTAAGTTTTAGCCCTGAGTTGAGTACCTCACTCATTTCCCCCTAGTCCTTACTGATAAAGCTACTATTTATTGAGTGTCAATAGTAGACCAGACACTTAAAAATTATATATAAGCTTCACAATACACCTATCACTACTTAGGAACATTCCCATTTGACAAATGGGGAAACAGAGGCACAAAAAATTACCAGCATATAAAGTGTCACACACCTGGTAAGAGGTAGTGGGGACACAAATGCAGGAGGCAGTCGACTGGACTGTGCTTGATCAGAAAACACCAACCTACTGTGAAGCCAGAGAGATTTAGAGGAGATCCCATGGTGCCTGCAGAGGTTCAAGATTCTTGGAGACCAACGTTTTCCATGAACATTTGCATAAGGACTAAGGAAAGGCTACTTAGCGAGACGATTCACATACTGAAGAAAGTCTGGTATTTTTTTTTTTTTGAGCTAAGCTTTGAATTTTTCATAAGATTATTTTAGATTTGTGGGAGGAAGATGATTATAAATTCTGTGGCCAAAAGCATTTTTCCTGCAACTGAAATTTTTCAGAAAGAATAAAACAAAATATCTCACAGGAAAAATGTCTAATCTGATTTCAAGCCATTGGTCAGCCTTCTTTATCTGCTCACAAATACCACATTCTCATTAACGTCCAGGGAGTCTTGGAAACCCCACTGAGAAACCATGAAACCTCCACGTAGATTTTAACTGAGAGCTGCTTTTCTGAGAATGTATATGTTCTATTGAATATCAGTATATCAACTCTGGCTCCTGAGCCCTAAATTTGCTAATATGAGCAGTAGCGTGAATGAACTTAGATATCGTTAATTCTAGATTAGATCCAACAGACGGTATCGCTCAGACTTAGCTGTCAACAGCAGAGGCTGTGAGTTACCACCATTCTGGCATGTGGGGGTTGGCACCCCTGCATCTCTGTTTATCATTTCATTTCTTCTGTCATTATTGTTTGTCAGACACCTTGCCAGTTGGTGATGACATTGGCCAAAGTCCAAAAGTGGAGGGGCAGGGGGACACACATCTTAGGTCAAGATCTACTTCTTCTCCTCCTTCAAACTACGTTAACTTCTCTCTCATCAGATTTCCTCTAGCACTTCTCAGCACCACACCCCTGAACACATCATTAAATAGTCCCATCTTGTTAGGAACTGAGAAGCCTTTGTCTCCTCAGGTAGAATGTAGCCGTTCAGCAGCAGGAATTTTGTTTTACTTCCTCGCACAGCACTCGGCGCAGGCATGAGCAGGTAATAGGCTACCAGTTGAAAGGCTTACTGGGGCCATAAGGAGGCACAAAGGAAGGCAGGGAGGCTCTGTGTGCAAGTCCTGTTGGCCAGAGGGTGAGAGAAGGCCGAGGAGCCTGGCAGACTATTTGGGCAGCCAGAGGCTGGATTAACACCAAAACCAGATTAACACCAAAACTGGATTAACACCAGGCAGCAAGGCCAAGGTCATCATAGGGAGAGAACCGACAGGAGATACTATGATCAGGGGAACCCACGATCACAACATAAGCTGGGAGGATCCGAAGTGAGGAGGGGGACAAAAAACAGCTCATGCACATGCCTTAGGACTAAGACCATGCCTGACACGGGGATGCGGGAGGTCGCCCTAAAAGTGGAGGAGTCATGGGACACAGTCCTTCTCACAGCTGCCCTGCCAAGAACTACCACCATCCCCAGGGCAGTGTCTGTAGGGCTTAGCTCCTCTACCCTTGGGTTCTGGGTCCCAGTCATGGTGATATCCAGGGCTAGCCCCTGGTTACCATTCTCTCTTCCTTAGCCTTCTCCAAGGGCCATAGGAGTTGGAGGCAACCAGATGTAATGATACTTATTTGTGAATCAAACTGGTTCCAATGGACCAATAGAAGGGGTATATAGAAGGGAGAAGAGTTTTAGGTTTCAACACTTCACTCAGCACTCAATAAAAACCACCGAGCTTCCACAAATCACTCCAGTGGGTCTTTTATGAATTGGCCAAAGGTCATAACCAAATTATTACAAGAAGCCCTTCATACTCAGTTTTACTTGTATTAGTTGAAGGGGCTAGAAACTAGATCTTCTTGACTAGAGATTTATTTCTTTTTCCAATTTAGACATCTTCCTCCATCCTGACTCCCAGATGAAAAGCTTCATTATGCTAATGAATTGCTGGAGGGCTATGAAGGCAAGAAACTTGGACCCTGAGAGGGCCTCAGCCTCAGAGAAAGTCTGTCAAGAAAGATCTCCCAAATAGTTGTAAAGCTTCACCCTCCCTGCTGCCCCTGTGAGTGGCTCTTGGTGCTGACTGCTAGATGGGATTTCCCTGTTGGGATCCAGATGGCCAGGGGTGGATTTACACAGGCTTTTCCCACATCCTACCTCGTCAGTGTCTATCCTCCCCTGGAGGGCTCTCCAGATGGTACCCGTCATAAATGGAAATCAAGGCCAGATTAGTCATCTGCTTACACTACGGAAGCCACCTTCCAACTGATTGACTACCTCTCTCTTTGTCTTTAATTATGTGAATAAACAAAAGGACTGCATATTAATGAAGGTACTTGTTTAATTAATAAGTATAAGAGAAACTGCAGCTTCATCCTTGCAGTGAGGAAGACTGCCTGACTCTGGATACCTCAAAGAGGCGCTGAGCATTGGTAGGTGTGTAACATGGGTGTGCACATTTTATTAGATTGAAGTCATCATTTTCTCACCCTACATCCCTAACACAAAGAAGAAGGAGCCCTCTCTGGTTGAAAATAATATTAGAGCTTCTACAGCATTTTTATATTCAATGACCAGCATACAACAAAAAATTACAGGGCATAGGAAGAGGCCAGAAAATTTGACCAATAATCAAGGGAAGAAATAGCATAGAAATAGACTCACATATTTTCCCAATATTTGAGTTAGCAGACAAGGACTTGAAAGTAATTGTGATTAACATGTTGAAAAGAGAAGAAAAGAGGAACAAAATGAAAAAATGGAAGACTGCAGCAGAAGTTGGAATGTGTAAGAAAGAATTTTAAAAGATATTTTAAGGGGGGAGGGTGTAGCTCAGTGGTAGAGTGCATGCCTGTCTTATCAGCGTGGAAGACAGAGAGGGATGCAGACTCATAGAGTGGGTTTTCCTGTCTCCCAGGCACAAGGAGAGGGGACAGAATGGGAAAGTGAAGAAGGGAAAGGTAACGTAGGTCAGGGAAGAGCAAGGTGAGAAACCTTGGCTGCTCTAGCCGAGCAAGCGCCCTCCCTTCCCAGGCCCCAGCAATCACGTGGAAACAGCTCAGCTCTTAGAGACACTCGGCATTGCCATTATCCAGTGATGACCACTGAGATGGGACAGTCTACAGACCCCACGGAACATGGCTCCTCTGGGCCCTGACACTCTGTTTAAGTCTCTTTTCTGCCTCCCTCCATTTGGTCAACCCCTGTTTCACAAATCAAGACACAGATAAAATGAGACAATAATTCCAATACTCAGTAACATTATTCACAATTGTATTAATTATTTTTTGTATATATATATTTTTATTGAAGTATAGTCAGTTTACAATGTTGCGTCAATTTCTGATGCACAGCATACATGAACATACATACATTCGTTTTCATATTCTTTTTCATTGTAAGTGACTACAAGATATTGAACATAGTTCCCTGTGCTATACAGTATGAACTTGTTTCATACTTTAAAAAAAAGACAAGTGAATTTATTTACAACAAAGAAACAGACTCACAGACATAGAAAACAAACTTGTGGTTACCAGAGGAGGAAAAGGGTGAGAAGGGATAAATTGGGAGTTCAGGATTTGCAGGTACTAACTACTATATATAAAATAGATAAACAACAAGTTCATACTGTATTAATTATTGATTATTATAATTTACTGTGCATTATCTCATTTATAGCTAGTGTTTAATGAGTGCATACTATGTGTCAGTCTTAACATTTCACATGTATATTAACGCATTTATCACAGCAGCCTTCTAAGATGAGTACTAACTAAATACCTTCCTCAAGGTCACCCAGCTAATGAGGTCAACTCTTACACACTACCCGAGGGATGGGCAATGTCTGGTGAGTGCCACTGTATGTCAGGCACCTTTTATACTTGGGAGGATTGAATCCAAACAGCAACCTCTGGGGCCCAGGTCCTCATCTCATCGGCAATGCAGTTATGCTGTTAACCATCGCTACTCCGCAGCATTGCTGCAAAGCTTAAAGGAGATGATTATGTAAAGTGCCCATCAGAGTGATCAGCACCTTGTCAACACTCGTTAGACGTGCTGTCTCTTACCTTTCATTTGTATGACAACAGAGATCTCAGAAAAAAGGGAAGATCCAGATTTTAAAAGTTTCACACAGATAATTCACACAGAAAATGAAAGTTATGATCGCCTACTTCTCTTGTTGTGCTTTTTCATGTATTTAATGGAAGTGAAATAAAGGACAAATGTGTCTGTCTCTGATTTGGTTTTGGGCTGTCAGCCACTGCATCGGAGCTTACTGGGCTAGATCAGAAACACTACGTTCGCAGGCCACATCCCCGTTAGGCACATCTGAGATCCATTTCAGGTTCCCAGCGCAGCTGACCTTCTCTGACCAAGCAGATAACCACAGGGACCCCGATCAAGGTTCAGATTCCTCCTTAAAGAGCCGCACAGGTGGAGGAACGGCCCTGCGGCCCAAAGCAGGCAGGTATGGGATGCAGGATTTATTCCCCTTTCCCAGATCCCCCAAGAGTGAGGATCAGAAGGCTTCAGGCACCTCGGGCCATCACCACAGAGACTGCCCCAAGTGGCTGCTGCCTGGAGACAGCTCCCCTCCAAAGGGCGGGCACAGCCATGTGTGTGCCCCCGGCAGGCCAGGCCCTGGGGACAGGCAAACATAATGGGGCCACTGGAGGCTTTGGAACAATGAAAATCACAAGGTCCAGGTAGAAGAGGAGAAGCTGAGTCTGGAGCTCCTTCTCTTCCCATCAGAGGTAATCTCATTTTAAACTTGGCCTCAAGGTTTCCAGAAACCTATTTAGATATTGTGTGGCTTCTGTGTGTGACTAGAATGTAAGTTAGAACTTTGCTGAGGAAATGGGGCTGTCAGCTCTGAGACCAGTCTGGGCCGGGGCAGGGTAAGGCAGGGCAGGTGACGGGAAGGGCCCCTGCAGTTCCTGAAGCTGAAGGGAGACGGTCAATGTCCTGGCCTGGCTGCTATTCAGGGAAGGGCACCACTCTTTACTGACCTCCCATCTGGCACGAAGCACCAAACACTGAACTGCACGCCTTAAAGAACCTTCAGAGCCCTGTGTTATGGTACTACTATCCTCAGTTTCAGTAAAGGACACTGAGGTCAGGAGATGTGAGGTCCCTGCTCCAGGCCTCCTAGTCAGTAGGTGCAAGGATGCAAAGCCAGGTCTGGGTGATTCCTAAGCTCAGGGAGCATCGTTTCCTGGCAGCATGCTCTGTTTCCATTATTGAGGTATCGCCCTGGACCAGACACAGCACCAGACACTCTACAGACATGGTTACATCTTAATTCTCACAACCCCCCTGGGAGCCAGAAAGAAAACTTTTTAGCCAGATGTCCATGATTTTTTTTTTTTTTTTTAATATAAGACCACACAAACCTCCGACTGGCAAGAAGAAAGAAGGTGGCACTACTGTCAAAACACGTGCCTGGTCATTCCAGGGCTCTATGAAAACTCTCATCTCCTGGTCTCCCCCTCATGGAGAGATATACCACATTCATGGAAAGGATGTTTCAATCATTAGAGAAATGGCAGCATTTCCAAATCTGGCCTATAAATTTAATGTAACTCCATTCAGAAACAAAAGCGGGACTTGAGAAATTGACTCTAAATGTGTATTGAAGAGAAACAGACAAAGCACAGCCCCACCACCTCTGCAGAAGAACAAAGTAAAGGACTAACCTTACCAGATACAAAAACTACACAGACTAAATATAGAGGTGTGGTAATTAAGACAGAAGGGTGTTGGTATAGGACTAGAAAAAATGACTAATGAACCAGAATAGAGAGCCCAAGAAGACATCTTCACGTAAGTGGAACTTTAATATTTGAAAGAGACAGCATGATCATCACAGGGGAAAAGAGAGGGTAATTCAATCCATGGAGCTGGGAGGTGTGGTTCTCCATGTGTAAAAACTGAAATTGGATCTCTAACTCATCATTCACAAAAATCAACTGATGCTGTGTGTTTATTTATCTGTCATCTATCTTTCTGTCTTTGGAATAAGAAACGAATTCCTAAGCAAGATTAAGAAAGTTCTAGCACTGAAACAAAAAATTGATACATTAAGTTTCATCAAAATTAAAACCTTTTGTTCATCAAAAGATGACTCAAAGAAAGAAAAAGGACAAGCCACAACCCAGAGAAGATATCTGTGGAATAGACGACCAATAAAGAATTAGTATCAAAACTATGAAAAACACCTATAAAAAATAAGAAAAACACAAACAATCCAATAGGAAAATTAGCAACATACATTACCAGGTACTTCCACAGAATCAAAAACACTTACAGACAATAACATATGAAGAAATGCTAAGCCTTAGTAGCAATCAGGAAATTGGAAATCAAGATCACAAGACTTCATTGTACATTCATTCAACTGGAAAAATAAGAAGGCTGAAAATACTCAGTGTTTGAGAGAATGCAGTTTAATGTGGATACTTTACCCATCACCAGTAGGAATATAAAATGATACAAGTATTTTGAAAAGTAATTTGGCATCATCTTGTAAATCTGGACAGTCACCCATTCAAAGCCCCATCAACAGCAGAATGAATAAATGAAGTGTGTATATTTCACACACTGGAATATTAAACAGATACAGTAACATCTTAAAGTTGGCAGGCAAAAAAGTCCCAGAAGATAATATCCAGTAAGGTACTTTTTAAAAATAAAGTTCAATACAAGTAAAACTAAACAATTTGGGTTTTAGGTATCATGTGTGATTTTTGAAAAACTTAAAAAAGAAACAAGGGAATAATAATCTCAACATTCAGAATCACGGTCATGTCTCTGGGGTATGGGGGGATAGAACTGGGATGAGGGACGAGCACATGGGGAGATGCAAATTATTGATAATATACAATTCTTGGTTTGAGTTGTGAGTTCACAGTGTGTCTTATATTTTTAATAAATAAAAGAGGCCCAATGAGAAGAGTGTGTCATGAAAAGAACTATGATTAATCCAATTCTGTATATCTAAGGTCCAATTTGAAAAATCTGGGATACAGGTGAAATGGATTATTGGCAGTTGCCAAACACTGCCATTATAAAGTACCTGTCCATCGTCCACATTGCTGCAGGTGGGAAATCTGTAGCCAGAGGTTTTCCATCCCCCCCTTTATACCTGAACACAGAGAGCAGGAACGACTACTTATCCTTGTCATGCCCATGACAGACATCAATAATGGATCTGCTGAGACTTCACGCTCCTTCTCTACACAGCTCTCCCCACAGCCATTTGGGATGGAGCATGAGGAAAAGTGGCTGAGTTCTGTACAAAGAAGCCCAATCAGGATGTCAGAACTACAGACAAATCAGAGAAGAGTTCAAAGGATCACAAGTAAGAGAAAGGAGAAAAGTTAGCTGGTGGAGCAGGATTCAAAGTCCCCAAAACTGCCATGTGGCTCCCTGGTTGACAAAGCCCTGGGCACAAGACGCTGGCTGCTTGGTTCCCAAGAGGAAGGGAAAATCAGGAAAGACAACAGTGTATTTAACTTGACATGTAGGAAATATGCTATTCTGTGAGGTGTGGAGGCTGGAAATGAAAACCAATTTCCCAAAGAAATATCTCTGTTCATGGGTGACTGGGTCATTTGGGGTCCTGGAGGGAAAATTGGATGCTCAGAGCTCAGTAAAGAAATGTGATTCCTCTAACACATCCCTGGATGTTCACCGCCAAGCAGGACCTCAGCAGGGACAGACGGATGCTAAGGAAGACCCAGGGATATGGCTGATGTCACCAGCCTTCAACTCTCCAAATGCCCCCAAAGCATCTCAAAGTCAGAACCACAGCTCAGAACAGGCACCCCACAAACTTCAGAGAGATAAAGGTCAGACACCAATGATGCATGGTTTTCTTTTGATTAAAAGCCAAAAGCTTTTGAGCCTGAGATCTGAACCATTTAGGAAGGATATCAGGATTCTAAGGAAGGAAAGAAGGGGAAGAAATTATAAGGACCATCTCTCTCTTGTAAACTCCTTAGTGGCAAGGGAAACATCTCATAATTCCTACAGCACTTCCACTTCCTAGCAGTGTATGGGGCAGACTATATTCTCACTAAATGCTGTTGATCGCCTAATTGATGTCTCCAATCTAAGAGTTTCAGGTAAGCAATAGGAAATCGGTACAGGAAGGATGCACCTGGTGTTAATATCATATACGCACTGAATAGGAGCAGAGGCTGGAGGAGGTAGTAGTTGGTGGCAGGAAAGGCAAAGGGAACCAGTCTTCTCAAGGGCACTGCGCATTCGGAAAGGTTTGCTTACAGTTCAGGATCTCAACTAGGGCAGAATAATAAAAGCATTCAGACCTCACAAAAAATCATCTCTGTGTAGGAATAATAAAGACAGAATGCCTGATGTGGTGACTCAGAGCAATAGAGTAGGCATGAGGTCAGAAATTAAGATATCGGAAGTGAGACATCACGTCTCCGTTTCCTCATCTGCCAAATGATACAACACCTACCAAGATGGTGTAAGGATTAAGTAATATGGATGTGAAAGTATGACGGAGAGTATAGAACATTACAGAAACACAAGGAAAGGTCACTGGCAGTTTCTAAGCCAACTCAAAGATGAGACTGGGTAAAGGCAAGTTGAAATTTCTTGGAGGCAAACGCACTTCGGGCCAGGAAGACACAGTGCTCAAAACCAAGACTTCAGGCACAGCACAAAAGTGCCGGGTCTGCCTAAAAATCTGTGAGTGATCATTGCTGTCCACCCCTGACCCTGGCGGGGAGGAAGGGCAGACAGGCCAGCATCCCTGGACTGAGCCAGGCTAAGTCAGCACTCCAGTGGACCCTCCCTAAATCCTGGTGACGACCTCACTGCAAATGTCCTGTAGGTTAGACAACAGCAAGCAATGGGGTTGCCCAGGAAGGCCCCCAGCAAGCAGCTTGTGGGGACCAGCCCCACCTCTACAGATTCACAGACTGGTCACAAGTCTCTCTGGGCAGCAGCCTGCCACTTACCACTCAGTCATCACACACTTTTGTCAGTCTCTCCCAACCCGACTAGGTAAGTATTTTTATCCCCATTTGACAAATGAGTAAGCTAAGACTTAAAATCAAGACTTAAATTGGCCCAACATCATATAACTGGTTTGTTGCAAAATCAGGATCTAAATCAAGATATATTTGCCCACAAAGCCCACACTTGGGTCCACTGTTTGGGTTGTGTTAATAAATTGATCAGTGTTAATAAATTAACACTCAGGAAAGTGCTGGTACAGTATATGAGTTTTTGGAGGGGAAGTAGGAGAAGTAGGGACATACTCTTTGGATGGGGTTTTGGAAGATTAAGGTGAGGTCTTGGTGCCCACTTGCTCATTATCCATAGACCCAGGATTAGCTGGACGCTGGCATAACTCACCCCCCATCTCCCTTGCAGGTCAGGGAAGGAAGCAGTGGTAATGGGGAAGCAAAAGGCCCCCTGGGGTCTCCCAGCACAGGGGTCTGTGACGTAGGTGAGTTGGGACATAAGGCAGAGGCCACATGGCTCTACAGCCACTTGGATCTGTATCTTGGAATCAGTGTGTTCCAGAACCTCTGCAGGTAGGAACAGAAAGAGAAGGAGAGACCACCAGGCCCAGAAAAACGGTGTGGCCTAAATTACCCACAAGAAGTATTCTTGGAAAAGAAGGAAAGGCCAGGCTAGATCTCTCTAGAGAAAGAAGGCCTGCACCCCAGCTTTACACCAGTTGTTGCTGCCACTCCTCCCCAACCACACCTATGCCAGGAACTGTGGCCCAATTAAGATTTCAGGTGCTGGCCAACCTGCCCTCCTCCCTTGTAGAGGAATTGAAGATGGGCTGGGGAAGAGAGGCAGGACTACAAGTAGAGAACATGAAACTATTAACTCCCTGTTCATCCCAATAGGGTGCAAGAGAGGGGAACTCAAAGGGTGTATGAGCACCCTGAGACAGAGTAGCAAGCAACAGGGGAAGTGGGAGAGGAGAAATGACTTTTCTACACCACATGCAGTCTTGAGCCCTAATAGATGCTAGTGTGCCTCAGAGCGTCCTCTCCCAAGTGAAGCTCATGTTGTTAGGGGCTACCATGGGGAGAGAACCTTGGAGAGTAAAGAAGAAAGCAGAGCTGAGAGATGGAGGAAGCCATGTCCTAATATCGCCTGAGCACCTGGATTCAGCCATGCCTGAACTCCACGCCTAGACTTTTCACATATGGACCTATATAAATCCCTTGTTTGTTTGCACTAGTTTGAGTTAGGTTTTCTATTATTTGCTCCTGAAACAATCTTGGCTCATATAAACATCACCACAGAGACCTAACAGAGCATGGCACATAGTGGACATTCCATAAATAAATTCAATCCAACAACTCTGTGGCAGTCTATTTAAACCCTGGCCTTCAAAAGTACAACTTAACATCTCCCTATGCCTTCTAGGGAAAAAGAAAATCCCCCTGTTCTATTCTGACTTCTGATCTCATTGCAACATCACTTTGGTTCCTCGGCAACAGCTATGGGGAGCAGCTTATTGTCTTCTAACTTTTGGAAGAGGACTTCTAATTAAGGCAATATTAAACAGTAATAACTGTCTTATAATTTTATGGCAATGCCTATGATCACATAAATAAGCATTTTATATCCAATTAGCATTTTATATTTATTCAATCCTAAAACAATCTAGCTTTTTTATTAATAAAATAAAATAGCATTTAATAGATATGGTTGTTTAGCTTCTGAAATTAGCCACATATAAAATAGTAGTACATCCAATTATGCGATATATTGCCCCAAAAGAACAATACGTGCTTGCCTGCATTTCCATCAACATGACACCCATATTTAACTAAACAAGCTAAAATCAACATTTTCCAAACTTCCATCGCTTTCATAATTCTCTCACGATTTCTGCTATTGCAATGCACCACCTGTAGTAGTATTTACTTAAAGTATTTCTTTACATAGACCTATATTGTTCATTGAAATAATTTTATTTTAAAAAGGTAACTTTATATCATGAGTTTGATAAGCTAGCTAGGCTTTAAGACAATATTAAAATAAAGACATAGCTATTAACATAAAAATGGTTTATCTCTATACCCATTTTTAAAGCCATTCTGGGTGCCAACAATGGTAGTTATGGTACCTTTGGGAGAAATGTGAGTTAAACCACTCCACTGAGAAATCCAAGGGCATCCTGTCTGGCACCTCCCTGAGCCTACCCGTGTCACACAGTAGCTACCTGTCTGGCTCTCACACACGCAGGTGGGCTTCCACCTTGGGCCCTGTGGTGAGCCCTCTCCTTTTTATTAAGCATTTAGTTACTTAATGATTGACAGACCAGGAACTTGGCAGTAAAAAGTTAGGATCACCTTTTACATGATGCGTGACTGCTTTGATTCTGCAGGACAATTGCATTTTAAGCAAAGGGTGCATTTCTGAAGGTGTCAGACAATTTAAAACAGCCACATTTCCAGACCTACGGAAAAGTACAAAGTAAGGGAGATGAAACCTGCAAGCACATAAATCTGCAAATACTCTTGCATATTTTATTTTATTTTATTTTAAAATTTTTTATTGAAGTGTAGTTGATTTATAATGTTAGTTTCAGGTGTACAGCAAAGTGACTCAGTTATATATATACATACATATATGTGTTTTTTCTTTTCAGATTCTTTTCCATTATACATTAGAATAAGAAATTGAATATAGTTCCCTGTGCTACATAGTAGGTCCTTGTTGTTTATCTATTTTATATATGGTAACGTGTATCTCTTAATCGCCAACCCCTAATTTATCCTACATATTTTATTTTAAAGCTGCTTTTTATTTTTTCAGCACTGGTCCACATATTCCACAGAGTCCTCGCCCCTATGTTACTGGACAGCATATCATGGCAGTGGCCTGGCCTCCTCCTGGTATTTCATCAGGTCCAAACTTATTGACATTCAGATGCAATTTTCAGGACAAGTAATGATTCTTAATGAACACATGAATGATATTTATACCCTTACAGGGTATTAAAAAAAGGATTCCGATGATAATAATTAAAGTCACAGCCCAGTGGTTACCAAAACGCCTAGCAGCCTGCCAATGCATGCAAGCAACAAAAGGATGCCCAGGATGTGGACCAAAAATGGGGTCTTTCTGCTTACCAGTTCAAGGGTGAGCGCAGTTTACAGTTCAGCCAGCTGGCTTTGCAATCGTGCAATTTGTAAGGAAAAAAATAAGGGAGAGCCAAATGCGTTCCAAATTTTTGCATAAAGCGATACTTCTAAAACTTTCATATCACTCTTGTCAAATCTGCTAACTCACTGCACGTGGATTACACCTTTGCTGGCAGGGACTTTAGAAGGGAGGACATTGGAGAGTACCGTGGACTGCAAGGTGGGTGGGAGAAGTCTTGCGGTGGTAGGTTAGCCCAATGTAGGGCGGGAGAAGGAGCTTGTCACTTGTCAGCACCCCAGATGCAGTAGGCTCAGTGCAGAACTGTTGAACACATGATCCCAATTGATTCTCACCACCCGTCTCTTTTAAAGCTAAGAAATCGGAGGGCTCAGGGAGGTTCTGGGATGTGTCTACTGGTGCAGGTTCTGAGAACTCTCCAGAAAGCAGCCTTTACTTCTGGCGTGGAGAAATGAAGGCAGGCAGAGCGCAAAGGGAGATGGAGGAGTGGAGAGTGGGAGAGCTCAGTGACAGGCCATGCGGCGGTAAGGGGCACAGCCTCATGCAGAGGGCGCTGGCGTTCTGCAAGTGGGGAGCAGAAACCCACGCAGGAGTGAAAACTCTCCCAAAGGCGGGGGGAGATGAAAACCACAGCCCCGGAGCACGGGAGAAAAGTGAGCAGGAGAGGATGCGGAGGAGGGGCATCCTGACCCTGCAGCGTGGGGCCCTAGGGGGCTGCAAAGGTGCCTGTGAGGCCCACACCACACCTGCAGCCAAGACAGGCAGAGGACGAGGGTGCTGGTAGGCGCTGCCACATCAGAGCTGGAACCCCAGAGAGTCCCTGGACCCAACATTTTTCACCGGTGTGACCTGGGCTGGCTATCATTTCTGTCCTCAATGGCGTCTGTGAGGATGGACTAAGTAAAAGCAGTCCAAGTGCTCCCTACGTTGAAAAGCAAATGATGGGGCCTGTCCCAGGGCAGCGGGCTTTCCCTGCACCTGCTGAGGACAGAGTGTGGCTGGACTCCTTTCCATATTAAACACACGAGATGACACGTGTCTATCATATTCTGTCCTTGAACTTACCAAGGGTGACTAAGTAATTGCCATGCAAATCCATCTGTGTTGCAAGCCCCAGACCCCTGATTTTTATTCATATAAAAATTTCCATGGAGTATAGGTCAGTGGTAGAGCATACGCTTAGCATGTGCGAGGTTCTGTGTTCAATCCCCAATACCTCCATAAAAAAATAATCTCCAAATCCAGAAGACTTGTTTGCACAGGGATAACACTTAGCTCCCCAGTAGCTAAGCCCTGCCATGCTCTCTGGTGACTTCTTGAACTTTCTCTGCTTGAGCATCCTCCTCATGCCTTGCCCCCCCTACAGTATCACCTTGCCTCATCCAGGAAGCCTGCCTAATCCCACAGAGAGTCCAGGTTAGCAGCCCCTCCTCGTGCTCCCAGAGCCTCCAGATGTCTGTTCACATCTTGGTCTCCCCATGAAGACTATGAAACCCTGGGGGTAAGGGTTATCTCTTCTTCATCCTTGCATCTCACAATCTAGCAGAGCAACCAGCACATCACAGATGCTTAATAGACATCTGAGGAGTAGAAACTGACTATGTCCTGATGCTGCACAAATATTATGGGATATAGACCAAGGAGTCACTGTATTTGAGGGTTCTTTTCATTATGTTGGGACTTTGCTCTCAACACCATACTTTAAAATTCCACCCAGTTGAAGGTTGCCCATCTTTGTGAAGACTAGCATGATTTCTTTTTTCTTTTTTTCTCTTGTTTCTTTGTTGTTTTAATGCATGAAAATCAAAGGGAGGGTCTAACTGGGCCCAATGAGGTGAAGGGAATGTTTGTCATGCCAACTGGTGGCTCTAAGTCAGCGCTTCCCTGAGAGGAAAACATGGCGCAGGGCGGCGAAGGCAGGAGCTACAACAGCTCCATCTTGCTCAGCAAGTGCCCCTGGGTCCCCAAAGCAGCATTCCCATTAAGGTGTCTTTAGAAAGTGCCAGCTGTATGATGCTAAGACAACTAGAAAAGCCGGGAGAGAGCGGGCCCGCCTCCCAGTGCTAAGTTGGAATCTAGACCATTCTCACTCCTCTGAGAATTCAGACAGAACCTCCTCTTTCCCTGTCAGAGCCACTGCCTGCTTCCTCCCTCATCACTGACTGGAGTTGTCAGGACCAACTGAAGCTGCCACACAGGTAGGACAGGTTTCCAAACACAAAATCAAAAGCCACCTGCTCAAGGTATTCCAGCTCCTACAGCTCAGAAGCTGAACTCAGAGGGGTTTGGTGCTTCTAAGTTTTTTTTTTTTTTTTTTTTTTTACTGCCCTCAAGGTGTGCAATTTGTTTTTTTGTGTGTCTGGTGCCTCAACAGGCCTCACCAGAAGGACCCAGAGCCCTGAAGGCAGGAGACCTGGACACCTTCCCCTGCACGTGGTGGACAAATCCCACTACCAGCAGTGGTGTCACTGTGCTGCTGGCTGGCTTGCAGAAAAGGAGTCCTAAGGAAGCGCTCTTCCTTTTCTATCATATTTCCATTATCTATAAAGTAGAAGCTCCAAACCAAAGACATCATGGCAAGCAGCCCTTGGAAGGAGACCCTGGCTGATGAGAAAGGTGGGGCCCCTTGGGGGTTGAGCTAAAATATGAGTGTGATGAGCTTCACTGGCTGTTTTCAGTGGTTCCACTTGCCATCCGCGGTTTGCTGTCATTGGGTCATGCCATCATTAACATTTTCAATATAAGTTTTTGTCCATTTCTCATATTCTTTCCCTAGGGTAAATTTCCAGGACTCTAATTACTGCGTGAGGGGTATTAACACTTCAAGAATCAGTTAATACGTGTTGCCAAAGCACCATGCCACCAGTGGTCTGCAGGGTCCCAGCATGGCCATTGCTTAAGATCTTTTCAAATGGTGTAAGCAGAAAGGAAAAGGTAGTTATACTTCCAGTTTTCTTTAACTGGATTATTAAAAATAGTTGACTCTCCAAAAGATAGAAGAACTAACATCAATAAGGATGCTTCCCTTTTCTAGGACGGCTACGCCAAGGGGGATCTTTTAAACAGCATGAAGCTAGATAACAGGTGTGTATGATCCATCCTTAAGCCAAGCAGAGAACCCGAGAACAGTCACTGAGGATGAGCAAGTGTATCTTCTTTGTAGATACCCAGCCCTTACAGCAACCCTGTGTCTCAGGCATCTCTGCATCTTTCAAATATGGTCCAGGAACACCAGCCCATAACCAGCCCCCAGGTGTGCGATGGATGCTGCCGATAAACCCAGCTCTCTGGCGCTCTGTGTTCTGGTGCCAGAGCTGCATTAATCCACCCCGAGACTTACCTCTCCTAACAGCCAGGAGAGAACACAGCAACAACGACCTGTCGCTAAGGGCAGAGCTGAGCTTGATCAAGAAACACGGGAAGGCACAATTCCATAAAGAAAAGCAGGACAGGGGAGACCCGCCCAGAGCAACAGAGAACATTTAAGTTAGGGTCTCAACAGTCTGGGCTGAAGGTGAGGGGAAAACAGAATCTCTGCTACTAGACTTAACAGAAAGCTACCTGTGCTCCACAGACGGGGGCAGCAGGGGTGGACAGAGCAAATCCCCTCCTCAGAGAATGCTGGACCCTGTGTCAAGTGAAGGGATGTAGGGGCTGGGGGCTGCCTGCTGGAAACTGAAGGTTAGACGCCCAGCTTTGCCACTTACAAAGGGCAAGATCTGAGCCCCTCGAGGCCCTCCGATCATACTCCCTCAAAGGGCTGGGGTGAAAAGTAATGAGATAACACAGCGCAATACCCAGTAGCACACAAGCATGCAATAAAGACAGGCAATAAAGGGTAGCTATTATTTTCAATAATTACAGTCACGATTCACAACAAAAACCTTTATGCACATGAGATAACTTACTTTAAAATTTTCAACATACTCTAGAACTTGCTTTATAAAAGTTCAGTTCTATTTCTAAAAACTCAGCCAAAACATGCAAATATGATTGTGTTTCCTCATTAATATCATAGAGGAACACATATCTAATCTACCTTCCTGGGTTAGGACGACATGAGACGAGAGATGTTGAGGAGTTGGAAGCCCGGAAGTGCTAAATTAGAGGTGATTCATTTATGTCTATTACACTTGGACAACAAGGCTTAAGGTTGTACTGTTCAATGTAGTAGCCACTAGCCATGTGTGGCTATTTTAATTTAAATTAATTAAAATTAGACAAGTTCAAAAATACAATTCCTTGGTTGCACTAGTCACATTTCAAGCGTGCACGTTACTGGAAGCTGCCATACTGCATAGTGCAATATAGAACATTCCCTTAACTTCAGGAAGTCCTACTGGACCACACTGCAGCCTGGATAACACAACCTGGAACTCAGGGCACCAGGCCCTAAGCACGGACCCCCGTAGGAATCTCAGAGCAACCAAGATTCCTTTACCTTTCCTCCCTCAATTTTATCTCTAAGTCACTATATTTAAATAAGCTATTTTTCGTGGCAGCTATAGACCTTTTTGAGAAGCTGATAAAAGCAATGGATTCTCTCCCCAGGAAAAACAATGCACGTGGGAACACAAACACACAATGACACACACACAAATTTTGCAAACAGTGTCAGAGTTTCAGGAAGTACACACCCTTGGACCCCCGATTAGGAACCTTGGTCTAGAGAACAATCCAGAAGGCTTATTTATCAAATAGCCGACTGATTTAAAGCTGGGAGGAATATTGAAGAGGTTTTCTGAGAAACAAAGCTCAAAAAGCTCTATTTCTATTCCAGACCACTTTATTTGGGGCGTTCCTTCCTGTGTCCTTATTTAGACAGAAATGCTCAGCTCCTCGCTGCTAAGTTCGGTCCACTCCACTCTGCCCTTGTGGGTCTCCTATATCACAGATGAGTCTGGCTTTTAGGCAGAGTGCAGTGGGCAGCCAGTGGAGAGTTTTGAGCAGCAATGTGATATGACCTTGTTTTTTTAAAAAAAATCCGTTGAGTGGATAATTGCCTGTGGATAATGGATTGTTGAGAGGGTGTGGAAATCAGAAGCAGGAGACCAGGGAACAGGTGAAGTAGGCAAAAGCAGCAGACAATGGTGGCTTGTATTTGGTTGTGGCAACGGAGATGGAGAGAAGTGGGCAGACCTGGGACACATTTTGGAGGCAAAGGTGATGGCATTGTTGCTGGTTTGGATGTAATGGGCAAATAAAAGGTTTTTTGGCTGGAGGAAGCATGTGGTGCAAATATGAAAAGGAAAAGTTTTGACATTGGGGATGGAGACTAGGTGAACAAGAGTTTTGCTGACCTTTGAGATACTCAACTGGGACCCAAGTGGAAAGATCAAGCAAAGAATTAGAGACAGAAGGCTGGAGTTAGAGGTGCAGCTTCTGGAAACTTTCATGTTATGATTGTATTTAAGACATCCCATCATGAGAATGACAGGGTCCCCTAGAGGGAGGTGCAGGGAGGGCTGAGAAGAGCACCTTGGACACAGCCCAAGGAAAAGCCAACAGGAAATGGTCAGAGGTGTTGGAAAGGGGCAAGGCAATCGGGATGGAGTAGTGTGTGTGTAGTGGAGAGGAATGCAGAGTCTGGGGGCCCAGCAGGCAATGTTTCAGGGAGGAAGAGGTAGTCACCTATCATAAATGCTGCTGTGAGGTCCAGTGATAGAATAATGGAGAAGGGCCCACTGGAATGGGTCGTAGACAGAGAACAGTCTCAATGGTACACGACTAGAGCAACCAGGTTGGGATGGGGTGAAGGGGGAACGGGAGCAGAGAGGCTGGCTACAAGCATCTCCTTCTGTCTCTTCGGGAGATGATGCTTTACTCTGTTGGAGCAGCGTCTCTCATGATACTCCTTGTTTGGGAGGGGCACTGACCACCTATAGCCTCCATAACCATGGGTTGCCCTGGAGAAGGGATCCTGGAGTAAGAATCTGGGCTCTTGGGTAAAATCAGAGTATATTAGTTTCCCCAGTTGCCATGCAGTGGGGACCTGCAACCCCTCATCTCCACTGCTTCCTCAAACCCATTTCCCCACCAGTTCCCTTTGGCTCCCCACTCAACTCTGATGACGAGTATTTTTGACCATGCGATTGTTGTAAGTAACCACGGCTTGGCTCACTGAAGAGGTCGATCAATTTACGGAGGGGCTCCAGTGAGCTTTACTTTCGGTTCTGAATGGCAACCAGAAAGAAAAAAAGAAATGTAACAAAGAAAGACCACTTAGGGAGGCTGAATCAAATTACAAATGATTAAGAAATAATACTGCTTCACACATTCATTTTCAGGAGCATTACACTGCTGGGTTTTAATTTCATGCTATTATAAATAAGCAAAGGTAATAGCATGCTATTGATTGGGTAAACGCCCATTTAAAATGTGAAGCACTTTGCACCAAACAAAACAAAATATAAAGTGTCTGCTAAATAACCTGGGAGTTGTCTGCAAAGTAGATTAAAAATTATGTACTAAATTATTACAGAGTTTAATACTATAATGCAGTGAAAGAAAAGTGGCATTTTGATTCCCCAAGAAATTTAAATCACACAGGTATTTAAAGATTTAATAAAAATGGGCTCTACACATAAAATTCTGTATTTTTGAAAACCCAAAGGGTAACAGTCTTAGTGATATGCAATAATTTCATCTGTTCCTGAAGTTCATAATATAACGGCACGTGGATTTTCATGGCTGTAGAGTTAAAACACGGGATTATTTCAAGGCCTTGGAATGAACATGTGAACCAAATTATGATAGCAAATTAAGAAAAAAGCTCATTTCTCTCTTAGGAGTGCTTCCAGCCATATTTCTCCAGATGAGACCCACCGCTTAAAACTTCTTTCCTAATTAAGATTTTAATGTGGTTAGATTATATTAATTCAGATAAAAGCCACCCCTCCCATCTTCTTTTTTCCAGTCCACACTTTCTGTAAACAGCTCTCCACATGAGTGGCTGCTTTTGAAAGGTGAGTAACACATTCACAATCAAGTCTCACTGACCAAAACCTGCGGAGAGTACACGCCAAAACCAACCCCACGTCCTTCCAGTAATATTGGGGGAAATACCAGATTAGAGGCAGACTTTTCACACAGGAAAGAGCACATCTCTGAGGTTTTTATCCGTTGCTTTTGTTTCTAAAGTGTCAGTGACTACTGAGTACCATTTGTTGTGAGATCCACTGAAATTTTCTTTAAACTAATGTCTGGAATCACCTAAAAGCAACATTAGTCGACTTATCTCCATAATAGCTGGTTATGTCTAGGTCCTATTAACTTTTACTGAGTCCTTAACGATTTTTTTCTCTTGTACCCTGGTTGTACACACATTTCTTCTTCCCAGGATGCAGCAAAATCTGGTTTTCAACTTTAGCCATTATGTGAATACATCGCAGGAGGATTTTAGTAGTAATGCAATGGAAGTACAGATGGACGTGTACTCACAAACAGGGGAGGTTCTGGGTCTGCCACCCAGCAGTGGGGCAGGGCTCGCAAGTCTCTGCCCTGCTGCATGACTTTTTCTCACATCTACGAAAGCTTGTTAAGTTGCAGATGCTAAATAAAGAAGCCCCTCCAAGCATTGTTAAAAGACCTCCCAGCATTTCAAACTATGAACAATTCAGCAGAAATTAAACCCCCACAGAAGCATTTAAATACCAAGGATATTACATTCGCTTAGGACTCCAAGAAAATTTTGTAACTGAAAAACACCTTTAAGATGTTTTAATATTATTATGATACACTATCATTCACAAGTATAAACATATTAAAAACTAATACCAAAAAACCTCTCTACAGGGTAACTGGAGCATGTGATAAGTTCATTTGGCCACTCGTAATCTAAAAGTAAATTAAAAAAATGATCATACCCTCCAAATACAAAAACTCAACTGGAAACAAACACAAAAAGAGACAAGAAACTAGCAGTCTATTTTCACTTGCTAACGAACATTGAATTTGGTTGGGAAAAGTGGCCCACCTTGCACTTGGTTTCTCCTAAATTACGATTGGCTAAATTAGCAAGCTCCTTGTCACTCAGGTCTGTTCTTTGTTCTGCCAACAGAGGGAAGGAGAAACACAAATCAAGGCAACTCTCCCACTAGCCGTGTTTGAATACTGAGGACAGATATTGACCAGCTAGAGAGGGAGGGGCCAGGGTGCAGCAGCCTTGGAAACGGAATTGCCTTCTCCACCTGCGAGTCCTAGCCTGGAAACCTGTTTTACCTGCTTACCTTGCAGCATGAGCCCAAGGGAGACAGAGGCTCTCAGGGCCATTAAGTGGCCCAAAGTCAACATGGGTAAGTGGGAAGAGCAAAGGTTCTCTCGGAAAAGGCAACCATCTTGCTTCACAAAGCAGCCACACATCTTCCTGCAGCTAACTAAAATTAATTTAGCAAATGCAGGGACACAGTATGGAAGCCTGGACTCTTTTTGTTCCTTTGATTTAGTCTGCCTAATCTCTCTTACCATTTAATTCTAATTAGATACAGCCAGAAAATTGAGTTGGTAGGAACAGTGAGTGACATTTAATTAACGTCTGGTACTCCATTTGTTGAAGAAGAAAGTCCAAGCAATGGAACCTTAATGTGGCCATGAAGCGCAGGCAATGATGAAAGTTACATGAGGTGTCTATACTTTCAAAGGGTACTAATACACACATAAGCGTACGCTCTTTTCTGTGAGTCACTCTTGCCCCTGCAAAGAGGCTAACTCTATCTTTACTTTCCAGAATCGAACTAGGAATATAGCAGATGCTCAAAAATATTTGTTAAATATCACCACATTTTTCACAAAAAGGGCAGTCTGGGCATGGGGGCTGCATCACTCCTGTGGACGCAGCCAAATCTTCTCTAAAAGTCAATCGAGAGAATGACACTTTCCAAAAAGCTTGAGAGAAAAGAGGGGATGCCACTGAGTGGCATCAATAAAATTCCAGTATGTACAGGTGGCCCAGAGTCAGAGATGACTTTGATCTGCCCAGTCAGACAGACACATAAATGTTTCTCAACGGCAGGGCATTCTCTGCTCCATTCTCTGCCCCACCCTCCGAAATACCACACACAATAAATTCCAGACATCCAGGCAAGAGTTACAAGAGGAAACTAAGAAGGCAGTATACTACCTCCACAATTGCTGTTGGAAGTCAGTGTGAGCCAATCCCTGAGGTCACATGACTCTCCCCGGTGTGACAAATTGATGCAGGCACAAGTCTGGCATCTCTATGTCCTACAGTTCCTGGAAGTGCTCTGCCTGTAGTGGGTCCACAGTTTATTCACTGGGGTAATCCGTAGATATCTACCAAGTGTCTACCGTGTGATAGCACTGTTCCAGGGCTACGGATGTACCAGGGGATCGAGATGGCAAATGTGCTTATGGAGATTTGAGTCAAAGGGGGAATATATGTAAACAGATATATTTATAACAGTGTAGAAACGTCCACTTCTATGAAGAACTATAAAGCAGGAAAAAGGGAGAGGCAGTGACATGGAGGAGAAGGGCTGCCATTTTATGTAAGACAGTCATGGAAGTCTGGTCTGATGAGCTTATGTTTAAGCAGAGACCTATCTGAAACAAAGGCATGTGGATAATCTGGGGGAAGAGTTAGCAGGGAACTGCAAGTGCAAAGGCCCTGAGGCAGGCACAAGCTTGATGTGGTCAAGGAACCTTAAGAAGGGCAGTGTGGCTGCAGCAGAGGAGCTGGGGACAGAATGATGGGAAATGAAGCTGGTCAGTTGGGCAGATCATGCAGAATCTCACTAATGATCCTGAGGACTTTAGGTTCTGCTCCAGGTGCCCCTAGAAGGCCTTTTAAGGAGTTTTAAGATTTCCCTTTTAAGATCCAAAGTGGGAGGAGAGAAATGTCAGAAGACTACTACAGTAGGCCAGGTGAGGGATGACAATGGCCCGGGCTAGGGTGGTAACTGGATGGGTAGAGAAACAGATGAATCATGGATGTATTTTTCAAAGTAGTTCTTGCAGATTCCCTGATGGATGTGATGCGGAGTGAGAGAAAGAGACAGGAGTCAAAGACGACCTGAAGAAGTGGGTAAACAGAAATGCCACTTGATGACACGATGATGGCAACAATGGTGATGACCATGGTGATGTAGTCGAACACAGAGTGAAGAGCTCGTTTTGATTCCCCGAAGTTAAAAATCAGCCCTCGCAGAACCAAGCAAGAGACCCAGGCGGAGCTTTCTGTAGGAACCTGGTCTTCAGATACTTGCCTGATGAGAAAGAACTGAACCAGTTATTTCAAGTTCCACGGGCAAGGAAATGGAAATGGAAAATGACAACAGAATTGCCCATATTCCCTCTGCATGCCCCCAGAGATGAAGTGACAAATCTCAAGAGCTTTGTGGAGCTGGGCAGGGGGCAGTGGTCCTTGCCAATTAGGTTCTCACTGAGGAAGCAGGGAGCACCAGCCATCACCATGGGTCATTTATCTAGATCAGAGGTCACTGCTGGACAGGCCTCAGAAGTCAGGGCATTTACACCTGCTGCCTCCGAAGTGGGTGGACACATCCTGGGGCGTGGGCGAGGGGTCCACGAGTATTATATACCCGTTTTTGACATTTTCTTTTAAAAAAAAAAGTGACTACTTTTTATCAAAGTCCTACACATGCATAGTTAAGAATCAACTTGTTCTATTGGGCTTGTTACAAAACAGCAGTTATCTTCAATCTTCCCGCTGCCCCATTTCCCACTAACCAGAAGCAACCGCTTTTAACAGGGTGTTAGCTGCTTCTCTCATTATTTACCTCCGTATCTCTAAATAAACACGTTTGTGCTGCTACCTCATTTTTCACCTCTAGGGATTGTCTACTGACTCTCCACTTTGGAAGAAGAAGATTTAGCTCTTTGTTCTCTCTCTACTCCCTACACCTAAACTTCCACACACACACACACACACACACACACAAACACACACACACACGTGCATATATAAAAATATATACACTGTTGGGATGTAAATTCATGCAGCCACTATGGAGAACAGTATGGAAGTTCCTTAAAAAAAACTAAAAATAGATTTACTGTGTGATCCAGCAATCCCACTCCTTGGCATATATCCAGAGAAAAATAAAATTGGAAAAGACACATGCACCCCAATGTTCACAGCAGCACTATTTACAACAGCCAAGACATGGAAACAACTCAATGTCCATCAACAGATGACTGGATAAAGAAGATGTGGTATGTGTGTATACACACACACACACACACACACATACACACAACACACACAAACAATGGAATACTACCCAGCCATAAAAAAGAATGAAATAATGCCATTTCTTGGCTGGACCTAGAGATTATCATACTCAGTGACGTAAGACACAGAAAGACAAATACCCTATGATGCTGCTTATATGTGGAATGTAAAAAAAAAATACAAATTTTATTTACAAACCATAAATAGGCTCACAGACATAGAAAACAAACTGGTTACCAGGGGGAAGGGGAGGGGAGGGAGGGATAGATGAGGAGTTTGGGATTAAGAGAAACATATTGCTGTATATAAAAGAGACAAACAACAAGGACCTACTATGTAGCACAGGGAACTATATTCAATTTCCTGTAATGAGCTGTAATGGAAAAGAAACTGAAATTATATATATGTAGGTATGTACCTGTATATGTATAACTGAGCCACTTTGCTGGTACACCTGAAACTAACATTGAAAATCAACTACACTTCAATAAAAAATAAGATTAAAAATATGTATATACATGTGCATACACATGTGTACACACACATGCACACACCACCCGCCACCTTCCCAACAGAGTTAGCTGTGTTATACTCTGGTTACAGCCCAATATTTCGGTTTACACGATTACGATCATATAAATGGCATTCCTAGCTCAATCCTACAGATGCCTCCAGTCACCCTTCCTTCTCTGTTCAACATTTCATATTTTCAAGATGTAATAACTATCTTGATTTTTGCCTTTCATGTTTCCTGTGAACTTTTTATATATTACCAAGCAGAATCTAAACCTGGTAACTTGAAGTTTGTAAGTTCGCTCTCTCTGACTCTGTACCTCCTGCACTCAACAGCAGGGAATTTTTAGTGAGAAGGAGATAGTATCCTCAGAGCCACATTTCAAAAACAAACCCCTAAGTATCCCCTGAGAAAAGAGCTTTACACACAGGAGTGTGGGAAAGGCTGGGCACAGCACCTGACGGCAGCAGGTGTTGGGTTTCGTTGGACCCAAGTGTTTTGAACAATCGAATCGATGAGCTCAGAGGGTCCCTTGCTTTTCTCTGCTTGCCAGCTCCGCTGAGACAGAGTGTCCCTTTTGTTCCTCCCTCAACTTTGCACCAGCCCTTTCTCTGGTGTTTGAACTTGGCCCATCGCTCTCCAGAAACTAGTGCTACTTTTGGGGGGTCTTCCTCAGAACCAGCCCCCTCCCACTGTCCAAATGAGAAACATCAGGGTCCTTCCTGTCTCCACGTGTCACGGAAACAGGACAGCAAGGGAAACATTAGGAACGTGCTGAGCAGGGAGTATGGGAAAATAACCTCGGTTCCAAAGTTATCTTTTTCTCAGCAGGTGAAGAGTAAAAAATAATGCGACTGACCTCTTCCCTGGCCGGTGCTCAGAAGCAACCGCAGGTCTGTTCTGTGCTGGGCGGCGGCTTTCCTGCCATACCCAGGCTGCCTGGTCAGGGGCATGGCTCCCAGGCTCCGGGCCAAACAGACCTGGTAAAAAGCCAGCACAAGGAAAGGAGGGTCCCTGAAATGCTGCAAAGTCAGAGAATGAGAAGGATGCCCGTGGAGACTCAGTAATCCTGATGCCAGGGTACCCAACCCAGCAGGCTCTCCAGAGACCCACAGGTGAGGAGGGAAAGGCACAGGCATAAAAATGCACTCCAGCTGATGCTGTTGACGGTTAACGCCATCACCTCGCTCAAGACCAGCGTGGGACTCTGGGAGGAAGAAGAGAGGGGCAGGGGCAGACAGTGAGTCTCAGGAGGTCTTGTGGTGGCGGGGGCCACAGGGCCTCATTCATGGGGTTCTCCCCACTGGGAACTGCTTTTCTCAGTGGTCCCTTCCTCCTTTGGTCCCTCTCCCAACCCTGTCAAGCCTCCAGTGGGCTTGCCTGCGGGCTCTGCAGCACTGCCCAGCCCTCTGGTTAAAGAAATGCTGTGCGAGGAGACATCGGAAATGGAGAAAACAGCAGGAGTGACACCAACTCCCATTCTCACCTAAAAATCACATGTCAGTGCTGCCAGCCAGGCCCTGGAGGCTCGGAGGTTTTGTCCTCTCTCTCCCACTGATTCCTATTTGCAAGCGGCTGTTGGCCATTCCCAGGCCGGGCCCAGGAGGCAAGTGGCTGGCACAGGAAGAAGAGGCAGATGGAGGGGGCGGGCACCTCACTACCTGAGGTCTCCAAAGGAGCAGACAGAAAAGATCTGCAACCTAGGAAGGATGGCTGCTGGGGACAGTTGTAGGTTTCTAACCTGCCAGCGCACATGCGGGTACATGTATACTCATGTCGATACACACGTAGCCCCCAGTCATCACCCCTCGGCATGTTTAGCCTTCTTACTCTACAGACGGGGAAGAAGAGGCTTAGCCAGGTGAGATGACTTGTTCAAGGTAGGCTGCCTGCTCGGCCAGGACCCAGGTCCCTCATTCTTTCTTCCGCCCCAGCCATCTGCCTGCTGGGTGAATCCGTCAGAGGCCTGCTGGTAGGTCCACCGGGGTGGGGGTGGGTGGGAAAGGCAGGGACTTTAGGCTCAGGCAGACTCCCTTTGAATCCTGGCTCTATCACTCTTGGCTGAGTGGCCTTGGACAAATTGTTTAAGCCCTAAGCCTCAGTCTCCTTCATCTATACACTGAGGGGAGTTATTACCTCCCCTTTGCACTGTTTCAAGGCTTCTGTGAGATTCCACGTGTGCAGCACCTGGCCCAGTGCCTGGAGCACAGCAGCTGTTCCCTGAAGTGGCAGCTGTTAGTAATTCTCACCTTAATATTCAGATTTGTGGCAAATTTAGATGGCTTGGTGCATCATCGCTGAGCCTGAATCTCTGGGCGGTCCCAGGGAAAGGAGTCAGGGTGCACCAGGGAGGAAGCAAAGGGCACTGTCAACCTAGGGAGGCTCTTGACCCCAGGGTACAGTCTTGGATGGAATCTGAAATATCAGTATCTCACACACAGGGGCCATTTGGTTGGTTGTATTCCTCAGAGTTTTGATTTGAACTCACTCCATGGAAAAGTCAGCTTAATGCTACCCCAAGCCTTAGTCTCTGCATCCGAGTACCTGCCTCCTAACTGAGTTATGAGAATTATGTGGAGTGAGGTGTCAAAAGCTCTCAGCAAGTGCCTGACATGCTGTGAGGGCTCGATGAGGACTTCTCATCACAGTGGCTCTTGTGCTGTGATTCAGCCGGCTCCCCAGAGACCAGGGAGGAGGGTCTGCACATGTGGTGGAGACCCTCTGATTCACTGAGGATGCACTCCTGCAGAAAGATGATGGGGACTGGTCTACTCATCCATCCACTCACTGGACAAGCACTCAGAGAGCCCTACTCTGTGTCAGTCTGGCCTGGATGCTGGACCCATGCATGAATAATCCGTGGTCTTCATGACATGCTTTGAGAACCCTGAAGCTTCTCACTCCTATCACCGTGTAAGGACTAGATGTCACAGGTCCGTTCTTATAACCAAGATCTCCTTATTTTGTAATGTCTCCATCCGTCCCCTAGTCCTGATTAAGTTGAATGACCTCACCCCCTGGTATTACTTCATACTTGCAATTAATACTGGGAAATAGCAGTATCACTCTTTGGTTCATTAACACTTAATGAGCACCCACTCTGTACTCTCCAGGGCCAGTAGGCCTTTGATAGCTGCGGTTTCTGCCCTGAGGGATTACACAGTCAAGCACAGTCCTCCCCTCTCCCCATCCCAGCACCTGGTTCCCTTGGGTCCCCTCCTTTGCCGGGGTGCTACCCAGCAGATTTCCTCAGCCCCACCTCCTGCTCCTGCACCTCCTGCTTTGGGGGCTGTGCCTTCCCCCTCCCTCCATTAAAGCTCCAGAAAGCTCCAGCTCTCGCAGCTCGACCCAGGCCAAGGAGGGTACCACTCCCAGTCTGTCTCTAACGGGCTGAGATGCATTTCAGGAGCCCACTTCCTTCCTTACCCAGAATCTCGGCTTCTTCCTCTGCAGTGACTCTGTGTCCTGGGGATTAAATGAGATAAAACAGGAGCTGTGCCCTGTGCTCAGGGCCAGGCAGCACTCACCTTCTCCTTAGAGCCCTGGCACCCTTGGGCTGCTGAACCCCTGTGCCCAGCACACCCTCTGAGCTCCCCCTCCTCAGCTCGCCTCTCTAACACAAATATCCCAGACCTCTGGCCCTGGCCTGAGCACAGCCGCAGGCAACCTGCCTCGGGCCTGATCTCCTAGAATAAATTATACCACAAGAAGTTAGGCTCATTAGCAGGGAACCAGCCACTGATTTTACATATAACTTGGAAAGAGGAGAATATTATTGCACTTTGTTTTCCTATAGCTTTATCCCCATAAGAGCTCATTTCTACTTCTTAACAGGGTTTACTTGGACTGATGAATTGGTTAAAAACCTTCTTGTCCAATTTCAATTTATCCAGTGCAATACATGCTGTAAAACATTTAGTAAGAGTGTAAATCTGGCCAGTGCAGCTCCCTGAAGGACGCTGCTGCTCCTCCACCGACATCCCCTCTCCGCGTCGTAGGGCCCTGTGGAGATCATACAGTGACCCAGGGGCAGGGCAGCAGGGTCCAAATAGCCCAGTATGTCACTTTGCCTGGAGCAGGACAGCTGACACCGTCTCCAGGACCATATCTAGACATGGGCAGGAGTGCAGAGAAGAATCCTGTGGCTGAAGGTAACAGCTACCAAGGTGGCTGTGGCTGGAAATCAACGCTTAGGAGGTCCCGACACCTGCCTGCTTCTCAGCCACATGCCTTCCTCGAAGCCAGTCACAGGGAGGTGGCTCCTGGGGAATAAAGGACACCTGGCAGAGGTGTGGGGATGGCTCTGGGCAGACTATGCCCTGTCAGAGCCCACCTCAGGGCTGCAGCCTCTGGATCAAGAGACCCTGCCTTCAAGGCCCCACCCTGGGCATCCATCAGGGAAGCCAAGCCCTCAGTGCCCAGCTCACAGTGAGCACCGAATAAACATGGGTTCCCTTTCCCACCAGCCTGATCAAGAACCCAATTATGCAGCATCTCACTCCTATGTAAAACTCTGCAGGAATCTTTTCTTTTTCAAGGTAGAATAAAGCGGCAGTTGATTTCTAATAAAGATAGATGTGCAGACAAAATTCCTAGCAAAAAACACCAGAGGGCCAGTTCTGCTTTTTTCATTCATCCAGTCATTCATTCAATAAACACTAATGAGCGCTAACTCTGGGCCAAGGCAGGAGAAAGCAGTGGTTCTGTAATCCTCAGGCCCTTTGTCCTGGTCAGAGGCAGTGTGTGTGTGTGGGGGGGGCACCTCCGGCATCACCCCGGCACCCCTAGCCTGCATCCTCTGCATGTGGGAACTGTCATGGTGTAACAGATGTTACTGACCACAACTTACCAAGAGTTAGCAATGGCGGTGCCTTCTGCTAAGGGCTTTCTCATGGAATCCTCACAAGCCTCGAATAAGTGGGATTACCCTCACTGTACCAAGGAAAAAGTGAGGCTCTGAGAAGGAGCTGGGTGGTGCTGTCAGCAAGAGGTGGGGCTGACTGTGCAGCCCACTGTCAGGATCCATAGCCCATGCTCTTTCCTCTCCGCTAGACTTAGCACCTACAGAGAACGCAAATCCTCAGAGATGCTCATAGTAACATCCTTACTTCCTTCTTCATGCAGCCCCTGCCTGCTGCAGCCTGGGGGAAAGGCAGAGGGCTGAAATGCTTTTAGGGGGACCAAAAGAAGAATAGAGGAGGACCTTCCAACTTGTGCAACCTACACCCCTCAAGACCCCATCCAGCTCTTTCCTCCAGGAAGCCTCTGCAGATGCAGAGTCTCTCTGACCCTCCTCTGCACCTACGGTGAGGGATTCAGAGACTATCAGAAGCTGCACTGGCTGATGGTGACACTGGAGCCCAGGGAGCCTCAACGGCGGATGTTATACACAGGCACGAAGCAGAGCTGATGGAGGCAAGTCCTGCCAAGCACTCCAAATGCGGGGCGGGCCTGGTCTGCACTCCGCAGCCACGTGTGGGCTCAGTACCCAGTGTACCTGCAGTGCCGCATCCCTGGCTAAGTCCGGCTCACCTGGACGGCGACCCCTTACTCGGTTCAACAACTCCTTCGTGGCGTAAACCCCCTCCTTCGAGCCTGGCTGAGGCCACACCTCCTCCAGGAAGTCTGTGCTCTCTCCTGCACTTCTCCCCGACAGCTGGTGATCTCTCCACGGACAGCGACTGCATCTCTCCAGGCCTCAGCCCAGGGCCTGGCGCAGGGGAGCACTCAATAAATGACTGTTGAATAAATTTTGTTGAATACATCAGAAATGATACAATAGCCTCTGGCTGAAACAGATATTTCATTATCTGGTGAGGAATTGAAAGATGCCAACTCATCTTTAAAATAATTGACTGCTCTTTTATGAGGCCTCTCCTTTCATTCCTCTCCAGCCCTGCAGAGCGCTGAGGCTCCTCAGCACCCTTCCTCATTAGAGGTGCATTTATTCCATAAGCATTCCATTTAATGGTACTGAGATTCCAAGTCTTCAGTGGTCATTCCTTTCCTTTGGCTTCAGAAAGGACACTAATAGCTATTCAGTCTTCAGAAGAGCAAATGAATTCCAAGAAGAAAGCCTGATCATTCTAAACCATAATTTTCCCCTAGATTGATGTCCTCAAGGCAAAAATTCGCCATTAAAGGCAGCGTTGACTACCCAGGGTTTTACAAAGACCATCAGCCTCCTATAACTTTGTGCAACGCAGCTGACATGGGGCAAGGGGCAGGCACACAATGGATCTTGTCGGCATTCTTTTAGCTTTTCCAGAAGCCAAGTCCTATCATTACATTTAAGAGCTCCTTCTCAAATGTGGGTCCTCTCCCAGCCACTGGCCCAACACGACCTGGTAAAGAGAGAGGCCGCCATGCCCCGTGGAAACAGCATCAGCGCTTAGTCAGTATCTCCCGAGTGGGACTGCAGGAGGCGGCCTCGGGTCGGAATCCTGCAGGGGCAGGGGCAGGGGCAGGCCCGCACGGCCAACTGCAGCTGTGTTCACGGTGAGCCTCGCAAGGCGGTTCCTAGGCCACCTTTGGAATATTAGCACCCAAATGGTCCCCAAAGGCTATTGACACCTCACACTGCTCTCACAAAGCACATACTTGTCTTAGGTTTTATACTTTAGAACAGGGCTTCAAGCCCCGCCCTGTTCAGGGCGTGGTGTGAGGTGCTGTGGAGGCTTCGGCATCGGATCATAACTGTAATGACCCCGTTTATGGTCAGCATATGGAGACACCCCCCGCACCAGATGCTTTACACACCCTGTCGGATACGGTGCCAGGGACTCTGGGCGGGAGGTGTTTTATCTGAGAGTAAGTTCTAGCCTATCTGCTCAGGCAGGTTAAATACATGACTCTCCAACTATGCTGCTCATCAGAATCGCCCGTGGACCTTTTAGGATTCTAATGCCCAGCCACACCCAAGCCTAAATCACGGGACAATCTGTAAGAGCGGGATGTAGACCTCATTTTTTGAAGCCCTGCAGGGAACTCCAGCAATGGCCTCATGACCAGCTGACATTCCCACGGCTGGTTACAGGGGAACAGGCTGACTTGGACTCAGATGGATCTAACTCCAAAGCCAGAGTCCCATCCTTTCTGTCACTCTATCTGTAGGTCCCTGCCTTCAAAGTGCTCACAGACTCTATACAGGGAATAAGGCCAGTCTACAGTGTCACAGGAGAAAGTCAGTCAGTGCCATGACGTGGGTGCAAAGGGTTAAGAGTTCAAGGCAGGAGAGATCCCTGAATTGGGGACCAGGGGATGATGGCTTCTTTGGGAAAGTCTCATTTGAAAGGGGCCCAGAGGCAGAGATCCATAGAGCGGTGGTGGGGGTGGTACAGCATGCATGACGCAGGGAGGCAGGGGGCAGGCAGGACCCAAGTGAGGACACTCACTCAGTTAGGTTGGAGCTCAGAGGCCTACCAGAGAGAAGGCAGAGGCAGGGCAGAAAGACAGCTGGGTGTGGGGAGGACATGATGACTTATGCAGCTGACTATGGGAAACCCCCAAAGCTTCTCCAATGGCAGTGGAGATGCTCTTGGAAGTCATCTGGCTGTGGCACATGGGAGGCACTCAAGGTCCATGCAGAACAAGAAAATGACTGAGAGGTCAGCTGGGTTGGGATGGAGACCAGCTAGGAGGAGGATGCAGCCTTCCCAAGAATTGCTACCTGACCCAGGCTAAGGGGTGAGGTGGGAAGGAGTGAGAACCACCCCAGGGAGGAATGGACAAGACTTGGCCCGTGCATTTGGGAGGCTGTGCTTTTGGTAGCAGCCTTGACATTTACTAGTTAGGTGACCTTGGGCAAGTCACTTAACTCTCCATGTCTTGGTCCCCAGATCTGAATGGGATAATCAAACCCTCTCTGCCCATCTCCCAGGCAGGTTGTGAGTCTGACATAAGAAAATGCGTCCAAACACATTTGGAGGAGTGAACAAGCATCATATACAAAGCCCTAGACAATTTCCTCATGGCATTAACACTCTGGGTGTTCTCTTTACTTTTCTCAAGCTCTTCAGCTTGAAGGCTCTGCTACCATACAAGGAAAAAAAGTGTTAATCATGATCTCTTTTATAGCTCAAAGTTATGAACAAATAAAAAGAGTTTATGTCTTTTGCTGCTACTAGACAGCAGACTTACCAACATGAATCTGAATTAAAATGTCAATAATTTTTCATTTGAGTTTCTTAAAATACAGTTAATTTCTTTTTACATTTTCCCCCTTATTTTATGCAGCAATATATTCTACATATTGAGTTTCTGGAATATCCCAAGATCCAAACTAACCAGAACACAAAGTCATAAAAAGTGACCGTCTGTCTTTAGTGTAAGAAAAAGAGAAATGAAATGCATTATTGGCGCTCTCAGAAGACGGTGGTCATGAAGGTCATTATGTTTATGCCAAGAGTCCATAATCAGTTCTAGTTCTTGGAATTTGGTGACACACGAAAGGGACTGCAAAAGAGAACAAATCTAAAGATTAATTCTGCATTACCTTCAGAATTCCATTAACTAGTATTCCACAGTTCTAAGGGACCCAGGCCTTGCAGCTGTGAAATTCTAGTTAACTCTGGCCTCCAGTTTACTCCGTGGCTTCTAGTTAATTCTTTGGCCCCAGTGACCTCAAGTGTGAATGCTAAATTCTCCACAGATTTCACATGTTCAAGAAGGCATACAATGCCATCCAAGTGGAGAATCTCATTTGGGTTTCTTCACCTATTCAAACCAAATAACCAATCACTGAGTATTTTAATTATGCCAAATATTTAATGTTTGCTGCCATACAGATATATATGTGGATAGACAGATAGATGGATACTTAGATATACACACATCCTTATTTTATCTTCACAACAAACTAGAATTATTGTTGCCCATTTTGCAGGAGAAGAGGGTATACAACGTGCCAAGGGGACATGGCATGCATTCTGTGTTACAAAATATTTCAGCAGATCCAACACCTTACATTCACTCTCCCATTTCCAGAGAACCTGAACATGAGACCAGGGACCCCAGAGGTGCAAACTATCTCATGTGGTTCTCTTCATGCCAACAGAACCAGCAGGGCCACTTGGCAAATTGGCCACCTGAGAAATGGCAGTGTCTGCATGCATGTCATCATGTGTAAATATTAGCAGAGATGTGTAAAAGCAAGGAACAGGTTCATCATCTTTCAATTACTATTTGCCATTACTTCAAGACATCCAAAGCAGTAGTTTATTTATTACTCCCAGTAGGAGTAGTTTATTCCTAGGAAACTGGGAGTTCTCATTTTCAGACAAAGAATAAATTGGCAACCACTTTTCATAACAAAACAGCTTTTTCTAAAGCAGGAGGAAGGACAGAAAGGCACCCACGGTCTTGGAAACAAAATTATACAAGAAAGCACAGTTAGGCTCCCAGAGAATGTATGGGACTTTGTCCTGTAGCCGTCTTGAGTCCCATGTGCCAAATTCTTAAAGGACAAACATGAGTGACGACCGTGACCATTCTCTGAGGGTCCTTCCTTAGAAGCCTGGGCGTTGCTAAGGTGCAGATGGAAGACGACAGTGACACTGATGACAACTTATCTGACCCTGATGCCCAGAAGATCAGGTAAAGGCATAACCAACCAAATTAATCACATCCTAATGGGTACAGCTTTAGAAGACAGCCCACTATGAACATTGGGGTACATGTATCTTTTTTCTGTATATACGTATCTTTATTAAAGTATAGTCAGTTTACAATGTTGTGTCAATTTCTGGTGTACAACACAATTCTTCAGACATACATGAACATACATACACTTGTATTTATAGTCTTTTTCACCATAAGCTACTACAAGATATTGAATATAGTTTCCTGTGCTACATAGTATGAACCTGTTTATGACATGCACCTCAACGTTCATAGCAGCACTATTTACAATAGCCCAGACATGGAAACAACCTAAATGTCCATCAACATATGACTGGATAAAGAAGTTGTGGTATATTTATACAAAGGAGTACTACTTAGCCATAAAAAAGAATAAAATAATGTCATTTGCAGCAACATGGATGGACCTGGAGATTGTCATTATAAATGAAGTAAGTCAGAAAGAGGAAGACAAATATCGTATGATATCACTCATATGTGGAACCAAAAAGAAAGGAAAAAAAAAGAAAAAAAAACTTATTTACAAAACAGAAACAGACTCACAGACATAGAAAACAAACTTACAGTTACCAGAGGGGAAGGGGGTGGGAAGGGATAGATTGGGAGTTCAAGATTTGCAGACACTAACGAATATATATAAAATAGATAAACAACAAGTTCATACTGTATAGCACAGGGAGCTATATTCAATATCTTGTAGTAACTTATAGAGAAAAGGAATATGAAAATGAATATATGTATGTTCATACGTGATTGAAGCATTATGCTGTACACCAGAAATTGATACAACATTGTAAACTAACAATACTTCAAAATATTATTTATTTATTGAAGTATTATTTATTTATATATATACAAAAAAGACAAGGCCGCCTTGCAGGGTGCCGTTGGACCAGGCATAGAAGACAGAAGAGTGGCAGGAGGCCTCCCATCCACAAGATCCCTCAAGAGGAGCTCTTACTCCACTACTCCTGAACTCCATCCCATTCTCCATCATCCCTGCATCTTCTAGCCAGTGCTTCACTCCTGCCATGATCAGGGCAGGTGGTCAGGAACACTGGCATGGATACCAGCGCCACCAAGGCCACTACCAGGGATGGCGGCAATGATCAGGCTAAAGCTTAAAGAGCTGCAGGCTTCCTCCACCCTCAACACATTTACACACGTCTATGCTGCTACACATTTTCTTCTCCTGATCTGCACTCTGGTTTCCCAGTGGGGACAGCCTAGGAGCCTGGCCGCATGGCAAGGCGCTGACTCCCTGCCTCACTCTTACTAGTGACTTTTCTCCTCAGTCCCCCACCTCTGGCAGGCCCCAAGCACACACAGACCCACAAAAGACTGAGCCACAGGCCTGACTCTGAGCATCTCCCTTCACTCATTCAGTCCATCAACAAACACAGATGTGCCTATGAGAATGGCATTCATTGACTTCAATGATCCCATGCTTTGATGGTGGAGACAAATTAATAAATAAACCACAAGAGCACAGTGTGGTCCATGCTCCAAGGGACAGCACGGTGCTGTGAACGCTCAGAGAGGATGCTCCAACCCCAACCTGGGAGAGCTTTGTGGAGGAGGTGAGGCCAGACCTGGTTAGTCTGAAAAGATGAATAGGAATTAGTGGGCAATTTGAGTGGGGAGAGAACAAATGGCCACTTCAGGCAGAAGAAACAGCATCAGCAAAGCAGGAATAAGAGCAGTCCTGGTGTAGATGTGGGAACAACCACCACAGGGCCCAGTGTTAGGCTGGGGTTGGATCATAAAGGACCACAGATGCAGGCAAGGAGCTTGGCTCCATCCTCGATGTGGCTGAAGGATTTAAATAAGAGCAGCATATTTAAGATCTGGTTTGAGGACGATGTTTCCGGCCGCAGAGAAGATGAAGGGTTATAGATCGTGGGCAGCTAGCAGGAGCCGTGGCCTGAGCAGGAACTGCTGCGGTCACCTGCGACACAGAGCTGAGACTGGAATTCGGTGCCATCCCGCACCCACAGCCAAGACCTACTTGGAGGACAACACTGGCCCTTCACAGCCTAGGTCTTCCTCTGTCATTTGGTAACAGTGAGTCAGAGCCCTGGGCACCCCATCCATCAGCTGGTCCATTCTCCTGGCCCTGCCCCAGTTCCTCCAGCAACCTCCCTGTCTGTCCTCCAGGGACCAGCATCTTCCAGGGGTAAACAGTAGAATGCTAACTCAGTGGGCCAACCATCAAACCACCATCAGGTTGTCAGGGCCAGTTGATTTTGAAAGTAAGCAGCAAGGGAAGGGCATGGGTTTTGGAAATGGTGAGTGGACGGGCGGGTGGCAGAACACTGCGGGCATCCTGGGGCTTCAGGAGGACTCGGGAGGCCGCTGGAGAAAGCAGGAGGCAGTGGGAGGGCTCTGGGCCCCTGCCAGGAGGAGGGCAGGTCCCCGAATGGAAGTAAGCTAGGCTCTGGTGTCTTACCTGATTCTCAAGAGGGCTGACCCAGCCCTGAGAAATGAACGTGTTTGCCTCCCTGTCTTGAGACCATATAACGGAGCTGGCCACCCTGCCTCACATCGGCTGGAGCAGTGCCACTGACCCGCCCATCTTCTCCCTGAGGACTCATCAGAGCTGAGGCCCTAAGATCAGAAGCCTGGGCCCCAGGTATGGAGAACGCTCTTCCCACCCCACCTGGAGCCCACGGTTCACTCTCAAGTCCAATGTCCCCTTCCTGCCCTTCTGCCTCCCTTCTGGGCCATGACACAGGTTGTGAGAGGTATCACCCCACATCCCAAGTCAGAGAGGTGGGTTCAGGCAGTGCTGTTGTCAAAGGATTGATCACCGCCTTCCCTGCAGAACCACTGCCAACAACAGACTTGGGCAAATGATAGAGCCTCTCATTCATTCTTTTCAACAGCATTTGAAGAGAACTGCAGAAAAGCATCTTCTTTACCCAATGGCACCATGTGAACTCTCCAGGGACCAAGGGAAGGGGGCACTGAATCAAAAGCACGCACAATGAAATCACTGAAGAAAACTCTCAAAGTGTAAATTCTCCACCATGGTGGTGTTGTCTGAAGCCTGCCATCAAGATGGATGGAGGGGCCTGGGAGAAACATCAGATGGCATTTGTCAACTTGCTGTTCTGAAGGACAGAGCAGGTCACTCCCAACAGAAGAGAAGGGAGAGGCGTCTGCATCAGGCAGGAGATGCGTGGCCGGGAGGTAGAGTCAGACCTCCTGGAAAGAGCCATTTGTAACACTGGCAAAATGCATTTCTCTCTTGTTTAAGTAAAAATGAAGAATGAGAGAAGACAATTCATCTCAGGAAAGATGTGGGGCTGCACAGCCCGCAGGACTGGGGAGAAAACACAAGCGTCAGCCCTTCAGCGCCTGAGCCCGCATCTCACGCCCTGTTAGAAAGGCATCCCAGCCCAGAAATGCAGATGGTCCCTCAATTCCACAGCCTCCCCCGAGCCTCCTTGGGTGGCTTGGCCCCTTCTCCCTGAATGCTCTCTCCAGCTCATGCTGGAGGACCAAGCTCTGGTGTCCCCTCCCCAGGATAAGTCATGTGATAGCTGGCTTCCTCTGGCTCTGCAGGTGGGGTCAGACCTGTGTCTGCACCATGTCTCTGCCTACCTTTCTCATCCTGCACTCTCTCAGATGAAATGGGCTCTTCACATGCCATGCAGGGCACCTGCCCCAACTCCCCCAACCCCGCCACTCCCCGCAGGGCACAGACCAGGTTATGTGATGACCCTTCTCTCCCTAGACTAGGAGACCCCGAGAGCACTTTCTGTGGGCTCCATCCCCAAGACAAAGGACACTGTTGTAGCGGGGAGGTATAGTTTAGTGGCAGAGCGTGTGCTTAGCATGCACGAGATCCTGGGTCCAATCCCCAGTATCTCTGTTAAAATAATTAAATAAACCTAATTATCTCCCATCTCCCAAAAAGAAAAAAAGTTTAAAAAGAGGACACTCTCAGTATCCAACCGATGCTGAGGTGAGCTGAGGGAGGACACTGACATGAGGGCCACGGTTCCCAAACTCTGTGTCGAGGCACCCCAGGGAGCCACAGCAGACTCGCAGAGCCACCACCCACTGGCGGTCTTAGATTTTCGAGGGAAATGCAGTGACACCTGCCAGGCGCCATACAAACGACTAGCTCACTCGGGGTAGCTCAGTTTCAACATCAGGTGGCTGCCTTCCTTTCATGATGCCTCCCCTGTGAACTTTGGTTTTCAGGATTGTTGTGATAAAAGGCAAGAACCGAGTTAAAAAAGCCAATGTGGAATAAGATGTGAGGATGGCAGGGTCCAATGTGACTCCACGGGCTGAGACATCGTGCAGTGCCTCATAGGCACTATGTTGTTACAGCATAAATAGTTGTTGCTTTCAGGGACCAATTGATTTCATAAGCAGAAGTGCTGGGTGTTTCTTTCAGCCTTGGGGCACTGTAAAAACAAACTTCCTGAGACATAGGTAAAGGGTGCTGTAAGCTGAGAAAGTTGGGGAACCTCAGCCCTGGTGATACCATCCAAGCCAGCCTGCAATGTTACTCATTCCAGTAGCCTCAGAGTGGCCTAGCGTGTGCCAAGCATGTGCCAAGCATGTGCCAGATATGGGCCATGCAGACAGGCTTCTCCAGGGGAGGTCCTGCTCCATCCAGCACCTGGCTCAAAATGCTGCCCAGGAAGAGTTCCTTGACACACTGTACTGGGACACACACCTTGGCCAGCGGCCCTCCCACAGGCCAGAATGTGAAGCCAAAAGCAACGGCTTCCTGGATCTGACTGCAGTTCCCAAACAAGGAAACAGACCCCAAACTGACAGTCCTCAGAACTCAACCAAAGACCTTACAGGGTGCATCAGAAACTTCTCTCCTTATGATCAACGTGGTGAGTGGCTCAGAGAAGACTCAGAGAAGAACGAGGACAGACTAGCACAGAGACAACCTCCTCCCATCTTCCTGGCTCCAAGTAAACCCAGAGAGGCTGGGGTGCAGGGCCCCGGGACAGGCCCTGTGAGAGCTGGCATCCTTGTGCTGCCACAGTGGGCAAAGGGAATGGTCCTAGTGTGCATCTCACGGCATAATGTGCTCCCAGGATGAAGAGTGGGAGAGGGGGCCAGGCCCTTTCAGCCACAGCAAGCCCCTCTGCAGAGCGCGGGAGTTCACGTTTGCAGGACCAGTGGAATAAGAATGAATGTGTCACACCACTCAGAGGACGAAGATGACCTCCCCCTTTCTCCTGCCATCTCAAGGCATAGCCCAGTCCCTCAAAGAGATTTGCACTCCGTCAAGTCACTTCCTGTTAGCTGGGAACTGGGCAGGCTTCCCCAAATCTCTGAGTCTCAGAAAAATGGAGATAAATCTAGCCCACCTGCTTGTTACGAGCGTTCGAGGTCATGGTGTATGGAACATTTCTCAAACAAGAAATGCAGTTCCTCTCTTCTACTGACGGTCTCTGAACCACGCTACCTGATCTTTTATATTTTATCTTGCATTGTTTTCTCATGTTCGCCACACGCTTCAGGAAACCTGCTCTGATTGCCCAAAGTAAGCATGTTTGATCACTCCATCTTCTGACTACTGAGGACATTTAGTTTTTCCCTTATTATGTAAATTTGTGCATTCATTTGCTCAACAATTACTTACTGAATGTCTTTTTCTGCCCAGGATGGCAAGCAAGAAAGTCCAGTCTGCCTTCATGGAGTTCCCATGAAGTCAGGAGGGTTGCTTCCACAGTCCCCTACTCGCCACCTCCACCCCCATGCTTCATACTAGGAAGGATACTGAGTGTAAAAAAGGAAAAGGAGGTGATGTGATTGGCAGGGGATTAAGTCATTTCATCCTAAAGGATTGTAAAGAGAGACAGAGTTGAATCCAAGCAGGACACTCCAATCAAGGACATGAGTCTATTCTTCCAAGGAAAATGGGGAGGGGTCTGGAGGTATCATGAGCAGAGACAGGGCTGCAGACCTAGTACGAGATGTAGGGGTTTAGAAAACACTCTGCACAGAGCATCCCCCTTGGTCACTCTGCTGAATACCTAAAAGAGTGACAGGAAGGGGGTCTCTGCCCTCTCCTCTCTTCCCCTCCTCCCTGACCTCAACTTCGATCAGAGAATCAGTGCAATGTTCAATGAGACAATTAATTTAATCATGATAACGATTACTATTATCATCACTATACCGCATCATTGTTTTGCCTTAAGAGGTGATTACTACTAACAAGAGGCCAGTTAGTTAAACATACAACTACCACATAACTCACCCCTACCATTCCCAGGTATTTACCCAAGAGGAATTCAAGCATATGTTCATGAATGTTCACCGCAGCTTTATTTGGAGACAACCCAGATGTCCATGAGCTGAATGGATAAACTAATTTGGGTCCATCCATACAATGGGATACTCCTCAGCAATAAAAAGTAATGAACTATTAATACATGCTACAACAGATGACTCTGAAAATAGTTATGCTGAGTGAAAACAGCCAGGCCAAAAGAAGATTGGATTTTGAATAATCCTAGAAAATGCCAACTAACCTAGAATGACAAGGAGCAAAACAGAGGTTATTTGTGGGGTGGGAGGGAGGTGGGGAGCAGTGCAAAGGGGCAGGAGGAAAATTACGAAGGCAATAACTTTGTCCATCATCTGGGCTGTCACTATGGCTTCATGGGTGTGTACGTATGTCAGAACGCACCAAATTGTACTCTTGAAATATGTGCAGTTTACTGTATATTAACTACCCTGTTAAGAAAATGATGCTATAGGGTAGAGAAATAAAGGGATATAAACCCATGGACCTCTCTTGGAAAGCAGTTTGGCAAAATGTGACAGAGACCTTAAAATGTTCTTATCCGTGGGTACCTCTTCTAGAACTATATCCTAAGGACATAAAAAGAGAGAGAGAATTTTCACTGCAGAATTATTTAAAATGGAAAAAAAAATAGAAACCACTAATATATCTGACAAAATGCTCCAATAAATTACGGTACACTCACATACTGAAACAGTCCGTAGCCATTAAAGGCAATGTTTACGAGGGGTGTTTAATAACCTGGAAAAATGCTTATGTGATAACGTTAAGTGAAAAAAAAGCAAGATATAAATTGTATATATGTTATGCATTAAATTATGTAAAAATATGCATTGAAAAATCTCAGGAATACCTCTAGGATTATCTCTAAGTGATGGGAAATATGGTAATTTTTAATCTTTTCATGCAAATTTGTGAACGTTGTTACTATATTTTATGCTTTTCCTTAATTTTGTACAGGAAGAATGCATTTTTTAATTATGAAATAAAATAATATTCAAGGAAACCCTCCAGTCCTTCTTGTTCCCTGAAAAAGCAAGTCCTGCTATAAGGATGAGAACCAGACTGCATTTCTCTAATTTTTGCATCTGAAAATGTAGACATGTCTTTACGACAAATTGCCATTCTGTAACTTCAATCCATGTTCCTTTCTTTACTTTTAGAAAACCTAGAGAACCAATCGATAAACACCATATGTCATCACCTAATTTTATTCTATATTCTGTTAAAGCTCCACTTCTATCCATATTTTGAAGATAAGCCCTTTGAAGACAGAGGTGGGGCCTTTTCCTTGGTTTATGCCTCCCCTGTCAACCCCACCCAACTGTGCCATAATAGCCAGGAAAGAGCCAGAGGGCAGAGACACACATATACACACGATAACATAAATGAATAATAATTTCACATCCTGTTCTTATGGAGTCAGCGTTTCAGAGTCATCTCCTATTTCAATCCAAACCCCAACAGAACAAAAGCCCCAGGAGGTGGGTGGTAGGGTTGATGGGATTTTGGCTCCATGTTATAAAGAGGAAGATGAGACCAAAGCTCAAACTAACTTTGGCTGAGACTCATTCTGGGAGTCTTGCCCTAACTCCTCTCTGTGAACAGTAGACAGAAGCACCGGGACTCCACCCTCACTCACGAGCCTGTGAGCTACCACCATGCCCTGTTCTCCTCTGGATCTCCACTGCCCAACCCAGAGAGGCATTTCACCAATTCTCATTATTTCCAGAAGAAAGGGTTAGCCATTAGGCAAAGGGATGGCTGTGCATTTGAACCCATTTTCTCTTGTGTATCATATATATCCAAGAGAATCTTCAAATTTTCAAGAACCGTTTAATAATTTTCCAAAGGATATGACCCTCTAAACTGTGATTTATTTCCTAAAATCTTTGCAGCAGCCCAAAATGACTGACAGACACACAGAGGTCTGGCCTCTATCCCAGCCCCACTCCCAGCCCCAGATGTAAAGGTGACTCACTATCACATAGCCCACCGAGCAAGTACTGTAAGATGGCTGAATGCCTAAAGCAGGTAAATAACAGAAGGTACAGAAGGAAAAGGAAGGTAAAATGTCAAGGGGGTCAGCAGGTGGGTCCTGGCTCAAGACCAGGGTTAGGGCTGGGAGGACAGCTAAGGGTGGAGAGATGGTCGTTTCCCCCAGAATCAAGGCCAAGGAGACTCTGTCTCTGGTACTCTTCTAAACAATGGGAGACTCCCAAAGCTTTTCAGTTAGAGGTTGATATGCTCCAGTCTGGGAAGGGGGAAGAGACTGGAAACACAATGAGAAGACCTATCAACAGGGGCTCGAACTCAGCTGACAAGGAGAAGATGAGAATAAGATGATGGATGCAGAGGAGGGGTGTGGCTCACACAGCTCACAAGAACTGAGTGTGTGCATCACTTCCCGAGTCCATGTTCAGTGACGTCACAGTGGTAACTTGGAATCACAGCCGTGATGGGAGTATGAGCAAATGCTACAATCAGAGTTTTTTCTCCCCCCAGGATTTCTAGTAGTTAAACATTTACACATACCACTGGATATAGAGTTTGGAAACTAGCGGGACTGGGGAGGTAAAGTGAAGGGAAGAGGCCAGGAGGACCCCCTGATGTTTCTAGTCTGGATCTCGGGAGGGATGAGGCTCCGTCCCTTGAGACAGTGAACACAGGAGGATGAGTTGGTCTGGGGTCAGGGTGGAGAAGGTGAGTGCAGCCAAGGACACTTTGAGTTTGTGAGATCTGTTAAAACGACCCAGAGAACATGGCTAGAGGATAGTGGAATTCTGAGGCTAAAGCTCGGGAGACAGTTTCACGCTACAGAGAGGCTGCATTTAAAGCCATGGGTGTAAGCAAGTGAAGTGAAGACAAGGGCAGAAGGGTGACCCTGGATTCTGCAGAACCTAACATTTAAGGAAGTTGTAGAAGAGATGACCAGGCAAAGAAGATGCAGGAAATTCACAAGGCAAGAGAAAGAAGGGGTGGATGTCCCAGGAAAAAAGGAAAGAGAGAGATTCAACAAATGGGAATGCTACACTGCCAAGTGCTGCACCCTCAAAGCATCTTCTGAGGTTGGCAGCACAGCGGCCGTTGGTGACCTTAACTTTACCAGATTCAGTGGAGATCTGGGGAAGAGAAGTAATGACCTCTCCATGTTTAATCTTGCGATGCTGTATCTTTGGATCAGTCAGGATCTCACCAGGAAAACAGTGACCACTCTAAGTACTTCAAAGAGAGGAATTTTAATGCAAAGAACCAGCTATCCAAGTGATGGAAAACAAGGAAATAGCAAATGACAAGACAGGAAGCCACCACCACCCAGGGCTGAAGGGACAAAGGGAGGAGGCAGGGCCACCAGAGCCCAGGAGGTGAGCCACATGGCAGAGCCTGGATCTTGGCAGGGGCAGTAGATGTGTGGCAGCAGTGAGATGGCCCAGGACAGAAAGGAGAGAGAGAAATACTTTGACTTCTCCCTGCTCCCCACTCTCCAGTCTTCCACCAGTGCCTCCAATGGGTTGTACCCAGGCAGAGGCGATCAGGGAACTGGGGAGCTGGGGAACGTAGTGCCCTTCCCTACAGAGCCAAGCAACAGAAGGGTAGGGACAGATCTGATGGCAAACAGTCAAAGGAGTGACCCAGCTATTTATCACATTTCATTATATATGACACCATCCATTATATGATGCATCTTGATTTCAGAGATGCTAACATTTGAAAGAACAATCATCATCCCAGAATTGATGAAATAGGATAGATCCGACACGTATAGGAGGACATGATGCTTCATAAAGTATCTAGTTTCCCAAACATGTTGGGTGTCCTTTGCTGGACACTATCGTCTAATCCTGACTCTACAAGGACACACACTGACCCCTTAGAAGGAGTATGAAGTCGCCAGCTGTGTTTCTCTGCAGGTTCCCCAGCACTTGGTCCCCCAGCCCACCAGGTATATCAGGACCAGCTGTGTCTTAAAATTCATCATGTCAACCTGGGCAGAATTCACATGTATTCTTTTATCCATTGATGCCCTGCTGCATTCTACAATAGAGTGAAGTCTTTTGTACAGAAATGTATGTTGTGCCAAAGGAAAACAGGAATGACTGAGGCAGAAGAAGAAGAAATACAGACGGCAGAAGGATAAAGTTAGGAAAGAATGTGCTCACATCACTGACTCCCATAATTCCTGGATGAGTGCTGGAGGTGAGGCACATACACCATGTGGCCAACAAGCCCTCCCAAGAGTGGACCAGCAATATTCTCCATCCTCATTGACAGTCCTCACCTCCAGGCTCCTAGGAGACATTGCTATGGAGCAAGGGCTCTGGTGGCCATTATCCTGCCCAGGGACAACAAGGCATCTAGGAAACAAATCATGCAGGGGCAGGTGTTTGCTCTGACCAGCCTTCTGAGTGACAGTTGGCCCCAGACGCTCCTTGTGAAGGCGCATGAGCAGCCTGGGTGTGCCCTGGCTAAGCCCTGTTTCTGCACAGCCCGGCTGCATCAGCAGTGTGGATCGATACCAAACACGGGGTCCTCAGCGGGCAAGTGGACAGCGGCTTTCTCACAGGCAGTGACTCAGCAGGAAAAACGAATCAGAAAAACAAGCAAAAGTGCTTGTCTTTGAAGAATCTGACACGTGGACTCCCGGGGCAGTCCTGCAACCCACGAGTGCCTGAGAACATTTCCCAAGCTAGTCCAGCCCCCCTAGCTCAGGGCGGTGAGGCTCAGCATTAGAAAGGGGGTCTCCATTCTCCCCAGGCCTTCAGATGACAGCCTATGGCAAATAGGCTGGTCTCAGCTGGTGCCCAGCACCGCACATGCGCTCTGACATCATTTGCCCTCTCCAGAACCCTCTTGAGTCCCAAAGCATCCCATTGAATCAACAGTCATTTATTCCTTTGTCCACTTTGCGAATTATCAGGTACTGGGGAACAGGGATGAATGAAGACATGAGCAATGCTCCTTGACAGAACTCACTACCTGGTAGGCAAGTCCAGCTTTTTAAATTAAAATTAAAAAGTAAGGCTTGCGTGAACTCTATTTGAGGTATATATAGGTTCGAGTCAGGACACAGCTGTGGGAGGAGAAAGAAAAGTCATAGAAAAGTCCCCGATGACGAGACTTGATCTCTCTCCATCACCGGAGATATGGGATGGAGGCTGTGGGTAGGCAGAAGGTGAGGGCACCGCAGGTCCTTCAGGGAGAGGGAGTGGTGCTCCATGGAGGGGGAAAGACCTGGTTCCTTCTCGGAGCTCTAAGTGCCAGATCCTGACCAGAGCTGAGGCTGGAGAGCTGGGCGGCCCCAAGGCACGGAGGGCCTCCTGCTCAGAGCAGTCATCCCCTCCCCTCGTCACCTTCACCAGCCCTGACTCTCCAGCCTATTTCAATGCCCATGTTGCCCTCCTACCCAGAAGCATCATTAATATTTTAATCTGTCAGCCTGCTGGTTTCCCCATCAAAACTTAGATCTTCTTGTGTCTCTCCGATCGACAGCATTCACCGAAGTCCTCTGTACTCCAGCCTGCTCAACCAGGGAAAGGAGCTGGAGGTGCGGGATCACGGCACAAGCAGACCCGGCCAGGGTGAGACAAAGTGTAGGAAGAGCAATATTCTAGTTCCTAAGGCAAAAGGACACTTACCAGCAAAAATAAATTACGGGATTTTTTTTTTTTAATTAAGATCTTGAGGTTTTCGGGGAATCTTATTACTGGTGATTGACAATCAGCATTGTGCTCAGGTATTTGTCATGTAAATTCTGCATCTATCCAGCAGCTTTAACCTGTCAGAGCCATTCATAATATTCTTTGGAGGGTTTTCTTTCTGTTTGCTTCATGGTTATTGCTTTTAACCTGAAAACAGGAAAAAAAAGAAAAGAGAGAGGGAGGGTCCCATCCCTGTTCCGAATGGGACACCCCTTTAGTAGACCTTCGCCATTGCAACTTCAAAGCCAATACGTCAACAATAAACAAGAGTAAAATTTCCTTTGGAGACTAGGACATGAACAACAATGCCTTCCCTGCTCTCAGCTCACTAGAGCCCAGCTGGTGGGGCTCACGAGACAGAGGAGGGATGGGGGCCTCTCCGCCTGGCCCCAGTGCCACTTTCTGAGGGACTCCCAAGCGCCCAAGCGGGGCATGTAAGAGAAGAAGACGTACTCTTGCTCTCAGTGAGAACAATATGGCATCAGGGGAGAAGATTAATGCACGATAAATAGAGAACAAAATACGGAAAGGTGTCACCGAGAGGGAGGCTGCCTACCGGAGCGATACTAAGAGCACAGACTCAAGTCACAGATCTGGCTTCAGGTCCCAAGACCTTCACTTACGGACTTACTAAGAGCTCGCGGGTAGTCTGATTCTTCAACTATCAAATGGGGACGTTATCAGGCCCACCTCACAGAGTCCCTCTGTGAAGACGACCTGAGCTGATGGGTGTAAAGTCTCCAGGACGGGGTAACTATGCTCAGGGTCTGACCACGCCGCCACCCCCTTTCCCTCCAGCCTTTGGGTCACACCTTTGTTGGGGACCCATCTTTCCTCTAGAGGTCCCACTGTGCATGCTGCCCGCCTCCTGGCATGTGCTCTGGGCCTGCTGCCCAGGAAATGAGTGTCCTCCATCCTTTCTCTCTCGGGGCATCAGAGAGTAGAGACCACTCCAGCTAAGGCCAAGGTCAAGGATAAATAGAGTCAAGGAGAAAATGCAAGTCATCCTCTAGCAAGAAAGACCCCCGAGGTGAGCAGGGTCTGCTCCCAGATGTCCTAGGAGGGGGATCCTCCAACTGGGCCCACAAGAGGCCTTGCAGCAAGAAGTACGAACATCCTGAGGTCTTCATGCAAGGAGGAGGCTGAACCACACGCAGAGGCCACGTGCAGCCTCCGGTCAGCAGCCCCAGTGGAGCACAGTCCTTGAGTCATCCCAGCCCAGGCATCAGACATGGGGGTGAAGAAGCTTCCAGATAATCCCAGCCAACCCCCGATCACTCAAGGCCACAGGCATCACAGAGCAGGGACAACTCATCCTCCCGCCCGTCTGTCTAAATGCCGGAGCCACAGGCTCCGTGAGCATAAGAAAATGGTTGCTGCTTTACATTGAGAAGTGGGGGGGTGGTTTGCTCGGTAGCAATAGATAACCAGAACCGCCGCGTCTTTGATGCCAAGTTTTTTACATCCTTGGGCTTACTTTATCTTTCTAACAGTGTCTTGAGATAGGATTTAATACACTCACCTGAAAGATGAGAAATCTGACTCTCAGAGAAGTTATGTAACTTTTTCAAGATGCCACAGCTTCTCAGTGGAATAATCAGGACCCACACACTGAATCAAGATTCATGCGCCATTCACACACCAAGCATCAGTCAGCCACCCCGAATTAAGAGAACTTTTAAAATAAATCAGGTGTTGTCCTCAGTACCTGAAATGGCCTATTTACATATATCTTATATGCTGATAACACTCACCTCTGAAATAAAGTCATTTGGCTGTCAAAAAAATTTTAAGAATACCAAATCCTAGCCACCAGAACTGAGCCATGTGACTGAAGCTAAGCTGGACTAATTCACCTCAGCCCGCTCAGCTGACAGCGGCTCGGCGCACTAAGTCTCTCAGAGAAAGGGCAGAATTTGTACCTGTGGGATTTTTCACTGCCTCACCTGAAATGACAGAAGGGCTATAGTAACTCAGACGCCTCGGTAAACTGGGGTGGGTGGAGGGGAGAGATTTCCAGTTCCCCCGGCGTTCCCACACCAGTGAAGGAAGCACTGCAGACAGAGGTAACTGCTTTGCAAATTCACTTATAGGTGCTTTGGGAAAATGCTGAAAACAGACACTGGAGAAATCTGGCTGCGATCAGAGGCACCAGATGTGGTCCCAGACACGTGGATGATGTATGCTGGAGGCATCAGCCTAATTTAACACATTCCCCCACCCCGGGGGTTGGGGGGGGCAGGCACCTACTTCAGTCCAGATCTTGAGGAAGGAGCTAGGGCAACCCTGCCCTCAAGGGACCTTCAGAGTCCTGGGCCCCAAGGAACAGTCCCTCAGCCCCAACAGGCCCGGGGCTGCAGGGCTGCAGGACCCTGCACAGTGCCTTGTTTCAGGCAAGCCCTCTCAGCCAGGGTGGGTGTGAAGGCCAGGATAAGGGCCCCACAGAAGGTCTCCAAGTTCAGCAAAGGGAGACACCTGTCACAGGTATCAGAGTCCTCCAAATGCCCTGCAAGACGTCACAGCTGCCAAGCGAGTCTGAATATGCAAAGGTATTCCAGCATTCAGATCCCGAAATATCAGGTTTCCTATAGAGAGGGGCAGCATGAGAGCCCAGGGATAGTGCATGAGCTCTCTATAAAATACTTTCTCTTGTTTGCTCCTTCTATCTGTTTGGGCTCCCTCGGGAGCAGGCCCCACCTGAGACAAGGATTTGAGTGCAGGTGTTTTATCTGGGAGGTGATCTCAGGAAAGACCAGCAGAGGAAAGGGTAAGTGACTCAGGAACAAAGGGTGGAAACTGTGGGTGAATAGAGGCCAGACCTGGGGGGACCCCTAGAGGACTATGTAAAAGGCTGCGATGTTCTCCCACCTGAGGGACGAGGGAGTGGGGGTACTGATCCACCAACTCCTGTCAGTCATGGGTGTAGGACCTGGGGGTGTTAATTCCCTGGGTCTTCTGACCTGGCACACACACACAGGCAGAGAGGGCTCTCATGGCCAGAGAGAGCTCACAAACAAAGGGCCACTAGTGCCAGAAGTTGGGCCAGAATCCATGAAAATAGCAGGAGCAGAGGGAAGGTGGGCAGGGCACCCTCTATGGCCACACAAATCCCCCCAAACACACACACCCTCATGGCTACTGACTAATCTCTATCCAGGCTGCATCGTATTGAGTCTGCTGACAATGTATGCTGGAGAGGGGGTCAAGACCTGCTATAAGGCCAACCTGGAGTTCACATCCACTCTGGGGAGGAGGCCTCTAATTCTAAGCCACTGGTAGCAGGTACCACCCAGCTGGATAGCTGTTCTATTTCCCTAGTCCAGCAGAACAGGGTAGATGGGGAAAAGAGCCGGCCCCTCCCCTTCTCTGAGGGACTATAGGTAGAAGAGAGATCTGGTTTTATGACCACTCTCTGGTGTAGAGAGGTCTGCCCTTGAGCCTCCTGGCAAAAACAAACAAACAAAAAAAAAAGAGGTGGGGCGAATAGGCATGAGAGCTCTAATGGGGGTATTAGAAATATTTTAAAACTGATTTATGATGACAGTTGCACCATTTGGTAAATTTATTCTGAAGATCACTGAAATGTATACTTGAAATAGGTGATTTTTATGATGTATAAAATTTGCCTCCATTGGTTACAAAAATTGTGTTTTTTTAAATAAATAAATAAATAAAAATTTAAAAACCATAGTATTCCACTGCATCCTAGGACTGCCTGAGTGTAACCCCTGACCTTAATTGCTGCCTGAGAGTGGCGTATCGGGGACTTGAGAGACTCCATCTAGGGCATTTTTTCCCTTGGAGAGTGAGCGATGCTGAAATAAGAAACAAACATAGAGAAGTTCTGAAGCATCCTGAAATGCCCACAAGATACTAGAACGCCATGCCGCGGACATCTGTTTCACTCCCCAAATCTTGTCAGAAACACTTTTGTCTGGCTGTTAGAGGTATTTCGTACAACCTCAGGCTTTTCCTGCCATGATTTCCCCTTTCCCAAGTTCAGCTATTTCAGATGACTCAGGATGTAAATTTCCCAAGAAGTTAAAAAAGATTCCACTTTCTAAAAAAATCCCCAAGGAACCCGTGTAGGGAGGGATAAACCAAAGCAGTCTCGTCTCAAAGGAGGAGGCATTTTAGTTTGCTAAGCTGGAAGGGTGGGCGTGAGAACCTTCCCTCCCACCCAAGCCTCCTCCTTATTCCACACAAGCTGGGTCTGTTTGGGAGTTTGCAGGGAAAGCGCTTTTAAATGCGAGGCCCATCGTCCATTATAATTGAAAATATGGTGACGCACAAGAGATTATGTTGATTTTAGAATCAGAATGTCAACCGGGTCTTCTCATTTCCGAAATACATACATCCCTGAGAGCCCTGAAGTTACTGTTGAGCTGAAATTTTTATAAACTCAACCCCAAGTCAAATATTATAGAACTACCAAATGTCACTGAACTACTTATTAAGGGGATATACCATTTCCCATTAAATCAAAATATTAAAATGCACTTTCATCTCAAAGTTGCTGAACTCTCGTTGGCAATTCAGTCTCTCTTAGTAACACCTCAAGCTTATGTGAAGGGAGAAAAAACAAACAGAACTTACGGATTAATTACAAAATACAAACCCTCATTCCTCTAAATTATCAATGAGAACACTAAGGAAGAATTTCCCACCCAAGAGAACAGTGTTTTATCTCTGAAATATCAGTATTGACCATAATAAATAATATAGCCAGTTTGTTAGCATTTGCTCCATCTGGATATAAACATAAAATGCTGGTTTTTTTGCCCCCCACAGGACTGGGCCACGTTCTCCCTTCCCAGTGGACGACAACTGCCTTAAAGATAGTCCTGCCCAATTCTACAGCTTTTCATTCTATTACTTAGAGTCAATCCAATTCATTTTTAAACTCCAGTCTCCTATCTGATCCAAAGATCTGCTCCTCCCACAAAGGCAAAGCACTCCAAAGTCTCCTGAAGGAGGGGCCCAGTGTGGTCTGCTCTCTCCCCGTCACCTCCACCCTATTCTTCTGCTTGTGAAAGAGAGAAGCAAGAGAGGAGAAAGCAAGCCACGTCTCCATACTTAACCAGGCAAAGGTGTGGTCCTCTCTTCCGCTGATCTAAGTGATGCTCCAGCACATGGCTTATGGGCTCAATGTGGTCTTCCAACCTGCCCCTGGGAACGCCTTATTCTTCAGGTGTGAAATAGGACAATCTCTTTCAGCTGTCCACCAGCTGGTGGCATTTTCCCTTTTACCCCAGAAGGTCCCCAGAAAGACTACAGTTTCAGAATCTGTCTACCTTTCAAGGCAATTTCACCTGCAAGTACATATAGGATCCAGCTTTGGTACCTCTTAGAAGCAGGAACTTATGAGTCAGGGTGTGTGTGTGTGTGTGGGCGCGTGTGTGTGCGCGTGCATGCGTGTGCATGTGTAAGCATTGGGGGTGTATCCTCCAGGCACCTCTCAGCCTGAGCATCCCCCAGCACACCATCTAGAGTGCCATAGTTCTCTTCCTTATACTAATGGCACTCAAATGAGTCAGCCAAATAGTCTTTGTGTAGCTTTAATAAACCCCAAGTTTCTCAGGAATGCAATCATCCTTTGAATTAAGGCCAGAGTGTACTTTGTCTTGTTCAGAACTTCACCGGAAGTATTTCATTTCTTAACAGCACCCCAAGACTGACCGAGATATTTGATCTGATGATATAAACACATTGATCCACCTGCATTTGTCACTGTGGAATTGAGCAAGCATCTCATTCACTACTTCCTCTAGTATAGTTGGGCGCAAGCATTACCTGCCATTTTATTGTACATTATTTTCCTTTTAGTTCCTGTATATTTCAGTTAAGGCATTACACTGATTTGTTATGGTACATATACAAGCAAGCAATAACATCGACAAATTTCATTTCAGGATAATAGTGGGGGCACTACAAAATATTTGCTGTGAAAAGGAACCAGTGGTACTGAAGAAATGCAAACTGGTGGTCTAGATTCATGATCCTTTCTGTTTATTTCTCTGTTGTGAACCCTGAGCCTTCAGCCAAACCCTGTTGGGCCCAAGCTCTAGCCTTGATACCTAAAGGGAAATGTTGTTCCCACTTGAGCCAGAGTTACGGGAAGCGGGCAGCTCTGTCCTGTCAGGGCCACTGCCCCAGCCCAGGTAGGGAGCAGCAGCATAATCTACAGGAAAACTCCTGCCTCAAGGAGAAGGGGGGCTTTAGGGTCAGAGACAGGGTTGTTCGCCACCAGCCCCACATCCCCCTGCAGAGCCCACAACCCCCAGAAGCCTCCCTCCCAACACCAGCCTCAGAAGTTCTGGCTTTGGGTTTGGATGGAGGTGATGTTTCCCTGTGCACAGTGTCAAAGCTTTAACACTCAGAGCTGAACCAGCATCTCCTTAGATCCAGAAGTAAATGTTTTGACTTTGAAGGATGCCCATTTGCTCATTTTGGGGGGACTATGTACACAGTCTGGGAATCTCAGAGCAGCCAGAAGTCGGCACCTGTTTCTGCCCACCTGTGTCCCTAGCTGGGGTGGGAGAGCTCCAAGAGCCTCATCACATGTGGTCATCTCACTCCAACTGATAACAAAGCTGTTCCAGCTAAAAATCTCATCCTTGCTTCTTCATCTACATGCGATATCACAAGCTGTAAATCACTTTTTCCTTATTTTATTTTATTTTATTTTATTTTATTTTATTTTATTTTATTTTATTTTATTTTATTTTATTTTATTGTTTTTGCAAATCACTTTTAATGACTTGTTTGGAAAAGGAGACATGCTTTAGACAAGTAGAATTTCTACAATCTGGGGTTGAAGTGGATGCAAGGAGGATCTGCAGAAAGACCGGGGTGAGTGAACCCAGCAGAGCATTAGACCCGCAACAACTGATGGTTACAATTTAGTTCTCATCAGCGCTGTGACAGAAGATGTTCTCCCAAATAGGTGGTATTCAGTGCTACAGATTAAAGAGGGAGCTTGTGACTAGGCTTTTTTATTGATGGGAAAGTTAATTTACATTAATTATCCCGGAAGGATGTACACTCAGGAAATGGCCCCAGAAATCATCAGCCTCAGAGGTTCAAGGCCCTGAGCCATCTAACCTCCCAGTCCCTAACTTGTCTCACCCACAACGTGTCATGTGCCCCCAGCCTGGCTCCATCTCCCCATCTCTAAATGCTCCAGCTCATGATAGCCAGCGCCCAGCCCACGATGCTGACCTTCCTAACTGAATCCTCCTACTCCACAAGCCCTACTCTGGTGGGCTTGCACTGGGAAGATGGGCACTGGGGACCCAGGGGGATAAAGGAGAAAGAGGAATCAAGGGAAACTCCATCCCATCCCCACAAGGCAATAAGCTGGGTTCTAGGGAACTCCAGCCATCCCACACCCTGGGCGAGACCCTGTGCGAGACCCTAACCTTCTGGGGACACAGAATGAGGACGTCATAGACTCTGACCTCAACGGTCAGACAGGTTAAAAAAAAAAAAAAAGGATCAGGCAGTTTAGTGAGGATCCAGCAGGTGGGCAGGGGGCAAGCTGGTAAGCTGCACCATAGAGGTCCATATATGAGCCATGGAATGGCGGCAGTGGGTAAAAATACCTCTTGGGGCTGCCCAAGGATGGATCCCAGAAGAGGCTGCCAGGCAAGGCAAAAGCAGAAAGGGCAGGAGCTGGATGTGCAGAGTCACAAGAAGGCCCAAACAGCCGGGAACGGGGATCCTTCATGAGTCAGGGTGAAGCATGAGGATGAAGCGTGGAGAGAGGATTCGCTCATTCGGTGGCTCGGGCACTGTGCTGAGTGCTGGGCTCTGCTTACATGAGCTCACCTTCAAGCCCAGTGACACGTGGGCAACAACTAAGGGCCTTCTGTGATACGCCAAGGACTTTATCCTGAAATGAAGCAACACAGAGGAATTCTGAGCAGGGAGTGACCAATGGAGTGTGTGTGTTTGGAAGTTCCACCAAGGGTTGCGTAGCATTGGATTGAAGAGGGATCAGCCCATCAGCTAGTGGGGTGAAGAGGTACAGTCAGGCAAGGGGAATCCAAGCGACCACATGCTCTCTGAGCAGGGAGGCCCCTGCCTCTGCATCCCTGGTCCCCTGCACTGAGCTGGCTGCAGTAGAAAGACAAGAGTCAGGGGTATAGAGCCTGCCACAAGAAGCAAGGACCAGAAACAAGAATATCCCAGGACGCTGAAGAACACACTCAGAACAAGAGACAGAGCAGGACCAGTGTCCTACAGACTGCTGAGTCAGGCGTGCTGGGCGCCGCTCCGGAGAAGCCCTGCCCTGCCTTTAAGCAGATGCCATCAAGCTGGAGAACCACGTGCGTCCTTGTGGTTAACGGAGGAGACATGCTGAGCTGGGTGTCCGTATCCAGGCAGTGCTTCTGTGGCTGGGTCTGAGCACCGCCAGTCTGCACACCCAAGGCTCTTGCACTACAGTGGACGGCGATCCCCTCCCCCTTGCCTCTTGGGATGCCTCCTTAGATGCTCAGGTGGCTTGGCTGAGGATTACAGGGCTCAAGGTCCCCAGAAATCAAGGCTGCTTTGGTTCTGGGGACAGAGGTTGTCCAAGTGCACATCTGCACCCACAGCCACAGAAGACATCCACACCAATAACTAGGTTGTCTCAATGTCAGGACCCAAGAGTGAAAAGACACTCAGGACCCACCAGAGCCAGCAGTCAGCAGGAGCAGAAGCCCAGCTTCCTAAGGATCTATAGTCAGCCACTGCCAGCTTTTAGATGACAGTAGGTGCCTCACATAGACTCAACCCTGGAGGACCTCCACAATTTGGGCACAGGAGCTAATACCATTCTAATATGGGTTGAATGTCATGACAGAGACCCATCTGTCTCATACGCCCCCCCCCAATGCCTTCCAGACAGCTTGTCACGTTGCCCAAAATGCCACCAGTGTGCAAAGGCTTAACCCTATGGGTTGAGCAGTGCCCTCTCTTTCTAAATGCAAACATGGCCAAATGAGATCATGCATCGTGTCCCTTTACCTTAGTTTACAGAGAAGTCAGAGTGTTTCCTCTCTGATAAGAAGACAGAAGTAGAGGACTAGGGCACCGTGTCCTGTAGACTTGAGGCAGGGGCAGCTCCAGATTTCCTCAAATGGAGCCCATTTGGTTGTAAGTGCGAATGAGGTGACTTGTTTCAAAGCTGTGGCTGCCTAGAGAGCCCTCCATCTTCCGTAAGATTAGGTGACTCTGATCAATAGAAGTAGCAAAGTTTTCTCAAGAAGCTTCTAATCACATTTCCCATTGGACAGAGAAAACAAATTGTGAGAGCAGGATGATGACGATTCTCACCATTATTAGTAGCATTTTAAGGAGTGACTTCCAGGGAGCAGCCACACCCCACCTCCCAAAGGTCTTGAGAGAGATCCTGGAGGAAACAGGGGAGCAGGAAGAGACACTGCATGAGGGGAGACAGTGGATGAGAAGGAAGCTGAAGGTGGCCCAGCAGTTCAGTCAGCCCTTCCCTTCTCCCTCGTGAGCTCCGGGACAAGAGATGGGACACATCTAAAAGGAAAACTGCACCTTCAAGCCAAGATTCTTGGCTGGTCTGACCTGAGTTCCTTCACATAAGAGGACTGGAATGTAACTACTGGGAGACTAGGGTAAATAGGAGGCAGGGGGTTGCTCAAGAGGAAAAAGATGCAAGTTCCAGTTTTAAAAAAAATGCCTTCCTCATGACCGCTAATGAAAAGAAGAGTAAATCACCAAAACATCTTAAACATCATTTTAAAATTAATAAACAAGATACAAGCATCTTGATATTTCTGACGATGATGCAATAAAGTCAAAAGAATTGGTTTTCTTTTGGAGAAAAAAATAACCAACAAAAAGAAAGTGAAATCTAGGTCTTGAATGTGGAATTCTTTTTACTCTGATTATAAATGCTTTTAGGCTTTTCTCCTGCTCCAGAGGACCGCACACCTTCCTACAAACAAACAAAAACACACAAGAAAGGGAGAGGAAGGAAGGGAGGGAGGGAGGGAGGGAGGGAGGGAGGGAGGAAGGAAGGAAGGAAAGAAGGAAGGAAGGAAGGAAGGAAGGAAGGAAGGAAGGAAGGAAGGGAGGGAGGAAGGAAGGAAGGAAGGAAACTCTTAAAATACCATGAACTGCAAACTCAGTATTTTCTCTCATTCCCCAGCATTTCTGTGAGTCTCCTGAGTGTGATGGCTTGTCTTTTAGTTCTTGGCTCTAAGCCCTGATTCTTAAGCCCTCCCATACAGGGTCTGGAAGAAAGAATTTGGAGCATTCTGCAGCAGACAAGGGTGCCAGAAGTGCTGGCAGAGCACACCGAACTGAGATTCCAGGACTGTGTGGGCTTAAACTGTCCTTACCTGACGACTTGGAACATCAGAGTAAGTGGTCTTCTAACTCCAGAAGCAGAGAGAAGACTCCCCACCTTCCCAAACTGTTCTCCTACATCCTAGTTCACGTCTAAATACTAGGGATGTGCTCCTTTGGGTTAACATTACCCTTGGTAGGTTTGGAACCATCACCTACAGGGCAGACTATTATCTGAAACACACTGCATTTCAAAGGGTTTGTGGAATATACTGAACATCTGTCCCTAGGAGAGCACCTGTGGGTTGGAGAACTTGAAGGAGCAGAAAGAGTTGCAAAAATAAACATTCAGAAACTCAAACCACTAAACACACATCCAATCAAGCTAGAGAAATTCTTACGGGGTCTCCTCCCCTGATTCTTCATAAGCTTCTGTAATGAAAAGCCTGCCTTCCTGTCCCCTGGGCGCACGTGCCAGGGGGCAATGACAGTAAGTCTTGCAAACAGGCATGGCTCCCAAAGGAGACCAACCAGGCGTTCCTGGGGACAAGCTGCTGGAGAAGCCCCGTCCCTCACTCAGGAAACTCCTTGAGAAGCAGGCTTCCGGCTAGATGGGGAGCAACTCCTTCCTCTCTCAGGGCTTCACTCTCCATCCCAGCAGGTAAAGGGACAGCGGTCTCGGCCCCCATTTCAGGCAGGCCCCAACAGAGACCCCAGATGAAGACGTAAGGCCCCATCCCCATCTCCCTGGCCCTCCGTGTTTTTTCTCCGGTCAGCCTCCAAAGGGCTTGTTCACCGGCTTGTTCTCAGTGTCCAGACGGTCAAGTGCAGGGAGGGAAAGGAGGAGCAGCCGGCCCAGAGGAAGAGGACCCTCTGGAAACGCCAGTGGAGCACTGAGCACCCATCACCCACACTCACTTGGGGATGCCCTGCCCACAGCCAGACCCAGGGCTGCCGGGGTACATTCTGTGAAATGAAGCAGACGTTTCCTTAAAGCACTGGGCCTGAGCATCGGGTAGTGTTTCCTGACAGCACGAGGGAGCCTGTCTCCCCACCTGTGTTCTCCAGCTACAGAAGTCCAGGGTAAACCGTCCTGCTGCAGAGAAAGTCGTAAATAATGCATCTTAAGACCCAGACTTCAATATTTTTGAAGGGTTTCATTTCTCCTCCCTTCCAACTTTGATATATGTACTTACTTAATAAGGGTCTGGGGAGGGTTAATTGAATTAATATATGTAAAGTGCTTAGAGTTTGAAGAGAATACGCAATATAAATGGAAGTGTCACTAAAAAGGTTAATCGAATTTACATCTAACACTTTCAGTTCATGGTGTTAATGAACTATATCCTTTTAGAGAGTGATTAATTTATAGAAATGTGATTATTTGTCCTAATGCTATATATGGGTTGGCTTCTCCTATTTCTGTAGCTAACTTTATAGGAGAATTCAGCATTTTATAAATTAAAATAATAAATCAAATACCCCCATAATGGTTATATTTCATTAATTATAAGGAGACATGAATTAGATTAACATTTATCTGTTTTAATTAATTTGCTGCAATGCAGTTATCCATGCAAACTGGAAAACGACACATCAACTTGACATAATATTAACAGTTTTGACTGGTTCTTCCCTGAAAATTTATGTCCCTGCAGCTGCTGCCTCCCTGGTGTAACCACGGTGACCACCCCCCCGTGTGACACACACAGGCCTTATATCAAAGGACTGGGAAGGGCCTTAATGCTAAATTCAGGCTTCTCCTGAAAATATCATTAATTAAATTGGTAAGACAGTATAAACCCAGAAGGATGTAGTGTTTTGTTTGGGGGGTTTGAGTCCTGAATTCTCCAAACAAATTTCTTACATCTGATTGCCTTATTTTCTTAGGGACTTTATCCTTCCAAAGGCGTTCAGAGCCGCTTGCACATGAATACTCAGAACTTTCTTGAGCAGAGGAGGGAGGTGCCCCCGTGTCCTTTCTGCTTGGGGAAAAGCAGATCCCAGAGGGCAGAGTGATTTGCCCCGAGACTCACACTCATCAGTGGATCCAAGTCACATGACCTGGAGACCATGCCTTTTCTTCCTTCTCCACCGCAATTTCCTTGTCAGATTTCTTTGAAAACTGCAGATTTGTTTAACTATATAATACAACAGACATCACAGAAATGCAGCGACAGAAAGTCACAAAAATGATGTGTGGTATTTTTTTTTAAATCAGCAAAATTTAAGTTAAATTTCAGCTAATTAAGCATTTTTAGAAGCAATGACAGTGGCATCTGTGGCTTTTCTCAGTGACAGTTCCTGTGGCCTCTGCTGGACCTGACTCCTTCCCACATTTTGTTCTCCCAGCTCATCTGCAGAACTGAGTGTTTCCAACCTTTACAAAATGAATGCTGTAATTGGTTTGGAAGGACAGTCAGCTACCTAAAGGGGAGAGGTCCAATGTGTAGTTCTTACCAGTGACCAAAGACAGGGAGTGGCCCTGACTGGGAGAAGTGTGCAAGGGCAGCAGCGTGGGTGGCATCGTCCTGGCATACAGCCACTCCCTCAACACCCAGCCTTCACTCTGGACCTTGGATAGTGCTGGGCACTGGTCCCACAGAGGTAAGCAGGATGCTTCCCCCTTAAGGGGCTCACAGTCTGCCTGGGGAGACAGAGAGACAACAGGCACTTTGATGGGGGCAACTAGAGGTGGCGAAATAAAAAGGGACAAGGCCCCCACCCCAGGAGCAACCCGTGCAAAGAAATGAAGCATTCCCTAGGGAACTGTCAGCCATCGGGATGGGGTTGGGGTGCCCTTCTCAACCTTGGCTGGGCATCAGAAACACCTGAGAGCTTTAGACAAAATCCCAGGTCCTAGCCTAGAGTGATGACATCAGCATCTCTGCAGGTGGGGTCTAGACATCCATGTTATTTTAAGTTTCTCAAGTGGATTGACTGTGCATCCAGAGTTGAATCACTGACACAGTGGATAAGAGAGTAGTCTCCAAAACTGGACCTTGTCCGTTCTAATCCCAGCTCTACTGTTTTGCTAGGTGAGTGAACTGGGTAAATAGCTTAACCTGCCTGGCCTCAGTTTCCTCACCTGTACAACGGGGATAGTAAAAGCACACACCAGACTGAGCAGCTGAAGGGTTGAATGAAGATTTTTTTAAGTATACTTGATTTACAATGTTGTGTTAGTTTCAGGTGTGCAGCATGGTGATTCAGTTACTTATATACATATATACGTACTTTTTCAGATTCTTTTCCATCATAGGTTATTACAAGATATTGCATATAGTTCCCTGCACTATACAGTAGGTCCTTGTTGTTTATCTATTTCCTATGCAGTAGTGTATACCTGTTAATCCCAGGCTCCTAATTTATCCTTCCTTCTTCTGCCCCCCAAATGAGTATTAATATCTATAAAGCACTCAGAACAGCACCTGGCACACAGTAAGGTCTTGATAGATGACAGTACTTACTACCTGGAATCTACTGGAAAGTTCACCAAGGGAAGAGGAGGCCAGATGAGAAGTGAGGGGAAAAAATCATCAACAGACTTTTATGTGAGGTTGGAGAGTTTGGATCTGTCTTGAGATGGCTGGGATTTGTCATCAGGGATGAGGCTCTCTGTTCTAAGAAGGTAACTAAGCCCCTGAGCATCCTGGCTTCAGAGCAGGCTTGGGTTGCAAGGGCGAAGGCAGAAGTTCTCCGCAGTACTTGGTGCCCAGGCCTTTGCTCTATGAATGCCTGAGCCCCGTGAAGGGGTTAGGGTAGGGATGGGAGAGGGGGAAGGTGGGAGGAGGACTGGTTTCATCCAGGTGGCCTGTTCCAGCTCTGATCCCCACAGCACCCCCGGGGCAGTGGCTCCGAACTGTCATGTGAGGATTGGACTTCAGGCGCTGAAGCCCCAGTGGCAGCAAAGATTCTGCTGCCCGTGGAAGTAGTCAGCCTGGGACATCACGAGGCCATGCTTTTCAGACAAAGAGCATCACAAGGCGAACCTGTGAGGGGTGGAAACTGGAGGCAATTTCAAGAGTGTTACGCTATTCTCAAAATCCTGGGACCCTATCAGACCCTAGCATGGATGGTGAAGTTTGGAATTCATGATGACTGGGATGGAATTTCTCATGGGCCTGGTGGGACTGGGGCTCATGCCATCCATCCTGGCTGCAGTGTGAGGGATGGGATGAGGAAGAGATTTTGAATAAGGCAGTAGCAATGGGCATGGAGGGCAGTGGGAAGGCTCTAGGTCTTTATGGGCAGGGCAAACTGGACACGACGAGGGGTGGGGAATGACGGAAGAGGAGAGCTAGGAGTGCTGGAGGACTCCGGGCTCTGGCTTTGGTGAGTGTGTGGGTCTTTACCTTTCACCCAAATAGAGGCCACAGAGCCAGCAGCAGACTCCTGGAGGGAAGATGAGAGGCTGGGTTGGTGCTAGTGGGGCTGGTGGTGCCCCAGGGCATCCTAGAGGGACAGACATTGAGTGGACCTCTGAGCGGGGCTCAAGATGAGCTAGGAGAAAAGAGATGGCCCTGGTGAGGACTCATGTGAGCTAGGGACAAGCAAGGTCTTGAGAAAGTACTGGAGACAAGTGCCTGTTCTGAAGATTAGAAAAACCACCAAGGAGTGGCTTCAGGTGACATGACCCAAGATATCTCCCTGGTGCAGGATTAAAACCAACTGCAAGCAGCCTGACCCCTTGGTCTGATTCCCGGCTCTGCTGCTACATGCCCTACGGTGTTCATATACCAACCTATAAAATGGGTGTTTGTGAAAAAGACAATTGACATATATAAAATAGTGCAAAAGGTGGCCTTACAAGCAGTCAGATCGCTGCTACTCCACCTATGCCATCTCCTTCCACCCTTGCCACGCTCACCGTTCAGCATCCCCTCCTCATTCTCCCCAGGGACCGGGCTTCAAGTACATCTAATACACTTGTGAGTGTTTGTGGTAGCTACTTAAAAAAAAGGAGTCAGAGAAGGGCTATGTTTAACCCAAATGATGACGGCTGGGAGGTCTTCCTGGAGCAGGAGAGCCCTCCAAGCACGTCTAGGACCATGCAATGCAGACAGCTGCCCTTTCTGTTTGAGGCCAGGCAGATGGGAGGTGAGGAAGGCTTCCAGCTGCCTAGACAAGAAGAGAGAGGTCATGCTCATTCCTGATGGAGAAGTGAATCAGACAGTGAAGTGTCCCGAGAAGCTGGTTCTTTCAGCAATTTTGGAGTGAAATCCAAATGTTCTCAGAAAGTGACGAGATGCCTCCCGGGGCAGAAGAGTGTCTCTGGCCCCACTCAGAGCCTTCCTCGAGCAGACAACACATCACTCTGCCAGGAAAGCCCGTGCGGTGTGGGAAATCCACGTCTCCCACACTGTTCTGGGTTCAAATCTCAGTTTCACTGTCTCTAAGGTATGAGACCACGGGCAAGTTACTTTCCTTCTCTGGGCCTCAGTTTTCTCCTCTGTAAGGATGGGATAGTAATTCTACCCGCATCATAGGTAGATCAGACCAACTGGAGCTAGATCAAACCAACTGACACATGCAAAGTGCTTAAAATAGTGCCTGGCACTCAGTATGCATTCAGTAAACATCCACTCTTATTAGCTCTGTAATCTGTATGCACAAATACATTTGTCCAGGGCCGAGCTCCCTCCTCACTCCAGCCTGTGTACCAACCATAGGCATTCTTACCTTGCATTACCTGTCCTGCCGCCCCCACCATCTGCTTACCTAATGCCCACTCACCCATCAAGACCCTTTTCCTTTTCCCCATAAATCTTTCCTGGCTTCTCCTATCCTTGTCAATGTTTGCCTTTCCTACAAGACTTCTTTGGGATCTTTAATGCGCAATCTACCCTTTCCTCATAAGCTATCAAGTTCTCCAATAGCTTGTGTCATGTGTGACACTTGCCCTAGACAGAGTGTGAGCTCTTTGATATCTAAAATTTGTTTTATCTTTTTGTTCCTCTCACAGAGAATAACAGGAGACTCAGAAATAGCTAGCTGTTGGCTGATAAGGCAGGAAGCACGTTTGGTTTGGCCTCTCACCCCAGGCATCCTCCTCTGACTAGTGCCCTCTCCTGCCTTCTGCCTGTTGCTCCCCCAAAGCTCACAGCCTGACTGTTGTGGATGTTTGTGTTCCCCCAGAATTCATATATTGAAACCCTACTCCCAATGTGATGGTATTAGAAGGCAGGGCCTCTGGGAGAACCTCTCCTTATAACCCAAATCACAGCACATTAGGATTAGAAGAGGTCATAAGGGTGGAACCCTCATGAATGGGATTAGTGCCTTTATAAGAGTCGAGAGAGAGCTTGCCTCCTCCCCCTGCACGCCACGCATAAGGGCACAGTAAGTCGGCAACCCAGAAGAGAGCTCTCACCAAAACCCAATCATGCTGGCACCCTGACCTTGGACTTCATCCTTTAGAACCGTAGAAATCAATGTCTGTTGCTTATAAGCCACCCAATCTACAGCATTTTTGTTACCATAGCCCCAGCTGATGAAGATGGTGAACTTCTGTTCTATTCCAGGCCAATGTCTTCAGCTCAGCACTCCTCCCCCAGCTCAGTCCTCTCATGGTCCATCCGCAAACCCACCATTCCAATGAAACCATTTCCACTGGGTCCCAACAGTGGTGGGCTAGCTAACAAATAATACAATAACCTTCTGTCTCAAGCTGTCATTTGGTTATCGCAGCTTCAGTTACCCCCTTTCCACAGAAACACGCATCATCCCCACAGAGGTTGCCGGTGTCTTAAGCAAAAAAAAAAAAAAAAAAAAGCCTCTCTGCTTCCCGGGATAGCAGAGCTGGAAGGAAAAGCTCACTGGTCAGGGTTCTCCTTACAACCCAGATCACAGCAATAAAGCTCTTCTTCCAGAGACCAGTACCGCACACCTTCAGCACTGACACATAGGAACATGTATTTATATAGATAGCACGCAATCCTGAGTCCTTCCTCAGGACTGGCCCTGCATTAAGTGGCAGGGATTTGGAGATGAATGAGACAGGGGTCCTGGCCTCGAAGGCATTCAAAGAATCAGATGTTTTCACAATTCAAGCCAAATGTCTCTCTGTGCGTGTATGTCTTTATATATGATTACGTCCACACATATGCACATACAGAGAGAACAGAGTTTGAACAGAGGGAAGGTATGAACAAAGCTATTGAACTGCCAAGAGCTCAGTCAGAAAAGGAGAATGCCACCAAATTTCAGATGCTAGAACCAGTGTTTAAACCATCAGTAATTAGTCACTGTGTATTTAGTGCTGTTACAAGCCATGAACTAGGCTAAGTGATTTCTAAACACTATTCCTGACAACCACTTGGCAAGGTAGATCTTTGTATCCCCATTTTATAGATAAGGAAACTGAGGCACAAAGGGATTAACTAATTGGCCCAAGATTATGTAGCTAGGAATCAGCAGGGCCAGGATTGGAACCCAGGTTTGTCTGGCTACTAAGCCCAAATTTTACTTCCTATAGGACAAGAGAAAACATTTAAACTATCTATGCCAAGAAACAATAGGATCACAACAGCAAACAGGTGGATTCAGTAAGCCAGTCATTACTGACTGCTCAGCTCACATCCGGAGGCCAAGCAGCAGGGTGGCCTTGGAGATGCAGGGAGAATCAGGATGAGAGTCCAGCCCTCAGAGCTTACAGGGCAATGCTGGAGCCAGACAGGGAGCACAGGTGCCCCAGAGTGAGAGCCACAGCCTGAGGGACCAGCCTGGGGACCAGTCGGGGTAGGCTCCCAGGTGAGACCATGTCCACACCTGGCGGTGTCTTGAGTCACAGAAGAAATTAGGCTGAGGAAGGCAGCCTTCTAGCCTGAAGACATAGCCCAAAGGGCCCAGGGCAGGAGCAAGCACATCCTGGTCCAGGAACCACAGGTGCTTCCGGGTAAGTGTAGGTCAGAGTGCACCCTCTGGCGCAGGGCTGAGAGCTTTTTGCCATTTGCACTTTAGTTGTTGGGGAAGTAACTGTCACACTCCTAGGAGACACATGCTATTTCCCCAGAGGTGAAATGGGACAGTTATCATAACAATTCCATACCACCTTCAGCCCTGCAGGAGGTTCTGCGTGTGCACTTTGGAATATGTAAGGATGGTTTGTGAATCTGTGAGAGGGAGGATGCTTGAAGCAAGAACACAGGTTTCCATGGATGAGAGAAATGCCCACTCCTCTCACCTCCCAACAGGTCCCTTTAAACAACAGCCCTGGACTCCCCCTACCACAGGGGCTCCTGGGGATGTCAGAGATACAGTCGTCTTCCCTGTAGTCGAAGATCTGCCCTTCAAACCAAAGGGGAGACTATCTGATGAACTGTCAGGGGGCACTAGGCATGGTGACCCTTCTCATTCTCACGCCAGTGTCACATCCTCCACTGGAGGTCCTGGCAAGTCATTTACCCTCTCTCTGACTTAGTTTCTTCATCTGTGAAGCAGGCAACCAATACCAGCCCTGCGTAGGCTGTAAAATTTAGAGACAGATCAGGTAAAGGAATTATTAGCGCAGTGCCTGTTACACACTAAGGAGAGGTTCCACAATCTGCAATTACTACAAGTATATCATGCTATACAAATATACTGTTACAATTCTGCTCTCTTACCTCCCTATGACCAAATGCTGCTCTCGCAAGCCCTCTTCCTACCCCCCATACCATAGTACTATGCTTGGCACAAACTCTGCCTGCTGTCATTCTCTTAAAATGTCCACATTAAAGACAAAAAATCTTGTCCAGCTAAATCAAATCTCTCAAAGAAAGGTAGTAGTGAAATGGGAATGGGACAGGGGGCGGTCTTCCTATATTTGCTAAGAATGCTCCAGGGCACTGAGCCAGGCTCTGGGCACACAGGGGGGCACCACCTCAGTTGTTACTGATAGTCTATACTCAGGTACCATCCTGAACACCCTGTGCCTGGATGCTGAGAACTGAAAAAGGTTTGTGTACCAGGTCCTTAAGACCTGAGACCACTGATATGTCACCAAATGTAGCACAAATCTTAAGATGTTTGTCTACATTGTATTGCCTTTTTTCCTTCTGGATGTGACACATCATTCTCTGCTTCAGAGGCTCCTTGGGTCCACACAACACCTTCCCAGCTTTGCTCATAAAACATGTGCACAGAATCTGGTCTTTTCAAGGCATTCAGGAGATGCTTTGTTTGTCTGTTGTGAATAGCCAAGATACAGGAGAATAAAGGTAAGAGGTTATAATAACTGCCTAGCCACCACATTATTTCTGAAGTTGGGATTATGTTTGCACCAAAAGTGCAGTGATTCTGCGAAAACCTCAAACAGTTCCTGGGGATTGGCTGAGAAGTAAAAAACACAAAGGCAGAACCAGCTGTGTGCCACAAACACGACATCATACACCAGCCCAAGCCGGGAGGACGCGCTTCCAGACAGTTGTCTGGAGGGTGCATTGAAGTCAGCCAGGCAGCTCGACGCCACACTCCCAATTTTCCTCTACACATTAATACAGAATTGTATGGAAGAAGAAAGCTATAATTCGTTCAATCTTCTTTGCATGCCGTTCTGACTTTTCTCCTTTTTAGTGATGGGAATAATAACCACACGAACCTTAGAAACGGCCAAGTCGTTGCAGGATGTGTCATCCAGGAAGCATCCCTTCAGTATCTCCAGTGCTCCTCAGAGATGATGTGAAATTTGGAAACATAAAACGCATGTGCATTGTAACAAGGAAAGTAAGTCCTGTAAATACCAACTAAAGTGTCATAGTAAATGTCTCTGTTTTGATCAAATACTACACATTTGTCTTTAAAAAAAAAAAAAAATGGAGCTGACAGCGCCCTTTGCCGCCCCCTACTGGGTGGAAAGGGAAAGGAAAAAAGAATGCGGTGGATTCAGACAGCAACTTACATTCCTCAGAGCCAATCAACTTTTTACATTAGAAAGACAAATGGGTTGTTTTCACCACGAAATGAATATGTTCTGAGTAGGGAAGATGAAAGTGTTGGTTAAAATGCACATAATTATTCATATAAAAGTGAATCATTGAGAGCCTGGATTTTTTTTTTCTTCTCAATCTTTCTCTTATCTCTACCAAGCTTTCAATTTCTTCCTAGGAACTCAATGGTGCACACAAGCACACCAGGTCTTCTTCCTAAACGAGTTTTCCCCTTTCTTCATTTGCTGTGAGCAACACCCCCCTCCCCGTTTGTAGACATCTGCTCATACATACACCATTTGCTCTGCTACCAAACGACGGAAAAAATCTTCAAAAACATGTCATCTGCCTGTCTAACGAAGTGTCTATATATTGGGCAGGAAAGAAAAAGGTTTGGAAGTTCATTGTTTTTTATTCTTATTTTCACCAAAACAACAGTCTCTCGGACCAATCAGCGACTCCTTTCCACATTCGTTTACCTTTGCCACATGTTTGAGACATTTTCATAATCAGTTTTTCTTTGTCTTCCCCAAAAAGAAACTACCTCTCAAGGATACAGAGGTGGGGGAGGTGGCGGGGGTAGGGGTGGTGAATTGCTGAAAAGAAATAAGATGTGCTTATAAAATAATGTCACCAAAAACTAATGTCTCGTATTCTTCTCAATTGTATCACTCTCAAGTTGCGGGAGAGGAATTTCCGAGGTCCAGAGAAGGTCAACTGTCTGCCTCGCACTCTCCCCACCCACCAAGAGTAATTAAACATAGTATACATTCCCTCCTGAGCCACGGGTAAGTTACAGTTCAAAGGCAGCGTGCAAATCAGGTTGCCTTTAATAGTGGGCCTCTTAATCTACAAGCGCAAACTCCTCCGTCCTCTGATGAGGGTCAGACAACATGCCAGTGACCACGTTCCTACCCCAGCTGGTTACCGGGAAGATTTGACCACAGAGCTTAAACCAAGCGCACGCCCTCCTAGTCAATTGCGCAGAGAATCAACAAGTTATCACTGAGCTGGGAGCTCCAGCCCAGAACAGCCACTGCTTCCGCAGCGTCGACCGCCACCCACCGCCACCCACCATAGTCTCTGCTCTACCCTGGCCTCTCCTCTCACGGTCCAGCAAGCACGTGACCCTCAGTTTCAGATCCGCCCTCCTGGCGTCCCGACCCCAGCGCTCCTCCCCGCGCTCCTAGGCAGCAGTCAAATTCCGTGGCTCGCCTAGCCAGCCTACAGTCTCCCGACAGCTCCAGGCGTTCACCAGGATCTTGCTTCCTCCCGCGCAGGAGGAGTGGGGAAGGTCAAGAACTCCAGACTAATAGGGTTGAGGGGACGGAGGTCACCAGATTCGGCGTCTCTGCGCTCGGGTACTGAAGCAGAGTCGGAGAGGCTGTGCGGAGCGTCACATCCCGCACTTCTTCCGGGCTCCATGGCCCACCCGTGGAGGGCGTGCGTTCCCAGGGGAGCCATAGCCGCCCTGGGGGAGCCTGAGGTCAGCCAAGAAGGCCTCCCCTGGAGCCCCTAAGTTTCCACCCCATCCTCTATCTGGGAGACGAGCCTGCTCCCCTCTTTGAAGGCGCTGCCGCTAATCCCTCCCTCCCAGCAAGAGCAGGCAACTGCCTCTCCGTGCCGCGCCAGCGCCCTGCTCCAGCCGTTCCCCGGCGGAAGCCACTATGCCCCCACTCCGGCGCAGACAGCCCCCAAAGTTGTCCGGACTCCCCAGACCTCGCCCTCTCCTCGGTCCCTGGAACCCTCCAAAGGGATGGACCAGCGTCCGCATGTGGAACCTCTCTGGTCCAGGGCGCTCACTTCGGGGATCCCGGGCGCACTGAGGTCGGGAAAGCTGTGGCGAGGGAGGTTGTGCAAATCCAGAGTCAGCCTGAGTCCCCACAGCTTGCACCCTAAGCTCTCCCTGCCTCCCTCCTCGGAGACGAGGAAACTTCCCCAGCACCCACCTTTAGCCGCGAGGAGGCGGCGCTGCCGGCTGCCCCCGCCGCCGCCGCCGCTGCCGCTCCCCACGCCCAGCGCCAGCAGGAGCGGCACCCAGCACAGCCTCCCAGTCAGCATCCTCGACACCGCCGCCGCCGCCGCCACCGCCACTTCCAACGAGCTGCCGCCGCCGCCTACTCCCCGCGTCGGCTCGCCTCCCGCTGTCCGCCGGGCTGCGGGCAGCCTCGCCCTTCCGCTGGGTGCGTTTCGGGCGCCGCCGCGCTCGGCCTCCGGTGTCCGCCGCCGCGCCGCTCGCTCGCCGGCAGCAGCCGCGCTTACTGGCGCGGACCCCGAGCGGCTCCGGCGCTCACCCCGGGACGGCCCGTGACGTCACGGAAGGAGGGAGGTGGCTCCTGCATATTAATGAGACGCGGACACTGGCAGCGGCTTCTGCGCTCGCGGCTTCGCAGCCCCGACCCCCAACTTTCCTCCGCCGTCCTCGAGCTCCTGGGCGCTTCTGCTCCAGTCCTCCTACTCCAGGCGGGACTCCGTTCCCAGAGGATCCGGGGAGCGGCTACCGGGAGCCCTCCGGCCCTGCGGCCCCGCTCCGGCTCTCAGTGGGTGGCTGGCTCGCTCAGAAGTCACCTGGGGCCTGAGCGTCGTCTGCAGGGACGCAGGACACCGTGCCCCGCCACGCCCTTGGAGCTGACAGCGGTGCGGAGGGGCGGGCGGGCGTTGCTGCGGGTCCTGCCCTTGGCCGGGTCTCTGGAAATTCTATGCCGCCTGGTCTGGGGAGGGCGCCATGCACACGCTCGAGTTGGAAAGCGCGAGTTCTGCTCTGAGTTGCGGAGCCGGGTAAATCACCAAGGACCCGGAGGGCAATGGCAATGGCGGGACTCTGCACCATCGTGGAGGCTGGTGGACCAGATCACAAAAGGCAGACTTGGGTGTGCTGGGCCTGACAAGGCTACAGTGGGACAGAAACTTCCCTGCAGTGTGGTGCCAGGCAAGAAGTTACCATCTTTCTGTTCACTCCACGTATCTTAAGACCAAGCCACCTGACGTCATGCCTCGTAACACCTCATGCCATTGAGTAATTGTCAGTTTCCCGAGTGCAAGGGCTGTGAACTCTTGACGGCCCCTCACCACCCCCAGGCCACACAAGGTTCATCGAGCTACTCCATAAACATTAACTAATAAATCCTTGACCATATTTGCATATATTTACATGCAGTGCCAATATCACACACAGGTCAGGGTTCACAAGGAATAGATAAGGAAACAGAGAAACATAGAAACAAACGAAAGTTATTTATTCATTGATTCAATACGTTTATTGAGCACCTAGACAGAGTGTGTCATCCTGCCACGGGCCACTAAATTAGACACTAGAGGTCCAAAAGACTAAGGAAAGTTTTCTGTCCTCTCCTCAAAGCCTTTGTTCCTGAGAAGCCGGCGATGGCAGTAAAAAGCAATTACAATGCTTTGTAAGTGTTATGGCCGTGCACATTCTTTATGTTGCTAGATATGAGCCTATACAAATCAATTAACAAAATGTATATGTTGCAATGGTGTCTAAACAGCATCCTATAATTAATAGCTGTAGTTTGGGGTACTCAACAAAGCCATAAAATCCATTAACAGCCCTCGTGCTGCTCAGCAGCTCTGCACTGCCCTGGCAGCTTACCCAGAGCCGGAGCCGCTGCAGTTGTGCAGACTGACTTTTCTGCATTTCTAGGCACCGAGAGGTGCTTGGGGTATAGCCATGAATCCTGGTGGCTGCAGGGAGGTTCAGCCTGGGCAGGGTGCTTCACCTGCAGATCTCCTTTAATGCACAAAACCAATATCTGTGCTGTTGTCATTTCACACAGGAGCAGACCGGGAGGCTCACGGAAGTTATGTGACTTCCTTGCCCAAGGTCAAAGGACTAATAAATGCCTCAGGCCAGCAAGAGGCTCTTGCCTTCTTCAGACTTCAGGTCAGGATCTGGAAAGGATGGCATGGAGAAGGGGAAGCTGACACAGGCAAGATCACGGACATCAGCAAATAGAGGAGAAATATAAATCTGTCTCATTTTCTTCCATTTATGCTCCATCCAATTACGTATCTGCCTCCCCTTGATTTTCCAATAAGCAGACTTACCTTACTAACTTAGCTGCACTGTCCCTTGAGGTCATTCTACTGAGTTCCTTTAAGACCATCTGGTTAGTGCCAAGAATTTTACGTGAAATTTCAAATGCAGACCAAACAATGAGAAAGAAGGAAATACAGCTGATTGGAAAGCATCCCCACCCCAAGTAGATCAACACAAAACACAGCACAGAAAAACACCAGGGGGCAGGCCAGTGACCAAGAAGCACAGCATTGCTAGCTTCCATCTCCTCCTCTACCAATGGGGGTAATAACAGTGCCTATCGTGGAAGATAAAGCACACTAATGGCCCCTATTTGTTCATGTCCCCCCGGAATTCATCCCCTTTAGATGTACTCTGCCCCCCAGCTCAGAGCTTGACCATGTGCCTTGCTCTGGCCAGTGAGACAGTAAATGCATGTTTCCTCTTCCTCTCTTGGACCCCTCCCACCACGGCGAGAAGAAACCCTGGGAAACCTGCAGGAAGGTGAGAGGAGACCACGTGGAGTAGAGCTGAGCTGTCCAGCCAGCCAAGGCCGTCCCGGGTGGTCACCCAATGACCACCTCCCTCAGCTGAACATAGACACATGAACAAACCCAGCCCATACCAGCCAAGCCTGACCCACATCAGAGCTGCCCAGCTGACTCATGAGAAATAATAAATGGTTGTTGCATTAGGCCACTTTCTTTTGGGGTGGTTAATAAGGAGCATTACACCTACTTCATACGGGCATTACAAGAAGGAAAGGAGAAAATGTATTGGAAACACTCAACATGGTGCCTGGCACATAGTCATTGTTCAGTAAACATAAAAACGTCTCCCTTTCATCCCTACTTCCCAAGTCTCTGAAGTGCCAGTCAGAACCCTGATTTGTGTTGCTTGAGAGAAAGTCTTCTGTATGGAACACTGCTGCGCCCTCCGCTTGTGCTGGGCCATTGCAGATGCAGAAATGCCTAAAGCAACCCAAGAGTTAATGGGCCCCCATTCATTTGGTGCCAGGCTTTGCAATGGGGGTTTTGCATTCCATACATCATTTAATCCTTGCAATAACAGGTGTTATTTTCCCCAGATTACTGCCAAAGAAAGGTTGAGTAGCATCCACATTCACCTAATTGTACAGAATATGAATTCATGCCTGCCTAATTCCAAATTCCATCTTTCTCCCACACATCATGGTTTTGAGAGAAGTATGGAGGATAAGTGAGCAACAAAAATAGTTTGAAATCAGAAGAGGCAGCTTTGGGAATTCAATTTTTTAAAAATTGTTACCCACCATCACTTAAGAATGATGACCATTTAAATAACTAAGTGGCACCAAAGTAGTGATACAGATCTCTGAATTTGCTGAGGCTGCACCCTTCATTCTTGACTCACTGTTGGGGCGTGTTCCTTTACATGACCTTTCTCCAAAATTGGTGAACAGGATGATATAAGGCATTGGTCACTTTAAGCTCCCAGCCCAGGGCCCCACCTGGTGATGCAGTAATGAATCTCAGACAATTTATTTGGGTCAATAATTTTTAATAAATAAATAACTCTCCCATTTCAGAAAAGAGAATCTAACAGGCATGGACCTGATAGAAACACAGCCATTCCCTCTCATTTTCACCAGGGTCATTAATGCCTTGCCCAATTAAGCACCAAAACACCGCCTCTGAATTATTTAAACTGGATAAATGGAGAAAATAAATAAATGATGCCAGCTGATGGAAACTTATTTTTAAAAAGAAAATTAAACTGAGGCTTGCTACATGACCTAAATTTAATTTCACTGAAAATACTTGACTTTAAAAGAAGGATGGAAAACATGATTCTTGAAGAACTGGAGTCATTTATTGCTCATGTTCCCCATCTTCGCAGGCAAAGCTGGGTCTCTGTGACCCACGAGGAACTGGACAGGTTACAGAATTTTCAACATCTCTCATATGTTTTGGTGCTAGTGCAGACGCTGCTGCTGCCAGAGGAGCTTTTTAAAGTTTGGGCATTTATCTTGAAGAAAAAGCGAGACAAGCTTGTTCACAACCACATCCAGTTCATGTTCGACATTGTTTAGACATGAGTGTTCTATGCTTGGCGAGGCAGAGTGCCTGACTGAAAACAAAGATGTCATTGATTATAGCAAGGAATTATTCTGGTACACTCTCCTGCACTTTCCTTGGACCTTTATACCCTGTGATTTAAAACAAACAAACAAACAAACAAACAACAACAACAACAAAAACCAGCCATAACATTCAATGACCTTTCTCCCATTGAGGAATGGCCTCTATCTTTTCTCTCCTTGAATCTGAGCAGGCTTGTGACTGCTTCTACCCATAGAATCTGACAGAAGCAATGTTGTGTGACTTTCCAGACTAAATCAAAAAGGCAGTGTGGCTCTGCCTTGTGCACCGGGATGCTCACTTTCAGAGCCCAGAGCAAAGTCCAGCTACCCAGAGGCCACCATGCTGTGAGGATCCCAGGCCATGGGAGGCCACATGTAGATGGGCTGACAGCCCCAGCTGAGTCCAACATTGGAGTCACCCCAGAACTTCCAGATAATTCCATTTCCTAGCTGCTAAATCATCACCAGCTGTTTGGATCTTCCCAACTAAGGCCTCAGACAACATGGAACACAGTCAAACCATTCCCACTGTGACTTGCCTGAATTCCTCACCTTCAGAATCCACGAGTGTCGCAGAAGGGTTGTGTAGCAGCACATAAAATACTGACCAGTTTAAACTGGTTTTGCTTCCTTAAACAGGTTGTTAATTAATCAAACCTTGAGTTATTTTACAGAGATAGCACTGTGCAGGTGTGAGACAGGAACCCATGTCGCTAGCATGACCCTGGAACCAAGAATCCTTAGTCTAGAGAACTTAGAATCGAAATATTGCCACTGAAGCCCTCTATGAAGCAAGAAATCCTTCCAGAAGGAAAATCTGACTTCTGGCAGCCGAGTAGCTTATATGCACTAATTCAAGGCTGATCAAACAGCTTTCAAGTTTGACATTCCCTTAACCCCTTAAATTTCACCCTGAACCCTGTATCAGGGAGATAGATTTGAGAGCCTTGCCTTTTGTCTCCTTGCTGGTTGACCTCTCAATAAAGCTCTTTCTTTTCTCAGAAACCAGTGCCATAGTATTGGCTTCTATGTGTGTCAGGCAGGGAGCTTTTGCTCAGTAACAGGTGTTGATGCCACTAAGTTTGGAGGTAGTTTGTGATGCACCAAGAGTAACTTGAGCACTTATTCTAATTTGTTCCCTACAACCAAGAACAAGAAAAGAGAAATATGGTGATGTAAGTCATCTGTGTAATGTGTAATTAGTCCCATTTCGTAGCTCAAATGTTGAGACTTGTAGAGTTCAAGAAAGGGAACCAGTGGGGTTTAGTGGAAAGAGAATGACCTCTAGAATCAGGCAAACCTAGGTTCCAAACCCAGCTCTACCATTTTCTAAGTAAGTACAACTCAAGAAAGCTACTTATTCTATTTGAACCTGAACTTCCTCGTCTACACATCAGGATGTAGTATGTAACCTAATATAACAAGGTTGTTTTTAGGGTTAAATGAATAGTAAAGAGGTGAATCCTTTCCCTGCCAAGTGGTAGAGAGGCAGTAAATAAAGCCATCGATAGTGATGGCAGATACTCACAGAGGGCCACACCTGCTGATGGTGGCTTTTTTCTGACTCTTAGTTCAGCATTTGTTTTCTATGCAGGAAAAGCATGAACACATGGACACACATGGGACCATCCCAGCTCCAGCCCCACTGGCAGCTTTGCCAACACAGCTGCAACAAGCAGCCAGAGCCAGCCAGATGTTCTGTGAGTATCTAAATCTGCTGTGTCACTCCAGGGCTTTGTTCCACTAAGGTGGGATGAGAAGGAATCTGCCATTTATTGAGCACCTACTATGAGCCAGACTCATTTGGTCCTCCAACATCCCTGGAAGGTGACTTATTATTCCCATTAGTCACCTAGAGAAATTAAGGCTCAAAGACATGAAGTCACACTGTGTGTTAGGGTTCTTCAGAGATAGATAGATAGATGGATAAAGACAGAGAGATAGATACTGAGAAATAGATATGGATATAATCATATATATTTCTATCTCTATTTCAATCATTAGATAGATAGATAGATGGATAGATAGATAGATAGATAGATAGATAGATAGATAGATAGGTAGATATGGAGGGAGAGAAGGAGAGAGATTTATTATAAGGAATTGGCGCATGCAATTACAGAGGCTGACAAGTCCCAAGATCTGGGCCCTGGACACCCAAGAGAGCCAATGGTGTAGTTCCGAGTCCGAAGGCCTGAGAACCAGAAGAACCAATGGCATAGTTCCAGTCCAAAGGCTGGCAGCCTAGAGATTCAGAAAGAGCCAATATTTCGATTCTCTTACTCTGGGAGGATCAACCTTTTTGTTCCACTCAGGCCTTCAGCTGATTGGGTGAGGACCACCACAGGAGGGAGGGCCATCTTCTTTACAGATCCAAATGTTAATCTCATCCAGACACACCCTCACAGACACACCCAAGTCTGGGCACCCTGTGACCCAGTCAAGTTGACACAGAAAACTCACCATCACACACAGCTATAAATGAAGGAGTGAGATTTGAACTAAGGTCTGTGTCTGTCACTGAAGTCATATTTTTCCATCTGAGTGAGACACGTTGTCCAGCTTCCATCACGGCTGTAGGTGCAGGGTTCAGATAGAGACCAGGAGGGCTGCCTGGAGTCACCTTGACTGTGATACCAGCACAAGTTTCGCACAGCAGTCTTTGCCTTTCAGTGTGCCTGCACGGCTTCCTGGGACCTGGTCCTGCCTCCCTGCTGTCTAAATCACAAGTTCTTCTGCCAGACATTCCTGCCTTCTTTCCTTTCTCTGGGGCCTGACTTGAATCCCAGGCCCTAAGTTGCCCTCTGTCCCCATCCTCTCCTGCATGGTCTTTATCTAACCTGCTGCCTAACCATCCATACCAGCTCCCCCTCACTGCTCAGATACTCTCTAAGGCTCCCCATGACGATAGCTGAAGGTCAAAATTCCTTCACCAGGATCCAAGACACTCAGCAGCCTGGCCTCTACTACCGATAACTTGACTTCCTGTGACTCCATCATGTATAAACTATGTTCCAGGCTGCTGCCTTCCATCTGTGCAAAGGCACCCTGGCAGCCCTGCTTCTGCACCTTTGCTCACACTGTATCTTCTACCATCATGGCTTGAATTGCATCCCCCCCAAATTCATATATTGAAGTCCTACCCCTAGCACCTCAGACTGTGATTATATTCAGATATAATAGGATCTTTTAGGAGGTAATTAAGTTAAAATGAGGTCATTAGGGTGGCCAATATGACTGGTGTCCTAAGAAAAGGAAATTTGGACACACACCCGGAAGGCCATGTAAAGACACAGGGAGAAGACAGTCATGTACAAGCCAAGGAGAGAGGCCTCTGCAGAAATCAACCTTGCCAACAACTTGATCTCAGACTTCCAGCCTCCCATATTATGAGAAAGTTAATTATTTAAGCCCATCAGTCTATGTTCCTTTGTTATGGCAGCCCTAGCAAACTAACAGACTACCGGCAGTCTCTCCCTCTTTCCCCACCTCATCACTCAGTCCTTCCTCCAATAATCCTACCTTCTCCTAACTCCCCAGCCCCGGTTAATCTTCACACCAAAGGCTTCCCAGCACACTTACAATAAAAGAAGAACATTTTTGTCTAACTCACAAAACCCTGCTTGATCTGCTCCCACCTGCATCTTAGACTGTTCTCTCCTGGTCCACTGGCCTTCGGTCCTTTGAACATACCAAGCTCTTCTCTGCCTTAGGATTGAATGACCTCCTGAAATTTTAGTTCTTTCTGACTATCAGGTGACATTCAGGTCTCATCTTAAATGTCACCTCCCCAGAGAGTCCACCAAGTTACTGTCTACTCTCTTTTAATTCTCTGCAGTCACTCTTTGCTGGTATTTTCTTGTGAATTTACCTGCTTATTTCCCCCCTTGTCTCTTCCCAATAGAAGACAGACTTTACGAGAGGAGAGACACATGTGGCCGGCAGGTGGGTGCTAGATACTTACTTGTTGAATGAATGAACAAGTGGTTAGCCTTCTCTGAGCAGAGCATTTTTTTTCTGCATCACTCTTTTTTGACTATTTCACCAAACATCATATTGCAAAACCACTTTAATGTCCACTCTCCTTATAAAAATCTAGAAGTTATATTTTCATGTAGCTTGAGCATCAAGCTGGAAAATTAAAAAAATTCTTACTGATGGGGATGGTGGTAAAGAGTAAGAGAGTATCTTGATGAGTGGGTGGTGAGAGTATTGTTTTCATTTTATACGTGATGTAGTGGAAGCACAGAGAGGTTACATCGTGGGCTTAAAGTCACACAGCCTGGGCTAGATTCTAGTTCTTTTGTTGCCTGACCCAAAGCTCTTTCTCTAGATGGTGTCCAGTTACATAATGGGGGTTAAGAGGTATACAAAAATCAGTGCTTAAAATGCCTGGAGCTGACCAGACTAGGAGCCAGGAAATGCCCTCCACACCAACAGCCCAATGGAGAGGTTCCCTTGAGAGAAAAGCGAAAGGGTAAGTATTTCTCTGCTTTCCCAGTTCAGAGAAAGAGGCTACCCATGCCTGCTCGTTCTCTTTCACAGTCTTCCATGTTTGCTAGACTGCTCCAAGGATATCATTTCACCTAAGTAATTTTAAAGTTTTATGTCTTTCATATTTCTCAATATTTAAGAAATTCTTTTCCAGGTTGGCATGGTAATGTGTAGTGAATCATGTGTCCAAAGGGGACAGGATATATTATAGCACCTTCACATGATGTTCTACAACATCTGGGAATATCAGAAAGTGGTGTCGTGTGGTGGCACATGACAAACGGTGTGTATTTGCCAGCAGAGGAATTGAAGGCCATTAAAAACCCGATGCCTTCCCTCAGATGGCAGAGTGTGCCTTCCTTCCTGCTTTAGTTCACGAGCAACTGAATATTGGAAGCTGACTTTATTGGAAAAAAATACCAAACTATTTTTTAGATTTAGAGTTTAGGGATGAATACTCTTAAATCAGACTACTGAAATCCAAAGTAAATTCATTTTCCTAAAATTGGTCTAAAGGTTGATTTAATACTGCAGCTACCTAGGAGAAAGAGAGAGAAGGAGGGAGAGAGAGAGAGAGAAAGAGAGGATTTTTCAAAGAGCAAGTGAGCAAACAATGATTAAGCATTTTAAGAATTTATATAATACAATTCATATACACGAATATGAAACTTTGTACTTTACAAAAAGAGATTAAGGCTTCTTTTAAACCCTTTATAGAAACTGATCAGATGCCTGTATCTTCAAAGTGCTTAAAACATGCCTGTAATTAATAAATTCTTTAAATAGCTGAGCTGTTATTGAGGAGTAAATATGCAACAAAGACACTTTGAGACACCCACTGCTAGTTCACCAACAGGTCCTCATGGAAGAAAACTCTAAGATGGAAGAAGAAATAAGAAATAGTGAACAATAAAAAATATGTGCATAGATCTAAATGAGATTTAAGCAATACAACAAAATAATACAACAGAAATAATAGCCAAAATAACGAGTACCCTGAGTGTCATATAAACAAAATAGCAACAAAATACTGGGCAAAAATAGCCTGAACACTAGGAGGGAAAGATCTTAATTAAAATAGTCTTTGTTTACAAGTATGCTTGCTTAAACATTCAGGGTAAGCAATTAAATATGATATAGAACAAATATCAAAACAGAAACAGATTCACAGACATAGAGAGCAGACTAACGGTTACCCGGGGGTAACAAGGGTGGAAAGAGATAAATTGGGAGTTCAAAATTTGCACCTCTTGGGGAATGATGGAAATGTTACCTGTCTTGATTGTGGAGGTGGTTTCATTGGTGTATACATCTATCAAAATTCATCAAATTGCAATGTGCGTAGTTTACTGTTCTGAAATATATGTAGTTTACTGTTCAGGAATCATACCGTAATACTGAGGTGGGAAGCCCCATAAAAAGACCGGCAGGACCCCCAGGCAGGGCCACTACTCTCCTGCCATCACCATCTGGTTCCCTGGCCCAGAGGCTCTATCTCACTTTTTCCTCTGAAACGGCTTATTTACCCCTAAAATTCTATTGGTTCCCTGAACTCATTTCTGATTGGTTGTTTCCTTCACTCCTGATTGGTTATTTCTCTCACTCCTGATTGGTCCTTTTCCTTCATTCCTGATTGGTTATTTCTCTCCCCGACTGATCTAGTTCTACAAAGCTTGTTCCTAATTGGTCAACTTTTGTTATACTTTATTTGCATATGATGTTGCAAAGTGTAAATTGGCAGCCTATAAAAGCCTGTGTAAACCTATAGACGCCGTCCAGAGTTTGGAGTGTTAACTCCTGTGGGCCCGGTGGCGTAATAAACCTGCATTCTTCAACTGTCCGATCGCTGCTTCGTCTCTCCCTGGATCCAGGTTTCTGTCACAACTGAGCTATAACGCTGAGCTGTAACACATTTTTCCACAACAATGCAGGTGTTTAAAAACCTATAGAACATATAATTTCAAATAATTAAGGAGGAAAGAAGGTGGAAGAAAATGTGATCAAACAAATGACAGTAAAGGAATAAAAAAATTAGCATAGAAAAGTGAATTTATTAGAACAAAATTAATTGATATGAAAAATCCAAATACACCATTACTAAATATGAAAGGACTAAATTTACCTATTAATAGAGATTCAAAATTAGGTATTTTTAAAATGCTGCCATAAACTGTTTACAAGTGAACTGCCTTAAAAAATTGAAAACTACATTGTGTGTACTTATATGTGTGTATAAAAAAGTACTACTACAATTCATGGAGGTCATTAAATATAGAATATTAAATTTGCCAGGAAGATTTAGTAGTTCTAATCTTCCATTTACTTAATAAAAAAATCTCAAAATGTGTAAAGTAAAAATGTATGTAATTACGAGAATATCCATGAACTTACAATCATAATAAAATATGCTAATGCACTTCATTTTGTAAGTTGTATGTCACATCTATAAGGTTTTAGCAAGAATAGAGAAAATTTGAACAATACCATGAGAAATTCTGCTCTAATGGACAAATTTAAACCCAGCAATGAACAATTAAAGAATACAATTTAATTTTCAAGTACAAATTGGATATTTACAAAGCAAATATCATCAAGTACCAAGAAATCTCTATCATCTAGAGGATATTTTTATTACCATTATACTAAAATATAACTGAGAGCAAAAAATGTTATTAACTGCTCACATTTGGAAATAAAAGTGATAAATTTCTAAATGATTAATGGGCCAAAGAGAAAATTGAAACTAAGAAACATTTAGAAGCTGAAAAATAGCGAAATACTACATATTAACACTTAGAGAATGAAGATAATTTGGTATTTAGAAAGAATATTCTTTAATGTTCATCTTGGAAAAGATGAATATCTGAAGATTTTTCAGTTGAGCATCCAACTCAAAAAGTTAGAAAATGGACAACAACAGTACTTAGGACTGTGGGAAGCAACGGACAGAGAATTGGACCAGCAGTCAGAGCCCAGAAATAGATGAATACATATATAAAAACTTAATACGTGCTTAGAAGTCAATGGGGGAAAGGTTAGACTACTCAATCAGTGACTATAAAAGAAATCCAGATGGAACAAACGTTTCATTCTAAAACTGCAAAATTATAAATTTTAAAAGAAATTTTAGGAGAATATATGTATGACTTAAAAGTCTAGAAGAATTTCCTAAGCACAAAACAAAAAGCACAAATCATGGAGAAAAGTATTTGATATGATTAGTACATCGAAATTAAGAACTTTGGTCATTAAAAGACACCATAAAAAATAAAATGTGAAACCATGGGGTGAAAATTGATATTTGCAATCCCTATAACTAACAAAGGATTGGTATCAGAATATAGGAAGAACTTCTACAAATCAATACAAATAAACTAAGCAATTAAGAAACTAGGGGAAATTTATAAACTGGCAGTTTATAGGAAAATAAATCTGAAAGGCAAACAAACACACAAAGAGATACTCAATATCACAGGTCATCAGGGCAATAGAAATTAAAAATGATAAAAAGATACTGCTGTGATCTGAATATTTGTATCCCCCCCAAATTAGTATTGCAACCTAACCCTCACGTTGATGGTTTTAGGACTTGGGGTCTTTGGGAAGTGAGTGGGTTATCATTAGGTGATTAGGCTCCGACTTCAAGATTGGGGTTAGTTTCCTTAGAAACGACATCCCGCAGAGACTCCTTGCTCCTTTGGCCATGTCGAGGAGTGGGCAGCCCAGCAGAAAGCCCTCATCTGACCATGCTGGTACCCTGACTTTGGATTTCCAGCCTCCAGAGCTGTGAGAGATAACATCCTATTGTGTGGACGCTACCCAGACTGCGCTATTTTGCTATAGCAGCCCAGACGGACTAAAACAGACACCATTTCATACTTATCAAAATAAAAGAGTTGTGAAAGCCTAATAAAACCATACTTTGGTGAGAAGGAAGAGCATTGGTAAAACTCATACACTGATCGTGGGAATGTAACTGACAGAAGCACGTTGGAAAGCACTAGGTAGAATCTACCAGAACTAATTATGCACATACTCTGCACCATCCAGAGTGGTTTCATAGGGCTACAGTAACCAACTACTCCAAGCTGGCTGACTTAAAAAAACACATTTATTCTCTCACAGTTCTGGAGGCCAGAATCTGAAATCACAGTGTCCGCTGTGCTGTGCTCTGTCTGAAGACTTTAGGGGAAGATCCTGTCAGTTTCCGCTAGCCCTGTTCCTTGGCTGTGGCAGCATGACTCTAATCTCTGCCTCTGTCTTCACATGACATTCTCTCTGGGTCTCTATGTCTTCATACAGCTGTCTTCTTGTAAGGACACCAGTCATAGTGGACAAGGAGCCCACCCTACTCATAGGACTTCATCTTAACAGAACCAATTATATCTGCAAGGACTCTATTTCCAAATAAGGTCATATTCTGAGTACTGGGAGTAAGGGAGACTTTCTGAGGAGGCGTATAATTCTATCCATAATACCTAGCCATAGCTATTAGCTATAGATTTTAAAAATATACACATGCACATGAAAATGTGTGTGTGTGTGTGTATATATATATTATATATATATATATATAATATATATATATATTCATTACAGCATTTTTAATAATTATGAAAAAAGAAAAATACAAATATCCATCAACTGGAAATGTGTTCATCAATTATGATATATTCATGTAATGGAATATTACACAGCAGTTAAATTAAATTAAATAGGACTCATATCAAATGGGGAAACCAAATACATGGTAAGAAGAATAAAATGCAAATTGAAAGTTTCTACTTCCAACAATGTGATAGATTAGTTATTAAAAAAAAAAAGACAAAACAGGAAAGTTTTAAATACATTGCTGATCTGACACAAAAATAAGGATTCTGCAAAATGAAAAATTAAGTGAAACTTGAAACCCTGGGAAGCATGTGAACAACAAAGCTGGCTCTGCCCTGAGTGATTTTGCCAGCCCTGTAGACCTTGAGCTTCACCTTTAATGTCTGCCTAGCATGTGATGTTCAGAACCTAAAGTCTACACTCCACTTTAAGAGCTTACACCTTTCCTATGAGAATGAGGAATAAACCTCATCACACAGAAAGGGACAGCAGGGACCCTTGTCTGCTGAAACCCTAGCCCTGGGTAAATGAAAAAATCTCCAGAGCATCCATAGATATAAACCAGCCATTTCATGTGATTGTGGTCTTAAATAAAAAATGTTATCTGTGCATTGTACAAATCCAAGCAGGAAATTGAAATTAAAGTCCCAAAGTGGTAGCACCTATAGGTGGCAAAAACAAATGTATACACTGAGGAATAAAACTTTGTGTAGCCCTCGAAGAATTACCACAGGTACATTTTGGAGTAATACAAACAGCACAAATTCAAAAACTACATACATGTATATGATTACAAACCAGCAAACAGAGCAAAAACAGACACACTAAGACATCAGGTATCAGAATTTAGAGACATAAAAATTTAAACAAATATGTTTAATATACCTGAAGAAATAAAAAAGAATCTTGAAAAAAATCAACAGAAGAAACCATTAATGAAGCAGATTTTGGAAAGAACAAAATACAACTTCACAAATAAAAATATATAATTATTAAAATAAAAAATAAAAAATGAACAAATTAATCAACAAATTATACGGATCTGAAGAGAAAAATTTGGAACTGCAAAATAGATCCAAATAATTACTCAAAATTCAGGCCAGAGAGATTAAGAGTTTTAAAGATATAAAAGAAATGTCAAAAGACATGAGAGCTAGATGGAGAATTCACTATAATTGGAATTCCAAAAGAGGCCAAGAGAGAGAATGGGAAGAAACAAAAAAAAGTAAACAGCTCCTGGGAACATGCCAGAACTGTTGAGAGTCACCAAGTCTCCAATTCAGAAATTCTAACAAATTCAAAAAAGGGTAAATGTATTTTTAAAATCCACACAAAATACATCAAAGTGAAGCCTGAGAACACTACAGCAAAGAGAAGTACTTAAAGCAACCTACAAACAAAGAGCGATTTGATGCTGACTGTTCTGTAGCAACAGTGGGAACCAGGACACAAGATGCTGAAAGAAAAGTATTGTCGAAATCGTCTTTCCATGATAAAAATAAAATAATGCCATTTCAGACCAAAAAAAAAAAATTGTCAACAAAATTGCTGTCATTAACATAAATTGCAGAAGAATAGGGAAATAAACCCAGGTGGAAACTCTGAGTTACAAGAATTGTTGTGGTAGGCAGAGTAATGCCCCTGAAGATGTCCACATCCTAATCCTTGGAATCTGTAAATATATTACCTTACATGGCAAAGGAGAATTCAGGTAGCAGATGGAATTAAAGTTGTCAATCAGCTGATCTTAAAATAAGGCAATTACCCTGGATTATCTGAGTGGGCACAGTGTAATCACAATGGTCCTTAAATGTGGAAGAGGGAGGCAAAAGAGGAGGTCAGGGAAAGGACAGCAAGAGGAAAAGTTGGCCCAACGTGCTGACACTGAAGGCAGAGGGAGAGGGGAATGTGGGCCCTTTCAGAAGCTGAGAAGGGCAAGGAAATGGATTGTCCCCAGAGCTTCCAGAAAAGAATGTCGCTCTGTCAACACCTTGACGTGGGTCCAATGAGACCCATTTTGGACTTCTGGACTACAGAACTGTAAAATGATAAATTTGCGTTATTCTGAGACACAAAGTTTGCAGAGTTTGTTACATCAGCAACATGAGACTAATACAAATAGGGAGCAAATGTATTAATAAATATCAGTTTGAATACATACAAAAATTCACATTGTAAAGTAATAGGAGCAGTGTCTATTTCAAAGGAAACAGGATAGGACTAAAATATTGGGCAATAATAGCAAATATGTTTTAGAAAATGTATTAGTCAGAATTCTGTCAGGAGATAGAATCCCCTCAGTGACTTGAACACAGAAAATGTGATACAAAGAATAGTTAACTGGAAACTGGAGTAATATGGAATTGGCTGCTGAGCGTGAAAGAAAATTACAAAGATTACAGGAATAGTCCATATAAGAAACCACCACTGTCCCGTAGGTAAGTTAGAGTACCCAGGGAAGAGTTCTCCACACCTTCCCTTGGACTGAGACCCAAACATCACTGGAAAGGGGGAGGGTATAGTTCAGCAGTAGAGCACGTGCTTAGCGTGCATGAGGTCCTGGGTTCACTCCCCAGGACCTCCATTTAAAAATAAAAAAGAGAAAGAAAAAAAAACTTCACAAACATCACTGGAAAGAGCAAAGCTTGGCTCACTGGACCAAGCAAAAAAGTCACTGATGTGCAGCACTGGTGGGACCTATAAGGATCTATCCTCTGGTGTGACAGTAGAAGCCACAATCAGGTAGATATCAAGCCTCAGAATTTGGGAGGTGCTAGAGGAATCTGTTGGCTGCTGCTGGAAGCAGGGATTGGAAAGGCCATTCTCTGTAGTGGACTTCTGCATGCAGCTTGGATCAGTGTGGTTCCAGCCAGTTGTGGGAGCTGAAGGTCGCTAGAGAGGTCACTAGATATTGCCATAATTTGTTAGGTATGCATGCTAAAATAGCAGTTCAGCCGCTGAAAGAGTAAACACAGAAGATATAACTGCCCCAAAAAAGATACTGAAAAAAAAAAGTGAAATGAGAAGAAAAACCACACTAGCAATTAACAATCAATCCAAAGAAGACAAGAAAAGAGGAGAGGAGAAGAGAAACAGAAAAAGTGGGACAAATGGAAAGTACATAGTTAGCAGGGAGAGATAAGTATATATTTTAAAAAATGCAAATGGAATAACTCTTCAATTAAAAGACAAAACTTGTCTGATTGGGGGAAAAAATCTTACTATGTGTTGATTATTGAATAACCAAGATGGCAGAGTAGGAAGACCCGAAGCTCACCTCCTCTTATGGGCACATCAAAATTACAGCTATTTACAGAGCAACTATCTCTAAATGACCTGAAGACTAGCAGGAAAGATTTTCCATAGCTAAAGATACGAAGAAGGAACCAAACAAGATGACAGGAGGAGTGGAGACACAGTGTAGTCAAGACCCACACCCCCAGGTAAGCCACCCACAAATGGGAAGATGATCACAGCTGCAGAGGTTCTCCCCACGGGGTGGGGTTTCTGAGCCCCATCAGGCTCCTCAGCCCCAGGGTCTTGCGCCAGGAGTTCAAGCCCCCAGAACATCTGGTTCTGAAGGCCAGTGGAGCTTCACGGGAGAGCTGGAGGGCTATAGGAAAAAGAGGCTTTGCTCTTAAAGGGTGCACACAAAATCTCACAAAAGAGACTTTAAAACAAAGACTGTAACAAGAAACAAAGAAGGACATTACATAATGATAAAAAGAGCAAACCAACAAGGAGAGTTAAATTGTAAATATATATGTACTCAAATATTTAGCAGCACCTAAATACATAAAGCAAATATTAACAAAAATAAAGGGAGAAATTGAAAGTAACATGATAATAGTAGGCGTCTTAAACACCCCATGTATGTCATCAGACAGATCAACCAAACAGAAAATGAGTAAGGAAACACTGGCCTTAAACAATAGATTAAATCAGATGCCCTTAACAAATATATAGAGAGCATTCCATCTAAAAGAGCATTTTCCAAAGAAGACATACAGATGGCCAACAGGCACAAGAAAAGATGCTCGGAGTGGGGAGGGTATAGCTCAAATGGTAGAGCACTTGCTTAGCGTGCACAAGGTCCTGGGTTCAATCCCCAGTACCTCCATTAAAAAAAAAAAAACTAGTAAGAAATAAATAAATTGAATGCATATATATTCATATATGACTGAAGCATTGTGCTATACACCAGAATTGACACAACATTGTAAACTGACTATAACTCAATAAAAAAAAAAGAAAGAAAAGAAATTACGCTCAACATCACTAATCTTCCAGGAAATGCAAATCAAAACCATAGTAAATGAAAATCAACCTCATAAGAGAGGTCAGAACAGCTATCATCAAAAATACAATCCATAACGAGTACTGGCAAGGATGTGGAAAAGAGGGCACCATCCTGCACTGTTGGTGGGATTGTAAATAGGTGCAGATATTATGAAAAACAGTACAGCATTTCCTCAAAAAATTAAAAATAGAACTGCCATATGAGGAATTTCACTTCTGGGTATTTGCCCAAAACAAAAACAAAAACATTAATTCAAAAATATATATGCACTCCAATGTTCACTGCAGCATTATTTACAATAGCCAAGATATGAAAACAATCTATGTGTCCATCCAAAATGAATGGAGAGGGGGAGGGTACAGCTCAGTGGTAGAGCGCATGCTTAGCATGCATGAGGTCCTGGGCTCAATCCCCAGTACCTCCACTAAGAATAAATCAATCAATAAGTTAAAACCAAATTACCTCCCCCTACCAAAAAATAAATAAATAAAATAAGCAATCTAGTTTTTAAAAAATGAATGGATAACGAAGTTATGTGTATATATATATACACACATATATACACCATATATATACACACACACAAAATGAAATATTACTCAGCCATAAAACAGAAAGAAATCTTGCCATTTGCAACAACATGGACGGACTAGAGGGTATTATGCTAAGTGAAATAAGTCAGATGGAGAAAGGCAAATACCATATGATCTCACTTATATGTGGAATCTAGGAAAACAAAACAAACAAAAATGAAAACAGACTCACAGATACAGAGAACAGACAGGTGGTTGCCAGAAGGTAGCGGGGTAGACAGAGTGGGTGAAATAGATACAGGGGATTACGAGGTACAAACTCTCAGTCATACAAAGAATAAGGCACAGGAATGTAGTGCACAGTATAGGGAATACAGTCAGTAGTGTTGTAATAACTTTGTAAAGGAACAGATAGTTACTAGACTGATTGTGGTGATCATTTCATAGTGTACTCAAATGTCAAGTCATTATGAAGTACATCTAAAACTAACATAATGTTGTACCTCAACTATATTTCAACTTAAACAAAAGAAAATATTATTGAAACAGGCAAAACTCTGGCATGATTAGTTCAGAAAAAAGGGAGAAAGCACACATGAACAATATTAAGAATGCAAAAGAGAACAAAACCGCATGTGTTACAGACATTAAAAAGATAATAGATGATATTATGAACTATTTATGCTGATAAGTTTGAAAACTCTGAAATAAATTCTTAAAAAACTGAAACTTGTCATCAAAATGTCAATGTTATGATAGATATATATTTTTTAACAGGCTTGGAAATTATTCTTGTGTACAGGAAACTAAGGAGAAATGCAAAGAGAAACATAACATTTTCTTGGAGTCTAGGTCAACAAATTTTTTTTAAAAACCTATAAATGACACTATTGGAGCATTAGGAGAAATATGAATATAGATTGCATGTTAGTTGAGACAGTAATACCAATGGCAAATTACCTGAGAATGGTAGTTGGAAAACACTACACAATGAAATACTTAAGAGTGAAATATTACATCTACAACTAACCCTTAAATGACACAGAAAAAAACAAGAATTGTGTATATATATTTCTGTATGTGTCTGTGAGTGAGAGATGGAGCCAGTGAGAGAGAGTAAGGAAGCAGGAAAGGACAAATGTGCCGAAACAGCAATGTCAGTGTCTAGGTAAAGTGTATGAATTGTCACTGAGGTATCGTTGAAACTTTCAAAAGGTTTGAAAGCTTAAAAATGATTTAAATACACATTAACAATGTAAACATCATATACAATACAAATATAATAAAAACACAATTAAGAATATTGACCCACTTTTCAACCATAAAAAAGAATGAAATAATGCCATTTGGGGCAACATGGTTGGACCTAGGTCTGACCACACTAAGTGAAGTCAGTCGGACAGAGAAAGACAAATATCGTATATCACTTATATGTGGAATCTAAAAAAATGAGACAAATGAACTTATTTACAAAACAGAAGACAGACTTACAGACATAGAAAACAAACTTACAGTTACCAAAGGGGAAAAGGGAGGGGTAAATTAAGAATCTGGGAGTAGCAGATACAAACTACTATATATAAAATAGATAAACAACAAGGTCTTACTGTATAGAACAGAGAACTGTATTCAGTATCCTGTAATAAACTATAACGGAAGAGAATATGAAAAAGAAAAAACTGAATCACTTTGCTGTACACCAGAAAAATAACACAAGAGTGTAAATCAACTATACTTCAATAAAAAATTACTTTAAAGAATATTGATTCAAACAATATACAAAGTGATCGAATAATTTAAATCTTCTCTTGTAAAAAGCACTAGGCTAACATTTTAATAAACTTTTAAGGAACCCGTAATTCCAATCTTAAATAAAATTTTCTTAATCATAGAAAAAGTAAGAACAGCTCCAAATTCATTCACAAGTTTACATCATCCTGATGCCCAAATTTGACAAGGACAGTACAGAAATACAGAAAATTTCAAGACAAACCCCTTCATGAATACAAGATGCAAATATTCCCTGCCCCCAGAAAAGAAAATTATCAAGCTGACCTAACAGAGTATTTAAAATTGGGACTTATTTCAGAAAAACAACTTTCATTTAATTTTAGAAAATAAAGTAATGTAATTCACACATTAACATTTTTAAAGAAATAAATGGAATGCTAATTTAAAAGATGCAGAAAGGTGTTTTTAAAATTCAATATATATTCATGATTTTTAAAAAGTCTCAGAAAAGTATAAGTAGATGGAAACTGCCTCATCTTTTAAAATGAATGTACGTGTATCTGTATACATATCTCTATATGTGTAAATTAATATTATGTTATAATAATATATATATTAATCTTATGTCAAAAGTCATATTTAATTTTTAAACTTTGAAAGCTTCCCCTTCTGTGACTAAGGTGAGTATGCTACTCTTATCTCTTTTGTTCAATTTTGCCCTGGAGGATTTAGTGAGCATGATTAAAAAAGAAAGAAAGAAAAAAGAAGGTATAAAGATTTGGGGGAAAAGGAAACAAACTATTACTGTTAGCAGATTATAAGACTGTGAATGTGGAAAGTAAAAAACTCTGCATAAAAGTCATTTGAATCAATAAGACCCTCTAGCAAGATTATTGGATACAAAAATAATATGCAAAAATCATTTGTCTTTCTATATATGAGCCATAAATAATAAAAACATTAAAAAGAAACATCAAAAATAACAAAAATGATTACAATAAAAGACCTCTACAGAGAATACTATAAGACATTATCAAGAGACAATAAACAGACCTGAATAAATGTCAAGACATACCAAGTGAGATATAAATTATTTTTTTATTTTAAAGATGTCATTTCTCTCCAAAAATAACATATCAATTCAATGCAATCCCAGTAAGAACTTACAAATGCTGAATAATTTTTCACTTTATATATATATATATGTATATATCACATCTTTTTTATCTATTCATCCACTGATGGACTCTTAGGTTGTATCCTAATTTCATAATTAATTTATTATGAGACATATAACCACCAGATTGTTCAAAATTAAAAGCTTGATCATACCTAACATTGATGACAATGTGGAGCAACAGGAACTATCTTATTCTCTTGGTGGGGATGAAAAGCACTACAATTCTTGGACAAATTGTTTCATAGTAGAATTTAAGGTACCCATCCAGTGATCCAGGAGTACCATTCCCACTCCCAGACATTTACCCTAGAGAAATTCTTGCACACGTGGACCCAGGAGACATATGCAAGAGTGTTTATTGCTGCATTGTTTGTGACAGTTTCAAACTGGAAAGAGCCCAAATGTCAATCCACAGTAGAAAGGATAAATACATTGTGACATCTTCATTCAGTGGAATACAATAAAGCAATGCAAATAAACAAACTATGCTACACACTCAAAAAACATGGCTAAATCCCTAAAATATCATGTCAAGCAGGAGAAGCCAGACATATACGTCTGACTATATGTGGCATTATTCTGCTCATATAAAGTTTCAACTTACTGCAAATGAATTCTATTCACAAACAGAAAACAGACTCAGGAACATAGAAAACAAACGATGGTTACCAAAGAGGAAAGGCGGGGGAGGGAGTTTGGGATTAACAGATACATGTTACTATATATAAA